>NC_086153.1:137185613-137810613 GCF_035149785.1 Candoia aspera | reverse complement strand
AGTTTTTAGCACAGGGTCTCCCTTCGGGTCTGTCTGGCAGCCCCACTCCAGCTGCAGGCAAAGGGTTCCCTGCCGCAAGCTCACACCTGCCTGTACAGAGCACAGACAGACTTGTCAATGTTGCCATTGTGCATCCTCCGTGGAATGACAGAAGCAGTCAGCAGCTGGTAAATTGAAATAGTGAATTTAAAATACAGAGTAGCGCTACACTGCTCAGCTGGCATTCCGACAAGTGCTTTAAGCTCTTGCTGGTTTAATGCAAGGCTGAAATAGCATCAATAGGAGAAGACCCAGAACAGGCCCTCCCCTCCCTCCCCCCCTCCCTCCCTCCCCCCCCCCCCCCGCTCGCTGTGGCCTCTCAAGCAGAGCATGGAGGAAACTGGAAGTTGACATTGTTATTGCCAAGGGAAGGGAAGGGAAATCTTAAGTAAATGTCCTGGTGGTAACTCAGTTCCTTTTGTGATTGTGTTCTGTTTTTTAACAACTTTATTCAACTTGAGTTACACCAAAATGGGATGTAGGAAGAAAGGCCAGAAAAGAGCCTAAATATGATGGACAGAGTTCTACAATCTGCTTGCCCCATTCCTGCTGCAAGTGCAAAGATTAGTGCATTTTTTCCCCTGCCAGATGCTGAAATGCAGAAGAGGAGGGCAACAAAACTGGAGGAACCAGCCTGTTGCTTTGCCTGTCATGCACCACCCCCATGAGGACAACATCATTCAGTAGCAAATCCAAATAGATACAGCAGAGGCAGGATAGGGACTGGTAATGGGGGTCGTATTTTTCATGCCATCTGGTTGAAACTCAGGGATGGGTAGATACCACTTTAACTCTTCAGTGTGGAATAGGCTTAGATTTTACAGTAGTTGTCTTCAGTGTGTCAAATGCAGGGTTGATATTGGAAGATGTTGCTTCTGTTAATACCTCTATCACAGATAGATAGAGCATGTATTTTGCATATATAAGTCTCTGAACTTGCGGCATTTTCAGGCAATGAAAGAAATAATACAGGTAGTCCTTGTTTAGTGACTGTCTTGCTTAGTTACCATTTGCAGTTACGATGATGAAAAAGTAACTTTGTGACCAATCCTTGCATTTATGACCTTCACAGGTCTGTAAAGCAAAGGAAAGCTGATTGCAAAGTTGTGAGGTTTCACTTAGTGACCACTTCACTTAATGACCAAGTTGCCAGTCCCAATTGTGGTTGCTAAATGAGGACTACCTGTATGAGACTAGCTTAAGAATGTGTGATTCTGATCATTTTCTTTTTCTAAATTCCTGCTGCAAGTTATTAATGTGTCAGAAAACCTTCAACCATATAATTACGCACATTTCTGTAACATGCACTCTTGTACACATTTTAGTGTATTTTTGGAGTTGCAGACTGTAGAACAATAGTCTGAGAAGTACAGATTTCAATATGTAGAAACAGTCATTCATGTAAAAATTCTGATGGACTGAGTCTTTCAATTGTCCTTAAACTAGATGGACAAATGATCTCACGTAATAAAATGCTGCTTCTGTATTCTAGATCTTGGGGAATAAAACCAATAGCTGAAGCAGCCCCATCAATTTTGGGAGGGAGAGGAGGGTCAAAACGAGTTAATATGCAGGGAAGCTATTCAAACATCTTTTTGAGTTTGTGTTTGTTTCGGAGCAGATGTCGGGGAGGGTGTTTTTGGCAGGACCCACTCAGTCAAACTGTCCAGCGTTGACAGTTGCTTGCTAAAGGGATGACTTAAATGCAAAGCATTTCTGATCAGAGTATCACATTTATCTGGAAGTTAATTACTCTGGCTGCATTGGTAATTATGCAAAACCTGTGCAGCTGCATCTGGACTAAGAGAAGTCAAAGCTCTTCACGATCTGCTGAGCTAGGATAAAGGGATTTGGGGAACTTTGCCGCTCTCAGAACCAGATAGCAATAAGATTCCCATCAAAGATCCTTTTGAAACAAAATTAACCATGAAAAGTATATAAATGTTTTTTTCCCATTCAGCAACCAATGAGTCCTTAGTAGTGCTCTTTATAGTGCCATTTCATCTCTGAGCATTAAGAAAGCTGCCCAATCTGTTGGTGTTGAGGATGAAATTCACCAAGCAGGTTTGCATAGGAGCTTAAAGAGAAAGGACAAGGAAGCTCTTAGGTTCACTTGGGTTTCCATCCTCTGCATATGGACAAGGCAACACTTTATTTCTCAGTAAACCTGTCTAAGATTGCACTGTATAAATCAGTTCATCTGAAAATTGGGGAACCGCCAGCCCCCATTGTGGTACCCTGCACTGCTGACCTGCTCTCTCAGCTCAGGTGGTGTATGGTACAGGTAGTCCTCACTCAACAACCATTTGTTTAGTGACAGTTCAGACTTATGACAGTGCTGAAAAAACCGACTTACAACTGGTTCTCACACTTACGACAGTTGCAGCATCCCCGCAGTCATGATTTGGGCTCTTGGCAACCAGTTTGCATTTATGACCATTGCAGCATCCTGTGGTCATGTGATTGCCATTTTTGACCTTCCCAGCTGGCTTCTGGCAAGCAAAATCAACAGGTAGCTGTGTGATTCACTTAACAAACACGTGGTTTGCTTAATGCCCGTGGTGATTGACTTAACAGCCACCACAAAAAATGTCATAAAATCAGGTTGGATTCACTTAATGACCCCTCTGCTTAGCAACCAAAATAACAGTCTCAGTTGTGGTCGTTAAGTGAGGACTACCTGTAGTTTCTTCCTCATGAATTCAGCGCCACCCAGATGTATTGTATGTGTTGGCTTGGCCATGCAGGTGAAGGTGATGAAGATTGTGATCCAATCTACCTGGAGAGTGCTGGGTTGGAGAAGACTAAAGTGAAGCCCAGAAATATTTCAGTAGTGCTGCCTTAACATTTAGTTGTTGTTGTTGCTGTTGTTCAATGGTTCCTTGCTGCCACATCTGGCAGTTTTCAGGAAAGAGGCAGAGAACTGGTGATGTCAGAAGCACTTCTACATCATCAGCCAGGGCAAAACACTTTGAAGGGAGAGAGCTTAATATTGTTATGCTAAGCACAAGCCTGCTAATGCAAGATGAGGCCTTTGGCTAAAGTATGACACTGGCAATGAATACTTTAGTTCGCATACTAAGTGCCGAAATAATAGCATGTGGCCTCTCTGGTTGTAAGGCAAGCAGGCTGCCAAATGAGTAATAGTGACACATTAGGTTCAAAGGTGTTTAGCTGCTAGCTTCAGCAGGAGCAAAATTCATTCTATTGTAGCTTGGAGGGAAGAGCATTGTTACACTCAATTTAACAGTTCAGGCATCACTGTCATCAAGATGCAGCATTAATGGCTGAAAAATCTATGTGAGCCCTGCCAGAGCATTGTGAATCTAGAAGAAAGAAAAAAAAGGAAACAAGGTATTGATAGCTGACAAATGTAAATGCTTTTAACATATTTAAAATATTCCTATACAACTGGGAGATATATCATCTATATCTATCATGATTTCATAGGCTTTTTTGTACTGTACAATTTACCCTGTTATAAAACTGTTTCCCTTTCCCCAAGAACAGAGAAGATAGAACTGGCTTATACATTGCAGTTTCTAGCAGGAATGGACTTTAAAAATTATTCCACATGGTGACTATTGTTGCATAATGACCGAAATCTGAATCTCTTTTGCACATGTGTCCTTTAATTCCTCAAAAACATGAAGATCAGCAGATACATGTACAAGTGCACACTTGGTCAAGTGATACTTTAATTCAATCAGCAGAGATTGGTCTATGTGATGAGTCATTCATCCACATTAGCCATCTCCAGATATTGCAGTGACCAAGAAATACATGGGCATTTGTTAAGGCCTAAAATATTATGCAGTTAGGAGTGTGCAGTGTTCGAGACATGGAGCTTCTCAGCAGGCAGGTAGAATTTGCTCATATAACATGTTCTATATCTTAATTATATTTAACATCTACATGAAGCTGAGAAGTCATCGGTTAGTTTGGGGTGAGGTGTCAAACATCCTTCACTGTCAGCCCAGGCCAACCAGAGATGCAAGTATAAGTCCTGAATGAGTGCTTGGACTTGATGGGGAGAAACAAGCTCAGATTAAATCCTACCAAATGGAGCTCCTCATAAAGGTTGAGGGACCCAATGACATCAGTGTTGGTACTTAGCTGGTGGGGAAAAAAGACAGAAAGAGGAGAGAGAGAGAGAGAGAGACAGAGAACAGTCTGACAGACAGAGAAAGGGAGAAAGTTGTTAGGGGAGGCCTGCAGAGCATTCTTTGCAACCTCTTAAAAATATTCTGTTCCCTGTCCCAGGAGGGACCCTAGAAGTGGGGTTGAAATAGAGAAGGTGGCAGCATTTCGAGCTCCTCCATTTTCAAAGCTGTTGGGTTTTTTTGCCAGCTTCTCCCTTCACCTTAAATTGCTTCCATTTTTGGAGAGTTATCCTGTTGTGGATGGAGAATCAAACTGACAGTGCCAAGCCCCTTTAAATAATTTATTTCTAACATTCCTCTCTGGTTTGCTTTACTTGCTGCCCACCTGCAGCTCCCAAAAGATTACCCAAGAGAACATGCAGCGCTTCATAATAATATTTTTACTATATTTGGTTTAGTATACCGCAGCCTGTCGAACAGCTTACTTATACTACCAAGTTTATTATGTAGATGGGATGGTCTTGTTTTTATTTTTTTATTTTTTTATTTATTTTCTATCCCACCTTTATTATTTTTCACACTCCTGCAGAAGTTTCTTTATTAACAGGTGCCATGACCAGATGAAAACCATCTGACCTATCAGATGAACTGAGGGACTTTGGAGGTTTTCTATATAAATTGTCATTTGAAACAACTGAGTGTCCACCACAATTGCCAGTTGTATGCCAGCTCTTCATCTCCTGTTAGAGTGAATACATGAATCTGGCTGACAAGCAGGTAGAGATGTAAAAGAAACCCACAATGTATTCTATGAGTAAAGATGTATAAAATTCATCAAAATGGACTCAGCTGCAGCATAGATATTATTGAAGAGAATCTGCCTCCATCTTTTTTCAGTCAACCCCCCCAAAAAAATTTGGTTTAAAGATATGTTTGAAAAAAGAAAACTTTATATTTTAAAAAGAAATTACATCAGAGAACTGAGTCTAAAATAAGATTTTGCATAGACTTTACCCTAATACTATTATATTAATAGAAGTTCCATGCAAAGGCTCTCTAAGGGAAAGTTGCAAATCATTATTGCATTGTTTTTTTTGGTTTTTTTTGTGTGTGTGTGTTTTATTTGTGAATGGCCCAGAGTTGCTGGGAGTGAGGCAGTATAAAAAAATTAATAAATAAATAAAAACTGAAGAAAGAAACAATGGACTGATGGCCAGTAAAATGGAATGAATTTACACAGATCTGAACATTATTACAAACAGTGTATGTATGTGGTCAAAGGGCCAGATTTAGGAGTGTGTGAAGACCATAGTCTCACAGACTTTCACCAAGACTGCTTCTCCCTTTTCTCTGCTGCTACTTGCCCACTTCTCCCATTTTATCCTCTGTCCTCTTTTCTTTCTCTGCCAATACCGTCATTGTCCCCATCTCCTCCCCACTCATACCCCACCTGGAAGAAATAGAAGGAATCTCTTTTATTCCTTCATCTCTAAATGTTTAGCTGGGTATCATACCCATCTGACAAAAATTTGTATGGTTAATGGTGTGAGCCAAGCAGCAGTTATGATGAATGCTGACATCTCCCCTTTTCCTTGCTGCCACTTCTCCCCAACATCTGGCATTCCTGTCTCCTGGGGTGGTGTTGGAGACCCTAACAAAGCCATTGCATGTATTGGGTGTACTTATTAAGAAGCTGGCCAGAATTCGAAGCAAAAAAGCTTATCCTGCCTTCATTTATCACTGTCTATCTGCAATTATCAACACAGTAGCTGAGGAATCAGTGTGCCTCTTAGGCTTAAAACCTCACATGTCTGTCTGTCTGTCTGTCTGTCTCTCTCCATCTCTCTCCCTTAAAAGAGAAATGTTGCTGAAAAGCAAAGGGTTCTCCTCCAGCTTCTTCCTTTCCAAGAATACCTCTGGACTCCAAATGGGCTCCAAAAGCTTTCTTCGACAACAAACAAGAGGGGTGGCTAAAGCCCAGTGTTTTCCTTGAAAGTGTTCCCCCCCTCCTTTAAAAAGGGTAAAGGAGGGAAGTGGACCTTGATGGGGTAACAGTATTTTTCCAGGACATTGATGAATTGCAACTGGTTGTGGTTTGGGCAACCATTTTGTAAGTCATCCAGGCATGGCCATTAGCCATTGTGCAAGAGTGCCTCCATGTTCTTAAATGGATGCAGGAGACCCTTCATACAAACGCATAAAGACTTCTGCTTTATGTAGTTATAGTGAGGCTAATGCAACCCTTCTGAACACATGTTCAATACAAGAGGAGATTGTGTGCCCCCCCTCACCTAGTTGTGGGTTCTTTCACAATCCTTTATCTTCCCTTTTGTTTTTTTAAGTTCCTTTGATATCCCCAACTCCAGCAACGGTACAGATTTGCAGGCTGGCAATTGCATCCAAATGCTGCTCTTTAGCAGTAGAATTCAGCCAGATGATAAAACTACACTGAGAAAATTTACTCTCTCTGTCTTTAGAGGTGACCTTTCACTAGACTGTTGTGCCAAATATTTATCACTGCAGCAGAGCGTCTGAAACTCATGGATAACATTGTGAGATTTTTTTTTAAAAATGGCAAAGGACTGGCTCAGATTTAATCCTAACTATTACAGGAGTTCCAACTGCTGACCATTTCAGAGAGATTATCTTCCTCTTCCAGGAGTCTCTGGCTGATAAAATGACTTCAGCAGCTAATACATTATTCACTCAAAAGAAACACTGAGCCTTCCCCATTTTAAACTTCTGCTTCGAATTCCCAGCAGGAATACCACAGGGTCACGAAGTCATCAGTAACCAATAGCTGACAGGTAATTGATATTATACATTTGGAGCATGCCCGAAGTTTTAAAAGCTAATTTGTCTCATATATCTATTATAGGTAACCATTACAAAATATGGATATCTCACAATTCTTGGGCTTTTTTTTTTAAACATCTGTTCCCCAAATACCTTATTGCAGTTCAGACTCTCTAAGCATATGATTTTAAAATCTAAACCTATTTTATGGATTCAAAATAAGTCTAATGTTAAGCTGATGTACAATATGCAAATGCACAATATCCAAATGTTCACCCACTCTTATAAATAAGCAATTTTATTGGCTTTTTAGTTGAAGAGGTTCCAAGAGGGGGCCTGAATTTGACTCAATCTATTAATTTGTCAGAAGAAAGCACAGGCGCCGAGTAATTTACTAATCTATTATCAATGTATTGCGGCCACAAACCAGTCAAGCTTGGATGCTCCTCTAGGAGTACATTTTTAAAGCTCACTGAGCACATACTTCATAGTAAACTTTAATACATGGCTTTTATTATCATATCTCTGCCTTTCACCCCATGTTCTCAGAAAATGTAGATTTATCCACAACAACCAAATTAGATTTCCCCCAAGGTATTTATTAATGTTTTTTTTAGGCTTACTGGTGTGCTATACACTGTATGGAGCATAAAGATAACGAAAGCAGTGTTTGAAAGAAAGACCCTGATAAAAGGGAAGGGGGATGAATGAAGGAGAGGCAGACTAAGAAAATGAAAGGCCAGAGGAAGGTGAGGCTCAAACGGTTACCATGGCGATGCAAGCATTATGATTAAGCTTTTCTACTTTTCTTAAAGGGGATCGTGCTTGATCACTGGGGCATCAGAAACAGCTACACATCTGCGCCTGGAGGCAGGACCAGAAAGGTGATTGTTTCTACCAGCTTAGCTTCCAGTATTGGCCCTCCATGTTTTTGTCCCTAAAATATAAACTGGAAAAATAAGAGGGAAATCATTAGAACATTATCTAATAACTGTCTGTATAGATAAAGATATCAAAATGCGATTTTATGCCTTTCTTGAATAGGTGGGTGGTCAGGGAATCCTTTGAGACAAGCAGTCTCTTTGGAGATTTTTATGATGAATCTTAAGGGTAATTGTTGCATTTACCAATATAGAGACACAGCTAGCAATAAGCACACAGGCTGGCCTAAAGCTTCACCATCTCACAGCAAAATGGGCTGAGATATATTTATGGCAAAGCCATAAAAAGATTGCCCTTTCCCATATATATAATACAAAAAAAATTCTCTCACACACATTCAGACTTCAGGCTGATTTGCATGACCAGTTTGCTCCAGCAGAAGCACAGGCCATTGTCCATTGTCCTCTACCCACCACCCCACCCATTACGAAGACAACCTGTGCCTGTCTTTTTCTGCTACGCATCAAGGGTAGTGTTTCCTGACTTGCGCTGGTTCTCCTGCTGTGTTTCATTTCTTTGTGGGCAAACACTTCCAGTCTAACTGGCTACTATGAGTTGTGCAGGAATGCCCCCTACCCTCGAGTCAGGGGTCACTGCCCTCCAAGCCCCCCCCTTTTTTTTTGCAAGTTCACCAGTGGAACCTAAAAGACTTCTGGTTTCTTTGTTGTCCAAGTTCACTGCTGGAACAATGGAGCAGAAAAAGGATGGGTCTTTTTAATAAAAAAAAAAAAAAAGGATGAAATTGACAAGCGTTCTGCCAGTTCCTCTTCTAGCTGAAGCAATGGGAAGAACTATACAGGTAGTCCTCTTTTAGTAACCACAATTGGGACCGGCAACTCAGTTAAGTGAAACAGGCACTAAGTGAAACATCACAATTTTATGATTTGACTTCAGCTTTCCTTTGCTTTATAGACCTACAAAGGTCGTACATGCGGGCATTGGTCGCAAAGTAAATTTTTCATCACCGTGGGTCGCTAAATGAGGACTACCTGTAAAACTATGTTTTATTTTAACCAGTCCTTTAAAGACCCACCCAAGGAAAGGAAAGTGATTGGTGCTTGCTTTCTCCAGTTGGATGAGAAGGGTAAAGAAGCAGGGGAATCCACCAATCAGGAGCCATGGGAAGTGTTGTCTGAACTGAACCCCAGACCTTCTGCCTGGCCACAGTAGAGGAGCGGGCTGAAATCCAGGAAGGGATCTGCTAAAGCCAGTTTCATTTCTTACCAGTTTATCCATGGCTGCTAGAGTTTATTCTTCCATTGCTAGAGGGAAAAGCCCTTCCTTGGATCTTGCAGCAATATAAGTGGGTTCCAACATAACCAGACACCCCCAATTCTTTTCTTTATGGCTGTGCAATAAACCTCCATAGTCTTCTGTCCATCCACTAGGTTAAACATTCCAGCTGTTACATTTTGTTTGTCTGTCCTTTTAGTTAGAATATCAGAGAGGGAAAAGGGAAAGAAGAAATATCTTCTAAGTTAACTTACTCCATGATAAGGAAAGTACAGGGGAAAAAAATAAGAATGCTGTCTTTTAATACTGCATGGAAATCTATCTTCCAATTTCCCTAAGCGCTTCTAAGAAACAGGCTTTACTTTTATTAGTGTTTTCTTTAAATTTGTAGCCAGACGGTTTGCTTTTCTTCAACACAGCTCTCCCTCCTGCTTTCTGACCTACCAATTTTCCATGAGAGGTATTTAATTTAACTGAAGTGTGGGAAGCCAAGGAGGGCGCAGGTTGCAGGAGCTGATATATCTTTATAGGACAGTCACATACATACATCAGCAATCTCACAGCTAACTGAAAGAACTCTGACTCTCTGGAATGGCATAGACATTTTCTTCTCCTTTGAATTTAAAGTATTTTCCATTAAATTATATCAGAACAGTCAGAAATATAGAAGTTAGAATATTAGAATATGAAATATAGAATAAAGTTTCACCCTACCATGGGAAGGGATTTCTGATACCCTTCAGCGTGTAATCTTGGATAAAGACATCCTGAAAATTCATGAACAATACTGATCAATAATACCATTAAAAAAAAAATTAGGACCATTTCTGGAAACATCCTGTAAAGTTATGTTTAAATAACTTGCTGCCAGTTATTTTAGCCTTCTTAATATGTTGATAAATCAAGCATGTGCAACATTTAGCAAGAATTATTCTTGAACAGGTAAATAACTGCTGGTTGCTGAGATCAGTTCAACCACATCTACATCATCTACATCTCTTCTTTCTTCAAACAAGTTTGGATGGCATACAGTACATTCTCTTTCATTTTTAGAATGTCTTTATGCAATCAATAACAACTCTTGGGGCTAGCTTAGATTGCTGGGGTAATTAGGTCAGGATTACACATACTTGTGGTTACCAGTCAATAGGTGAACAAGCATTTAAACATATTATCTAAAATTGCCTCTCTCTCTCTAAATAAATAAATAAATAAATAATACGTTTTTTAATTTCAAAATTGATTGGCTAAACAATTTCTTTCCGTAAGAAATTCCACAGTGTTTTATTTTATAAATCTTCCATTAAGGTATTAATGGAACAGTATGATTTCCCTTCTTTTTAGTTGTTTTTTAATGAATTGGAAATTTATTCATTCTCATTCTTTATTCAAGGGTCTTCCCAATTACTACCTCAACCTAAGAGAAATGAAGATAGTCTTGTATTTTGCTGTGTAAAGTTATTTTGACATCATGCCCTCCAAATATTATTTTCTTTGTGGGCAGAGATCTCATAGCAGAGAGAGGTCTGCATTCATAGCTGGACCACATCACAAACAAAATAAAAGTAAAAATTAAAAAAATCCATAGCATTTTTGAATGCACATATTTATTTTAATTTACCTTGGTCTTCTATTAAGAATTATAAAACATTAATTTCTCTAGGCAATTACATGGTGATATAACTCTTGTTTTCCTGATATAATTGCAGGCTTTGTTGGATATTTCCTGCACAAAACCATTTTGACTGAAACAAAAGTAAAAGGAAGCAGATGTATTACTAAGGTTTTCCATACTATAATTTCATAAAATGATGTAAGCCAGCAGCAGTGGGTATATAAACAGACTGTTTCTTGTGCAGCACCACCCAATGAATTCACAAGAACGGACGGGTTGACTATTATCCATTGGAAATGTACTCCTTGTGGAATGAAAATTACAAAAGTGATATATCACACATCATAACAGGGAATCAAATAAAATGAGCCTCTGCAGGTACACAATTCATCGTTTCAAAAGATTGGAGAAAAGATAAAAAAAGACGGATCTGAATATTGAGTCAAGTCATGTTACATCTTCTCTATCACATAGTTTAAATGTATTTTTTCTTAACTTAGCAGTGTGATGCTGTGACTGTCAATCTATCTTTTAAATTTCATACAATCCTCTATGAAGAAAGAATTCCTTATGAGGTTTTTTTTTAAAAAAAAATATTCTGTAGACATGTCACAGTGAGATTTGGCAGCAAATGTTAGCAATGTTACAGTGGGAGCAACAGTCTTCCATCTTGGGAGACACACACACACACACACATACACAAACATACAATATATATACAATTTGCTGCTATATCTGAAATAGGTGGGCTTGGCCAGACAAGCTGTTTCTGTTTAATTATGAACAAAGCGTATGGTCCTTTGCAAAAATAATTGCTTTGTTGTAATTTCCCCCAACTCTGTCTGAAGAAGAACCTTGGTTTGTTTTAATATGATGTTGCTTTGCACAATGTACGCTCTGAATTGTGTTGGGCTACAATAAAAGCTGCCATCACCTCACCAGGAATTTTCTGTAATGTATAAACCCTTGACTTCAGGCTCACCTTCCTTCCTTCCTCCTGCACATCCTTGCATGCATATCAATGACTGCTGAAAAGGGCACCGCTGTGTACCAAAGACTAGTCAACAGCCTGGATTGATGATGGCTGGAGGATTACTACACCTCTGACTGCTAATCAATAGGTATTGAGTGTAACCCTAGGCTCTAAATTCAACAGGGTTAATAAGTGTCTACACAAAACAATGGCCCGAAATACAATCTTTCTATTGAGTGAGCTACAGGGGAGGTGGGAATGTTTGCTTCAGCAGCTGCAGATAAAGGCACTGGGAGACCAAGCTATCTTCTGCTCCCATTTGGCCTGGAGCATTCTTGATTTACTATGTATTCTACTCTTTTATTTTGGTCCCAAAAGGAAGAAATAACTTACAGTGCTATGATCTAGACTCTTTCTAAATACATGCATTGCACTGCAGAGGGTATATGAGCAATTCCCTATCATTATTTCTATTGGACAAATTGGAAAACATTCATCATACAACATAAATAAGCAGTATGCTATGGAAGGAGGCTGAAAAGGCAATCCATGGAGCAGTTGGTTGCTAAGTAGGAGGCAATGCTTTTCTGAGAGAAAAAAGCCTGATCATGTAATAAATAATGTGATTTTCTAACCATTTGAAGCAGAAGCTGAATCATTCAAATATTGTACTGCTTTCCAACACACGTACAATCTCATATTGTGTCTGGAAGCCCTTACCTGCAGATTTTAGTGATCCATGCACAATCAACAGCTCTTTGTTATGTATTGGGCTGCAGGCATGTGCAAATATATCCAGAAGCCATCATACCACAGCTATAATGTTGTTAATTAACATTCAGTTTTCTGCAACTGGACTCAGGACAGGATGGTGTTGGGCTGAAGGCAATCTCAAAACAATTTAGAGAAATGGAATATTCTGTTCAGGCCATAACAGATATTGTTCTGGTATTACAGATGTCAAAGACCTCCATCACCAAACTCTTTTAATTAGAATCTGCCAAGATAACCTCTCTTGTGGTATGGAAAACACCAGTGAGTTCATAAAAGTCCACAACAACCAGCATAACTTTGGAAAGATTGCCTTAAAAATTATGCCAGGCTAAGTTTCATTTCAATGTGCATTGAAGAAAAGTGTGAATTTGGGTAATCATATTTATTGCATGGAGATGTACAGAAATTGCAGAAAAATGCATACAAAATCCATAGAATTGTATATGTGAATTTTCTTAGCTATTTCTTTAAAAATGACTCTCTGAAAAATTAGGCAGAGTGGGAAAGTTATCTGAGTATACTGTATGTAGCATTGGTTATGGACCCAGATTTTCACTCTGATATGTTGTGATTTGATTTCTAGTCACCGGACGTGGATGGTCTACATTTCGCAGGTTGTCTCCTTGCAGAATAAAGATGATTGTGATTTTCTTTTGGCCTACTTTTAGTTCTTTATGATCTATTTTAGTTATGATATTATCCAAATAAACTTAACAGAATTGCCAATAGCCAGGTTTACTACCTCTTTCTCAAATGAGGGTGACTTAAGTTTTACACAGACTCTTCCCCCCATCCGGAATGCTTATATATAGATTCTTCCGTGGCTACTTCCAGTGTTGTAGTGCGAATGGGAGGTGCATGTTTGTAAAGGGTTAGGTATATTTATGTTCCATACCCAAACTCTGTCGTCAGCAAATGATTAATTTTCCAGAAATGGACATATTCTTTTACTGATCAGGACAAGTGAATGATTGGCTGTCTAAACAACTTCCTTATGAGGACAAGCATTTGTTCACTACGGAGCTTCAAGTAATTAATCACAAAGAAGAATTAGCAAACAGCATGAATTTCCTCTATCGGAAGAATTGCTTCCAGGAGATTATGAGTGCACTCCGTCTCATGCTGGAACAACCAATGCTTGCAATGCACGCTTTTGCTTTTTCTGTCCTGTTGTTGTATCTTGGTCAAAAAATAGTCTATTTCCTTTCTGAAGCATTACTGCACAATTGTTTGACCCAGGCATTTTTAAAATTGCAAAAAGCCCAGGAGCACAATGTTTATTAGAGTTCTCTCTCCTCACTTTCTTCCTACTGCATCTTATATCAATATATATTTTCCCCTGTTGTATTTTGCCTTTGGCCCCAAAAGAAAATTGTTTGCTGAATCCTAAAATATATAATTAGCTTCAGGGATTAAATTTAACTGATTCATTTTACTGCCTTGAATCAAAAGCATTAATGGATCCGGTAGTTCCAAATAATGAAGTATACTTTAGATGAGATACACCCCCCCCCCCCCCGTGTGAGGGGCACAGGGCAATCCTCTCCTTATCACCTCTTCCTACAAAGGACCTGGTTTGGCTAGAGAATACATTGGAAAATAATAAAATTAAAGCATGAAGTCAATGATATATCTAACATACTTTCAGATCTGTGAAAAGATATCTTCAGTATCCCACTAGTAGTACAATGGGAGAAGATCTGATGTTCTTTCAGTATTATCCTAAGAAGACTGTGAAAAAATTTGAACTTGCATGCATTTTATTCTCCTTTGGGAATTTCTCAGCTTCTCCAGACTTGGATCCCAGCTTTGTCTCTTGATTGGCCAGTATAAACATTGGCCCTTCGGAAATCTTATTCCAAAGTTAAGATTCCACAGATGACCTACTGTTTGCAGTTAAGATCACCTTACCTTCTCTGGAAATCCTTGCAGTGTATACAGTAGTAGTGATTCAGAAGTTCTATATGCCAGCTGAGTTAAGTATGAGATTAAAATACAGAACCACAAGGGGGAGTGCTCTTTTTTCTTTTAAATCGGTGGTGGACTTTGCTCACTTGACCCCAAGGTGAGAGTTGATGGAAATAGACAAAGGCTTACTGAACCCACTGGTCTATTTAACACTTAAAACCATTTCTTTGCACTGTCCCTGACAAACTAATTTATTTAAAGTGCTAGCATACACACAGTTCAGTAAATCATTTCATCCCCTTCCACCTTGATCAGGGTGACACCTGCCATTCACTTAAAAAATCTACATCAGATAGGGCAGGGGTGTGTCTGTGTATTTGTCTACTTAGTGCCTTTTAAACTGTCATTTGCCACTTATCTGGTTCAGATACCTGAATGAATGTAAAGAAAACTCTGGACACAGTCAAAAGTGCAAAATTATTAATCAAGTTGTGCAAACAAATAAATCTCTCTTCAGCTGCTTGTCCAAAGACAGATTTCAGAGACTTACACAAAGGAAGCACATTAGGAGCTCTGTGGATTATCAACCCGGTTTATCTTAGCTTCATGTTTATTCTTCATTAGCTCCAAGCAACAGATAAAATGGCTGGTAGAGGATGCCCCAGGTTTATCGTGTGCCGTGCTCTTCGTAGTTAACATGATTCATTAATCACACAAAAGCAAGCCCCACTTGCCTGCCAGGGAAGACTGGCATGATTTAGGCCTACTTAGTTGAGTATGCTAATGGCAGTTGATTTGGTTTTAATAAGCTAGTCAAAAGCTACTCCCTCAAATCTGGCCCAAGCTGCTGTGACAGTCAGAGCAGACAGTGACAGCTGTGAAGTCAGCGTGGCTTGGGGCTGCTTCTTCCTATTTCCCAGGGAGTTTGCCCAGACGGTGAGACTCCCACAATATCCATTCTCTCACACTCCTGTAGGTTATGAATCTTGGTCAAAAGGCATTTGCAGCAGTGAAGAAAAGTGCACAGGAGTGGGAGGTGGGGAAGGAAGAGGAGAGAGATGCTCAGAAGTGAGACCAGTTAGTAATATTCCAAGCTGTTGCAGTTTAACAAACATATGACAATAAGCATATCCCTACTATTTTTGGTTGAGGCACTGGGTGAAGTTAATGTTCTTAAACCTTATCACAGTTAAGGGATGTTTTAAAAAATTGCAGTGCTATGCACAGGATTGCAGTACTTAGCATATAATATTCTGGAATCAAATGCATTTTTATTTAGTGGAAGCTTCATAATGTGGCTCCCATAATGCCACAGCTCTTCTCTTGCTCTCAAAACTGTATTCTTAGAATGCAGAGAAATAGTACAGTGAATGCAAAGAATGCTACTTTCTGAAAGTTGGGGTCTTTGGATTTTCTA
Organism: Candoia aspera; assembly: GCF_035149785.1. Lineage (NCBI taxonomy): Eukaryota > Metazoa > Chordata > Lepidosauria > Squamata > Candoiidae > Candoia > Candoia aspera. The sequence continues at coordinate 137,794,813 of NC_086153.1, read as the reverse complement.
CATCCCTTCTGTCATAGTTATTAGTCTGATGCTAACTTCCAATCTGGAAACCATTTATGGACAACAGTTCAGCATGTAGCCTTCTGCCATTTCCAAACTTTGAGCATCTTTTGAAATAATAATAATGATAATGATAATATTTTTTTAAAACTTCTATGTCTCCTGACTCAATGACTCACAACAATCCAATTACAATAAAATCAATAAAAGATAAAAGATGGCAAGCACAATGAAGCAACAGATCTTTGTTGGATTGGTCATAAAGTTAAGGATGGATTGTTTCAGATTAATTAGAAATTCCTGTTAATTCTTAATGTTTTGGTTATTTTGTCAACCTCTGATTTGAATTTGATACTAATACAGTATTCCTAAATGCTAAACTGTCATATGATTTTCCTTTTATTTTTTTTTCCAATCTAATATGATTTGTAAGAATTATAGTAGAATAGTTTTTGTTCTTTTTTCTTTTAATATTTTCTAAATTCTTTGTGTATTTTAAAATTTCTTCCTCTTCCTTCTTTTCTTCTCCATCTTTACCACCTTCTTCAAGGCAACAACTATCAGGACAAGTCTCACCCCAAAGGGTAAGCTGTTCCACAATAGAAGGGCCATGACAGAGAAACATTTCTTCCGAACTCCACTCATCTTCCCATCATGGAAGTAAGGTATCATCAGCAATTTATCATGATCAATTGATCTGTATCAGGTCAATTGATCCTGGTTGGAGAAGGCTGACCTGAAGGAACCATGGTGCCAAGTCATATAAGGCAAAATAGGTCCAAGCCACCACTTAGAAGCTCATGGACAAACAATTCAGGGCTCACAACACCAATACGGTATATTCCTAGCATCCAATATGATCATTTGTACTGAAAGCAGCTGAGAACCAGAAAGGGTGTACTTCTCCCATCTACCATGCAACAAATCAGTTACGTACAGATCCCAACTCCAAGAAGGAATTATATAAAAGACCATAAATGGAGTTATTTTTTCATGCTAAACCATAAACAAACGATATGGTAGTTTAAAGCAACATGAGGCTCCAGCGCATTTCTTCTAGAATAATAGTGCCTGCATTATTAATAGGCTTTTCAGAGAAATGTGCTCAGGGACAGGCAGGCCGAGAGTGTTCAAATGAGGAAATGTGCTTCATGACATCATCACCCAAGCACAATGTGACAACACAAGTATAGAAGAAGCAGAGTTGGGACCAACAGCATGATGCATGTTCCATAATCCTCTGCAGCCCCCTTCCCCATAGATGACCATGGTGACAGGTAAAACTTATTTATTTATTTAAATGTATTGGCCACCCAACCCCATGGACTTAAATTTCTTCACTGCACAAAGAGATCTTAATTGCTGAATATTGAAAAATTTGTTGAGTTATAATTGATAGAGATTGTCACTTTCAGGGGCTATTAAAAATTGACATATCATATCTGGGCTGTAAAAATCTGTACTACTACTAAATGGCAGCAAAAGAGACTCTCAAAACTTCTAAAAGAAGCCAGAAGAAGAATCTGTTTCAGCGGCCCACTTTTAAGTTCATTGTTCATCTTTATTATCTAACATGTTGCTGTTTTGTTTTGCTTTGGTTTTGCCTCTCCGTTTCATACGTTGGGCAACTGGTTCATTACTTGCATGCACAGCATAGACTTCTTTGACCATGTGCTGGACTACAGATTCCATCTCCCCAAACAGTCTTTGGGCAAGTATGCTGGGAATTATGGTATCCAGCATGTTTGGAAGGTGTCTGGTTGGAATGTTGTACTGAATATGTTAGGACAATAATATATGTCTAATTTTTCAATCTAAAGATGTAGAATCCAGAGTCCTGAATGACAAATACTTTAATGAATACCAAAGTAAGCTTGATTTTAATTTTGTCAGTTAGCACATGGATTTTGTTTATTTGAACTGATAAATTAAATGTAAATTCCAGCCTCAGTCTTTCAAGTACATTAAATTAAAAATTTCTTTATGAATGTGACAACTTTCTCATTTAGATGATATTGCCTCCCCACCCCCATCTCTTGTTTTAATTCAAGCTAATTTATCTAGAGAGGAGTTTCTGATTTCACATCACCTTGGGAGAAATGAACTTTTTTAAGATCAACTGATAAGGTCACTAATGGAATGTTAAACCCAGCCAAAGGCATCAGAGTAGAGAAGCAAAGGGAAAATTGTTTGTTTAAGATTTATTTAGCTTACTTCTTAAGAAGATTAACAATGAATTGTTACAAGAAGAGGAATCTAAGAAGGTTTAGGAGCCACCCACCTGAGAAAGTTATGTGCCGGGGAAGCTGAGAACATGCATGATGCGGATTTCAAAGGAAAAATGGCTATTTTTGAAGAAATGTCTGTCAAAAATGCTGGATTTCAGAGTGACTGAAAATACTTCTGCTTCTATACAATTAATCTGGGGGTGAGCAAAGCAGATCTGAAAACATCGTATACTGTAGTTTCTAAAATTCCTTACCCATCTTATTGAGAATCTAACAAATTCAGTTTATTCTGATCTCATACAATGAATCTAATCATATTTGGGCAGCTATGAAGTCTGCTTTATGGACTAACATGACATGTTGCTTCACTAAATGTTTGCTACAAAGTTGATTTGTGTTTGTTTCTTTAGTTCATATATACAATAACTGGGAATCATGTCTAATAAAACTATACTTAAATGGTCTTATAAATAACCATTTGTCTAGCAAATTCATTCTTTGTTTCTCAGTTGTCCTCTAGTTCATTTTTGGTTCATATTTTATGTAATAGACCCTTTTGTAGATCCCTTATTTCTCCTGTGACTGTGAAACTTGGATTGTTTCTCACCTGCCTTCCAGTTCTTTCATATTTCTCCTGTTCACTGTTCACTGTTGATATCCAGGCAGCAGCTACCAATATTATATATACAAATGCCAGAGGTTCAGCAGAATCATGCTTCCTGTCCTGTACAGTATTCAGGTATATTACCATTCGAATTGGAGAGCTCTTTAATCTTCCTCAAGTGATGATTGGGGGAATATTCTCATCCCCCTTTACTTTGAGAGACAGTTATGTCTCCATTTTGAACATTAATCTATGAAGCAGGAAATCAAATGCAACTCCATTTCAATTCCTTTATCTGGGTTTGTCCTTAGCATTTGTATCCAAAGATATCCCATATTGCTTTGGTGCTCCTTCCAATGTTAGTAATTTGCCTGCAGAATATAATATGATTCGTCCTTGTGAAAGCATTCCTAAGCTCTTAAATATCCAGGCCTGAGAAAACAACTTTTATGATAAGGAGTTAATCATATATCTCCCTTGAGGAAAAAGTCAAATCAAATCAAAAGTAGACACTGGAGTCAGCAGACTTTGCTCTGTACAGTATTAATTAACCCTGACCCATAGTGCTCTACAGAAATAGCAACTTGATTAATCAGGCCAATGCTTTGATAATAATATTTAAATAAAAAAAAAGGATATATGTCTGACCTGCCCCTTGAAAAGCTCTTGTTTTATTGTTCCTCTTCTGCAAGTATACAGCGAGTCAAATGAAGGACTCTGACCCAGCATGGAAAGCCTCAATGATCCTTGCTTATGTGCCTTTACCACAGCAGCATGGGAAATCACGACAAAACGTTGTGGTAGAATAGCTCCTGTCTGATGAATCCTAACCCTTAGGTTTCTTTTGATGGAGGTACCCACTACTCATCACAGCCTTCCTCCTGGAATATTCCCTGGAGTTCATTCCATTGCTGTGGCATCTACACTGCTGCAGTCATGTGGATGGAGTCAATTACACAATTCTTTCCCATAGAATTGGCCCTCGGGATCAACCCCATACCCATAATAGTGAAGTTTCAGGGGCGATATAGGGTGATCCTATGACAATCCTTTACAAGCCAGCATCTTCCAAAATTGGGGTTACAACTCCCCAGATTCCTAGACATCCAAATTTTGCAGTTGCTGATATAGTTATTTAATCAGAGAACTAACAGTTTTACACTGCTAAGTATACATGCATGGTAAATATTTCCTGAGTTGATAGATGGGAGCATATTGAGAAGTAAATGGAATTAGTGGCTAATGTGGTAGAACTCATAGGACAAGAATAAACTGTGGAGGGTCCACTGGGATCTATGCCCATTAGTAGGATGACTTTCTTTATACTTTTCTGAGCCAATAGGGGTTTTGCACATAGAAATGGTTAAAGGAGATACAGAAACAAATTTATCTTCCTGAAGTGATCCTTCCCTTTCCTTATGACTTTAGATATCAGCAAAATGACATCACCCTTCCCCCATCAGGAGATGTCTGCCCATATTTCTAGTCAATAGATGGCCTTTAACAGTGAGAAGGTGGCTTGGTATCTTTATGCAGGTAAAATCTCTGCCTCTGTGGATCCTGTGAATCTTGACTGGTGGAATAAAACAGAGAAGATGTCCACAGAACTACGTTTAAACTGCAGATGGTCCAAATTCCCAAGAAATCTGATTCAACACAACAATAAGTTGGAACATTAATTCCCCTTAATGCCAACAGGCACATGCAATTGTTGCTTACACACTTGGTAGTCAATCAGTTCAGAGATTTTTCTGTTTCATGGAGGAGCTGGACAATTGCATTACTCTTCTGCACTGAGCCACACTTGACCCAAGAACTTACAGGATGACTTTGGTAGCTTTAGTGGATGAATTTATAGGAGAGCCCATGAAAGCTGCCTTGAGCTCACTCAGGAAATTATGAAAGGCCTATGGTTCCAGATGCTGTACCTATTGTATAGTGGGGCCTTGAAAATGATTCAGAAGAAATGTATCATAAGGTGGACCGGACTAAGAAACCAATACTATATAGGTCTAAAACTACTTTTATTGGAACAGCCATAGTAATAGAACCTTGCAAGTCTGAATGTGCTTCCCCCTCCTTCCCCTGATCTTCATGGGAACCAGGCAGAGGCTTGTCTGAGGCATTTTCTCAGGTTAGTTTCTTGGGATGGGCCTAAGGCCCACTTGTCTGCTTGTTGCCTTCGTAGCAGCTCTTCCTGTCTTTTGCTTCCCTATTCAAGGCCATTCCCTCTGCCTCTATATCATGCTTCAGAATTCATGGAGCTCCAAGCACAGGACCTCTACTCATAATGCAACTCTTAAAGCAGCAGCACTTTTCCCCCCAGACGTGCACTCTTATTAAGACAGACTGCTTTAACAAATAGTGGAGAGGTAAGCTGAGGTGGCCTGGAATCAGAAGTATTCCAGAGTATTTTTAGAGCATAATAGGCCTGTATTGCCCCATTCTCCAAGGATTTGTCTAATGTTTAAAAGGCATCCCAAATGGGTACCATCTTCTGTGGTAATGGTTCCACAGCTCAACTGCATGTGGCATACGGAACTACTTGCTTTTGTCTGTTTTCATTTTCTCACAATTCCAGTTCAGGGGATGCTTCTTTATGCTAGTGATATGAGAAATGGCAGGCTCAAATTATCTTACTGAAGACACATTATACGAAGACGCAGCTCTCTGGGAAAGACTTTTTTCCCCCACAACAGTCACATCAGTAGCCATCAATATTTTTATTAGGCTATGCATCACGCTCCCTTTCCTGGTTGGTCATCAGTAGCTGGGACTTTCTCAGTGCATACATGAAACACAAATTTGCCTCATTTTAGATCAGGGGTGCCAAGGATTCCCCTTGACTGCAAAAAAATGGGTGGAGTGAGGACAGAAACGTTTAATCAACATTAAGAAGTGTCACTGAATTTACTTGCTATGTATTTAATACTTTCCCCTTCTGTTGTTTTAAAAAATGGCAGGTTGGTAGTAACCTCTGGAGTTGCACTATAGGCTACACCCAAAGTTTTAGTGCCACCTGTGCATCTGTGTTTTATGCTTGCTTACATTAGGTTTCATTTACTGTACCATATTGAACCAAAAAGGACAGAACTGAAGAGTGTGTTTTCGCATCTGTTTGGCAAAATATGAAAGGGGTTACTGCTCCTTGTTAGACATTTACACATTGAAAAACCCCATCCCCCCCTTCAGCTAAGACATATTAGCTCCAGGCTCAGAAAAGACCAGCAAATATGCTGAAATATGCTGTTTCAACCTGTTAGACATTTTTCCTCTCCCCACCCTGCCCCAGCTATTTTTCCTTAACATGCTACCCTAGTGAATGTCTGCTTTTTAAAGTTGCATAGAAAAATGTCTTGAGATGTGGCATGAAAAAGCATGAGACAAGTTAAATACCTTCTTAAAATAAAGTGGAATGCTTTGATTTTTGCCTCTGGGAACTGGGAAAACAAATCAAGCCCTATTTCAGTCAGAAAGGGGCTTACAGGTAAAATGAGTCTTAAGAGGCCTGCCGCTGGCCATGAAGACTTTCACATTAGATACCTTTCCCACCCACCCACTCACTCCTTTCACATCCAAACAAACTTCTGGAGTAGGCAGCTGTCTACTTGAACTTAAGAAGATCACCAGGGAGATCCTATCTCCACATCTAATGAACTTTATCATAGGGAAAGATTAGAAACACTTGATCAAAAGACATAGTGCTGGTTGTACCTGGTGCCTTTCAAACATTACAGAAGTACCAGCATTATGCTTTTCATCTCCCTGTAATGTTGATTGGCCTATAGACCCTTTTTTGTGGGTTGGCCACTCCATGGGGAAGAATAACGCACATAGCTACATCAGCTTTCACCACCTGGCTCTCTCCAGAGATTCTAGGATTATAATGCCATTTGACAATCCTGGCTGGATTCTGGGAACTGCCATCTCCAATGCATCTGGGGGACAAGTTTAGGAAATGTGGGCTGCTAATGGGGGCTCAATATGATATTATGTGAAACAAAGGAACTGGCATAGCAGTTCTTCCAGGTTATTGACTTTGAGGCAGATGGCCCTTCCTTTACTTGAGATTCATTGATAACATTTTCATCATCTGGATCCATGGAAATGAATCTCTCATCAAATTCTATGATGACTTCAACACTGCTACCTCACCATCACCCTTAGTCTTGACCTATCTACAGCTCCACTTCCTTTATATCACCATAAAAACCACACCACTATATTAAGTAAACCAGATTGCCATGTATACCTCCATGCTTCTGGCTTCCACCCAGAACATACCACCAAATCTATTATTGATAGCTACAAATAATAATAGTAGTATTTGTTCTGACCCACTTGACAGAGACACTCAACTGATGGAAATAAACCAGGCATTCAGATTGACATCAGGACCCAAAACAAGGACAAAGTAATACCAGAGCATTTCAACCTCCCGGGACACTCTGTAGCAGACATCAGAGTGACTGTTTTGGCCTTTAGCAGCACCTTCAAGCAAGAAATTGTTGAACTCACACATAGCAAAAGGCCCCAGGCAATCTCAGAAGGTCTCAACAAACACAATGGGTTTTTAACACATTAATATTGTTAAATGATAAAGTACTTGTCATCTCACATGTAACCTGCATCTGCATAACTAACCCATCTTCCCTGCCCTCCCCCCCAATTTAAATCCTATATCAACCTAGTCACTCTGTGCATCTGATGAAGTGAGCTACAGCTCACAAAATATTATGTCTTTTAATAAAATTTGTTAGTTGGAAAAGGGGCTACCAGACTCCTGATTTTTTACCTGGTATGTAATAGTATCCAGCTGGGAATTATTCAGAACATTGCAAAGATACACTCTCTCAAGAGTTAGAATGAGATGTTTTCCCCCCTCCATCTCCTCCTGAAGTACTGAAGGAAGAGGAAGAAGCACAGAAAAAACAGTGGCATGTTCCTCACCTTAGGGACCATCTTTCTTTCTCTGGCCAATGTAGATTGCATGTGTCTCTCTTTATGCTCACACACTACACTAATGTGGTTCATTTAGTTTTAATCCAATGTGAGATGGGAACCCAATCACTGTGGTTTACATGCAATGACTTGTAGCTTGCTGACAACAAATTTTATTTCCTTCAACAAACAATGATTCAGAAAATTATGGCTTAATACAAAGACTTGTTAAGCCAAGTCTTTGTAAAGTGGCCAATCCACCTTAACTGAGAGCATTTTCTAAGTTGTGAAGGGGAACTTGCAGATCTCCAAATGTTGTTACATGAGAACTCCCAGTGCTATGGGCACTGATCAGGAAAGCTAGGTGCTGCAGTTCAGCAACATTAGATGGGTTACAGGTTTGCCATTCTGGCCTCAAGTTAGCTAATGAACTCATCATAGCTGGTGTATAATTTGAGGCAAAGGGTTTCAGATCCTTGCTCCCACTCTGACAGCACCATCTTCTTCATGTGTGTTTACGCAGTGTGTGCTTAATCCCTTGTCATAAATGGGTAAGGATCACAATCACAGCCATTGTGGTACCACAGCTCTTGATAAGTACTGCTTGCATGTCTATCATCACCTCCTATAAACACCTTCACAAATGACATGCTGCTGCAAATTGTCTGAAAGCAAATTAGTGGTTTATATGCAGGGACAATTAGCCCAGCTGCACCTCTCCCATCTGCAATATAAAATGATCCTTCTTAGCAAAGCTGCATTGGGCTAATCCTCCAAATATGTTTTAGATTTAAATCAGCATTCCCTTTTCAATAAAACTTGCTGTCATGAACAACTGTCCCTCTTCTTTCCTATTTTCAAAGTGGGATGGGGTGGCTTAATCTATGCTATGCACAAAATCATCATCATCATCCACAGACAGTAGAATTTCCTTTGAAATGGAAATTTATTTATGTTTGTGGTGGTGGTTGGAATTCAGGCTTATTTACCTACAAAATTACTAGGTATGTTTGAAAGGAAATAGTCATCTACTTTGTTTATTCAAAGAAGGAACAAAGGAGAACATGCTTTGATGCAGGTCAAACAGTGACTTATGGCATTAAAAAGTATTGAACTCTTTTGTGGAGAGCAACAACAAGCCAAGCAACAGATTTCACCACTTTCGTCCCTTCCCCACTTCGTGTGGTGCTCTAAGTCATTCCTCCTGATTTGTAGCCATTTACTGCAGCTGCATAATGACTATAAAACAGAGCAAAAACATAAAACATGAAAGAAAGGTGTTGAAGCCAGCCTTATGGTACTAAATTCTTGACAGCAGCTTGTAAAGCAGTTGAGATTTAGGTGCTACAGAAGAATAATAGGGGGTTGGGGTAGGCAAAGGAAAGCTTTGTATAGGCCATGGGGAAAAAAGTAGGAACGGTGAATTGTTATTCAGATGGTCTAAAAAAAATGTGGGCAAAGAACAGATTAGTTTATGCAGGGTGATAAGAATAGTGGATTTATTGTTTTAATCCTTTTTCAGGTAGAAAAATTACAAGGTGAGGTTTTGGGTTTTTTCCTTAATTCATTGATCATATACTGTGATGAGATGGCTTTATAGAAGTGACTAAAATATGAAGGAGGGACCCAGCATTCTCTGAAATATGTCTAAATTAATTGCCTTGATCACAGTTTGGGGGCAGAAAGCCATGATGGACAACCAACATGGATTAAAAAGAAGTCGCACAGAAAAGGTGCGAAATGTTTACTGCAAAGACATCAGTGATAGGTTCAGGCCTGGTAGTAATCCTTCCAAAGAATTGGTAAACATTGAGTAGAGGGGGGGGATTTAATTATGATCTGATTTGGATTTTTATAGGAAGAAAACACTGTTTTACTCTTCTTCCAACTCATCAGACAATCCCTTCTTCTGAATGTTCTTTCCACAGACACACTTTGATGAGAATTTAGCAGTACATGAACTCTGCTGTGAAGGGAAGGACTTCTGCTTCCCCCATCTTTCTCCTGTCTTCCCTTCTCTGGTACTGCCGAAAAGGCTATGAAAGTCACTTGGAAATTTAAAAGGCTGTAGGGCTACCAGGACTGGGTGGCAAAAATACTGACCATCTCTAAGGGGTCGCAAAGAGAACTAATATAATGTGCCATAACCCTGGGTACAAACCAACCCAAAATTGGCCACTTTTGAGTTACACTGATATCAAATGGGAGCAGCTTAAGTACCTACATAGCTCTTTTTGAAATAAGCAAGACATAAAGTCCTTATCGTTAAATGGGCCATGGCTGCTGGATTCACCCTTTAGAAATTTGTCAATTGCTATAGATCAGTGCTGGGAGGTTCTTCTGAAGGGAAACCATAAAGGATGTATAAAACAAAGAGCTAAAGGTTTTTAAGGTGGCAGCCTAAAATATAATTAATCTGTATTTAAATGTATGATTCTGGTATGGATTAATATATGAAATGTGATGAGTTGTGCCAAATAATTTACCACAGATACATTCCATTATCCTCTGGCGTGTCTAGCCATGCAGGTTTTCACAATGATTTTTTTAAAAAATCTTTATTGAAATACCATTAACAGTGAAATTAAAAGCATAAAGGCTTTGAAGACAAAAAATTAAGGCAAGTATAGCCAGTTTCACTTGACAGTTTTAAATAGTCCTCTAAAATACAACTGAATGACTAGAAAGTACATTACATAACATGCATGCACTCAATCAAACTGCAAATTGCTGGGTGATCTCATACTAGATGGAGAATGATTGCTACCAGTTTCATTTTAAAAAGCATTTCCTTTAGCACACTTACTTTAAAAGATACCTTGAAAAGCTCACTGTGAATGGGAGAAGGGAACTTGTCATTCAGTAGCCATTTTTTCTCCAGTTCCTTATGGTCTATTAAACTTTGAAGGAGCTTTTCTGTCTGCAGAGAGAAGGAATTAATGGTCCCAGGCACTCTGAGCTGCAGATGGCTTCACTCTGTTGTGCCTTCCTGGATGAAATTAGTGGCTGGATTCACACATTGCACTAAGCCATATATAATTTAGCCACAGTTTACTGATTAACCCAAGATGGCTGGGTTTACAGAACAAACTAAGCCATAAACTAGGTTTTACAAGTTTTCATGCTAGAGAGTTACACATCATGCTCAGCCAAAATCAGGCAAGCCACCCTATGCCTTAGTGTGATGTATGAAACCACTAATTACCAAACCATCTAATGTGAGAATCTCCACTTCTGAAGCAAAGAACGTTGAGGAAAGAGTCTGTAGGAGTTGTTGTCAGAACCAGGGTTTGTAGTGTATTGGGTTACTTGGAGGCCAATACATTAGCTCAGTGTTTCTCAACCTTGGCAACTTTAAGACATTTGGACTTCAACTCCCAGAATTCCCCAGCCAGTCTTGCTAACCTAAACCTTGCTGGCTGGGGAATTCTGGGAGTTGAAGTCCACATGTCTTAAAGTTGCCAAGGTTGAGAAACACTGCTCTGGCTACTGAAGAATAAAAACCAGAAACCTGTATTCATCCTGAAATGCCTCTGGAGGAAAGGGAAGAAGCATGCTTTGGTTTTTGAACCAATGGTACATTTGCACGACATGCTAAGCCAAGCTTAACTCTTGCCATGAGTAAAATGCAGATAAATGGAAAAATCATCAGACAAAAAAGCAAATTATGACCACTCATTGTTGGTCCATCCCTATTTTAAGAGCCCCACTCCCATCCGAGTAACTAGGACGTGGAATAGTGAAGATGCTGCGGCTGGAGTAGGCCCATTCTATGGCCATTCTTGCTTCCTGGAAGGAAAAGTTAACTATATCTTAGCTTTGCTCCCTGCACAGGTTGTGACATTCAGCATCCTGATGAGAATAAATTAATCTAATACAAACTTGGGGTATATATTAGATTTAAGGTATTCTTTAACCTCAATGTAACCTATGTTCTGAACTCAGACAACACCTTGAGCTGAATCATTTCATAGCTTAGTGTTCCACATGAAACTGATCAAGTAACTAAACCATATAGTTCTTAAAATTACTATTCTTCAATTAATATCCCACCTTTTTAATTGGTTGAATGCTCAGAATGGCTAACATTAAAAACCAAAACAATTTATCAATTTGATATATTTGCCTAGTTTGCAAAACTTTCACCTTCCCTTGCCCTTAATACTTTTTCTTTAAAATGCTTTGGTGCTGTTACTCTTAGGTGAAAAATGTTGGGCTGAAGGAAGAAGAAATTTCAAAGCACTCAATAGCAAGACTTCCTGGAAGTGCTTACATCTCACTGCCATATAGGTAAAGCACTACAAATATTCCATTCCCATTCAAATCACCGGTGACTAGAGAATCTTCTTATCTTTCACTGTAGAGACCCAGTCCATTTAAAATGGCAGGAAATCAAATTTCATTCTTGTTCAGAAAGGAATCTGGGTTGGTAGTAGACAAAAATCCCTGCCTAAGTATCTTGCAGGAGTTTATTCCCAGCCTGACAGTTTAATTTCCTTTTCTTTATTTGTTCAAATGAATAAGCAAACTTTGACAAATTTTGTGCAGCTGGAAAATCAAAAGGGAGATAAGCTTTTATTCCCCTTTCTTTATTTCAGTACAATGATGTTAAGTGCTTACATCTAACAATGCCTTTGATGCAGAAAGTTAACAGCTGATGCCTTGTATCCTGAGACATCACAATCGCCAGTTTCTTTAAATTGTAGGACATTGTTCCATCACTTGATGGTCTTTTAAGATGAAAGAAAGCATTTTCACAGGGAAAAGACAGTTGAAATGATGTTTAACTGAAAAACCTTTGCTTTTTGTTGCTTTTCAGTTCCTAAAACTGTACTCTCAATATTTGGAGAATTTCCCTTTTCTGGCTCTTAAAAATAATAATTCAGAGAAAAAATGTATTTCAGAATAAGCCTTCTCAAAATAGGGAATTCTTAGCATCAGAACTATGAAAAACTTAATTTAAAATTGTGATAAAAAAGAATCACAGTGTTTGTCCTTTTCCATTTGCTTTCTTTCTGTGACCGCCTTGGTGGATGCTTCATGTGCATTGATGCCGCTGGAAAATGATGGTGACCAAGTTGTATGGTGCTGGCTTAATTAACACCTCCCTTCAGGATTTGATGGGAGATAGGGAGCCTTCCTACCTTTGAAGGGAAATAGTTGAATAGCCCAGTGGGGCCAATTAAAACACAAAATGGTAGGGATATCCTAAAGAAGTGACTATACTGTATTTTCAGCGTTCTTTGTTGGAAAATGTGGATGAGGTAGAGAGAAACAAAGAATGTATCTCAAAATATGGAGACTGAATCTTTATCATGGGAAGCATGGTCTGCCTTTGCAAACAAATATATCATGGACTTCATTGTTGAGTGTGGACCACTGAAGCTGCAATAGCTGGTTGTGAGATATGGAAACATTGGGCCTAATTAAGATGGCATGAAAGTTTTATTTTGGTTATTATGTGGTGGATGATCTATAGGAATGAAGGTCTGGGTGGAATTTCTTTCTCTTTCCTGCTTGACTAATGTTGTACAAAAATACTTGAAAGCCATGAACTAAAAAAATAAAAAACAAAACGGATGCTCAAAACATTAAATTACCAGTAGTAATTTCTAGGTAGGAAAAATGAAAACAGAAATAATATTAAGTAAAAGTCTCTCCTGCAGCACAACAAAGCTAATAGTATATACCTACCTAGTCTTCATACTATTCCTGCCTTTGGGGATAAGCAATATTATACAAAATGTAGAAAAGGAGTAAAAAGTACTAAGCAAAATTAATTAAAGAACTAAAAAAATCATTAAATTTAATTTACACCAAAACCATTCACTTCATCCTTGCAAACCAACCTTGCTTTTACCACATATACACATGACCTTTTGTTCTTTAAATATCTTGCCTCTCTCTTTGTAGATCTCATCAACTCCATACTACCATGACCTTCTCAATCTTCACCTTCCTCTTGACCCAGTCACTCATTTTCTCTATATGACTAAACCACCTCAAATACTTCTTTCTCACTGGTCATCCAGTTTTGCATTAGCCAACATTCATTCAGCTTCCATACATTCCTGAGATTATCTCTTTTTATTTAACTACACTCTCTTTTTAAGTACCCTTGTCCTATCTTGGAGCGAAGAACCATGCTGAAATGATTGGTTGATCTCTAGTGTTTATTATTCTACTGTACTAGACAGAAAATTCTGCTAAACTGAAAGGCAGTGGGAAAACCCTCACAGATAAAACCCAGAAATCTAAGGCAGGTCTGCTCTGAGTTTCTTCAATGGGAGATTCAAAGCTTCTAAACAACGCATGCATTTCTCCCCCTGGATAGGGGCCCCCTCCTGTTCACCAGCAGTACTCATGACAACTCTGTTTCTACTACATTTAATTTACTTTTATGTTTCTCCTGACATACACAACTCTGATTTCCATATAACGAAGTGAGCAGAAGTTGCTCTTGTACATAGCCATTTTAATTTATTTCAACAAACGTTCATTCCTCTCAACAGACCACACACTAATCACCACCTTTAACATATATCATTTAACATTCTACCATTAACTCTTATCATACTAACATTAACCAAGTCAATGTTAAAATATTAGGGAAAGGAAAAGCTCACTATCAACCCTACCCCTTCTTCAGGCACACTAGCCTCACCACCAGCATCTTACTCATCCTTCTAGAAGCAGAATATTAAAGGTATCACAAAGCAAATGAGGAAGGTATAACAAAATGGGTTGTGGGAGTTCATTCAATCCTATCAAGCGTAAGCAAATGTGGATGGTTATGAAGTACACATACTGTACACAGAGACCGTTCTAGATCATCATCCACCTTAGGCATGAAAGCCAGCTGGGGGACCTTGGGCCAGTCACTCTCTCTCTCTCAGCCCAACTCACCTCACAGGGCTGTTGTTGTGGGGAAAATAGGAGGAGGAAGGAGTACTAGGTATGTTCCCCGCCTTGAGTTATTTATAAAAATAATAAAGGCAGGATAAATAAATAAATAGATTCAAGTTAGACAATCGATATAAAATTGTGTGCACTCTAGAATAATGTTATGCTGTTTCCTTAGAGTTCATAAGACATTTTTAAAAAATGCTATATTTCTTTATCTGTGCTTTATACTTTTGCCTCTTTTTTTTTAAGTCCACTGATGCATTATTTCATTTGTCCAATCACTCAAGGTAGAAGGGTTTCACCCTTAGCTGCCAAATACCTAATAACCTATGGGACTATTTGGGAGGTGGCAGTGAAACTCTTCTAACTCTGTTGACTGAAAACTGGTAAAATGATGAACCACTGCAGTTTATTATTATTATTATTAAAAGAAACAGGGAAAAGTAGGAAGGTTGGGTAAACAAAAAGGTAATCAATATTTCTGCTTGGTTTTGAACAAGCAACCTTCCATTTACATTGAAAGAGTTATAGCTATTATACTATTATAGCACTCATAGGAAAAGTAGTTCTAAAAAATGTTAGAAAGAAACAAATAAGAAAGGACTTCCATTTTTTAAAACTGCTTGTTCTGCCTGCATATACGTGCATGTGTGTATGTGTATGTCCAGGAAACCCCACAGAAAGGAAAGCTATTGGCAGTTCTTCTCCTGGTATAGAAAGGTAGGAGGGCCCAGCAGCAGGAAGATTGTCCGGTGGTCAGAAAAGTAGTCTGCAGTTTAGACTGAATATCTTGCCAGCTGTTGATAAAGTGTCTCAGGATAGACAGGGTTTTCTTAAACCAGTTTAGAGTCAAACTGGCATGAGCACAGGACAGGAGCTGCTTAAATAGTAAGTATGGACATGACTTTAGAATAGTTTTGGTTTCAAGAACATAAAATGATTACACAACCCACATCAACCAAATAATAGTTTTGATGCAAACATATTGCATTTATACTCTGTTTTTCAATCACGAAGTTTCTCTGGCAGCTAAGAAAAAATGCCACTGGCTTCTGGTGACTGCATGGACACAGCCTTGGGGTCTTCTTGGTATTGTTGTAGAAGTGGTTTGCAATTTTCTTCCTCTTTTTCTCCTTTTTCCTCCTCCTCCTCCTCCTTTTTATTTCCTTCCTGCCTTGGCTACAGTCCTTGTGTTCCCTGGTAATCTTCCATTCACATATTAACCAGATCAAGGCTCCTAGCAACTAACCGATCAGTAATAACAAGAAAGCATCTTTTTGCAATCCAAAAACATACCACCCCAAAGGAAGAAGGGTTGGGGTAAAATAAAATAAAATAAAATAAAATGCAGGCCCCAATTTTTAAATCTTACAAATTATTCTCCCATGTACATTCATCTACACTAATAGAGAATTTAAGATGTTCCTTGTTTTATAGGTTAACATAAATAGCCTGAAACAAATTCTAAAACCGTAGAACTTCATTTATGAAAATGTTCTTGGATATCACACCATACCAGCTCACGCCCAACAAGCAATACTGTTTTAGCTGCTGATATGCAGAAGCTTATTTGTGAGACAATAGCTTTAAAAGTCAGGACACATAAAACTCTAATATTGAATTCTGAAACCACCCGGGCAGCATAACAGTAATAAGATGTCAAGAGCAGGAAGTTTACAAGCGATGTGCATCTTATGCCATTAAAACAAGCACTAGTGTTATTTTGACATTTATAAATGCTAAAGCTGTGACTTTTATCTTATTGTTCATTCCACAGCAGGGGATGTTATTTAGAATGCTTGCCTTCTGGTGCTTATAGATTATTTCTTAATTTTATTTGGCTTTTTTATACAGATGTAAGGAGAGCCCCACTGCCCTCACTAGTTGCACTGCTGTCAAGATACACCATGTAATTTGAGGCGCGTCTATAAATTATACTGGGAAAGCTACCATCTGCTCTGGTGGCTGTCCTTAAATGTCCCGCCATAAAATCTTCTACATCATAAACAAGTTGCAAGAACCCTAAATGCCAGAAGTAACAGTTGTATGCAAATAATCTTAAACTCTCTCTTTAGAAGAGTTGCGCAAAGGATATGAGTCCGACAGGCCTGAGCATCAGTACCTAGCACGCGAGTCTGTCTGCTTGCTGACAGTCCCGGGAGACTTCATTATTATACAGGAAATCTGCCAAGGAAAAGCAAGCACTGTGGTATTTCAGTATCTCTGTGTTCACTGTTTGCAGATTCAGGAACAATGGACAGTGTATCATCTTGGGTTTTCCAGCAGTAGCTCCCTTCTTCTGAATGTACTTGTATTTATTCATCTATTAAAATATTTATAACCCACTCCCAACTCATGGTGGGATGCAAGTAAGACAACACAATAAGAACACTCGAGATTAAAAAGGTTATTCCCTGCCATGCAGTTGTGGAAACTGCAACCATACTCCTATGCTGTCCTTTGAGATTATAAGCTGTGTGTTCAATGGCCATTGGCTTGCTTTAAAAGTAAGCCATCCTCAAACAAACCAAAGGTCAACTGGAATGAGATCATGGTCACCAGAGCCTGGTCTGCATGGCTGGGAGACTGGAAGCTGGATTTGTAGCTCCCAGTCCCAGTTCTTGAGTGCCTCACCCTCCCTCCCTGCCATTCATGCTGGGGGGAAGGTGAACAGCGAAAGTGCCATGCCCGAATAACAAGTGAAAAGAGGAATTTGCATACATGATGGGGCAAGGGCTGAGAATACTTTCCTTCCCCTAACACCATTTCACCTAGTTTGACTGTTTATTTAGCATGGACAGCAAGGCTACTCAGCTATAGAAGAACTGTGGTTCCTGGGTTAAAAAGATAATCTAATAAACTGTTTTCCCCCATGTTGTGTCCCTAAGAAGTGCTCATAAGTTCATGAAATACAACCCTGTTTCATTCTGAGCCAGACCATTCCCTGTCTATCCACCTGTTATTCACAGGTCTTTCTCCCCTGCGCTGAGTATCAAAGTGTGATTGAGATGAAGAGTCTGCCTACCAAATACTTGGCTCTGTTACTGAGCCATGTCCCTCTTTGGATGAGATCATCAGGAAAAAATCAGCAATCCTCCACCCATGATGGTCATTTCTTAGCATATGTGGATAACTGAGAGAGATTTGTTTTATTTATTTTATGGAATGGTATTTTGTAGAGCCTGGCACCATATATAACCTTAAAATGAGCTTGCAATAGCAAAAAGGCATGTGTTGTGTTGCTCTTGAATGAGGTGATTGCACTCTGTTCTTAATTGCCAGGCAATTTCCTTCTCAGGAAATACTCTCTGAGCTTGCTTTATGATTTCTTTTTTAGAATTTAAAGTAGGGAAACATTTAATGTTGTGTTCTAAGCAGGCCTTCCTCTCCCATTACAGAGGTGGCAATGATCTCAAGGATAAATCAGGATAGCATGTGGATGGCCCTGAGATTATCCACCGGTCCTTATGCTGAACATTCCCCAAGAAAGAAATTTGAGAATCTACTGAAGAACAGAAATTTTTATATGTTATATTTTGATAAATATATTTGATATTGGCACAAAGCCAGCTGGGTGACCTTGGGCCAGTCACTCTCTCTCAGCCCTAGGAAGCAGGCAATGGCAAACCACTTCAGAAAAACCTTGCCAAGAAAACTGCAGGGACCAGTCCAGGCAGTCGCCAGGAGTCAACACTGACTCGAAGGCAGTCTGGCTTTATTTCCTGGAAGATGGACTGGTTCGACCTTCTTGCAGTCCAAGGTACTCTCAGAATTTTCCTCCAACATCACAATTCAAAGGCATCTATCTTCCTTCTCGCCGCCTTCCTTATGGTCCAGCTCTCGCAGCCATATGTTACTACGGGGAACACCATTGCTTTAACTATGCGGACCTTTGTTGTCAGTGTGATGTCTCTGCTCTTAACTATTTGATCGAGATTTGTCATTGCTCTTCTCCCAAGGATTAAGCATCTTCTGATTTCCTGACTGCAGTCAGCATCTGCAGTAATCTTTGCACCTAGAAATACAAAGTCTTTCACTGCTTCTATATTTTCTCCCTCTATTTGCCAGTTATCAATCAAGCTGGTTGCCATAATCTTGGTTTTTTTGAGGTTTAGCTGCAAGCCAGCTTTTGCACTTTCTTCTTTCACCTTCATCATAAGGCTCCTCAGTTCCTCTTCACTTTCAGCCATCAAAGTGGTATCATCTGCATATCTGAGATTGTTAATCTTTCTTCCAGCAATTTTAACTCCAGCCTTGGATTCCTCAAGCCCAGCCTGTCGCATGATGTGTTCTGTGTACAAGTTGAATAGGTAGGGTGAGAGTATACAGCCCTGCCGTACTCCTTTCCCAATCTTAAACCAGTCCGTTGTTCCGTGGTCTGTTCTTACTGTTGCTACTTGGTCGTTATACAGATTCTTCAGGAGGCAGACAAGATGACTTGGTATCCCCATACCACTAAGAACTTGCCACAATTTGTTATGGTCCACACAGTCAAAGGCTTTAGAATAGTCAATAAAACAGAAATAGATGTTTTTCTGAAACTCCCTGGCTTTTTCCATTATCCATCGGATATTGGCAATTTGGTCCCTACTTCCTCTGCCTTTTCTAAACCCAGCTTGTACATCTGGCAATTCTCGCTCCATGAATTGCTGAAGTCTATCTTGCAGGATCTTGAGCATTACCTTACTGGCATGTGTAATGAGTGCCACTGTTCGATAGTTTGAACATTCTTTAGTGTTTCCCTTTTTTGGTATGGGGATATAAGTTGATTTTTTCCAGTCTGATGGCCATTCTTGTGTTTTCCAAATTTGCTAACATATAGCATGCATTACCTTGACAGCATCATCTTGCAAGATTTTGAACAGTTCAGCTGGGATGCCATCGTCTCCTGCTGCCTTGTTATTAGCAATGCTTCTTAAGGCCCACTCAACCTCACTCTTCAGGATGTCTGGCTCTAGCTCACTGACCACACCTTCAAAGCTATCCCTGATATTGTTATCCTTCCTATACAGGTCTTCTGTATATTCTTGCCACATTTTCTTGATCTCTTCTTCTTCTGTTAGGTCCTTGCCATCTTTGTTTTTGATCATACCCATTTTTGCCTGGAATTTACCTCCAGTGTTTCTAATTTTCTGGAAGAGGTCTCTTGTCCTTCCTATTCTATTGCCTTCTTCCACTTCCGCGCATTGCTTGTTTAAAAATAATTCCTCATCTCTTCTGGCTAACCTCTGGAATTTTGCATTTAATTGGGCATATCTCCCCCTATCGCTGCTGCCTTTTGCTTTCCTTCTTTCTTGGGCTACTTCTAGTGTCTCAGCAGACAGCCATTTTGCCTTCTTGGTTTTTTCTTTCTTTGGGATGTATTTTGTTGCCGCCTCCTGAACAATGTTGCGGACTTCTGTCCATAGTTCTTCTGGGACCCTATCTACTAAGTCCAGTCCCTTAAATCTATTCTTCACCTCCACTGCATATTCCTTAGGAAAATTAGTGAGCTCATATCTAGCTGATCTGTGGGTCTTCCCTAATGACTTTAGTCTGATCCTAAATCGTGCAAGAAGAAGTTCGTGATCTGAACTACAGTCAGCTCCAGGTCTTGTTTTTACCAACTGTATAGATGTCCGCCACCTTTGGCTGCAAAGGATGTAGTCAATCTGGTTTCGGTGTTGTCCATCTGGGGAAGTCCATGTATAAAGCTGTCTCTTAGGTTGCTGGAAGAGAGTGTTTGTTATGCAGAGTGAGTTGTCTTGGCAAAATTCTATCAGCCTATGTCCTGCTTCGTTTTGTTCACCCAGGCCATGCTTACCTGTAGTTCCAGGTGTCATTTGACTGCCCACCTTAACATTCCAGTCTCCCGTGATGAAAATAACATCTCTTTTAGGCGTGTTGTCCAGTAGGTGCTGCAGATCCTCATAGAACTGCTCTACTTCAGCTTCTTCAGCATCTGTGGTTGGGGCGTATATTTGGATCGCTGTGATGTTAGATGGCTTGCCCTGAATTTGAATTGAGATCATTCTATCGTTTTTTGGATTGTATCCAAGCACTGCTTTAGCCATTTGACTATTAATTATGAAGGCTACTCCATTTCTTCTGTGGTCCTCTTGTCCACAGTAGTAGATCTGGTGGTTATTTGATGTGAAGTGGCCCATTCCAGTCCATTTCAGTTCACTGACGCCCAGAATGTCTATCTTTAGTCTTGACATCTCACCAAAAACCACATCCAATTTGCCCTGGCTCATAGATCTTACATTCCAGGTTCCAATGGTGTGTTGATCCTTAGAACATCGGATTCGCCGTTCACCACCAGCACCGTCGGCCGCTAGCCGTCCTTTCGGCTTTGAGCTAGCTGCGTCATCACGTCTGGGGCTAGTTGAACTCATGCTCTGTTCCTCCCCAGTAGCATTTTGACCATCTTCCGACCTGGGTGTCTCATCTTCCGATGGTATACCGACATATCTCTGGTTGTACTGTTCCATTTAGTTTTCACGGCAAGAATACTGGGGTGGGTTGCCATTACCTTCCCCAGGGATCGCATTTAGTCTGACCTCTCTGTCATGACCTTCCCATCTTGGGTGGCCCTTCACGGTTTAGCTCATGGCATCACTGAGGTGCTCAAGCTCCAGGACCACGGCAAGGTAACGATCCTTTGCTGAAGACTTTCTTATATATCTAATTATTTACTGCTGCATTCTTAGGATACTGACTGTTACAGTACAGCAGTTTCTGTGTACATTGAAAAGAACTATGGAAGCCCACAGGCAATGATTCCACATGGAATTTCTTGAATGCCTTACTGGCACTTTTTGTGACTTCACAGTGTCTCAGGCCATGATCCTTCTTCCAAGATACAGTGGTGCTAGTCAGATGTTCTACTTCATGTTGTATACATATTACTCTAGCAAACTGTAGTTCCAAATCCTTTTCACACCTTTTCCAGATTCAAGATGAACAGAAGATAAGGAAAAAAAAACAGAGCTAGACTTCCGATTCATCCCCTGATTATACTATTCAGGCAAGTTCTTTGACACTCTCACCACAACATCTGCAAAGACTTGCCAAGCCTCAACACCATAACTGGGACCCCCAGTTGCACAGCACTCCCCTTTGCACCAAGCACTTATTTATATACAGCAGCTGTGGGGACTGACCACACAGATGGCAAAAGGGCCAAACCAGGGACACCAGCAAATGTAAAGGGGCATCCAATGGCATGGCCCCATTCCTGGAGTAGGTGTGAATAGCATTTAGAACTGAAATGCATGTTTGCCTACACGACACATTTCAGATTTCACAGGGAACAAGAGCATTAAAAAAAGGCATTCAGAAAATTAGTATGTAAGAAAAAAGCCAAAAAAATAATAACAATAACAATAATAACAACAAAAATAATTACTACATTTATAGCCACCTGACTCCTAGCGACTCTGGGTGGAAAATCTCTCTCTGATAGGCGAACTTTGAACACACTTTTTAAAAATATGGATAGGCACTCAAATATCCAAGACATTACCTCCTGTTGAAATTGTAGAATCCAGAAAGATTTGGATCTTCTCATCTTGGAGGCTACTAGCAAGATCATAAAGCAAATTATCTGTTTTTAAGTAAAAGTATCTGGCATCTTGAAATTAACTTTATTATTTATTATTTTAATCTCAATTTCTAGGTCTGTCACTCTCTGAAATGACACTTTCATATGAAGTTTCTGGAGCTCTGTGATGGAGTTATTGACTATATTTGAAAGCTGAGATGATTTATTTCTAGCTCAGCTGCAGTGAATTCCAAACCATACCAATGTTGCATCTCTATAGAGATTGTGGGTAATTGGTTTTTTTATTTGCAGGTCCTCAGCCACCTCCCAGCTTATGATCCTTGCAGGTCTTTCAAGGGGAATGGTGGCTTCACAGCATTTCAGCTTCCTCTGTAGGAAACATTTGGGGTTTTTTGCATTGCGACACAACATGTACTAAGGATATGCATGGGGGAGGAGTAAAAATAATATTTTTTAAATTTCTATTTTGCAAAGAGTGCCATGGCAGGGCTGAAACCGTAGAGTGGCAGGTGGGAAGTCTCCACCCTGTTGCAGAAGCCTTCTGGTCTACACACTCTGGCCCGGTCTTCCTGCCTTGGTGTACCTGCTTGATAGTTACTGCTCCCACTGCCTATCTTCCATGAGATTACCTTCCCTTAGAGTTCTCCCCTCAATCCAAGCATGTGAGACTGATAGAGATTTTGCACCTTACTGACAAGTAAGAGAAAAAACAGCTGATAAAAATGAGCTAAATTTTATAGCAGCATCTTCTGGTTCTATAGAGTGAGCTATGTGACCAAAATCAGACCCCCCTCCTTTTGAAGGGAGATCAGTCTCACAAAATATGGACAAAGTCAATTGTATTTTCTAAAACAGGAAAAGGAAAGAGAAAAAAAAATTAAAAATCCTTTTTAATTCTAAGTAAATGACACATAAAACCATCTTTGGTGGAGGAGGTAAAAATGGCTGAGAAAATGACTAAAATCAAAGACAAAGAATCTCCAGTGAGGAAAACAGACAGAACTTTGGAAGGAGCAAAAGACAGTATCGGTTTGCTACCTAAGACGCACATTCATGCAACTTGCATGAAGAAAAGATACATCAAAGACCATAAAGCTTAAATAGCTATATATATTCCCAAATAACCCTACACAATATCTCTAGCTTAAACTTGTTGCCTATTCCTTAAACAGATCATTGCAGCAAACGTTTCCTACTTACTTCCCTGCATTTCTCAGATCTAGTCAACTGTAACCTTTAATCAGAGACGCAGGGGCAACGCTTCTTTGTCTAGCCCTGATGTATTACTTCTTTCTTGGATTTTTTAGGACAAAAAGGCACCCCTCCCACCCGAAAAATCCACTCTTGCTCTACATTAAGAGAAAACCATAGAAGGACCGCTTTTTGCTCTGTTGTGACTTAAGGGAAGAATCTTCCTCAGGAAGATAGTGGATGTGGAGCACTGAGGCAAAGGGACGTGTTTTGCGAAAGCTGCACGTAGCAGACGTCTGAAGTACTGTGAATTTCGTTCACAACAGGGAATGAGTGAGGGAGAGATCGTCAAGAGCATGCAGCAGGTTGGGGCAGAGCAATGACTAAATAACCACTTAATCAGTATTTTGACGTAATGGAAGTAAAGATGGTCACAGGGTGTCTTCAAACTACTTTTTAAGGGATTGGGTAGTGGAAAAGGTGGCAGCATGGCTCTTGTAAAACCTTATACCCAGGTTTTAGTTGGTTTAATAGGGGTTTATGATTAAAAATGTTGAAGCTCTTTGATTCAAAATATTGATTGAAATGAATTGATTAAATTGCCAATTCAATCAGCACTTGTTCAGAAGCTATCAAATCATGTAGTTGGTTAATGGTTTGGATTTAACTGACCATTTGATTGGGACTCAAATCTCCAAATCAAATCTTTGCACAGTCCTAGCAATCAGGACATCTGGAAGATTGTGGGTAATTATACAGTTGTAGACGTAATGATTTCTGACTTAGGTGTTTTTTTTTCCTGATCCTTTATTTCATCATGCATTTGGTCCAGAGCCAGCTACCCATTTTATTGCTATCCTTCTTAAAGAACTAGGTGTTCTGGGAATTTCTATCTTGTTGGCAGCACAGTAGTAGGCAGGAGAGATGGTGGAAGAGTAGGGGAAGCAGCAAAGGAAATTAAAAGAAGGAATCAAAACAAACATGTTTAGAATTTTACAGGAAGGGAAATAACAACATTTGGCAAATCTGAGATTAAACCAAAGAAGGTTTGGAGCATGTCATTTACGCATAAACACAAATTGTGCAGTTAGGTCATTTTTAGATCTGCACGTATATGGCATTTTTAAATTAGTCACCAAATGCTTTGGGTGAATGATTTCTCTGAACTTTGTAAAGGAAAGGGGAAATTCTTCAACAGTTCTCCAAACATTATCTAAAAGATCCTCCCTCAGAGGTGACAGTAACACCATTACTGAAAAAGCTTGATGGGATGAGTTTCACCGTGATTGGAATATAATATTGGGGTTTCATGGAAGTGTGAAAAACCAAGAAGGCTGCAGAGAGATTGTTGTACAGTGAAAGGACATTCACACTCACCCCTTGGCCATTTTGCAAGAACACTCTACTCCACATATGAGGGTTGCAGTCTCAATATATCTGGAGGGGCCAGATTGGGAAAAATAAGCTGTACTGATACAAGAACTATTATTATCTGTTCTCAGTGCACTTGTATTCATGCCTATGCACAACTGAGAGTCAATCAAGAATAAAATAGCATCTCTATTGGCATTGAATTGAATTTACAACTGCTTTGCAACATGGAATATCTAACCCCCTCCCTTCCATACACACACATAGTGCACACCACAGAAGAGAAGAGGAAAAAGAGACAGAAGGCCACAGAGTTAAGTGTCCTCCCTCCCTCCTTCCTTCGAATCTTTACTTTAGTTGTTTCTGGCTACTATGCTACCTGTGAGAAGCTGCCAGGTCTGGACAAGTGTGTAGAGTACCACATCCTCAGTGGACTTCTTTGTATTTGAGCCACGTTGCAGTTCAGCAGCAACAAATCTGTGCAAATAAGGAAATCTTTAGCTGGAAATCTTGGGCAAGCCACAGATTTGAAACCAGGCCCAGTGCCAACAGTGCTTCTCATGTCAAAGTAAATACTTCCTAGCCCTTCCAAGCCTGTCCTTGGCTTTTTCTCTTATCCAGGAGCCAGCTGGAACAAAGGAGTTGAATTACTTTTGTTGCTGCTGCTGCTGCTGTTGTTGTTGTGTTTCTTCCCACAGATTTTTTTCTTCCACTTATGTTGGATGCTTCTTTTACTTTTATCCCTTGCCTTTAATATATGCCTTTCATATTTACAAGGGATTTGAATTTTATTATTCATGGCAATATTTTAGTGTTACTTCTCTCCTCACTACAACAAAATCTGCACTTCATTCTTCCTTAGAATTGTAATAGCAGTAATTCTGCTCCGATTTCAGGATCATGCAAAGTTTAAGTGGGCTTTAAAGTAAGAGATATTTTATATGATCCTAAGCAAGAGGTTGTTTGTCAAGCTAGAAAGTAAATGTTAATACTTCAATGTATTCTTTGAACAGCAGGTGTTTCCACTCCAGCAGATGTGCAGCTAAAAATCTCCCACATTTCATTCATCTAAGCATTGATTCCTTTTGTGTTTTTTAGAACATGAGTGTGTGTGTTTAAAAAAGAACTAATATATACATTTGTGTAATGCAGTTCTGCTATATATCTCTGAAAGAGCAACCCAAAGTCTAGCACTAAAA
Organism: Candoia aspera; assembly: GCF_035149785.1. Lineage (NCBI taxonomy): Eukaryota > Metazoa > Chordata > Lepidosauria > Squamata > Candoiidae > Candoia > Candoia aspera. Next base: position 137,768,827 of record NC_086153.1, on the reverse strand, counting down.
ATATACAAGTTAGTTAATTTCAGCCAACCTGATTCTCTTGAACTCAACAACTGTGCTGACAAGAAAGATCCCAGACCCTGCAATCAGATCTGTTGTTTAAACATAGACTTAGACGTTCCCTTAGCAAGTTTTTAAGTGTTCAGAGTAAGACCTACATATATTACTGAATGAAGTAAGAAATTGTGCTTCTGATTGTAAAAATATGCATGCTTTTTTCTTTTCCACAGAGCTTGATTCTGCTCACAAGAAAAATAAACCTAGCCATAATGTCCTGGCATTTATTTAGTACTTTTGAGTGTCAGAAATACACAGTATGTGTAATTGTAAGGAATTACAGTACAATAGCCTTGCATTCCTTAGAATAGCCTTGTTAGGGTTAGTTTTCTAAAGGCCAGAATGCTGGTGGTTTTTCTAAGAGTTTTTTCTGCATTGCCTAGTTGACCCATTGCCAGAATAGGAGAGTGACCATTTTTTTGAGGATAATGGATAATGTCAGCCTATATTCACCTCCTTCCCATTGCAAATTTGACCTCCAGATGTGTTTTTCTGCTGTGATTTGAAAGTAGCCTTTTCCTCTTACGTATCCTTGAGTGCTTTTGTCTGTTTTGGCCAGAGCACTTTATTTCATTACAGGCTAAATCCAGCAGTTTGTTGGCTACTTTGCAGAGGAAGGAAAGCACTCAGATGAGGCAGTAATCGTCGTTAAGAGCATCTAAGACCTTCTTTTTACTACTATCAATATTAAAATAGCACAGTGGTTGAGAACTTTGGCTTGTATGTGAAAAGTTGCTGGTTCAAAACCCACACTTTTTAACTGCTATTCTATCATCTAGCTAATTCTCCTTAGCTAGCTGAAGACTTTAAAAAAAAAGTTCAGGGTTTTTTGTTTCATCATTCTTCCAGTCACCTGAAACCCCTTTACCTCAAGTAATTGAAAAAAAGGATGAAACAATGGAATCTTGCGCTAATTAAAAAAAAGTATTTGGGGTAAGTTCTGGACCAACAGCCTCTTGCCTATAAGACAAAACTAGCCACTGTGTTATTTTAACTCAGATGATAAAGGGAATGTCTAGAAAATATTAGAATGTAAAGTGATTGGTAAGAAAGGAATTTTGATTTTAAAGTTGATCGTTCTCTGTGACTGCATATGTTGATGCTCCATCCATCCATATGTACAAATTAAATACAAGTATATATGTCCAGGAAGAAAGTGATTGGCAGTTGCTTTCCTGGAACAGAAAGATGGGAAGATACAGCGGCAGGGGAATTCCCAGTGGGAAAGATGTGGTAGCCCTTGGTTTGGACAGGATGTCTTTCAAGCTATTGCCAAAGTATCACAGTCTGGACAGCATTTTCTTCAGCTGGTTTAGACTTAAGCTGTCATAAGCATAGGAGAGGAGGCTAAACATTAAATGCAATATGTCCTAAGGTTTTCTGGTGAGTTCTTAGTGGAAGTAAAAAAAGGAACTTTGATCTTTCTAGATCCGAATTTACACTCTTATCTATTGTACTATTATAGTTCAATACAAACATAACTAAAGTCATTCTACAGAGGATGAATTTATACAATATGTAACAATGTTCTGTCTTCCAGTTCTACAATAAGTGTTAAAGTATCTTTATGATTATCATACTTTCCTCTTATTAGGATTTTTTTCCAAAATTTTCCACAGCTAAGAACCTAGCAGGTTTCCTTTCCTTTCATTGTCCCTATCCCCAAAACACGCCTGGGCCAGGGAAAGGTTAGTGTCTTGTGGAAATATATTTTAAAAATGGACCTCTGGGGGAGGCATGGAGAACTGAAGATGTCTCCGTGAAAGTGGAGCCAATGACCGCAGCAAAGACAGAAGAGTAGACCAGTCTTTTGGAACCTCTCCGGACAAGAAGATTGCCCATATGTGCTCCAGACAGTTGCTCCTAGCATGGAGGCCGCAGGACAGCAGTTTTCCATGGGTTTGAGTGCTAGGAGATGATGGGATTAGCCATCCTGCTCACAACTATGGCAGAGCCATTTTAAAGGACACTAAGTTTGCAAGCTTCATTTTCTAATCACTTTTGGAAATTGCCTATTAACCATCTTAAAGCTATTAGAGACCTTCAGAATGACGTTTGAAAAGTTGCCCTGTGAGTTTAACTTCAGCTCCGAACAAAAGAATTACAAGCTTAAGAACTTAAAGTATTTGAAATAAACAGCAAAAAGCTATTTTTATCATATTTATTTATCATCTTTATTATATTCTTTTCTTTTTTCTTTTCTTTTTTCTTGCACTTTTATTCTTTCTTACTATTCTTTTTTCTTTCTTTAAGCTTAGTTTGTATTAGTTGTTACTATTGTAACCAAAATCCTTAATAAAAAAAAATATATGTCAAAAAAAAAAGAAATATCAAAAATGGTCAGTTGATCCAGTAAACTAATTCCCAACAGATCAAGTCATGCACAGAGCTAAAGTATCTTCATCCAGGGAGTTGCACTGTGAGAAAACCAAGCTGGTCAATTAATTCATTTTACTCCCTTGACCTCCAAGAAAAAAGAGCTGGAGAGAAGGAGTGGCTGAAGAAGCAAGCCTTTCTTTTCTGGAGCTCCTTGCCAAGGTCTGATAGCTAAGAACATACCTCCCAAACACTGATTAACTATGGTGGTCAGACCATGCTTCCTGCTATCTGCCTGGAGCAGTGTTTTTCGAACTTAGCAACTTTAAGTTGTATGGAATTCATGCTGGCTGGGGAATTCTGGGCGTTGAAGTCCATACATCTTAAAGTTGCCAAGTTTGAAAAACACGGGGCTAGACAATTTGAGAGGAGCATTTGTGGTATCATGAAGACTTACGCTAGGGCTCAAGTGATACTAGAACAGGGTTTCTCAACCAGGGTTCCACAAGAGGTCACTGTGGGTTCCCTGGGAGATCACAATTTATTTAAAAAATTATTTCAAATTCTGGGCAACTTCACATTTAAGAGGCAAGTTTCATTCTTTATTTTTAGTTTAAGAACACTGTTAATGCATATATACAGGCCTACACATGAAACAAATATAATAATTACATCGACCCAGAGAGGCATGCTACGGACCCTGTCCATGAGATATTTTTTATTGGCAGGGTCCAGGAAGAGGGCCTTCTCTGCCGTGGCCCCCGCCCTGGGGAATAAATTACCCCCAGAGGTGAGGCAGGCCCCTACTCTCCTGGCCTTCTGAAAGGGAGTAAAGACTTGGCTTTGCCACCTTGCTTGGGGTGGGAGGGGGGATAGTCAATCATGGGTGTGGTTGGTGCCTTGATGAGGCCCTGAGAAATTTTATTGAGACTGTTGTTTCTCCATCTTGGATTTTAATCTGACTGTAAACCTCCCAGAGTCACTTTGGCAAGATGGGTGGTGAAGAAATGTGAGGAATGAATGAATGAATGAATGAATGAATGAATGAATAAATAAATAAATAAATAAATTTTTGCCACTTCTGCCCTATATTTGAGCCTGAAAGGGAAGGGGTTCCCCAAGGCCTGGAAAATATTTCAAAGGTTCCTCCAGGGTCAAAAGGTTGAGAAAGGCTGTCCTGGACACTTCTTAGGGAAAGTAGGCAGGGACTCCATTTCCCAAATAATTATTTTTGACTCAGGTATTACGATGAGTGCTGCCAGAACTGCTAATAATGAGATGTGACGGGCTAAGTAGGTTGTGGGGATACAGCCACTAAGACGAGCCCTGTTTTCTCATTAGTGAAGCGGAAGGACTAGGAACTCCAACTTTTCTACGGGATCATCCTTTCTCTTGCCTCATTGGACCCGATTCCTTCCATCGCTCACTATGTTGCTCTGGAGGTTGGGAATACCAGTTCAACCCACATCAGGGGACAACCCACATAAGGTTGTGGAAATGCTACTGAGGGTCAACATAATATTTAACTGTCCTGTCCCTGAGGCTTTCTTGAAATAGTTTTTTCTGGCTTGCCCTTTAGAAGAATCATTAGCATTTGCTGACAGGAACTTGGTATGCCTTTTTGAATGGAGCCCCTACTGGCAGAATCTCTGTGTCCTCAGCTTCTACATTTTCAGGGTATTTGCCAGTTGCAGAGCCATTGCCATTGAGCTATCACCTGCAAATTAAATGCTCATTAGCAAATAATAACAAATTGTGTCCAATGAAAGATCAGGATGGTATCAGCTCAGAGATCAAATGTGACTATACATCAGATAGCAAGTATTCAGACTTTCTTCACACAGCTCATGGCATAACTCAAAGTAATAAAGAAGTGCAACAAAAAGCAATAAAACATTATTCTAAAACTGTGAAGAGGAGCACATTGGCAATAAAGCAATTAAAAATATCAGCAGTTACAAACAAGACCAACGTGAATAAAAAATCAAGTGTGCATATATGGCAAAACTAAACAACATAATCACTCTTCCAAAGATTAGAAATCTTTTAAATAGGACGGTCCCTTCTCATTTTGAAAAATGGCCAAGAAAAAGACATTATTAAAATTTATATCCTTCATCCTCAGGGTGCAAATGCTCCCAGAATAGTTCATAATAGAAAAATAAAAATACTGTATCATGAATGACATGAAATTATTAAGATAATACTGCTAAAATAAGTAAGCAGAATCAATAGTAAAATAGCACAGCTTAGACATTTTGTAGTTCAATATATGATATAAAAATGATATATTCCAATGCCTAGTATTTTTTTTTTAATTTGGAAGGGTTTTTCTCTACTGTTTATTTTTGTTGTTTGTATTTCATTGCTTGCCTTTTGTATTATTTATTTTTTGTGATCATGTTATAAAATATAATCAAATAGGGAAAAAAGAAAGCTAAGGTAAATAAGCAAGATTCCTGTCTGGTATTGAAATGAGAGAAATATTCATTCACTGGAGGTTTTCAAGCAGAGGCTGAACAGCCATTGGTAATTAGTATTAAGCTATAATTGGAACTTATCAGTAATTTTAATCAGTGACATCAACAAAATAAAAAATCCAGATCTATTGGGGCAGACAGTACTTGGTCATGAACTCTACCAGATATGATGTGTTACCTAATCCCATCAGGAACGGCTGCTTGCCAGCCCTGAACTTAATGATTAATATAACTCTCTGCTTGATTGCATTGACCTCTTGCAACCTAAGGCCTGACTGTACTGAAAGTATTTTGAAATTACTTTGACAGGCTTTGAAATAAATAAAGCCCCAATAAAGTTTTTTTGTTGAGTTTTTTTAAAATTAGTACCGTAAATGCAGAAAAAGAAAGAAACAGGAATGCTTTGAACTACAGCCTGCTTGTCTTGCCTTTTCTGAAAGTTAAAAACTTATTTTTTACAAAGTTTAACTGGAAACACACAAACACACAGTTCCAACAGTCCAACAAAGCAATGTCTGTCAGTTAATAAAATGGTTGTTGGTTACATGTCTTGGTATGTCTGAGCAGGAGTCATATTTGACTGACGTTAAAGTCTTTTGTGCTTTTGAAAAACAAGGGACTGTAGTTGTGAAGATGGTAACCAGCTACCAATGAGAATCTTAACGATTCTCCAACCTTTTTTACACCTTAAGGTTGTCTTTCTCAGGGCACTTGCCATGGTCCAGCCTCTGTGGAAAGAGCAATGGCTGCTGACAAACTGCAATAAAATCTGCTCTTGAAGTTTTGATGAAGAAAATGGCTCCTTCAGACCAACCATATTTCACTGTCATAAGCAGTGCTGCAGTCCTGGAGAAACAAATGAGGAATAGAGGCAAATAGAGGCAATATTCTATAATATTGACCAGGCAGCCTGTAAATGGTGAAAGCTCCATCCTTCCCCACTTTTAGATCCTCACAAAAGCCTTCTAGCAGATAAGTGATTGGTTTTATTTCTTGTTATGGAAATAGGATTTATGTTTTGCCATCTCTGAATTCATGCCTTTTAAAAAGTGAACAGTCTGAAGGAGGCCATGTTTATATTACTGTGATGGCTGTTGCTGTCACAAATCTAAGGATTTGTTTGATCTGGAATGTAGCTGTGATTCCATTCTACCAGGAAAGGCTGCACTCTTTCCATTGTGACCAAGGGTGCTATAATCCAAGCACAGACTGGCCTGCCTGTGACTGTGGCTCTGATCTGTGGGATGGAGGCTAGCTAGAAAGGTGCACCTATTGTAAATTGGGGCATCACAACACATTTTCTTCTGAAGATGATGATGAGGGGGTTGCATCTGATGACACAGAAATGTTTCTCTGAACTCAGTATACAGTATTTATGTTATCCATCAACTTACATTTTGCTGCTGATGTGTGATCAGTTCCCAATGGAATTTTAATATGTTGGAGTGTGAAAAATTCTTAGGAGCAGTGGTTACATGCCTGGTCATGTAGGGAGTTATGGAGGTGTGAATCCCGTTTCAAGAGGACAGAAAAAGAGGTGGCATTTTTCTTTGACAAGAAAATACTATGCCAGTATCCAAGAGCGACAGGGAATACAAACAACAGTAGAGGAATTTAGCTTTGGCCTTGAGAAGGACTGGGAGAGAAGAAAAAGTTGCTCAGTCCTAAGAAAGTAGAAAGCAGGAAGAAGAGAGTCAGAACAGCTTACCTTGATCTTGTTTTCTGTAAAAAGGGCAGTGAAAGTTTTGGATTCTGTTAATGTACCCTGCAACAATAAAGTAACATTCCTGGAATGCCTGCAATATCTGTTTCTGTACCTGGCCTACCTCAAAGGGATGACAACAACCTTATACTTGATGCCTAAGGTGACCCTGTAGTATCATCCAGTGATTCAAAAAATTAAAGGAACTAACTAATGAAGAATTCCGACATGGGTTAAGCTTCTTCCCTGGACATAGTTTTTTAAAAATTCCCCTTGCGGAAGACATTATCAGAGGCTTCAACATGTTATATGTTTATACAGAGCTTGTAGAGCATCAGATATTGGGGGGGGGGTGCTTCTATGTGCCATTACTGTCATGTGCATCTGTTTGAGGGCAAGACAATAATTTCATCATGATGACTTATGATAAGTCCTGTTACATTCCAGTGAGCAAACATTACATTGATACCAATATATGTGGACTGTGTTTCCTGACAATATTCAAAATCATTAACAATGTATCTCACGCCTACTAATCTTTCATGTGCTGTATTAGATGTAGAAAGTTGGGGATACCCTATAATATACTGGTGCTATGGGTGGGCAGTGCATAAAGATTTGAACATCCAACCAATCAAAAAAAGAAAAGTGATACAATAGATGCCAAAGTTGCTGTAGGAATGCCTCAATGAGCCTGAAATTTTACCGATTTTTATTTCTGTGAAAATGAATTCCTTTCATAGGTTTTCAGTCACTGGGAGTCTGATATTTCATTCTGTAAAAGAAAAAGAGAAAATTCACAAACACTATTTTGCCTCTAACAAGGTTACTTCTAAAGAAAAGTAATTATAAAGTCTGCTAATGTTTGTGGCATTAATTCTCAAAAAAGGTTCTTAGGTGTGATATGTGCAAGACTGGGTAAGGCAGAAAATCTCATACTGAAAGAATCATGTATGGTCCTGCTTTTGTATTTCACATTAATGTCACAATTAAATCACATCAGACCTAAATTCTTAATACTTCTGCAAAAACAGTCACATCCAGGAAGACTGATTTGGATAATACCTTGCTTCAAGTAGATTAAAATATGTGTCAGTTGTACACTGTGCTAGGGTTAAACATGGTTAGCAAAAGGAAAAGAAAGCATACATTACATAATACATTGTATTATTTCGATACAGTGATATTTGTACAGTATTGACTAAAGTTGGTTACCAAAAAACTGCTGCAAATTGCATCACAGTATTTGTTGTTCAATACAGGTTTCTGTCTTAAGCTGATTACTTAGTATTAAGGTCTCCAATGTATTATTACTTAATATTATTTGTGCACGTTGAAAAAGAAGAACAAGTTGAACAAAGCAAATTTACATGTTTTACATGTAAATATATTTATTATAAAATTCAATGGGAGAATGTTAGCATCTTCTTGTAGCTGACAAGTAAGAGTTTGACATTCCAGCCTTTTCAGTCTAACAGGCAATTCGGCCCCAATGTTTGATGCTACTAAAAGTGAATTAGCGTCCTCCTCAGTGCAAAGGATAAGGTTGCCAATTCAATAAAAGTGTCCAGTGTGAAATATAATTTACCCAGCTTGGTAGAAATATTTATGATGATCCAAAGAGCCTCAGGTTTGGAAATCTACAGTAAAAGCTTTTAATGAGCTCAACTTTTTCTTCTTGGCACATAGACAACCTATCAAGCAGTGATGAAGGAGTTTTTTGACAAAAGCCTTCAGAATCTGTGTCATGCTTCACAATTCTAACAATAACACAAACTATACAATTAAACTAAACTAAAATTGAATTAAATTAAGGTGTTGGGTTTAGAACTAAGCTGCAAGATGATTTTGCTTCATCTTTGTACTTATCTTCGTGTGCTGCAGAAGCTCCAGTAACAAGGTGGTGTAAATCCATCCTGGGCATTCTCCTCGAAGAGGCTGCAAGGTTCAGAAGTGCAGAATCTCTTTATTCTTCTCACCCTTGGCTTTGGAGGCTTAGGGGTTAATTTTGCACCAAACAAACCCGTTTCCATGCTGCTTGAAAAAAGGCTCCTGTTTCTGCCCAGGTATGCTAAGACATGTAACCAAGTGACAGACATTTAGCCCTGCAGAGTACACTTTATGCAGGCCAAGAGTAGTTACTCTGACCACGTTCAGACACGTAACTAACATCTCCTTGCAGGACATGCTTTGCACATCTCTGCAGTTATGGTGAGGGTGTGTCTCTGCTCAGTTGCAGACTTATAGTTAAACCTTTGTGCATAAGAATTTAACATTTTTACTAGGTTTTACTTTCCTTCAGGAAGATTCAAAATGGCATTTGTTCACTATGATCATTTTTTCATTGCTTGCTGGAGGGTTGGAAGGTGTATTCCCAGTGAAACTTTGCAAAGATTGTTTTTTTTTTTTTACTTTCAGAAAAGGCAGAAAAGCAGGCTGTCACTTTAACAGTTCTTATTTTCTGGCTGATTTTAAGAACACAGCAAAAACGAAATTTTATTAGGGCTTTATTTATTTCAAAAGCTGTCAAAATCAGGTTCGCTTCATAATATAGGTTTTCAATACAGTCGAGCTCTGGGATTATTAGGGGCCAATGCAATCAAGTGGAGGGTTATGTTAATCATTAATGGCATAAACTAGAAGGTTTTGATTTCTCTAGAAGCCACAGATTATGCTGTTGGCAGGGTGTGGCTGTAGAACCTGGTTGCTTCAAGATTTCATTTGGACTGCAGTACTGATTAGCTTGATTTATGTGTCCTAGATTAATATCCAAAATTGACATGGGATGATGCTTTGATATTTGCACTCCTCTGAATTTAGCAGTGTAGTTATTGGTTCTAAACTTAACAACTTAACTTCACCAAACGTATATACAATGTAAGCTTGAAGGTAGAAGGTATACTTTTATAAAATGCATATTTTAGAATAAAATACAGAACTTGTGAAAAATGCATTCAGAATTATAATGCACACATATTTGCAGGGTGATGCAAGAACAGAACAAAACATGTTTGGAGACATGCAAAATTGATAAGGACTAAACAGACTGGCCTCTCCTAATTCCTGAGAATATTCCTAATTCCTGCCAGCATTTTGAATTTGGCTCAGAAATGGGCCAGATTCCAAGCAGCTTTTCTCAACATTTGGTCCCAATTAGCAGCCCAGTGACAATAGTTTGAACTACCTGCTCTTCTTAAGCCCTATATAAAAGCAGGCTCATGTACACCGTGCATCTTGCAGATACCATGGGATGAAGGTACTACATGCTATACACACCTCAGTGTCAAATACAGGATCAATGGATGTTCAATAGCAAATCTGAAGAGCTGATTTTTGAGGAAGGACTGTGGTGCAAGTGATTTCCAATTCCTCAATATGCTAGAAAGTAGTGGATAATATACTTTGAGGGACAAATGTAAGCATTTAAAAAGGCAGATGTTGACAATGTATACTAACATCTTATAGCCCAAGAAATTTCAAGCGGAAGCATGATGGTAATACCACTGCAACAGTATATTTCGTTTCCTGGCAGCATAGAGTGTGGCATTCGCAGCAAGAAAGAGCCCCCACAAACTGGGTTATTAAAAAAAAAGAGGGTAAGTATTAGCTAAAACAATTAATTCTGCTTAACAGGAGGTTTTAGTCTAGCAGAGGGTCCAGATCCAAACTCGACACATGGTCTGCATTTCTGCTGGTCAACCAGCTAGGGAGCCTCCTTGGATGGCAGATTGTGGCCCCCGCCCTGGAGTGAGACAATGAGATGCCAACCCGCTGTCTAGGGCTGGGACCTACTGGCCCTTGTATCTCCCCAGGCTGAGCTTTGAGACCTGCCTTTCCCTTGGCCCCTTAACAAGAGCCCAAGGATCAGGGTGGTGGATATTTCTACTTGCCTTAGAGCACTATGGAACTGGCCCTAGCGCCCCAGTATGGGATTAGCCATGTGCCTTACTGTTGCTACCACCAGTCTTAAAATTCAGGTCAAGGAAAAAAAGAAGGTCAAATATAGAGAGTCTGGACCAGGGTTTCTCAACCAGGGTTCTGTGGAACCTAGAGTTCCATGAGAGGTCACTAGGGGTTCCCTGGGAGATCACAATTTATTTAAACATTATTTCAAATTCGGGCTTAGACTTCTGGTGGGGACATGGTGGACTGAACAGCTGTGCTCACAAGGTCTGCAGGCAGAACTGACAATGCGGCAGGTTTTTTTGGGCACAGGCAGGTTTTTTCCTGAAGCCCAGGAGCGTTTTACTGGGAAAGGAAATCACTCGGAATTACCCCATTTGTCCTCCAGGAGATTGTAAACAGTGTTTGCAATCGACTGGTAAGAGCTGCCGGGAGGTTGGGGTGTCATCATTTCCAAGCCATGTTGTAGCCTTAAAGGGACATTAAGTCCGCCCACCCCATTTCTAAATGACCCAATTTATTTGTTTTTTTAAGAATGTGTACCCTAAGAGAGGCTTTCTAAAACAAGGAGAAACGGCTCTCTTGGTGCTTATCATTATTTTTGTGATTAATTCTTTTTTTTCTTAAATTCTTTTTAAGCTTTGGATTTTGCTTTCCATCCAAATATTAGGGAGGATTGAAACTATGTAATTGTCTTCCTGTTATTCTTTTAGCATTTTCCTACACATTGAATCTGCTGGTTTGAACTCTCAGCTTTCTGTTGCTACTTTCCCTGGGGAACTGCCTGTTAGCTTACTTTCACTGGTGTAAACACATTTCGGAAATTCTTCTATTATCTCCCACTTTCACTGGTTAAGTACCTAGGCGGCACCATAATCTACTGTGTGAGACATGGAGGATTTCAGTCAGACTTTTTCTGACTTTCATTGAGACATGAAATAGATGCTTTCTGATTCCTGCCAAGGTCTTATGTGGGGTATTCAGGACATTGTGGAAAGAGTGAGGTTTGAAATGTGTCATCTGACTGGGGATGTTGTGGAGGAAATTGAAGAGCTTAACAGCGATAGAAATGTCTCTTTTAATAGTGAGATTGGGGCTTCTGTTGAAATGCTGGATGAAGATTGGTTACTCAAGTTGAAGAGACTGAACCAAGGAATTGAGTTGCAAGCTATGAGTGAAATTGACTTTGAAGAGAAGTTGGAGTTTTTGGGGAGCAGTTGGGCTGTTTGATTTCTTTATGAAAAAAGCTCTGTGTGTATTGTGGAGATATGTAAATGCTCTGGTTTATTTTGATGTGGGGTAAGGGTTTTAGAATATTTATTTGGATTGCTTTTAAGGTTTGGTTGACTTCACCTATCTTTAATGATTTGGATTAAGATTATTAAACTGTGTGTGTGTATATATATATGTGTGTGTGTGTATATATATATATAAAAGAAAAAATAAATGTTTGGTTCTAGGTTTAATATGATTAAGATTATTATAATTGTATTATTAATTACAATGGCAGACAATTTACATGTTTTTAGTTTGATCTTTATTATAGTAGACAGGAATATATAGAATAGTAGTAGGAAGGAAGTAATTAAATAAATGTTAACCTTGTAGGGGGAAGTTGATTAGGAGGTTTATATACCTTTTCTTTTTTCTTTTTTTTTAATGTAAAGGGAGAGAGCAATTGTATTTAGTGATTTTTATATTGTGCCAATGGAATGATTTATAGAAATGATGTGATTTTGGTTTAATATAGAGTAAGAGATTGATTATGAAGATTGTTGTATATCCTTGCTGTTAAAAGTCAGAAGTCACCTCTTTCTGTGTCCTTAAAAAAACATTCTTGTGTTTTCACTCTTTTTTTAGTTTTTTTATTCTTTGTAGTTTTTTGTTTTTCTGTAGTTTTTATCTTTATCTAAAATCTAATAAAATTTGTATTAAAAAATTATTCCAAATTTGGGCAACTTCCCATTAAAGAGGTAAGTTTCATTCTTTACTTTTAGTTTAAGAACACTGTTAATGCATATATACAGGCCTACTCATGAAACGATTATACTAATTTTGTAACTTCTGGCCTATGTGAGCCTGAATGTGCAGGGGTTCCCCAAGGCCTGAAAAATATTTCAAGGGTTCCTCCAGGGTCAAAAAGTTGGGAAAGGCTGTTCTGGACTATGAGGAGCAAAGACGATTTGCTCTAGGAGTGATTATTTGCTAGAAAGTGGCCATAGTTGTATTCAGAAAGACAAGAAATATTACCATTTAAAAATGAAAGTTTTGACACTATGGGTGTATACCGTATACTGTCATTGTAGTGACATGGGAACCGTATAAAAAGAAATATACAACTGTATGTATACAGTATATGTTAACGAAACACTGCATAATGTGCCTTCCTGTTTGTTTGTTTTTCAGCTCTAAATAACATGGATATGATTCCTCTGGGGTTCACCTAATGTTGCACTTGATTTTATCCAGTCATTGAAGGTCCACTCAAGAGATGCTAATGTACTAAATAAGTTCCAAAAAGACATCCAACATGAACAGATGGCCTGGCAAAACATTGTTGGAGAACAAAGCAGCTTCAATCCCTTCTCCAGAGATCAAATAAATTGTTGCCTGTGATATCCTTTCCTTTCCTTTCTAGCCGCTTTGCAGAGAGAAGGCCATCATCCATATGACCTTGAACTGGGCTACTGAGTCAATATACTTCCTGACTCCATGAACCCCGCTGAATGTTAAGTCCATCTTTTAAAGGAGATAGAATCCACAAAGGTGAAAAATGTGTACTCAAATTCAATTGCCCTATTTTTCTTACTCAGAATGAAAAGTAATCAATCACACACTGGTTCCCAATTTTGTGTTTAATTTAAATTAATAACTCCTCAGCCCGTGAAGCAATCCAAATAGAATTTAGCATACACTCAATTTGTAAGGCAATATTCTAATTTCACACGCTCACCAAATCAGTTTTAGATCTTATTGGTTAGAACAAAATTAATGGATTTGGACAATTGTAGTAAGTGCTGTAGTAATGTTCCTTAAGCACACACACACACACACACACAGAGATTTTCTGGGGTGGGGAAAGAAGTCCTCTTGAGTCTGACCAAGTTCACATTGATCAGAAAAAAATCAACTTTCTTTGTAGTGTTCAAAAACAGGAAAGTTTTAAGCAAACTGCAATGATGCCAAAATGATATTTGCACAATTATTGCAAAGAGTCTTTTGAGCAGTAGCCCTGAAACAACCTTCCCAGGGAAACTGGACAGCAGAAGCCATACATTGCTTGGGGAATAGGTACTGAAATTCAGTCCTGAATTAAAACAAATACAAAAGAGAATGTATTTATTGTTTGGATTAACAAAGATAGCTTAGGAGGAGCATGTGCAGTAATTCACATGATATGATAGGCAACTTAACATGGATTCCATTAACTCATCTTTTCAAGCCCAAAAGGGTCACTCAGGGAACAGATGCACAAAGCTTTTTGTCCTACAGTTTTGAGATTCTATCTGATGGCTTATTCATCTAAATGTCAGGCAGAACAAGTCTTGTTTTCCATTAATTAATTGCCATTTGAAAGAAGCAGGTGAAACATCTGACCTCTCAGACACAACAGAAGAAAAGATTTGTGGAAAGTGAGTGTAGGATCATTTGCGCTTTCAGGAACACAAGAATCAGATTTATTGTCTCCTTGCTTATACTGTGTCATGTTATGTGTGGCACTATACAATATCCAAACAAGAAAGGTCTTGGGTGGTACAATTCTTTCAGATGAAAAATAGCATTTCTGTAACACATAATGCAGCACAAATGGCAAATTGTGCTTTGATATTTTACCATTCCTAAGGTTCTGTATAAATTACTTCAGTTAATGATTCTTGAGCACTGCACCATAGGATACATTAAGGTATACAGAAAGTCATTAAATCATAATGTCCTGAAAATTCAAATGCGGTAATCCAGAACAGGTGAATTTTTAATGCCTGATATGGAATCATGTGTAGAGTAATTGGAAGGAAATTCCATAAATCTAGTCACCACCATGAAGGCCCTACCTTGCACAGCCAAGATCTCAAACACAGCAGGTGTAACTAACTTTGGATGACCTCAGAAAAGGTAAAAAGGGTTAGTATTTGGATGGGTATTTATTATGAAAGCCTGGGACTGTAGATTAGGTTGGAAATTTTTTTTAAAAGTCCTGAAAGAAACAGTGGCAAACCATTGCCATACTGTTGCCAAGAACACAACATGGACAGATCCATAAAGTAACCAGGACCCAAGAAGAACTTTATTAAAGGCTTCATAATGACTTATAAATGGCTCCTGCCAATAGACTCTTGTTCCCGTTCCCCTCTACTTAGATCTTTTCCAAGGACTGAGGAAATGTGCTTAGGAACAGAGAGTTCAGGGGAAAGCACAGGGAAATTTTGATATGCAAGGGGAGACTCATTTGCATAACGTCAGATGCAACCCTTTCAAAGTTACATTTTCCTCTCCACAATAAAATAAGGGATTAGGGATTGAGCTGGCATTCAAACATAAGATTTAGAATTATATCCTGAGCATGCATGCCACATTGAATTGCTATATTTCAATATTCAGTAAAGTGATCACATTAGTAGCAGATAATTGGAGTATTCTGTTATTAGAAAATAACCATTTTCTTGGCCGAAAAAAGCACGTTCCTTTATTGTAAAATGGCTGTATTGCATGTGTATGTGTGTGTTGCCATAAGAAGCTGTATCCCATATTTTATCTTCCTGGTAGGTTTACAGAAATATCTATTTCAGATCTATTTTTGCACTTTAAGACATACAGTAAAAAACCATGTGGTTAATCTTTGAAAGTTATGAAACAAAGCCAGCCCTTAAAAAAACTTATAGAAAAAATTATGTTCCTTTATATGTGGTTAGAGGGAAAAAGAGTTACTGACAAGGCATCAAGAATGGCTGATTTCAGAGAAAATTCAACCCTAGTATAAAATGGAAGAGATTATGTACTTGTACCAGAAAGATTTAGCTGTGTGTTTGTGGGAGGGGGAACTATAAACAAAGTAGCATCATTACTGTGCTATAATTCTCTCTATTTTCTGCTGTTAGCCCAATTTCGTTTCACATCACTGAAAAATTGATGCTGCTGGAGGGGGTACTTATGAAGCGCAGAGCTTTGGGAAGAATGGAATTCACAACAGCTGGCAACAAGACTCGTCAACTTTCAAATTAAATGGATCTAGGAGGAAAAGCTAGCTAATGATGCTGGTTTACAAAAGACACATTTTAGTTATCTCTGGAAAGGAGGCATACTGTGGCAAAGATGATTTCATCAGATGGCCTTTACCGACACTTTTTAAGATAATTTCAGAGATCAACCATCATGGCAGAATGTGTCCCTTGCCCCCACAAAGAAAAGCAAGCAAACCTACTGCAGTTCATTTTAGCCCCTTCTTTCCTATCTGCACTTTCTGCTTGCCCCATCACTAGTACAGACCACCCACTGTTTCTTAAATGCAAGAACAGATGATGCCCCCTCAATCAATTCCCAGCCCACCACAAATGAAGTTTAGCTTCAAAAGGATTTCTGGTCCTTCTGAGTGGCTGGTCTACAATGCCTCATTCTAGCCTCGTGACGTTCCCAGCTCTGATAGGCTGCAGCACCTGGCATGCCCCATCCCCTCCAGTGGCTGATCACAGCCTTCAATGGCAGTTCCTCATGGGCTGCGAGCTACTATGTTCACAGCTAGTCAGCAACTTCCTTTCCCCCCTCCCCTTCGACTTGATGGACCATAGAGACTGTGGAATTCATTACAGTCTCCTGGCCACCATGTTTTCCCTACCTCTTTTGCCAGCATACTGCTGTCCCACTCTTACATCTCCCAGTAGGCATCTTTTCAGTTTCTGCCCAGGCTGGATTGAGGATACTGTCCTTTATTTTCTATACTGTGCCCACTGTACTGAAATGGTTCCTTTTCCTTTAAAAATATTTAAATTTCTAAGTAGGCATGTTGGAACAAAAGTACAAGCTTTCAGTGAATATTGTTTTACTGATGCTATGCACCTGACTATGGTTAGGTTGCTCCTTTCACCTTGGACTTCATCCCTCACCTGCTGTGGTCCTTCCAGAGAGCTGGAACCAAATGGCTAGAGTGGCTTCTTTCAGAAGGAACTATGTCCATTGTTGCACCGCTCTGTCCAGCTTCTGGCACAGATGAATCTTCTTGCAACATCATCATGTCTGATTCATGAGATTTCTTCTGCCTTTTTCTTTTAACAGAGGCCGTGATATTTCTCCCATGATTTAAAAATATGGTAGCAAGTAGCTTCCTGATATCAACAAAGCCAGAGGGGAAAGGCTTCCTAAGCAACTGAGAGATACAAAAAGTGTTTTTTATTTTTTTAAAGAGAGGGTGGGGAGGGTGATTGTTGTGTGCCCAAGAAGTCTGAAAACTGAACATCAGTTCACATCCGAGTCAGCATGACTCAGAAAAGGTAGGCCTGCATGAAAATGCCATTGGCCTATGTTATGTACATTTTAGAAATTCTCTGAGGAATTCAAGTTGCAACTTAGTATCTTTGACGATGTTTGTTTGGATATTTGTTTTCACATTTTCATCTATCCATTGCTATTTTAATGCTATTTCGCAACCTATCAAGACCAAGAAGATTATGCAGATGTGTCCATGAAGACTCTCTTTCTATCATCTATCTATCTCCCTTTTTCAAGTGTATCAGAAAGTTAGCCTCATGTTTGCTTAATTTCAGCTTATTAAGATATAATTATAATTAGTATATGTAAGTCTTCTTCATCTCGTGACATAAAATTCCACCCTCCCCATTACTTTTCCTCCTTTTTTACATGTGCCAAATTTGGGGAAAGAAGCATTCATTTTGTGCATAGTTTATTACTTTAATTGTGCTGTGTAGCATACTCACAAAACGACTTCTGGGAGGGAATGAAATAAAAATTTTAAATTTTAATTTATTATACATATTTAAAAACTATGTTTAATAATGGCTAACCCAAATGCTACACAGAATAGTGGTTGTTTCTGTATGCCACCTGGTGGACCCTGTCTAACAATGCAGCTGAAGGACTGATGGCTGGTTATTTGGATGGACCCAAATGCCATTTGAGTTGGGAGGAGGAAGATGAGGTACCGAACCATTTTCCTGAAGAAGAGAAAATTTATCCCCTTTCAGTCTCTTATCATTTTTCACAAGCTCACTTGTAACTGTTTTCTGCCAATAAAAAAAGGAGAAAAATGTGTTTAAATTTGACACACTTCCTTCTAGAGATTTTGGCCTGTAGTTTTTTGATGCCATGAATTTTTTCCTTCACTTGCCTGAATTTTGCCTCAAAAATTCCTTCACTTGCCTGAATTTTGCCTGAAAAACACCATTTTGCATACTCTGAATATGACAGAATTCACAACCAAATTGCCCATTCCAAAGAATAATCAGGACCTGATACATCTAGCATCTTGGGAAGGGTGATGAGTTGCTTAAAAAGAATGACTTAACCAAATTCCCCAACAGCCTTGAACTCCTACTGTTCTCTGTGCCCGAACATCATCTCTTATTCCCAGCCAGGCAGATATCCCAGAATGAGGGATGGTTGCCACAAGTACATGGGGAATAGCAGTCATCTAATATCTACACTTGATGCCAATTTCAAATTGGTGCATAATTTTCTTTATTCAGGCTGCTTTTAATGCTTTGTGGCTTCAGGATTGGTCAATGATGTTTTAGTTATTTACATTTAAATACCGTTATTTAAAGCCATTTTGCAAGTCCTTTCAGCCAGAAGGAGTTTCAGAGCAGCTTGTATGTATTAATAACATGGCTGTGCCTCTCTCAGGCTTACAATCCAAAATCCAGGCTACAGAAAAAAAAGAAAATGAGTGTGATATATTCATGTATATGTACCACATGTGGAGATTCAATCAAAAAGCTCAAAGCTAAGTAAATGAAAAGAAACAATTAAAGATAAGGAACAGCCTAACAATTAGTTATTGAATAGAATATAATGTATTCTTTTTAATAAATGTGCAGGGTTAAAGAGTTGGATTGGGATTGGGATCCCCATTTAAAAATAGAGCTCTCTTGATGATCCCTCTCTCAACCATCCTACCTCACAGGGTCATTGATGTAAGGATAAGATTAGAGGAGACCTCCATATATACCAGCTTCAGCTCCCAGATGGAAGGTTGTTGATAAAAGCAATACATAAACATAAACTGCAGTTGAAGAGCATCAGGAAATAAAAAGGTACATTTTACAGACCCTATGCTTCCTAGCTGGGCCAAGTCCCTCATAATTAGTCCAGATATTTGCCTTTATTTTCCAAAGTTCCATTCACATTTGACACACAGTCAAAAGAAACGTTATTGATTATTTATGGCACATGTGTCCAAGGCCTGGTTTATACATAACCAACTTTGTCTATTAATCCATGATTAATCAGCAAGGGAGCAAGCAGCTTCCATCCTGTGCCAATAGCAGCTTCAAGAGGAGATGGGTGTCCTTGGGAGGGCTCCCACAGGAGGTAAAGTCTCTTTTTGCAAATCCTGATCTGAGTCCTGAGCCAGCTGCTATTGCACATCATAGAAAGAAGTATGCCAGGCCAAGCCGTGGCCCACGTCCCGCCCCAGTGGCAAGGGTCCTATGAATGACCTTTGATAGGAGATGCATTTGGTTCTGTTCTAGCCATTTCTTTCTTTACCTCCCACCCCCACCATTCTTAGCAACGTTAATCCTGTTGCCGGGCAGAGAATTGCAGCCTGGAAGGCAAAGATGCCCATGAATCTAAGCTCACTGCATGATTCAGGAGAAAGTATGCATACAATTCTTCCTTCCCTTCTACCCCCCTCCCATTTCAAATCTGCCTGGGGTGAATAGAAGTGGCATCTTCTGACACCGATGCAGTCATAAAAAGTGGACCGTGGGGTTGGGGTGGGGAACTATGACAGTATATTTAAAAATAAATAAATGGTGTCTAAAACGAAGGTCCTGTCCCAAGACCAGCCCTGCTTTTTCTATACTAGACATCTCTTCCCCAGGGTTATGTATAGCACTGAAACAAGAAGCAATCATTTACAGCTATATTATAAAATGGACATGGTTCATTATTGTTTGTGTGGATGCATATATGTAGATCAGCCCTCTCACCATGATTTTTCCAATGCGCCTGCTCAGAAATGTTGACCCAAGGCTCCAGTGATAGATTGAGAGCAATAGTCATACCTCAGAAGTACTTTGCATGCTCTGAGTGTTTTTTGGAAGGAGAGAGGTTCAAATGGGATTTGTAGTTGTTCTAAACTACACATCTTATCAGCCTCTTCTAATAACAGCCCCTTGGGTGATGTCAATCACCAAGCTGTGTGGAAGGTCTAGGAAGGGTGAGGGGATATCAGGGTTAGACTGGGCAGGGATTTTCATTCCATGCTTTCAGCAATTCTGAGTGAGCAGAAGTCAAGACTAAAGACTGCTGAGGGACATTTACAAACTGTCTTTCAGCAACAATAGCAACCCCCCCTTTTTTTTCCTTATATTAGACAGCCAGTTTGATCTAGAGGTTATGATGCTGGACTAGGACCAGGGAGACTTGAACTGCAATCCTGACTTAGGCACAGAAGCCAAATGGGTGACTTTGGCCAAATAGTCTCTCTCAGATCTAGGAAGAAGGCAATGGCAAAGCCCTTCTGAAACAAAACAAAACAACCCCCACCCCATTGACTGGAAAACTACTGTACATGGACCTGTCCATGTAATCAGCAGGAGTCTGGACTGACTCAAAGGCAATAAATAAAAAATAAAAGCATGAAATCTACCCCCCCCACACACACACACACAGACACACCAGCTGTACATTGAACCAACACTTTCATTCAGGTCTTGAACAGAACAAATTCTCTTCCTTGATTATCTTTGCTACCTCAAATGCCATCAGTATGTATGTGAAATTATTAGTTATTTACCCCAATGTACATCATTTTGCATTTGATTGCATTTAACAGTATTTAATGCCCATCCCTCCAGGTCCTCTTGAAGATCTTTGCTGTTCCTTTCTGTTTTAAGAGCCTAAATAATTTTGTATTGTCAAACCAAACCTGATGACTAACTTCAATTTGCTGAGTTGACACAGTCCATGCAGATGCTCTCACAAATGTCACTATTATTGAATCACCCACCCACCTTCAATATGAGAGGTTATTTGTTCATCTGCCAAGGTATAGGGCAACTTGTAAGAGAACATTTCCTTCTTTGGAATGATGCCCTCCTTTGCCAAGACCTTCATTCTCCATGAAAACAGAGATGCCATCACCCAGAGATGCCCTCCACCCACTATGGGATGCTGCTATCCTATTTTCCATCTCAGGAGCTTTCACCAAGCACATATCCATGACTTTGATCCCTTAGGAAGAAATCATATTGTATATGTGACATTCAGTGCAATATCTGATGGTCCAATGGCAAACCACCCCGCTATAGTCTGCCAAGGAAAAGTCGCAAAAGCGGCATCCCTCCAAAGGGTCAGACATGACTCGGTGCTTGCACAGGGGACCTGTCACCTTTTTTCACCTTATAACCCTGCTTTTTTTCTCAGAAACCTGTTCTTTCTATGAACTTAATACTCTCTTGCTAAATTTATGTGAGGGCTTAACTCACCTTCGTGCTTAACTTCAGGCTGCTGAGAAGCTTTGTCACAAGGAATTTCCTTCACTCTCCATCACAGACAGTGTTCTAATTGTATGACCTTAACTAGTTTCTCTTAGCCACTTCCAGACAAAGAACTGTCCCCTATAAAATAGGACCTGTGGTTACCCTACTTCTAGCCTTGGTCCTTTCTCAATTTCTTTATCTCATTTACTTCAAGTAAAGTGCAGTTGTGTACCAACTGGCAGGTGCCCAACAATGCTGTTTCCAAATAAACAAGAAAGCACTTCACCCATAAACAGGGAAGCACTCAACTGTGACTGTCAAATATACACAGCTTTCAAACTGTAAGCAATGGATTTTATCATGTGGTGTTTATCTGCAGGCCCCTGTCCTTAACTAACGCCAAGTTGCCTTTGTAACCTGAAAGCAAAACAAACTGAAGGTTGATGGCTTCAGCTACAGCTTGGCTTTTCTCCTGTATCACAAATGCAGCAGGAGAATATGGGCACTTCCACACAGTGACTCTGGGCCAGTGGGAGGCTGGGGGATTCTGGGAGTTGAAGTCCACCCTTCTTAAAATTGCCAAGGTTGAGAAACACACTACATGTTGGAGGTCTAAATCCAATGGCATTGTCTCTTCAGGACCTCATGACCGACTGACAGATAAATGGGCAAAAGAGAGCTAAGGATTTACTTCATAGGGCAAATCTACCCTTCATAGGGCAAATCCACCCTTTCTGCTGACCCATTGCCAGTATGCCAGGCCTGAGTGCAGCATTGAATAATGTCATCTCCTCCCACACCCAGCCCATTGTGAATGCAGCCACGCATGTGTTCTCCTTTGATTCAACGCTATCCTTTACCAACCTGAGTGTCAAAGGAAAGAATGTGGGAAGGGGGCATGCAAACATCTGGGGAAGCAAAGGAAAGGCGTAGCAACTAGTGAGGCAGGAACAACCCCTAAAAAGGAAAGGCAGGCACTGGTAGGCTATTCCAGACAGGTTGGGAAGGGCACTAAGCAGGGGAATGACTAATCAAGTCTTGCAGTGCAGGGGCCCCAGTCCAGACTGAGCACCAGCCCCATTGCCCACCCACTGCAATCCAGACTGGAATTTCTGAAGTGGGCTTAAGAAACAGGAACAGCACAGGAGACAAGCAGATAAGGCTGTAATGAAGAATGGCCCTTAGTCTATCACTCTGCCAGCTTTTTGTCTAGTAGATTGCAGATCTGAAATCACTTTTTTCCTCCTTTCTTCCCTGGCACACAGACACACAATGCACATACTCCCTGACTCTTCTCCTGATGGAAATTGCTAGGATTTGCCTTTCCCTGTAATGTGTTTCCTGTAAATAAATATCCTTTTTGTTATATTTATAAAACCAATCATTGCTCAGGACAGATTTCTACTCTCAGGGACACTCACATGCACACATGCTTCAACCTCCAACAGTATAGATTATAAATCAGAATAAAACAGGCTGTGTTTGAGATCTGAGCTCATTCATTCCTTGATGAATTGCAATTTAACTGATCACAGTCAACCTAATTTTTTCTTCACAATGCTAGACTCTGTGGAGGTTGTTGATAGTCCATTTCCCCATTTGCAGGGACTCTTTCCTCATTTCACCTCCTAGCCCCTGACTCTAGTGGGTCTTTCAAGAGGACAGACAGCTTGAGAGTGTTTTGGCTCCCATTTTTAGGAACTGCTCGGACTGTTTTGCATCAGATCAATGCCCGCAATGTGAAGCAAGGATGCAGATGAGAGGGGATGGTGCAAGCAACATGCCACTTCTCTTTTGTGTGGAGGGGAGCTAAAGGGATTTTTGTTACTCCAGGACCTGCAGTAGCTCAGGCAGGCCAGTGGTTAAAGGAAGTCCTTTGCTCTTTGTCTCAGCATTTTGAGGGGAATAGAGCTGAAGATAGTCATGGATCATTTTCAGACTGCTTTTGAGGGGCCAGAGAGTAGAAATGATGATGCTATGGTAATGCCTTGTATTTAATCATATTTTTAATGCTCTTTACTTTTGAGTTGGTAGGAACACAAACTTTTAGGAAGGTCATTTAGAGATATTTATCAGTCCATCTGTTCCAGATGAAATGGTGACTCTTTCCTATATGTTTTTATTTAGTTAACTCTTCTCTTCCCATTCTCCTCCCTCCCTGCCCTTTTCTTTCTATTCTCTTGTTTATTTCTTCTTTACCATTATTTTAGAAGTACACTTTCAAAGATGAGTCTTCTGCTTAGCCAATATCTGTTCTACATTTGTTTCTCTTTATTGCATTCCATAAAGTAATAAAATATTTATAACAGCAAAAAGAAGGTAATTGAAGTAAAGAGATGGTGTGCAGAGGGATTTAAAATGGATAGACTGTATCACAGCTCCAGTTTCTTTACCAGAAGAGGAGGCTTGAGAGATTCAAATCAGCAAGGTTTCTAGAATTGCTGGAAGGCATCATACGTTAAGAGTATGTAACTTGATGATCAACACCTGGAAACTCAAAGTGCTGTGTACATGGCAAAGAGAGGTGACATTAATGCTTTTTGATATTACATTATGCCCTCTTTACACACACAAGTCACAGCTCACTGGAGATACCAGCTCTAAACATGCAGAAGGGAAGCATATTTTTTTACGTGGCATGTGTTATTCTGGAACCTCAGAATAGTATCTCATACAAATCAAGGTGGCCCTAGTCAGTGCCCCAGCCATTACCTAATAGAGGACAACGCCAAACAACCAGTTGATAGAGTGAACTGCTATTCCTATTTGTCTGTGCTGTGGACAGCATGGAATTGGCAAAACAAGGGGAAACTTTGATAGAGTTTCTGGGTATTTGTGACCTTGAGGGGAATTGTGCAAGCTGGAAGGAATGGGTTGATGAGCCCTTTTATGCTTCCTTCTCTTGTGGCCTTATTGCATATAGTTAGCAAGCATTTCCCCCTTTGGCTCAAGTGTGAGTGGATCAGTGAGCAGAGGCACAGTTGCTAGCTCCACAACCTTTGCTAAATAGCCCCCCCCCTTTTTTAAAAATATCGATAAGAAAAAAAGGCATGGGGTTTGTATGTGTTTGTAGAAGCAGGCCCACTTGCAGAAAATTATTTCTTTAAGAGATTGCAATAAGACTACTATCTGATAATGTCAAACTGGAGATAATGCTTTTACTCCAGAGCCGATAGCATAGATTTCATGATGGTTTTAACATTTAGTTATTCTGCTTCAGCCAGCAAAATCCCACCTTGCTTTGATTTGTGTGCAGGGCACACCTGGTAAACTGCCAGAATGAACTCGGAAGACTCCATTCATGATCAGGTTGGGACTGGGTTTGTGCACTGCTAACCATTTGAACAGGAAGAGATGGCTTTGTAAATATCTCTAAATGGCCTTCCTAAATGCTTGTTTTGCTACCAACTGCTTGTGCTGAAACCAATTTCAGAAGTCATTCAAAATGGGCTGTTTATTACTTCCGAAATGCATTTACTGCATGCCAGATGTCCGTTGCAAAGCATTCTGCTGTGTAGCTTTCTTTTCGCCTGTCCTTATACCAAGAGGCCACTGCCCGTTTTCATTACTCTAAAAGTGAGTAACGCTGCCACTGCCAGAGAATGCTTGCAAGACATTCAGCTCTTTGGGAGGCCATCCAGCAGATGCTGGGCAGGCAGCAAAGAAAAGAGTTGCACAAAGTGCAGCTCAGTGGAATGTAGATATGATCATTGCAGGTTATAGAAATTAACTTAGTTAAAATAAGAAAACCAATAGGAATTTAAGAAGGTTGCACTGCAACCACAGCGAATGAATTCAAGGGAAATCATTCAGACCAACAAGGCAAAATGTTCTGTGAAATCAGGTTGTGCCCAATAAAATTTACAGTGTTGTTACTACTCATCTCTTCCACAACAACAAATTATGGCTAAGTACACCAACTGACAGTTTTTGTGCTCAGGAATATTTCAGAAATGGTTGCTGCCACACTGCAATGTCATTCGCTGCCTGTTCCACCATTGCAGTCATTTAGGATCCAGATAACAAAGAAGTGGTATTTTTTCCACTTGTGCTTCTAAAATTGTTGGTGTTCAATGTTTCAAAAATTAGAAAGACATTTGAAAGGGGGAAAAAAAGAACGCATTTCAATTTCACTACAGTTCAAATACTACAAGGTGGTATGATTTGAATAAATTATATTACAGCATTATGATTATATTCTCTTGTTCCAGTAAGGAATATATACTGTGTAAATGAAAAAGGAGGACTATAAAATCAGAGCTTCAGCAAAGGATCGTTACCTTGTCATGGTGCTGGAGCTTGAGCACCTCAGTGATGCCATGAGCTAAACCGTGAAGGGCCACCCAAGACGGGAAGGTCATGACAGAGAGGTCAGACTAAATGCGATCCCTGGGGAAGGTAATGGCAACCCACCCCAGTAGTCTTGCCGTGAAAACTAAATGGATCAGTACAACCAGAGATACGTCGGTATACCATTGGAAGATGAGACCCCCAGGTCGGAAGATGGTCAAAATGCTACTGGGGAGGAACAGAGGATGAGCTCAACTAGCCCCAGACGTGATGACACAGCTAGCTCAAAGCCGAAAGAATGGCTAGCGGCCGACAGTGCTGGTGGTGAACGGCGAATCCGATGTTCTAAGGATCAACACACCATTGGAGCCTGGAATGTAAGATCTATGAGCCAGGGCAAATTGGATGTGGTTCTTGGTGAGATGTCAAGATTAAAGATAGACATTTTGGGCGTCAGTGAACTGAAATGGACTGGAATGGGCCACTTCACATCAAATGACCACCAGATCTACTACTGTGGACAAGAGGACCACAGAAGAAATGGAGTAGCCTTCATAATTGATAGTCAAGTGGCTAAAGAAGTGCTTGGATACAACCCAAAAAACGACAGAATGATCTCAATTCGAATTCAGGGCAAGCCATCTAACATCACAGTGATCCAAATATACGCCCCAACCACAAATGCTGAAGAAGCTGAAGTAGAGCAGTTCTATGAGGATCTGCAGCACCTACTGGACAACACGCCTAAAAGAGATGTTATTTTCATCACAGGAGACTGGAATGCTAAGGTGGGCAGTCAAATGACACCTGGAATTACAGGTAAGTATGGCCTGGGAGAACAAAACGAAGCAGGACATAGGCTGATAGAATTTTGCCGAGACAGTTCACTCTGCATACACAAACACTCTCTTCCAACAACCTAAGAGACGGCTTTATACATGGACTTCACCAGATGGACAACACCGAAATCAGATTGACCACATCCTTTGCAGCCAAAGGTGGCAGACATCTGTACAGTCGGTAAAAACAAGACCTGGAGCTGACTGTAGTTCAGATCATGAACTTCTTCTTGCACAATTTAGGATCAGACTAAAGAGATTAGGGAAGACCGACAGATCAGCTAGATATGACCTCACTAATATTACTAAGGAATATGCAGTGGAGGTGAAGAATAGATTTAAGGGACTGGACTTAGTAGATAGGGTCCCGGAAGAACTCTGGACAGAAGTTCGCAGCATTGTTCAGGAGGCGGCAACAAAATACATCCCAAAGAAAGAGAAAACCAAGAAGGCAAAATGGCTGTCTGCTGAGACACTAGAAGTAGCCCAAGAAAGAAGGAAAGCAAAAGGCAACAGTGATAGGGGGAGATATGCCCAATTAAATGCAAAATTCCAGAGGTTAGCCAGAAGAGAT
Source organism: Candoia aspera (assembly GCF_035149785.1). NCBI lineage: Eukaryota > Metazoa > Chordata > Lepidosauria > Squamata > Candoiidae > Candoia > Candoia aspera. The sequence goes on along the minus strand of NC_086153.1, from coordinate 137,742,014 downwards.
AAGGAATTATTTTTAAACAAGCAATGCGCGGAAGTGGAAGAAGACAATAGAATAGGAAGGACAAGAGACCTCTTCCAGAAAATTAGAAACATCAGAGGTAAATTCCAGGCCAAAATGGGTATGATCAAAAACAAAGATGGCAAGGACCTGACAGAAGAAGAAGAGATCAAGAAAAGGTGGCAAGAATATACAGAAGACCTGTATAGGAAGGATAACAATATCGGGGATAGCTCTGACGGTGTGGTCAGTGAGCTAGAGCCAGACATCCTGAAGAGTGAGGTTGAATGGGCCTTAAGAAGCATTGCTAATAACAAGGCAGCAGGAGATGACGGTATCCCAGCTGAACTGTTCAAAATCTTGCAAGATGATGCTGTCGAGGTAATGCATGCTATATGCCAGCAAATTTGGAAAACACAAGAATGGCCATCAGACTGGAAAAAATCAACTTATATCCCCATACCAAAAAAGGGAAACACTAAAGAATGTTCAAACTATCGAACAGTGGCACTCATTTCACATGCCAGTAAGGTAATGCTCAAGATCCTTCAAGGTAGACTTCAGCAGTTCATGGAGCGAGAATTGCCAGATGTACAAGCTGGGTTTATAAAAGGCAGAGGAACTAGGGACCAAATTGCCAATATCCGCTGGATAATGGAAAAAGCCAGGGAGTTTCATAAAAACATCTATTTCTGTTTTATTGACTATTCTAAAGCCTTTGACTGTGTGGACCATAACAAATTGTGGCAAGTTCTTAGTGGTATGGGGATACCAAGTCATCTTGTATGCCTCCTGAAGAATTTGTATAACGACCAAGTAGCAACAGTAAGAACAGACGACGGAACAACAGACTGGTTTAAGATTGGGAAAGGAGTACGGCAGGGCTGTATACTCCCACCCTGACTGCTCACTTGAGGGAATGATATTAAAGGCAAAACTGAAATACTTTGGCCACATAATGAGAAGACAGGACAGCCTGGAGAAGATGCTGATGCTAGGGAGAGTGGAAGGCAAAAGGAAGAGGGGCCGACCAAGGGCAAGATTGATGGATGATATTCTAGAGGTGACGGACTTGTCCCTGGGGGAGCTGGGCGTGTTGATGACCGACAGGAAGCTCTGGCGTGGGCTGGTCCATGAAGTCACGAAGAGTCGGAAGCGACTAAACGAATAAACAACAACATAAAATCAGAGAGAACAACAAGAAAATGTGTATTCCTATTTATCAAAGACACATTTAAAAAAAAAGATGATCTATGCATTTGGTTGCTATTTCTCTTTCTTTTTTTTATTACTTGGGTGTTTAACTGTTACTTATTTATATGCTGGGTTTCTGCTCCATGCATTGTCTGAATTAGGGAATTGTTCAGTCTCAGTTTTTGTATTTTTGTAATACATCTCTTTCGCAGCATTGCAGGTGACAATTTGGTCCCAGTTCAATCAAACGTAAGCATTTTAATGCCCTGCTGGCTTCAACTAGAAAGAATTAGCTGTTGAAAAAGAACTAAATCTTTGCTGGGTAGTGTGCATTCTTATGAAATAGGTGTTGGGCCTTCGTTTAGTTTTATGCTGTGTTGCTGTATTAGTGATTTTAATCTCAGGTGCAAACTGGCCTTGCTCTTAAAGCAATAAAAGAAGCTCTGTGGAGAATATGTAAGCTAAAAAAAGTGTACAACTTGGCTGTCACATCACAGGATTATGGTGGCATCCCTGCCATGACCATCAAAGGAAATTAATCCATTTGGTTTATTGCTGTAAACCATGGTTCAGATTGTAGAGACACTGGAAGATTTGAAAGGTAATATAGATAGCATTATATTTTTAAAAATTCTGTTTGAGTACGAAGGAGTCCAATTCTTCTGGTGAAATGTTGTGCCAGAAAAACAGTAGTTCTTCCCACAATTTTAAATATACTGTACTGAAAACAGCTGAAACTGTCTGTCAGCAGAACGCCAACTGTCGTGGGTCTCCATCAAACTTAACTTGTATGTCCTTCGGGGTCACAGCCGGTGTTGCCCGCTAGGCAGAGCTCTCCCCCAGTTGCCTTGGCTCTCTGGGTGGCCCCCACTCCACCGGCGCCTCACTGGGGATTCGAAATCCCAGGTTGGGGTTAGAGTACGCTGTCTCCCTCGTGAGTCCAGCGATGCCACTCTGGATAGCTGAGTTGAGATTTCTGCCAAGGGGTACGCCACGGTCTCCAGGGTTCTCGATACCTGCTGCTACACCACTTCCATGGCTGACATCCTCGCCTCCAAGTTCCGCATTTCTTGCGGAGTTCCATTGGGGTCTGGAATGGTCCCATGCAACCCCGGACTCTGCACCCTTACTTGTGCCTCCACAGGTGGAGGGGCCCTTCCCTCTTCTTCTCTGGCACCAATCTGGGAAGGACCCATCTGTGGTTCTTCCATAATAATGCTCGGCCTCTGAGGCTCTTTTACGAAATTGAGGGAATGGAGGGCACTTTCCAACTCCGTAGTGTTGAGCTGGGGTTCCATCTCACACTCGCTGTCCCCAGTCCCTGAGCTCTCCTCCATCTCAACTTTTTCTTCTTCCACTTTGGCATACAGCACTGTCCTCTCCAATGACAGTAAAGGAGATGGCTGCTTAGCCCGGGATTTTCCATGTTTAGGCAGGGTTCGTCAACTCTCAACTGATTACTTGCTCAGGAAGAGTTTTCGAAAAGATGGAGATTTGCAGCTTAATGTCAGCACTTGATCATTCGAGCATTCACACAATCACAGCCAGGAGGCTGGGATTCCTTTAACTGTTTTAATGAAGCGTAATGAGCGGTACAGAAGGCAAGCTGCGAATAAAGATTTCCTGCTCACACCTAACTTAAAAACTGCATTCTCTTAGTTAGTCCCCTTTCCCATGAAACCATTTCACCTCCTCTCCCAACCAGATGGTATTCCTGGCATATCTCAGCCCTGTGTCCTTGATGTCCTCCATAGTGTCATGTTCATCGTTTCAATGTTCTGGGTACATCGTAACGTTTCGCATGTCAGTTTCCTGATCCATGTCTGTCATTTGCTGGAAGTTGTATTTCAGCCGTGCCGGGCTGTAATCTCCTTACTGTTACTCTGGAATGTGTGTTTGGGTTATTGCATGTGTTCAAGGTTACTTTCCCAGGCCAGTGTCTAACGCTCACCAACACCTGGGAGGGGGTGGTTGCTATGCCGGAGCGAGGGGCAGGATCGGGTTTGGAGCGAGGGTTTTTAGTTTGTATTTGGTGCGCTTTTACTCATTCTCAGCTTTCTCTGTATTTGCATACTATTCTTTCAATAAATCAGTGTTCATTCAGAAGCTACTTGTGGACCTGAGTATGTTAGAATAGGCAACCATTACATAAAGCTGAGAATCCTCAAAAAATTTTTCCACTAGCCCCTGTCCAGACTTTACTGTGAGGGGAAGTGCTAGCGATGAGTGAGCCAAAATTACAAGAGATGGAGAGCGAGGAGTCGAGCAAGGGGGAACCAGACTCCACCGTGGTAAGAGCAGAAAAGATACCCCGCAGCGAGACCCCGGAGCATCGCGAAGAATCCAGTCCTAGCCTGAGGGGTGAGGAGGAGTGCAAGAAAACCCCAGAGACGACCGGCACCTCGGCCGGGGGCTATATCACCTGGGATGAAGCCTCGGGGGCTCTGCCAGGGGCGGCTCAGGTGTCCTGGAAGCAGAGGTACCCGCTGTCTCCAAATGTGGTGAGAAAAGATGCACCCGAGGGATCACTAACCCCTGACTGTATAAAGCTGATGGAGGCTAAATTGGAGTTGGTCGAATACATGTTAAAGAGAATGTCGATGGCATGGGGTTCACCAGAGAGAGGACGGGAGGGCTCCAGTCGCAGGCATTCCACTCCCTCGTCACCCCCGACATCCCCACGGGAGAGAAGCAGGGCACGGCACCGTGGTGAGGCGAGGGCTCTGGTAGTGATGATCTCGAGATCCCCTCCGGCAGAGAGGAGGTCCCTGGGGGCAGTAAGGAAGGAGAAGCGCCCAGCTCTGGCAAGGGGGCCGCCCAGTGCGGGGATCAAAGATTTTACCGTCAAGTTCGATGGGGACCCCACCAAGTTGTCCTTCTTCCTAACTAATGCCAGAAGTTATATGGAAGATTGGGAACAGAGTTTCCGTTCGGAACGGGGCAAAATCAACGCCATTGCTACCAAGCTCAAGGGGCGGGCGGCGGATTGGTACATGCAGTTGTGCCAATCGGAGGCTCCAGAATTAGAAGATTTCAAGGAGTTCTTGTTCGCGCTAAAGCAACATTTTGAGGACCTGTTAGCTAAAGAAAGGGCAAAACGGGCATTGAAGGGGCTGAGCCAAGGGTCCCGATCTGTGGCAGACTATGTGCTTGAGTTTAAGGCGCTGGCTGGGAAAGTTGAGGATTGGTCTCAGTCCACATTAATAGAGCTTTTCAAGGATGGACTGGAAACAGAGGTGTTGCGGTGGTCACTGGGGCGTGATGACCCAAACACCTTATATGAGTGGATCCAACTGGTGGGCAAGGCTGAGCATGCCCAAGAGACTTTCACTCACAGAAGGGCGCTGAAATATGGCAAGCCCAGTAAAGGGTCGCGGGCCCCGGGCCCCTCAGGGAAGACCAGCCAGCGAGCCTGGGAAGAAGAGAAGGAGCGACACTATGCGAAAGGGCTGTGCCTACGATGTGGGAAGGAAGGCCACCGGGCGGCGGCATGTCCGAAGGGAAAGATGGAGGACCAGCCAGGAAAGTCGTCTGGGAAGTCCCCATCCCTACCCCGAAAGATGAAGGCGGCGTTGGCGGAGGCCGAGCCGGAGGAAGTCCCTTTCTTTGGGGACGAGGGGGAGCATGATCTGGCTCAGCCGGCGGGAAACGCCCGCCACCTGCTTTAAAGGGCGCCGCTGGGCAGGTGGAAGAGGAAGGGCGCGATCACGCTTCGGTGAGTGGAAACTTCCCTACGCTGACAGTGAAGGTGAAATTGGGGTCCCGTACACGAACCGTTGAAGTGTGGGCATTGATTGATTCGGGGTGCTCTTGTTCTTTAATGCACCCTGACGTGGTGGCTGCTTTAGAGCTACCCACGTTCCCTTTGGAACGGCCCATGATTTTCACCCAATTGGATGGATCTACAGCGGGGGGAAAACCGGTGACTCACTCCACAGGGATGGTGGCATTACGGATGGGCAGCCATCGGGAGGGACTGCCGTTTGTGGTGGCACCTGTCGGGGGTCCGTTTGTCATTTTGGGGATCCCGTGGTTCGTCCACCAGAATCCACAGATAAATTGGGTGCACCGGACTGTGACTTTTGCAGATGGGTTCTACAAAGCCCCTGCGGGGGATGAGGAGGACCACGGTGCTGTGGGGAGGGCGGCAGCAGCAACTCCGCATTTCCTCACCGGTTCGCTGGAAGGGCTGCCGGAACAATACCAGGACTTTGCAGATGTGTTCGGTGAGAAAGAGGCGGATCGGCTGCCGCCGCATCGCAAAACTGACTGTGCCATAGAGTTGATCCCTAATGCACAATTGCCAAAGCCAAAAATTTATGCTATGACCCAGAAAGAGTTGGCAACGTTACGGGAGTTTGTGGATAAAAATTTAGCTAGGGGTTTTATCGAGCCGGCCAATTCCCCCGTGGGCGCCCCTGTTCTCTTCCGACCAAAGAAAGATGGAACTTTAAGACTCTGTACAGATTTCCGCAGATTAAACGCGGTATCAATATTAAATAAATATCCCTTACCGATCATCAAAGACATGTTAGCACATCTGGCTAAGGGGAAGATATTCTCCAAGTTAGATTTAAGGGAAGCGTATTTCCGCATTCGCATACGGGAGGGGGATGAGTGGAAAACTGCTTTCAATTGTCCTCTGGGCTCTTTCCAGTATAAAGTGTTGCCATTTGGGTTGGCAGGGGCGCCTGGGGTCTTTATGCAGTTAATCAATGAGGTTTTGCATGACCATTTGTTTAAAGGGGTCCTTAAAGGGGGATGATGTGTTGATTTATACTGAGACAATGGAAGAACATGAACAGTTGGTGAAACAGGTACTCAGCAAGCTGAGAAAAGCTGAGCTTTATGCTAAATTGTCTAAGTGTGAGTTTCATAAGACTCGGCTTGACTATCTGGGTTATCGAATTTCTGACAAGGGTGTTGAAATGGATCCTGCTAAGGTCCAAGCCATTTTGGAATGGGAGCGCCCACGCACGCGTCGGCAGCTTCAAAGTTTCTTGAACCATTACACATAGCCATAATAAACCATTACACATAGCCATAATAAACCACTTCATACTCCCTCCCATCTGGCGACACGGATTCCATTCCTTGGAGAAGGAAATGATGGGAGATGCTCCGATAAGGGTTTCTGTGAAACCTTTGATCAGGGGGATCTGACACTGTCCATCGCTTAGGGAAAGATGGAAGGATTTCACAAAGTGTCCTTGAGCACATGCATTTTCTGAGAAAAATGGGGCAGGAAAAGATGAAGTGTTCCAGTGTTTGTGCAGCTACCAAATCAGGTTCTAGGTTTTACTTTTGATAAAAGTAAAGATTATAAGACAACCTGGGCTGATACTTGATAGACAGTTTTTGTCACAACAGAGCTAGCCAGTAAGATCATCAGAGGAGGTCCTGATGCCCAAGCACCTGGTCTCTAGGGTTCTTGCACCCTAACATTTGTGAGATGTCCATTATTACATCATGAAGAGGATTGTTGAGTATCTACATCTTCACCCAGGCCTTTCCTGGGGGAATGTTAAATATATGATGGTGTTGTTTTGTTTTGCTTTCCCTGACAACTTTTTAATTAATATGCATTGTTTTCATTACTGTAGTTTAACAACTTTTATTATAAACCAACTTTAGATGGACAAAGATAGATCAATAGATCCAAAATATATTAAATTATGTAAATAATGTCAGTCTCTGTGTTATAGTCAAGCTGGGACATTGCCTTATTGTAATTGAACAGACAATTCTATGTACAAATCTTGTGTGTTGCCTAGGAGACTTTTAAAGGAATATTTACAGATAAGCTAAAGTTCATATGATCCTGGTACATGTATAATACAGATGGAAGTTTGACCATACCTCTATCACAAACTTGGTAAGAAATTTGCTCACTGAGAAATTCCAATGATGTCAGCCTACTGATCTCACACCTATTTGGCTAGATTTCTGATGAACATTTCCAAAGCATTAAATGTAACTTTTGCATTAATGCATTTAAAAATTCATTTGCAATTTTTTAGAATTAGATAATCAGATAAAGCATCTTGTAGAACTGGGGCCCAGTATAGTCCCTTTTGATGTTTATAGCACTCCCTCAAAGAAACTATGGAATACCAAAGCCACACGTAACAAAAGAAAACAAAAAAACATGTGCAAAAGAAAAATCTGTGTGTATGTGTGTGGGGGTGTGTATACACAGGCATCCACAGATCCCCCTAATTTTGGCTCGAGAGTTCTTGTTTAAGGTTAAGTACCCACGACACAGTCTTTTCATCCTCTGCTTCTAGGTTTGACCAGCCAACTGAGTTTTTCTGATCCAATATGGTAGTAATGTCTACTTCTCCCAACAAATCCTTGCAATAGATATGTTTGCTGGTTTGGCAGCAACCTTGATGATGATACAGCAAGGAGTGGGATCTGCCCAGTTCTTCTTTCAGAAGTTCACATGGCAGTCCACTCATGCAGAAACAAAAGTCCAACAAGCAGAGTGTTTAGCCCTAAGCAGCCTGGCTGTCAGTCCCTCCTTACCCTGGGTGAGATTGCCCTGGGTAGATCCTTGCCACTGCCCTGCCCATCAGCCCCTACTGGGAAAACAGGAATGAAAAGTCCCCACCCACCCTCCCTCCCAGCAGACCAAGTTGTGACAGATGGTTAAACCCACCACTCGAGCTATCTGTCAAAACTTGCCTTCTTCCCCAGCCCATCTCATGTTTAAGAAAGCAGTTTGTGGATGCTTTTCCTGCTAGCACAGAAATGTACCAGTTGTTTCATCTTAGCTTGTTCCACGGTAAGTTGTTTGGACAGCACCTCTACTCACTGGTTTAGTTAATAAGGCCACATGGAGACCGGCAGAGGAGACAAAGCTAATTTATGCTGACATACTTCGTGCTGCTTCATGGACCACATGGTAAACCAGCTATCTGGTTCCAGAGGGAGGGAGGGAAAGGGAATGAATCTAGATTTGAGCTAAAATACCCCAAAAGAAGCATAGGCTGAAAGCAATTATAGACACAGGCTGAAATCCTGGGGAATTTACAGCCTCCATAACATGTTAACTCCAGTCAAATCAATTCTAGAGATTACCCTTTCTAGCCCCGTAAAATGTCTGCATGTGGCACATTTAGTTAGCAGATATTTGTCCTGCTTTTCCTCTTTCAGCAGCTCAAGCCAATGTATGGGGCGTTTCAGCCATTTTTCTGCACAACCTTCAACCTCTCACTGAATGTAAATTTTGCTGGTCAGTGACCAAAATAAAGGCTACTGCTACTACTACAACAGCCACTCCCTCAGCTGGGCTAAGAAAAGGGCCAGGTCCAAACTCACCTATGGAGCATCCGTGGCTGAAGACTTGAACCTGGTCTCCCCAGTTCTGGTCCAGCTGCTAGAGGCGTGCTTACTGATATGTATGCATTTGTTGTTGTTGTTTATTCATTTAGTCGCTTCCGACTCTTCATGACTTCATGGACCAGCCCACGCCAGAGCTTCCTGTCCGTCGTCAACACCCCCAGCTCCCCCAGGGATGAGTCCGTCACCTCTAGAATATCATCCATCCACCTTGCCCTTGGTCGGCCCCTCTTCCTTTTGCCCTCCACTCTCCCTAGCATCAGCATCTTCTCCAGGGTGTCCTGTCTTCTCATTATGTGGCCAAAGTATTTCAGTTTGGCCTTTAATATCATTCCCTCAAGTGAGAGGTCTGGCTTGATTTCCTGGAGGATGGACTGGTTTGATCTCCTTGCAGTCCAAGGCACTCTCAGGATTTTCCTCCAACACCACAGTTCAAAAGCATCGATCTTCCTTCTCTCAGCCTTCCTTATGGTCCAGCTCTCACAGCCATATGTTACTACGGGGAACACCATTGCTTTAACTATGCAGACCTTTGTTGTCAGTGTGATGTCTCTGCTCTTAACTATTTTATCGAGATTTGTCATTGCTCTTCTCTCGAGGATTAAGCGTCTTCTGATTTCTTGACTGCAGTCAGCATCCGCAGTAATCTTCGCACCTAGAAATACAAAGTCTTTCACTGCTTCTACATTTTCTCCCTCTATTTGCCAGTTATCAATCAAGCTGGTTGCCATAATCTTGGCTTTTTTGAGGTTTAGCTGCAAGCCAGCTTTTGCACTTTCTTCTTTCACCCTGATCATAAGGCTCCTCAGTTCCTCTTCGCTTTCAGCCATCAAAGTGGTATCATCTGCATATCTGAGATTCTTCCAGCGATTTTAACTCCAGCCTTGGATTCCTCAAGCCCATCTTGTCACATGATGTGTTCTGCGTACAAGTTGAATAGGTAGGGTGAGAGTATACAGCCCTGCCGTACTCCTTTCCCAATCTTAAACCAGTCCGTTGTTCCGTGGTCTGTTCTTACTGTTGCTACTTGGTCGTTATACAGATTCTTCAGGAGGCAGACAAGATGACTTGGTATCCCCATACCGCTAAGAATAATTTGTTATGGTCCACACAGTCAAAGGCTTTAGAATAGTCAATAAAACAGAAATAGATGTTTTTATGAAACTCCCTGGCTTTTTCCATTATCCAGCGGATATTGGCAATTTGGTCCCTAGTTCCTCTGCCTTTTCTAAACCCAGCTTGTACATCTGGCAATTCTCGCTCCATGAATTGCTGAAGTCTACCTTGCAGGATCTTGAGCATTACCTTATTGGCATGTGAAATGAGTGCCACTGTTCGATAGTTTGAACATTCTTTAGTGTTTCCCTTTTTTGGTATGGGGATATAAGTTGATTTTTTTCCAGTCTGATGGCCATTCTTGTGTTTTCCAAATTTGCTGGCATATAGCATGCATTACCTTGACAGCATCATCTTGCAAGATTTTGAACAGTTCAGCTGGGATGCCGTCGTCTCCTGCTGCCTTGTTATTAGCAATGCTTCTTAAGGCCCATTCAACCTCACTCTTCAGGATGTCTGGCTCTAGCTCACTGACCACACCGTCAAAGCTATCCCTGATATTGTTATCCTTCCTATACAGGTCTTCCGTATATTCTTGCCACCTTTTCTTGATCTCTTCTTCTTCTGTTAGGTCCTTGCCATCTTTGTTTTGATCATACCCATTTTGGCCTGGAATTTACCTCTGATGTTTCTAATTTTCTGGAAGAGGTCTCTTGTCTTTCCGATTCTATTGTCTTCTTCCACTTCCACGCATTGCTTGTTTAAAAATAATTCCTTATCGCTTCTGGCTAACCTCTGGAATTTTGCATTTAATTGGGCATATCTCCCCCTATCACTGTTGCCTTTTGCTTTCCTTCTTTCTTGGGCTACTTCTAGTGTCTCAGAAGACAGCCATTTTGCCTTCTTGGTTTTCTCTTTCTTTGGGATGTATTTTGTTGCCACCTCCTGAACAATGATGCGAACTTCTGTCCATAGTTCTTCCGGGACCCTATCTACTAAGTCCAGTCCCTTAAATTGATTCTTCACCTCCACTGCATATTCCTTAGGAATATTAGCGAGCTCATGTCTAGCTGGTCTGTGGGTCTTCCCTAATGACTTTAGTCTGATCCTAAATTGTGCAAGAAGAAGTTCGTGATCTGAACTACAGTCAGCTCCAGGTCTTGTTTTTATCGACTGTATAGATGTCCGCCACCTTTGGCTGCAAAGGATGTAGTCAATCTGATTTCGGTGTTGTCCATCTGGTGAAGTCCATGTATTAAGCCATCTCTTAGGTTGTTGGAAGAGAGTGTTTGTTATGCAGAGTGAGTTGTCTTGGCAAAATTCTATCAGCCTATGTCCTGCTTCATTTTGTTCCCCCAGGCTGTGCTTACCTGTAATTCCAGGTGTCATTTGACTGCCCACCTTAGCATTCCAGTCTCCCGTGTTGAAAATAACATCTCTTTTAGGCGTGTTGTCCAGTAGGTGCTGCAGATCCTCATAGAACTGCTCTACTTCAGCTTCTTCAGCATCTGTGGTTGGGGCATATATTTGGATCACTGTGATGTTAGATGGCTTGCCCTGAATTCGAATTGAGATCATTCTATCGTTTTTGGGATTGTATCCAAGCACTGCTTTAGCCACTTGACTATTAATTATGAAGGCTACTCCATTTCTTCTGTGGTCCTCTTGTCCACAGTAGTAGATCTGGTGGTCATTTGATGTGAAGTGGCCCATTCCAGTCCATTTCAGTTCACTGACGCCCAAAATGTCTATCTTTAATCTTGACATCTCACCAAGAACCACATCCAATTTGCCCTGGCTCATAGATCTTACATTCCAGGTTCCAATGGTGTGTTGATCCTTAGAACATCGGATTCGCTGTTCACCACCAGCACCGTCAGCCGCTAGCCATCCTTTCGGCTTTGAGCTAGCTGTGTCATCACGTCTGGGGCTAGTTGAACTCATCCTCTGTTCCTCCCCAGTAGCATTTTGACCATCTTCTGACCTGGGAGTCTCATCTTCCGATGGTATACTGACATATCTCTGGTTGTACTGATCCATTTAGTTTTCACGGCAAGAATACTGGGGTGGGTTGCCATTACCTTCCCCAGGGATCGCATTTAGTCTGACCTCTCTGACATGACCTTCCCATCTTGGGTGGCCCTTCACGGTTTAGCTCATGGCATCACTGAGGTGCTCAAGCTCCAGCACCACGACAAGGTAACGATCCTTTGCTGAAGATTTACATATGCATTTACATTTTTTTAAAAAAATATTGTTTATCTTCTTAATAGTTTTTATTAGTTCATATAGTCCAAAGAAACATAAAATAACATAAAATAAAATAAGAATGAACAATTTATCTTACACAAGTATTCAAGGAAAGAAAAAGATTATACAAAAAACCATAAAAAGAAGAAACAAGCAAACAAAAACTGAGATTACAACTATTTCCCAAGTTCACCTGATCTTGTAAGTCTTCAAAACAAAGCAAAACTAAGCTTTCAGTGCTGACCAAACCAGTCCATGAATTTTTTTCCAAATGGAAAGATAATGTGACATTTTCTGATTAACCAGATACATACTTTTCTCAAAAATTGCTAAGTCACACATCTCTAAAATCCAATCCTTTATATCTGGAATGAATGAATGAATGAATATGTCTGTCTGTGTGTGTGTATGTATATGTGTGTGTGTGTGTGTGTATGTATGTATATATGTGTGTATATATATATATATAGTATTCTTCCATCTCCTGAGGATTATTCCTTTTGCTATTATTAGAGCAGAAAACCCCATCTTTGTTCTGAGCATGTTAAATTCCAAGCAGTCAGTACATAATTCAGTACAATACATAATTATGGATGCATGCATATACTGTATACCGCCAGGAGACACATTCTCAGAATGGAACAGGACAGGACAAAAAATAATAATTATATTTACCTTATGGCTTGATTACACCAATGCACTCTGCATGGGGCTACCCTTAAAGACCGCTTGGAATTGGCCAAGCATGCAGAGGCATGAGCAGTGAAGGGCGTGTTCTGCACCTGGACTGATTCACAGTTTGTTCCTCAGTGCAATTCAAGGTGCTGGTTATCACCCATAAAGCACTACCTGGCATGAGGTCTGGTTATCTGAGGGACCTCCTGCCTCCTGTGGTGTCTGCCTGGCCAGTTTGAGCCAAGAGGGTTGGAACCCACTGCAATCTTTCACTTTGAGTATGTCATCAATTGGAATCCAAGATGCATTCCTTCTCTATCATGGTGTCTCTCCTCTAGAATGAGGTTCCCCCTGAAATCTGGGTGCCTCCCACCCTGATGACTTTCTGGAGGGCCTTAAGGACCTGGGTATTCTCCCAGGCTCTGGCTAGACGGGCTGGAGTCCCTTGTTGCATGTGTGATACATGCTTCTATGTGGCTGGCTGGATTTGCCGTCTTGTCTACTGTTCTCTATGTAGACGGTATTCTTAAGAACGTGTTCTTATACTGTGAACCACCCAGAGTCAATATAAAGTCAGGCAGTGCAATCAATCAATCAATCAATCAATCAGTAAGACCCATGACTTTTACTGGTAAATAATTATTGATTAAAATTATTGATTTTATTTACTTTCAAAGGTAAGGAACTCCATTTATAAAATTAATTGATTACCATCTGCATATACTAATCATTCTGCCTCTCACTCACAGAAACCTTTAAGTACATGGGCACACATACTTTCCTATGTTCCACGTTTCAGCAGAAATTGTTAAAAAAAAAGATCAAGAAGAAAATAGGATGGAGATGGGTGAAGGAGAAGGTCTCTGCACTGAATAAAAGGGAAGGGAAGGAATGGGAAAAAATGGTTGGAGAAGAGGTGGAGTAACTGAATAGGAAAGGAAAGGAAAGGAAAGGAAAGGAAAGGAAAGGAAAGGAAAGGAAAGAGAAGCCCAGTGTGATGTTGCAAAAAAGTATTAAAATTTATCAGGCAAGCTGCACCTCCCAAACCAACGTCTTCAAAGACATCTTCACTAGCTATCTGCAATCATTTGTACTTCTCACCCAATCATATGTGCTCAGTGGTATCTTCTAATCTTCTGATTGAACATAGTGCTCAGTATAACATATTTATATTCAAAAATTGGATTTGTCCTAAAGATAAATTCAGTGCATACTCAGACCACATGTACGCATACAATAGTTAACCACTCTCCAGAAAGCCATAAGTGATCTTCAAATCACATGAATTATCACTTTAGAGCCTACTGTGGCATTCAAAAAGCAAAGAATTATGGCACAAACTGTCTGTGGTGGTCACAGTGGTTATCGGCACACTGGGTGCCATGCCAAAAAACCTTGGACCGCACTTAGAAAATCTGTGCATTGACAGAATTTCTATCTGTCAATTACAAAAGGCCACACTGCTTGGATCTGCACATGTACTACGCCGATACATTACGACGTCCTAGGTTCTTGGGAAGAACTTGATGCGAATGAAGGCCAACACCAGCTAAAGAACTGGCAGCTGTGGTTTCATGTTGTTGTGTAAATAACAACAACAACAGCCAGTTTGGGGTAGTGGTTAAGGCACCAGGCTAGAAACTGGGAGGCCATGAGTTCTAGTCCCACCTTAGGCACAAAGCCAGCTGGGTGACCTTGGGCCAGTCCCTCTCTCTCAGCCCTGGGAAGGAGACAATGGCAAACCACTTCTGAAAAACCTGCCAAGAAAACTGCAGGGACCAGTCCAGGCAGTATCTGAGAATCAGACATGATTGAACTAAATACTAATAATATCTTAAATTTATTTGCTGCCTGACTCCCAGCGACTCTGGGCAGTTTACAATTGTTAAAACATTTTAAAAACCAAGAACAATGCAGAAAACATAAAAACAGCACAAGAGAAAGGGACAACAATTGCAGAGGGGAACAGAAAGGAAGGAAGGGGCATCAATTGTCCTCTCCAAAGGCCTGGGCAAAGCGCAGAGAAGAAAATAAATATATGTAATGTTTTGATTATCAATCAGTTTTTTCTTTTCCATGAATCTTTTTCATAAGCCCAATAACTCGAGCCTAGCATTAAAAATCATGGCGAAATAATTTCAGTTCCCCAGGAGTTTGCATCTTTAAGGTTCTATTTAAATAATAGGCCCTGATTTTCTTTCAGATGCTAAACAACAACAACAACAACATTTTCCTACCCTATTCCCAGGTGGACTTGCAATTCCTACAGTATAATTGCAATTTGCTCAGTATTTCATAAGAATAGATGCCAGCTGAAATTCAGTTGGCTCTTGCTCATGGATTTAAACACACCAAGCACTAATATTTGCACTGAATCTCCTCTGTCTTGCAGATGCCATATGATGAGATCAAGGAGAGTTGTTCGACGAGTAAGTCTGAAAAGTGCACAGCTTGCTCTTTCCTAAAGGATGGAGGAAACTTCAAAAATTGGATTTATCAGATATGGGAATGTATTTATGCAAATTGCTCCCAAGCTTTTGGAAGATTCAGAGAAGCAAAACAGAATGGGTATCTTGCTCAGAAGAAGCTACACTGGGGAATTACGATCATTTTTATTCCAGCAATGCAGGACAAGCTGTATTGAAGCCCAGCAGTGAAACACTTTGTTGTGACATTACCTGGAACACTGCCTGCATTTGTGAGAGAGAGCAAGATAAAATAAATCCAGAGAAGACAGTGTTGTTGTTGGCAAGTCAGAAACGATACTTGGTATCTGAAGTTCAGCTTATTTTGTATGGGGTTGCATTCCCCTGAAAGAGCTGGCTCACAGCTGGGAGCCCTTGATCTTCAGCTGTTACTGTACTCACCGGCAGTAGCTGTGGCAAGGAATGCTTTTCCACAGTTAGAGCTAGTATACAGCTGGGAGCCTTGCTGAGCTGGCCTGATTTAGTGACAGTTCACCACATCTTGGTGACATCCTTCTTATTACTGCAGCATACACTACCAAGTGTCCAGAACTGCAGTTGCTGCCAAATGCAGTAGGTAGGCTGTCAACTGCTGTAAGGTATTGGGATTATATGATGCTTGAATGGGAAGGTCTACACCAGGGTTTCTCAACCAGGGTTCCGTGGCAGCCTAGGGTCCCGCGAGAGGTCACTAGGGGTTCCCTGGGACATCACAGTTTATTTTAAAAATTATTTCAAATTCAGGCAACTTTGCATTAAAGAGCAAGTTTTATTCTTTATTTTTAGTTTAAGAGCACTGTTAATGCATATATACAGGCCTAAACATGAAACAAATGCAATAGTTTGATAACTTCTGGCCTATATCACAGCCTGAATGTACAGGGGTTCCTGAGGCCTGAAAAATATTTCAAGGATTCCTCCAGGGTCAAAAGGTTGAGGAAGGCTGCTCTACCCTGATTGTCAACTGTTTACTAGACACCAATGAAGGTATTGCTGTTGACCTTTAAAGCTCTACATAATGTAGGACTCACTAAGGACCCACTCTCCTGTTAGGAATCCAACTGGAGATTAATATCTGCAGGAGAGGCCCTTACAAAGAGGCCCCTGCTATCAGAGCTCCCCACTTGGCACAAGGGAGAAGGCCTTTGGAAGGCTGTGGCACACAGTCTCTCCTGATGCTTTTCCTTCCGAGGAGCAGCCAAGGGAAATCTCTCTAGACAGGCTTTCAACTGTTAATTAATGCTTTTAACTTACACCTGCCTTTTTCATTTTCTAAGCATGTTATTGATCATTGCCCCCTTTCTGTGCTTAAATTGAGGAAAAAGGTAGACTTTAAATCAAAGAAGTAAATAATGCCATTGTAGCCTGAACACTCAAATAGATCTAGCAGGAGTCAGTGACCTTTTTGACAAGTGGGTGCCACTGCATGGTTTTAAGATTACAATTAAGGGTAGCCCAAATCATTTCTCATTCTCATATTCTCATCCCTGAGGTCTCTTGCAAGAACACTCCAGTCTTGTGAGATTTGGCGGTCTCTGGTGATTTCAGACATTAAAAATGAATTGTTTACATTTTATTTTGAAATTGATTTGGGCTGTAGTGCCTCTGTGCCAGATTAGGAAGAAATTCAAAAGTGGATTTTCCCCATTATGGGAAATTTGTCACAAAGAATCTATATTGACAGCAGAATCAACTGGCCATTTTTCTAAAAATCCAATAAGGAATACTTGAGTTACAACAGCTTAAGTATTTTCCCATGAATTACGTTTCCATTAATGTGTTTTAGTACATGTTTTATTATGCATTGGCAAATAATACTGTCTTAGCTTCCAATATTTAGACATTTGTGGCAGAGTTTTAAAACCTGGAAAAAATGTTTTATTTTCTTTGGGAAGGCTGGGAATAAAGCACATAGGAATTCTTCTTACCCTGAATGCTAATAAACAACTAAATCAATGCGTTATAAAAAGTAGGTAGGGGTAAAATACTTGGAGGAAATAAATAGGGTTGTTTCCATAATGCTATAAACCTTCCATATTCATAAGATTCAGGTCAGTGAAATTTTTAAGTTGAAATGGTAATGCAGAAAGAGCATCCACTGCATGAATTTTATATCTGTAAATGCAATACTGTCAGTGCTCCTTTCAGCAACCATTTGGAGTAGTGGTGCTAGGCCTCTTTTGTGGCACAGATTAATGATGATTTCACATACTTCTTAAATTGGTATTCAAGGACTTCATTGCCAGCACAGGAATATCAAAACCTCCATTTTTCGTAGCAATGGAGAAAAGATTTCCTTCCTTCCTTCCTCCCTCCCTCCCTTGATAACTTGGCTCTCTTAAATAAAACCAGTTTTTAATAGTACAATACAGACTCTGCTACAAAGCTATTCAAAATCAAATCTATAGCAAAGAGTATTGTTATTTCACATGCACTGAACATTCATTCATACTGAAAATTGTAATGTAACAAGTCCATTTTTTCTCAATAAGTCTCTCTCCCCCCACCCCCAACTTCCTTTTTATTCAAAGAGGGGTTCTGGAGAAGTCTTCTCCAGCCTCTGGCTTGAAGAATCGTATAAAATGAGGCAATTGAAATTCTCCAGACACTGCTTGGCTTTAGGATGTAAATAATGTCCAGATACTGATTTCCAGAAGCTCAGTAAAAGCATTAAAATTGCAGCTTAAAACTGTTCACTGGACAACGATGCTGGAGAGGGTGGGGAGAGAGAAGGAGAGGAAGAGAGAGAAATCAAAATGCAATTCAAGAAAAGATGAATGTTATTTCTACCTGCAAGTTCTGGCTTGTAAAGCTTCTTGCCTGCATTACAAGCTTAAGCTTGCCTGAGCTCTTCCCCAATCAGGATTTATGTTCCAATTTACCACCCATTGGCCAAATCTTATAGATTCTCAGAAGACCGGCCATCACTCAGGAATGCAGGCAGGTGTGGACCTAATGTTAACATCCCAGCAGCCGAAAGAGGGGTCAGGGTGATCTGTAAGACAGTAGGCTATGCAAAGTCAGAATCATTAGCACCCAGGAAGGCTGTCCATAGAGCAAGCAAGGAAAGATGAGAGACAGAGAAGGGTGGGGGGAAGGAAAGAAAACCCATGTCAAGCAGAGCCTAGCAACTGAGATAAACAAAGAATTAGGTATCTGGATGTCTAGGCACATAGTGGACACCAGAACAGGATCTAAGAGTACACACAATTGCCCGTCTCACCCTGTATGTTACGTGAAATAGGTCATTCTCTTGCCATTTGCATTCTTCCATCCCTTTTGAGAGAGGAAAGTATCACCTACACTGAAAAAACTGTGCACACATGTTGCAGTATGTATAACTCACACCAAGTGTGTATGAAACTTGGAGAACATAGTCTTGCCCTTTACTCAGGATGGAAGGGACTTTAGGGTCAACCTTAATGTCTCAACTGCTAGATCAAGATACAGATATGAGAAACAACAAGTCAAGGAGCAATCAAATCCACTTTCTCTGTTATATTTTCTTGTGTGGGCAATGGAAGACTATATTGGTGTTTGATAAAATATTCATACATGTGTGCTATTTGGGTTGGTTACTTCATACATTATTCATACATTGCATTGCATGGTAATGTTACTTCATACATTACAATGCAACTATGAGTTCTCTGCCATTCAGAGATTAGAGTCAAGAGAAAATAAAAAGAGGGCTTCCCACCAATAAACCAGGAAAAAAAGCCAGTCGTGACCAGAATAAGATGAGGTCTATTAAATGGTGTTGGTCATAGAGTGGGAAGGGATTTCAAAGATCATCCAGTCCAACCCCTGCTATTTCCCTATTGGGTCATTTGGCCTCTATTTAATAATCTCCTGCAAAGGAGGAAAGAAGTGCTAACAGTAGTAGACAGAAAGTCATTTCCCATGTAGTCATAACCATTGAACAAAATGAGAAATTGCTGGGTTGCTGCCAATGAACTATTATAATGCAGATAAATTTTAATACTTCCTTGGCCTTCTGAGATGGCTTATAATATTCTTGATGAGCTCAGTTCTGTTGTTTCATCTTCAGACTCCAGTGTCTCCTTCTGACTACACTAATGCCCTCCCCATGTATTTGGGTTGAATAAATGTATTTGGATTAAATAAACAATTCTCTCCCTCCCTCCCTCCCTCTCTCTCTCATTAGCAGTTTAGCAACTGAAGAACATATCTGGGACACTCCCATCCTGAATTAATTTTATCTCTAACCAGGATGTTTCCTAATTTTCTTCCCAGAAATATCATTTTTGAAGCAAGTAGTTATTCGCAGTAGTTAAGTTCTATAAAGTCACCCGAACACTGAATTAGCGAATATTGAAACCTGAGCTGGGAATGTACGCATCAGGCGACTCAAATTTTTCACCACTCTGCATGACTGAGAATGACCACAACAGCACTGCGGGTACTGATTTTGCAATTACAAATAAATTTTAGTGATAAGGTGAATTCGCAAACATGGAATCTGCAAATAATGAGAGTCGACTGTATTTATAAACCCACACACCGAGAGACGATAACAGTGTAATATCATGCGTAAACCATCTAATAAGTTCAGATGGACCTAGTGTACCTGTTTTATAACATATCAGAAGACTGGTCTCTCTGCTTCAGTATTATTTACAGTACACCAGCTTTCATCAGCCTGGTGTTCTTCAGGAAGTCAAGATGGCTAGAGATGTCAGCATACATAGAAGTGCAGCTTGATAAGGTTTACACTGCTATCTCATACATTCTATGCAATCCTATCAAATCTTATACATAGCTTCTCAGAAGGAAGTTTCACTGAATGCCATGGGGTATTTTTCTATTTGAGTGGCTATAGGATTGCATCCTTCTTTGAGTATTCTCATGGGAAAAGCAGTAAGATTTGTGCTCACAATGCACAAAGCTTACAGTGTGCTTTTGAATTTCCTTATTTTTCTTCCCCATCCCCCTTTTCTTCTGTACTGTGTCCTTTTAGATTTTAAGACTGAAGGCAGAGGTTGCTTTGTTTGATTATTTTGTAAGCCATTCTGGATACCTTAGGGGGTGAAGTGCAGGGAAGAAATGGTCTAAACAAATCATAAATATTTTAAAGTCAATAAATTGTTCCATAAATAAAAATATATGTCATGATTTCACTCACTTTAATGAATCTCAGCTAGTGGCTTGGTTCTGTGGATATTGCATTATATACAATATACTTTACTCATGATAGGGGATGTGGTGGCGCTGCGGGTTAAACCGCTGAGCTGCTGAGCTTGCTGATAGGAAGGTCGGCAGTTCAAATCCACGTGACGGGGTGAGCTCCTGTTGCTAGTCCCAGCTCCTGCCAACCTAGCAGTTTGAAAACATGCAAATGTGAGTAGATGAATAGGTACCGCTTCGGTGGGCAGGTAAAGGCTTTCCGTGTAGTCATGCCGGCCACATGACCATGGAAGGGTCTACGGACAAACGCGGCTCTTCGGCTTTGAAACGGAGATGAGCACCGCCCCCTAGAGTCGGACACGGCTGGACTTCATGTCAAGGGAAACCTTTACCTTTACCTTACTCACGATACTAGGGATTTAAGGCCGTAAGAGCCATTATCTTGTGGCAGGGGACTTCATGATCTCTTTGTTTTTATTTGTTTGCTTGTTTTGGGTTGATTGTAATCCCCAAATTTTGGGTAAATTCTCCATAAAGTTGTTGTTAGACCATACTTAAATGATTAACTGTACAATCCTATTTTGTATTTGTAAATTTGGAGCTTTAGATTTCTTGCTTTTTACCAACTTTTAATCATGCACTATTCCAAATGACTGAAAGGGACCTATAGTCAATTTTGCAGAAATTTTTGGTGTAGTTATTGCCCATACAAACATGAGTGATTATTTAATTCCTGGGGCACTTTATTATTTAATTAATTATTTTATTCCTGGGGCACTTTAATTCCACTACAAGCCTAGTTTTCCTCTGAACTTTTTGTTTACTTGTTTTTACTTGAATCTGTTTGTTTGTTTGTTTTAAGGGAACAGTGAGGAAAATTTTACAGTTTGATTAAGACAAACATAAATTATCATTGGCATAATGATGATGCCAAAGGCATTCTATTCAAACCCTTCTCTGATCTTCAAAGACTCAGGCAATTACTTTATGGTTAAAGGAAATAAAAAGCCAGTCTGGTCTAGTGCAGTGTTTCTCAACCTTGGCAACTTGAAGATGTGTGGATTTCAACTCCCAGAATTCCCCAGCCAGCAATGCTGGCTGGGGAATTCTGGGAGATGAAGTCCACACATTTTCAAGCTGCCAAGGCTGAGAAACACCAGTCTAGTGGTTAAGGCAGAAACCCGCCTTAGGCATGAAAGCTGGCTGGGTGACTTTGGGCCAGTCTCTCTCAGCCCAACTCACCTCACAGGGTTGTTGTTGTGGGGAAAATAGGAGGAGGAAGGAGTATTAGGTATGTTCCCTGCCTTGAATTATTTATAAAGTTATTAGCAGTATTACGTATGTTTTCTGCCTTGAGTTATTATTTATAAAAATAATTAAGGCGGGATAAAAAATCTAAATTTTTTTTGCCTCCAAGCGTTAGCAGGAAGCTCAGGAACACATAGGCCATGTTTAGATGTTATAACTGACTGAATTATCCCTGGACTTATCCTCATGTGCTGCCAGCACATAATCACAGATCTCTTGGTTGTCGGAAAGCAGCCATTTTCTAACGCCTCTGCAAAGGAGATTGGCACTTCCCAGGATTTCTTCCGCCTGGAATGGGAAAGAAACCAACAGTGGCATGGCTGTGATCAGTGTCAGTGCCAACCCAGTTGGGGACCTGAACCACTCCATCCTTTTTCATTCATTCTGTCTAGCCAAAGGGGGAAAAAGTCAGAGATGGAGCACCTAGAGAAACTCCATTTGGCAAATCATTCTAGGATTTCACCTCTATTATGGAAATGGGAAGGGATATTTAGCTGCCACTGCCCCCTCCCCCCAATAACATGACACAATTGACAGGATCGTTTTTTTCAACACCGTTGTAAGTCTGAACCATCACTAAATGAATGGTTGTTAAGAGAGGACTACCTATAGTGAGGAAAAGAAACCCTTCCTGGTGGCAGCTCAAAATGTACACTTGTGACAGCATTTAGGATCTGTTTGGTTTGGTTTGGTTTTAAAAAACACTTCCAGGAAAACCACTTCATGGAAAGCCAGTTCTCCTTGCCCGTTGGTAAAAACATCTCTTGCCTCCTGAGAACTAGCTAGATATGCTGCCCTATTTTTGCTGCTTTTAAAGAAAGAATGTGAAAGGGAGTCAAGACTTTGGCTTAGCTATAAAAAGTAACTTTCTGCTCCCATGCCAGTGTGTTCATAACCATTCTACTTATCGGGCACTGTAAGTTGAGAGCTTGGCGCAGCATCTGCTCTCTGTGTGGAAGAAGCTGCTTTAAACTCCTGACATCTTTTTCCCCCCAAAAAAATATAAATAAAGAAGCAAAATAGGTAGGCCAAATCTCATTGAAACTTAATAACTTACTTCAATTTACCTCAACGCTCATAATTTTCAGTTCAGTCCTCTCTCATGACATCACTTTGTCACCACCAAGCTCCCTGAGTCCTTGGAAACTCAAGAATTGCCTCTCTCTGCTGTAGCTAATACTGAGCTGGACTGACCAATTTGCCTCACAAAGAGGATGTTTTTTATATTCCTATGTTTTGGATAGCACATTAGTCATCCAAATCAATAAGAATTATGGTGGCCTATTTCAGCTTTGTTCCACAATGACTAACCAAATGCTAGTGGGAAGTTCACAAGTGGAATGTGAGCATGACAGAGCATCACATTCCTAGTCCCAAGGCCCTGCCTTTGATACTGCAAGCTGTACGTAATCCTCTTGACTAGTTGTGGCTAACAGCTTCATCTTCCCTTCATTAATTTATCTAATTCCCTTTTAAAGTCACTCAGGTTGGTGGTCATCACAACGAATATGTGAATATGAATTCCATAGTTTAATTACGCTCGATAATCCCAAGGTCGCTACAATTTTCGTGGAGTTCTCCTGACGTTCTTTTCCATGGATTTTCTGTGGCAATGTTATCCAAACAACTATTTCTCAAACAGCTGTGTTTTGGAATCAGAAGAACACAAATAGTCAGAATTACCATTGCTGGTTGGGTTGTAAGTTTAGTCTTTGCCAGAACATTATTTGACCAAAAGCTTAATGAACTTAGCAGAATGTAAGAGGCAGGCTAGAGCCTGTATATAAATCATGTATCGGTTTTGTGGGTAGCACAAACCATGTCCAGATTTTCAGGCAAGGAGTACTTTGGGATGGTGCCAAAAGATTTATTGTAAAGCACAGATGTGACTTAGATAAAAAAAAAGTAATGTAAGTTCATTTAAACAAGAAATAGAGTTAGTTGTACAGCTGCTGGATTCTTCCCCGCCTCCCTTGCCAAGAAAAATGTGTAGTAAAAAGGTTTGGTCTTGACAATTTTCAACAGAAGATTTGTTTTTAGCCTATCATATCAGATACATTCAGTATGCTGATAGCACATGAAAAAAAAATCATCAGGATTGATCCTAGATACATGTGGAATAATAAACAAAGAGCAGAATAAAGCTAATGCCATATAAAATATCCTAAAGCATGCATGAATTAAATGCTTACTGCTTGGTTGACTTTGATGTTGTAAGCTGCCCTGGGAAAATCTGGTTATGAGGGGTGGAATACAAGTTTTAAAAATAAAATAAACAAATGACTAAGAGTAAGCAAATACAATGTCAAACCAACAAATGTTGCAGCTGATGTTAACTGTTGGTAAGGCCCATGTTATGTGTCCCCAGAGACACATAAAGGACTTACTTCTCAGTGGTCGCATAGTACCATACAAAGTGTGGGAAGGATATATTTAAAAATGGTTAAATAGAATATAAAATGAATTATCTTATTTGTTATTTTTAGAAAGAAGAAGCGGTTCTGTAGGGCTTTTGCCTTAACTAGGCACATTTCTTCCTCTTTCACTGAGCAGATGATTCACAAATGCCTACAGAAATTGTGATACAACTTTCACCTTTGCTGATCCTTGGATTTTTGGTAACACTTTTTGTCAGCAAACCTCTTTACAAGATTGTGCCAGTTCCAGGGCACATGAATATTCAGATGCTATGTGGAGGGACATGCAGAGGGAGCAATTTGATTACATTTTGACCTGAGGAGATGACAAGCTCTTGAGAGATCAAAGAGGCTACAAAATAACTGAAGCAAGGCAATTCAGCTCAATGTGATGAGGTCACAGAAAAAGCACTCAAGTCAGGAAGTGATCCTTTACTACAACAACTTCACTTCTTAATTCAGTTGATCTGGACATCAGAGCAAATACCAAGTATGTGGAAGCAAGTCAACATAGTCTCCAATTTTTAAAAATGAGATAGCCACAAGTACAAAAACTACTGTGGGATTAATCTTCTTTCCATGATCGGTGAAATGTTCATATGGATCTTCCAACTTCATATACAAAGATGAGGAGAACACTCTTCTCTTTGCACTGGTTTCCATCCAAACAGGGGTTGCTGTGACCAGATATTTACATGACAACAAAGCACAGAATGCCAGAGATGCATACTGTTCCCATTGCTATTCATCTATTCATGCAATAGATATCATCATGAGAAAACTCTTCTGAGATAGGTATGGAACTGAACTTGGTCAGGGACAATTAATCACCAACCTTGGGTACACAGATGACATTGCAATTTTGCCAATGACAAGTGGGAGCCACTGATATCTTCTGTGACATCAAGGATGCAGCATGGCCATTTAGACTGGTCATCACTGTAGAAAAGACAAAAATATTGACCACTGATGGTCCACTAGTAATTGTACAGCTAAATGGAGTATAATCAGAACAAATATAAGAGTTCAAAAATCTTGCTTCATAGTAGAGGAAAATAAGGTTGCCTCAACAGCTCAAGTGAAAAACTAAATTGGTGCCACTTTGGGTTTACCCATCTTATGCTTATGGTGGAAACCTAATATTATCTTATACACCAAAATGCAATTATTTTAGTCACTATTATTACCATACATGGAGATGAATCATGGATCTCTTCAAGCTCCAAAAACTGGAAACCTTCCAATGCACTGTTTCCATGGGATCCTTGGCACCACATTGACAGACTGTATAAGAAGTAAAACCATTTATCAGGAATGTCACAACCAGTCAATATTAGCTGATGAAATTAAACAAAAACAAAAAACCAGCAACTGAGATGATTTGGGCACACCTGCAGAACGGATCCAGTTCACCACCCATATAAGTTACTTTGGAGAACACAATCCTACAGATGTAAAGTTCAGTTTAGGGCACCAGGGAAAACTTGGATAAGGCAAACGGAAACTGATCTAGCCCATTGTACATTAGAATTGAATTAAGCTAAAAAGCACATCAACAGACAAAGCCCTTTGATGAGGCATCGTATCAAACACCCATGGCCCTAAAGCTCCTACAGCAACTTACTGATTGTGAAACCCTACTCAACCAATCATGTGCTAGGGAGATTCTTTGCATTTCATTAAATGAGTTCAGGTTCAGAAAATTAATAAGTTGCTGATCTTTAAAATGACACATTTTTTAAAAAAAATTCTACAGATTTGTTACCTGTTCATAGTAAGGCTTCTGTCTTCCTTCTGAAAGAGGCAGAAGAACACAAGCATATCACAAGTCAAGGCCACCAAGAAACTTCCTTATCCTGGATTCCTGAAAGAGGCTTGTACTTAATATTTCCTTCTGTAATTAAGGTAGGGGCTTCAGATCTGGTCTGCAGGAAGAATGGATACCATTTTGCTGCCTTCTAGTGGTCATCTGGAATTTGCATTCTAGATACAGTTGTCAAAACACAGGAGTGAGAAACAGTTAGTCAGCTGATATGCATGGTAGTTCTGAAGGCAGCCTAGTACAAATGCTGAAGAATTCACTGAACTGTACTTTGGTATACATCTGTCTTCACCCTAAGCAGGACACAAATCTTGTAATGATGCTCTTAACAAAAAAGAGACTTAAGAATCACTTTTGGCTAGACACTGTTTACACTGTTGGCAGTATATGGAGGCCATTTTAAAATCCTTCCTCACAGTGAGCTGTTTATCAGAAGAAAGTCAAGATGCCTACTCTTCTTACAACACTCCCAACTATCTGATGGGAGAAAGAAGCATTTATTGTCCCTCAGGGACCTTGCCTGACCTGCATAATGAGTGCTGCATGCCAATGGCTCATCATGTGGAAGTACTTAAAATGGCTTCTACAGTCTGACTCTTAAAATGGCCTCCATAATATGTCTCTGGTCTGCTATCTAGGCTCTTCCAGGGGAGCAATAATGAGAAACTCTTGACAGGTATCAGAGGTCATATTCATTTAGGCATACACAGTGAAGTCGCTTTGGAAGGAAGAAACTTTAGCCAGTCGATTTAGAGAAGAAGCCTCTAAGGAGACTCATGTATTTTATTTTCTCAACTTTGAAAAATGTAATATCATTATTATATCCCAGCTCTTCAGAGAGAGCCAACCAGAGGAGCAGATGGACAGAAGGAGAAATTGAGCAGAACATTTGAAAAGACCCCCAGCTGCTCCAATGTGATTGCATCTCTATTTGAAAAAGTCATAATGTCTACAAATAGAAAAGAAATCCTTTAGGGTAATTATAGGCTGTAGTCACCTGATTAGTAACAAAGGAAATGCATATAAACATGCCATGCATGTATGTATATGAACACACACACAAACACACACCCAGTTTTTTTTCAACTGGTTTGCTGCAAGGATGAGCTGGTGGCAGTAACACCATTCATGTTGAAGCCAGTAATTAAAAGACAGCTCTTTCTCCCTATCTTGCAAGAGCTGCCAGTCAACTTTGGGAAGAAAAGAATTGCTAATAAAATATTAATATGTCCCTATTCTCTTTTATGTTATTTCCTCCTTCCACAAAGAAAAATAAAAGAAAAAATCAACATGCTTTGGCACACCATATTTATTCTTGCTTGTCAATCAAAAAAGGAAGACAAACCCAGGAGGCCAAATGTAAGTAGATGAAAGAGAGGAACCTGGAGGGAATAGAAAATCATGGCCCATTGTGCTTGACCTCAGTGAGAATTTATCAAAGCATTACAGTGAGTGTCATTGGGAAAGGGCTTCATGAAAAAGCACTGACTGCACTCACATTTTTTTAGAGGATGGTAGATCAAGGAAGGAAAAGATTAATTTCTGGTGCCAGTTGCTACATGTTGGCAATCATGATATAATCAGCTTGGGCTATGTTATATTTAACTAATCTGAAAGGCTATATAGTCTAGGCAGTTTCAAAAAGAGAAAGGGTGCGTCCAAAGCATTATTTTTAAGGGTCACTGATATGATAAGCATGAATTTTGTCAGCAACTGGCTTGGTCTACATTTAAGTTCTACAATATGGCAATTTTGACATTCTGGATTCCATCACAGGAGGAATCCTCAAAGCTTGTCAACTGCATAGGGTATTTCACATCTGTTATATCTTTCCCCTTCACTTGATCTTTCCTAAAAGTATGATTTCCCTTACTTCCTCCCTTTTCCCTCCCCCTGCTTCTGCCTCTAATAGCAAAGTACCAGCATCCAAGTAAGGAAGTAGGTGAGAAGATGAGAGGGAAGCATCAGGAAAACTGCAACTGAAACGGAGGTTCACAGATGACTAGGTAGAACACAAAAAGCAGAAAGGTCTCCTTGCTAGCAGAGCCAGTACAGCTCCAGCTGAATTGGTTTAGACCCTTTCCTCCTTAGGTATCCTTAGCATAATTTAGCTCTCATTGTGCAAGTGTAATCTTTCTGGAATAAAGAAAGACTGTTCTGATGCTCGTTGATGACCTAGAACTAATGAAATGTATTGCAATCAATAATACTGAGGAAAATGTTTTGATTGTGGATGAATACCCAATGGAATGGATTTCCTTCCCTCACTATCTCCTAAGATGCAGATACATCACTAGGGAATCTACCAATGACTAATCAATGCTGTTGTGGTCATATGAATGTACCTCCCAGAAAAAGGAATTTACACATCATGCGGAGCAGCAGTTTAAAGAGGAAAACCTGGTTACTTTTGGGTACATGAAGAATCAGCATAACTGTTTAAATTATGGGCAGGGAATGATATCAGGCCAGTGTCTTGTGAGCAAGGGGAAAAAAGCATGACATAACATGTGCTTATTTCCCTATTTTCAAGGGAAATAGCTTGACTTTTCCCAAGCCAGTCTGACCAAAACTGGGGGACATTCTGAAGCCAATTTAGTGGCCTGCTAGAACCACTGAAATGGAGCAGAGCTTATAGCACAGCTGAGAAGCTGGCACAGAAAAAAGAAAATTATCTTAAAATAGCTTCAATGAGCATTCCAGAGAAACACAGGTTATTGATCTTACACATTCAGCCCTCCCAAGCATAAAGAATCACATGCTTAGACATATTAGGTTAAAAAGTAAAAGAATTTCTTACTGACTTTATTGTTGCTTCTACTACGTCCATCTTAGTGGAAAAGATGAAGTTCCTTTGTTCTTCTTTCCTTTCTAAATACTTAGTTTTGCCCTAAGCTCTCAGCCCTACAGCTGCCAAGAGCTGTGTGGAAGAAAGGGGAATTCCAGGCCCACCACATGGTGCCCAGAATGGAGGAGAGCAGCACATATCTGTGTGCTTGCTTCTGGTGGAGTAGAAGGAAGGGAGGAAGTGAGAGTGGCAACAAACAGCTTCCTCAGAGTTGCATTGTGGGACAACTTAATTTACATGTTAATTCACATGCAAATGAGGCATGCTGGATTTGCCAGAACTTCCAACATATTTTAGATGACAACTGAAACAGTTTAGAGACTTAAGCATGCAGTTACTATTTTTCTTTCTCACACTTTCTTTCTGTATTTTTCTTTTTATTTCTCTGTTTATACAATGTTTAAAGATTAATCAGCTAGAGGTCTGAACGATTAGATAAAATGCTGCCTTCTGTGTCACTAACAATTGTCTTGCAGTGTCATTTATGAATCACAGGCAAGGCATCTGCAATGGTTCTAGTGATTAGTCACTATTCTACACTCACAGTAATTCTGCTAAGCAGAGGGTTAAGAGTGAAATAATGTACGAAAACGGTTCACTAAAAAGGCATGTGGTGGCACTAAACATCTTTTTCTATATGTGTGTATGAAAGAGATGTGTATAACTGGCTGAGGGAAGAGAGGACATTTGTCCCTGGAAAGACATGTCAGTGGCACACACCAAAAAGTAGGAATCCACTGAGACAGCTGCCTGCACAATGCCTGACTAATGCTTTCCAAACGGCTTGTTGGATCTTATGTTGGCTCTTTGTAAACATGGGTTTAGCCCTGTTTTGAAAGAGCACTAGACCCCTGATTAAAAAACAGTGTTGTCCCTCTTGAGACAGCACTAGTTCTGTGCTGCAACAGTCTAAAGATGTGTAAACTCTGTTAGGCCCTTGCTGCCCATTGCTTTGGAGGGAAAGCAAGTGGCTGCATAGACTTGCAACAGAGGTAGGATAGGAATGGGGACATCAATTTCCTGCCAATATAATTCTCTGCCAGCTCAAAAATTGGTGGAGGGAGAGCACCTTAACTCAGTAATGGGCAAAGATCCTTAATAACATGACCCATCCTTTAACTCAGTGTTTCTCAGCCTCAGTGACTTTAAGATGTGTGGACTTCAACTCCCAGAATTCTGGGAGGTACATTCATATGACCACACCAGCATTGATTAGTCACTGGTGGATTCCCTAGGATGTACCTGAATCTTAGAAGATAGTGAGGGAATGAAATACATTCCATTGGGTATTCACCCACAGTCAAAACAATCAACTCTGGGAGTTGGTCCACACTTCTTAAAGTTGCTGAGGTTGCGAAACACTGCTTTAACTGAAGCAAAGAAGCACAGATACAGGGACTCTTGGTATCTATCAGAGTTACATAATGTAGCTCATCAGCTCCAGAGCTTGAATCTCTTTTAAAATTTCAAAAGATTTTCAGTCTTTCTGTCTGGGAAAGCTTTGAATTTCATTAGTGCCAAAAGAGTGTGAACACAAAAGTGACTGAGCAAAGGTTAGTTCAATAAATTTATTTGATTTTTAATGGAATATTATTCATACATTTATAACCCTAAAATGGGGGTGAGCTTTAAATGTAAATATGGGGGGGGAAACCTTTCTATATATATTTAAAATAATTTAATCAAACACCCTAAACATGAAGGATTAAACTGTTTGCTAGTATTTCCTATCTCTTGACTGTGCTAACAGGAATGTGTCATATCTTCCTTTATGTTCCTTGGTCGGTTCTAACCTCAATTTACAGTTGATTTTTTTCTGAATGTATGTACGTAACTTGCATAATCTTGAAATCTTGCAATGATTTGGGTATTCAGATTCCATTAAGCTTCTTTTACAAGTCAGCCTTAAATATACCTATTTGTTCATTTATTTTCAATTCAATGAGTTACCACTTTAATTTACTTTGGGATAAACTCTTGCAAACCTACTTGGGATTGATTGATTGATTGATTGATTGATTGATTGTTTCTTTGATTTATATAGCTGTCAATATCACAATAGTGACCTGGGAGGCTTTCAACATTTAAAAACAATTCAGTATCATAATATAAAAGATAAACAGCAGCTGTGGAGTCAGATCAGTCTAAACAAACAATAACCGCACCGCAGCATCTGACTAACACTTTTACCCCCATGCCCAGGAATGCATCCATGTCTTAAGAGCCTTCTGAAAAGCCAGCAGGGTGGACCTAATCTAACCTTAGGAGAACGGTGTTCCAGAGGGCAGTTGCAATAACAGAAAAGTCACATTTCCTTTTGCACGCCTGTGAAATCTCCAGAAATAAAGAAGAGCCGTGATCCTGAACTGAGTTCTCCATTGCAGTGGAATCCAAACAGTGCCACATTGAATGTGATGAAATTAATTTGTGTACAGTAGCTGAGAAGGCATGGAGTTTCACTGCAACCAGCTGGGTTGTCCATATGGATGAGAGTTCTCTGCCCAGCAATGACACATTGCAATGATCCATCTGGAAGGTGATAAGAGAGATGCATAACTCAAACTGTCATCAGCCCCAGATATTGTAAAATGTCCTTACCAGCTAGGGGTGAAAGAATGTATGCTTTGACAACCCTTTGAAATCTTTCACAAATTTGTCACCTACCATAATATGTATATTAATATACATTTTATATAATATATATAATTTTATACAATACAATACAATAATAAGCCTATATGCTCTATTTTATTCTGATGTTATTTAATACTGTATGAAGTTAGCATTTTGGAATTTTAAAAAAGTCTTGCTTAGGACTGAACGTCCTGCCCAGTTACTGCTTTTATGAACTACTTCTTGGACTCAGTGTGCCAAATGTACGTAACTCCAAATATATTTGAATTATTTTTATGTAATAATTTATTATTAGATCTCCTCCAGGAGCTCAAGGAAGATTACATGTGGATCTCCTCTCATTTTATTTCCACAAAAACAACTCTGTGAGATAGATGGGATATAAAGTTGGTTTCTACCTGGAAAAGTCATAAACACATCTGTCTGCCAGTCTTTTGCATTTGATTAGGTATTGTCCTGTTACTAAGAATGTGGTGACTGAGCATGGGTCATGTATGTAGGAGAAGCGTAAATAAACATTCATTCATTCAATTTATATGGCTGCCTATCTCAAATTCATGGGTGGCTAACAATAGTTAAAAACTCCATAAAACAACATGTAACAATAGAAATACATACATAATCAGCAGCTGAACGAAAAACTAAAACAACCAGCAATAAATGAACACAATCATTGCATGGGCTCTGCCCCGCTTCCAGATTCACTAGTTTGGTGACACAACCATTTGTTTAAAGCCCTATGGAAGGCCAGCAGGGTCAGGGCCTAACTGATCTCTGGGGGGATGATGTTCCAAAGGGCAGGTGCCATGATGGAAAAGGCTCTCTTGCTGAGTGCTACCAGATAACAATCCCTAGTAGATAGGACCTGGAGTATGCCTCTCCTGCCAGACCTAATGGGATGGGTAGACATAATCAGGGAGATACAGTCTTCGAATAGCCTAGCCCCATACCATGAAGGGCTATCAGTACCCTGAATTGAACCTGAAAGGATACTGGCAGCCAGTGCAGCTCGCGAAGCAGAGATGTAACATGCACTGATCAATGAGTGCACATAACTACCCATGCCACTGCATTCTATACCAGCTGAACCTTTCAGATGCTTTTAAAGGGTACATTGCAGTAGTCCATTCAGAAGGTGACCAAGGCATAAGAGACTGTGAGCAGAGATTCCTGGTCTAGGAATGGGCACAACTGGTGCACACCATGAGGCTGTGCAAAGGCCCTCCTGGCCATAGCTGCCAACTATTCCTTGAACAGGAGCTGCAAGTCCAGGAGGACCCCCCAAATTGCTCATTGGTTCTGTTTGATATAGTGTAACCCCATCCAGAACTAAAGATGGAAAGTTCCTGGAACCAGGGAGCCCTAGTACCTAAAGCTACTTATTCTTGCTAGGGTTGAGTTGAATCCTGTTGTTTCCCATCCAAACCCCCATAGCCTCCAGACATCACTTGGGTGGCCAGGGATGGATATATTAAGCTGGGTATCATCAGCATAGTGATGATACCTCACCCTGTGCAGACCTTCATGTGGATGTTGTACAGGAATGGAGAGGGTACTGGGCCCTGCAGAACTCCGCAAAGCTGGGGCTATGGGCTGGACCTCTCCCCCACTATCAACACTGTCTGGAACTGTCCTGGAGGAAGGAAAAGAACCAGCACAACACAGTGCTATCCACTTCCAACCCTCAAAGCCTATCCAGAATGATACCATAACCAATGGCATTGAAAGCCGCTGGGAGGTCAAGAAGAGCAAGGATGAATTTCTTTTTTGCCATACCTTAACATTTCATAGAGTGATCATTGTTGCCTCTATAATTGCATCCTTGGTGCACAGGTATTTACAAGGATCTGGGTGGGGGTGGGGTGGCAGGAGAGGAGGGAGCAAATCACATCCTGTGCATCATGACACAAATGGTATGGTTTACATACTTGCATCAGATGTCATGTTGTCACTACATCGTGATCCACAAGATATCACTGTGGCTTGCTGCTGTGAACCCCTAGGCTTGGTGGGACTGAGTCTTTGTCAGTGTAGTTTGTGTGGGACTCTTGGTGATCTTGACAGTTATGGAGCATGTAAAATATACCCCAAGAATCTGGGTGACATGGTGGAAGCTTTTTCACGTTCCAGTACTGATATGAAGCCAGTCATGGAGTCATGCTTACAGTATTAGATTAATTAGAGATTCAGAAGTAAGCTATATAGTTCACAAGATAACTTTGGGCCAGAGGCACCTACAGAATCTGACCGCTTAATCAGAATGATGAAACAAGCAAGCTCTACCACTTATAGACATGTGTATGACTTCATGAAACACATACAAAAGAGGTGGAATTGGCATTGCAACATCACAATGCTCATTTCGTCATTCCCTCTCTCTTGCTCCCCCTCTGGAGTCCCATCTCTCAGAACCCTCAGAAATACGATGAGGAGAACCATGGATATGCTCCATGAATCTTGGATGACTGGATTGGAGTATGAAAAGAGGCAGCAACAACGTTGCCCCCTCCCTACCCTAAGTACACACAGTGGACTTTCTACATTTGGTATCAACGCTATTTTGGGTAACTAAAATGTAGGCAGTAGCATTACTCCAGATTTGTAGTGTCTTTTTCCTCTCTGTCACTTTAAATTTAATTTTCCAATGATTTTAAAATGTCAAGTATGCTCAGACCACCTTTAGCTTGTTAACAGTAATAAGTCACTGAATCACCTTCATAATAGGCCCACAGAAAGATATTTCTACCTTCTACAAATGGGCAGATGGAAGACATGTCTAGCTTGTAGATCCTCTTCCAGGTAACATTTGTTTGCCTCTCAATGCACAGCTGCTGCCACCGCCACAACTCATGCATGAATTTTATCACTTTGCTAATTTCCCCATCAGTCACAGTAGATATTGATTGTCCCCATTTAGAGATGCACACAGCATCTCCAAATGAAAAGTTATTTATAAACCCCAGCATGGCATTTCACTCCTTAAAGAGATAATCAATGTGTTTTTTATTTTAAATTTGATAACAAAACTCCAAAATTCAGTCAACTGCTGCTTGAAAGCTGTTTGGCTCTATAAATGTTATAAACATAAATGTGTCATGTGTGTGTAGGTATGTAAATACATACATACATACATAGATACATACATACATAAATTCCCTTCTCACCCCTGTGGGTGGCATGTGTCTTCCTCAACCTCGGGTCCTCTACCAGTGGCCTGGGAGTTTGAGGGTTCTGCGCAGTATCTTGGCTGTTCCTAGCACTGCAGTCTTCTGGACAGAGAGTTCTGATGTTGCTTCTGGGATCTGTTGGAGCCCCTCTCCTAGTTTGGGAGTCACAGCCCCAAGTGCCCCTACTACCACTGGGACACTTTCCACATCCTCTCTAGTTCCTCCTTCAGGCGCTGGTACTTCTCCAGCTTCTCATACTCCTTCTTCCTGATGTTGCTGTCACTTGACACTGCTATATCTATGACTACTGCTGTCTTCTGGTCCTTATTACTATGATGTCTGGTTGATTGGCCAGTACCCGCCTGTCTGTCTGGATCTGGAAGTCCCACAAGATCTTAGCCCTGACATTCTCCACAACCTTCTGTGGAATCTCCCATCTGGACTTGGGAGGGTCTAGCCCATACACTCTGCAGATGTTCCTGTACACAATGCCAGCTATTTGGTTGTGCTGTTCAGTGTATGCTGTTCCTGCCTGCATCTTACACCCTGCCACTATGTGTTGGGCTGTCTCTGAGGCCTCTCTGCACAGTCTGCACCTTGGTCCTGTCTAGTGTGGTAGACCCCTGCTCCTATGGATCTGGTGCTTAGTGCCTGTTCTTGTGCTGCTATGATCAGTGCCTCAGTGCTGCTTTTTAGTCCAGCCCTTTCCAGCCACTGGTAGGATTTCCCAAGGCCAGCCACCTCAGCTATCTGTTGATGATACATCCCATGCAGGGTCTTGTCTTGCCATGGCACTTCCTCTGCTTGATCTTCCTTCCATGTCTGTTGCTGCCTCAGGCATTCTCTCAGCAGCTCATCTTTAGGGGCCATCTTACTGAAGTACTCCTGGAGGCTCTGGGTCTCATCCAGGACATACATACATATATACATGACCTTGGGCCAGTCACTCCGTCTCAGCCCAACTCACCTCACAGGGTGGTTGTTGTGGGGAAAATATGAGGAGAAAGGAGTATTAGGTATGTTTGCTGCCTTGAGTTATTTATAAAAAAATAATTAAGGTGGGATAAAAATAAAATAAATAAAGTAATAAAATAAAAATGTTTATTCATTCCTTGGCAAAAAACATTAGTATTACAAGAGGAGCATTAACTCCAAGAGGTTTTGTTTTGTTTTGTTCTGTTGCTGTCCAGGATGGATAGATGGATGGATGGAGATAGAGAGATAGATATCCATCTTTCATACAGGGCTCAATGTAGTATACATAGCATGCCTTTCTCCCATTTTTCCCCACAACAAACCCCTATGAGGTGGCTTGGGCTGAGACAGTGACTGGCCCAAAACCACCCAGTGAGCTGGTGTAGCTGAGGGTAGACCAAAACCTTGATCTCCTTGGTGCTAGTCCTTAGAACTAAAAGGACTATCAGGCTGAAAATAATAATCATGACAAACTATAGATAGTTCTGAGTAACAGATTATCTGAATCCCTTCCAATTGGGATTCAGCCAAGGCATCTTGGCTGCTATTTTGGATGACCTATGGTGTGCTCCTCCTGGTCCTTCCATGGTTCCATGGTTCTTCCAGTGGCATTCAATACCATTGACCATTGTATTCTTTTAGGCTACTTGCAAGGGCTTGGAGTTGGGGGACTGCTTGTAATCTCCTGCTTCTTCCTGAATTGTTGCCTCAGACTGGTGGTGGAAGAGAGGTCAAGTCCTTGGGCACTCTAGTGTGGGTGCTTCAGCCCTGTCTCCCTTTTTAAAACATCTACATGAGGCTGATGGGAGAGGGCATCTGTTGGTTAGGGGTTTAAAGGTCATCAGTTTGCTGAAGATACTCAGCTTTACATCTTATTTCCAGGCCAAGAAAGAAAAGGCCCGATGCAGTTGGGAGGCTACAAAGGAGTGAATGTGGATGAACTGTCTGAGATTGTCCCAATAAGATAAGACATAGTTATTGTTTATACCAAAACCTTCTGGAGCTATGGATGCTGTATCTGATGCTCTTGACAGAGCTGTACTTATCCTGAAGAAGCTGGCACAGAATTTGGAGTCTCTTCTGGACCCATGGCTCCTCCTAGAGAAATAGGTGAAGGCAGTGGCCAGGACAGCCTTTGTCTAGCTCTGGCTGATCTGGAGTTGAGATATTTCTGGACCAGGAGGTGTTAAGTCAGTGACTAATTTTGTTAGTAAACTATTGCAATTTGCACTAAATGGAGCTGCTTCTAGAATAACTTGGAAGCTGCAGCTGTGCAGAATGTGGCTGCTTATTCATTAACTGGAATTAGCTGGTTCAGTTGGAATCCTCTGGAGCTACATGGGCCCAATTCAATGTGCTGGTCATTATCTACTATGCCTTATATAGCTTGTGTCCTCACTAACTTTGGGATCATATTCTCCAGGTAGAATCTACCCACATCACATGGACTAGACAGGAAAGGAGGCTCTGAATGCTTACTGCCTAGGAAGTTAGGGGTAGATCTCAGACCTTTGATGTGGCAGCGCCCTTATTATGGAACAGCTTGTCCATAATGGACCCCACATTGTTATCCTTCAGAACAGCGGTTAAAAGAGTCCTTTTTATATACAGTATATAAGGAAGATTTTAATAATAGATAGCTTTACTTAGCAATTATGTTGGGATTTTATTTTTACATATTTTTATGATTATCATTGTATCCATGTAAGCCACCTAGAGCCACACATCCTTGCCAGCAGCCAACACCCAGATAAGCATGGATTAACACCAGACAACAGTCAAGCAGAAAACAATACACTAATCAAGGAACCACAAGGAGAAAATCAGACCCCACCAACACTGGCAGGGCAAGCTACTGTATATAAACAGGGAGCAAACCCCACACTCACCAGCACTGATGATGTTACCTAGTCGGGTAATGAAACGTCTGCAAGCAAACAGCCAAGCTCAGAGAACACCAAGGATTCTAGAGTCTGGTGAATCAGGCAGCATATATATTTGTGTAACTAAATCAATGAAACTTAGAAAACTTTAAAATTCTTCAAGGATAGAATTTGACTGAAATCTGACTGTTGTAGAACATATTGGCAGCCTCTTAGTTTATACCCTTTTCTGTTTTGTTTGCCCAAAAGGAACAGAAAGAATCTTGACTAGAAAGGTTTGTCAATTTTATCCATCTGCTACTTTCATGGCTGTATTTGTTCTTCCCACAGCAAGCCAATTTTAATCTTGAATGCTGGCTTCTAATGCGGAATACCAGCCATAGAAAATCAATAGCAGTAAATGGGCAAGCTGTAGCCCTAGTGCAAGGCAGCCAGGCCTTACCTCAACATCAGCTCAGGCATGCCCAACACCCAAATCCCATTCAGACAGGGAATCAACATATTTCCTTCTTGAAGGTAAAGCATATCTAATAGTACTTGCACAAGGGAAGACCCTGCTTTTTCCTTTGCTTTGGTCTTGAGGTGAGTGAGCAAGGGAAAGAGTGCTAGAAGACGGAGCTGAAAGAGGGGATGAAGGATGTGTCAAGCAGGCTAGAAAAGGGGCTGGTAAGAGCCCCAGAGAGACCTGGGCAACAGAGAAAGGCAACAGTCAAAAAGCAGGCAGCAGTATGCCAGGCTGAGGCAAACTATCTGTCCCATGGTAAAAAATGAAGCTGGTTTCTCTGAGGAGTGGGGGAGAGAGAGGGAGCTCCAGAGAGGGACCCTGAAGCCTTCAGGAAAACTTGGGAGCTAAGGGAGATTGCTCCATAAACCCCAATTTAAGCTTCGCTCGATTACAGTCAGGGATCATCCAGGAAAGGCATGCTGGGAAATCCTTTTCCACTAAGGTATAGTTTTAGGCAAGGACTTGCAATCAGATTGTTAACTTATTTGAAATTGTGTGCTGGTTGGCTTTATTGACCAACCTCTTGATAGTTTCTGGTAATTGTCTCTAGAAACTTTTGCTGCTGAAGTTTATTTGATTTGTGCAAAACAGCTTTAGTTCTTCTACCTTTGTTCCATCTTAGGGCCCTTGAGCCACAGGTCCCACACATCAAAGAATTGTGCCTAGTCTCCCCATAGCATTAGATGAAAGATTGATGCTTCAGGTGCTTTTTATCAGCACCATAGCCCTTATCCACCCACAACTGGTTTTCCAGATAACTACTTTTAAATAAAAAAAAAAAGAATTTTACATTTTACATTTACTCTGTTTACAGAGGTGGGCTGTTTTGTCTGGTCATGTGCCTCAAAGCTACAAGGGCCTGGTGATGGCCCAATAACAATTATTTTCCTTTTTAATTATTATTATTATTTCAATTATTATTATTATTTTGTGTGTGTGTGTGCATGCATGTGTGCACACCTTCAAGTCAGTGTTGAGTCCTGGCAACTGCCTGGACAAGTCCCTGCAGTTTTCTTGGTAAGGTTTTTCAAAAGTGGTTTGCCATGGCCTGCTTCCTAGGGCTGAGAGAGAGGGACTGGCCCAAGGTCACCCAGCTGGCAGGACTAGAACTCACAGTCTCCTGGTTTCTAGCCTGGGGCCTTAACCACTACACCAGACTGGCTCTCATTGTCTTTGTAATATTTCTTTTATTAAAATTTATTCAAGAAATTTAAATTTATTCAGATTCCACAATCAAATGATTGCTGACTTGTCTGATCATGTTCGTCTGCCATGATGAGTTAATGCATGTCAAGAACCAGATGGGAGGGGGGAATTTCAAGGAGTGTGAATCTCTGTTGTTTGGATGTAAAGGGGAAGTCAAGGCTGTACTGCCAGAGACATCTGCGGCTGGTATGGCTTACCATTAGAGGATGGGTGAGAAAGAGATAGGAGGGAGTGGGGTGCTGGAGAGTTTTAATGAGTGAGTTTAGGTGGGAATCTTTTAATCATAACTTTCTTTTGTTCTGTACACTGGATTTCAATAAACCGGAATTCTGCATATTCTAATTGTGCATGAGTTGGGTCAATGTTGGAACAAATGGTGTCAGTTCTTACACAGAGAATGTTGAAAGCAAACGAATTCTGGACTTAAAAAATGTTTTAGCCCCTTTTTTCCTAGGCAACAACCTTTGGATATCTCTGTCAAAGTCATCTTCCTTGCTCTCTACAATACCTCATCAAATGGTATTCATGCCTGCTGCATTATTAATACATTTCCCTGTAAATGGTTGAAAAAATATTTATTGATACATGAATTTGTATGCTGCCTACTTTATAGATGTGAGGTGGCTTCACTGTCAAAAACATTAAAACAAGTCAAAAGAGAAGACAAAAAGACCATACATCATGCAGACAGATTAAAGCTATATCCATCCTGAGCAGGTGTCTCCAATTAAATAGCACCTTCCGTCCAAGCTGAATGGAGCTGCTGCCAAGTGTGACTGGACAGCAGCAGGATGGATGGTGTATATTCCAGGATCAATCCTGGTCTACAGTAAACAATATCACAGTGCACAAGGGTGTCCTTATTTTCATGGATGAAAAGTTAGCTGTTAACAGGAGGTAGTGCAGAGCTGCTGAATCACCTTTTCCTAACAATGTCAGCAGTCCTGTAGATACAAATTGTTGACATTCATTAGTAGGTGATGAAAATTATCTACAATAAATAAAAACGCTGTATCACCAGTGGCCCTGAAGACATATCAAAATGCTATATAACATGCTAAATCAGAGTGTGCAGAGTGCCATCATTACATTATTAAGTAACTGAATACCTAACAACCCAGTTTTAGACTTAAAAAGAAAAAAAAAGCATTTAATGATCATAGTGGTTGCCCTACTCTTTGTTCTAGTTATATTCTCCATAAATCAGAACCATGGTCTCATAAATAGAGTTTTGGTAAAGATAGAAAGAGAAATAAATTACAGGAACTGAATTGGTCCACTAGGTTTTCTCCAGACATACTTTTTATGTTCTGCAGCTTTCAGGCTGAAGAAATTACTGAATGATTTCATACATAGCATCAGGCCCTGGAATCAATATGTTTTGGATATTTTTCTTTCCAGGGAATGCGCTATTATAAAAGTGTTTGTTATGGCAGTTGGAGGAAGTATCTTAAAATACTCTAAAAGCTAATGAATTCATTATTCCCTAACCTTTTATGGACTAGAATTACTTCATAAGATGAATAATATATAATTATCACTCTTCAGATTCCTTAGGCTAGATTGGTTCCATTATGTATCTTTCAAATTGACTTTTTGTTCTCTCATATTGAATTCTGCTCTATAGTGTTTTGAAGATGATACATTTTTAAAAAAGAATAATTTGTCTCAGTTCAGGCCTAAATGAACAGCATTAACGTTCTTACTCCAAGGGCAAGTCCTAGAGATGTATGAAATATTTCAAAGTTGAAAAGTTCCTTAAAAATGTCCGTGCTCAGAATGGCCTGTTCAAGTTGGAGCGGATATTCCAGCAATGAAGTGGGATATGGGAAGTCAGCACAATTTGCCCCCAAAACATTTACATACATGGGAAAATGTGGCTCGTGCCTTTATTGCTGTTTAACTGTCTTCCTGCCCTACCTAAAGACTTTTAAGAACTGTTTAATTAATGTGAGGAAGGAAGGAAGGAAGGAAGGAAGGAAGGAAGGAAGGAAGGAAGGAAGGAAGGAAGGAAGGAAGGAAGGAGCATGCTGCAAAGTAAAGCCCAATGGTTAATCTCAGAAATTAGAAATGGTGGGAAGTTGTACCCTAGTGCTTTTTTAAGATATGTGCCCACCTTTCTGTGAAAATGACATCCATCCATCCATCCATCCATCCATCTTGAGGAGTTAGAGAAAGTGACAGGGAGCAACCACAACCATTTGCCTTTGGAAAGATGTTTTTGTGTGTGTGTGTGATTAGATGTAACTATTTTGGAAGACATTAGCTGAATTAGTAAGGCCTCCTATGGTAGCCATTTTATGAGAGCATACATGGTTTGCTTTTAAAATTCCAAGTTTGCATCTAGTCCAAAAATGATTGCTTAATTCTGTCTTACCCTATTTGTTTAGGCTTGAACTGGGATTTAATTAACATAGCAAAACTGGAATGATTATGCCATCACTAATAGCTGCTGTTGCATTGAGTCATTTTGCTTATATTCATTTTATTTGGCATTATCACCGATAATTCCTTGCAGTCCTATAATGTAAATTCAGAAATGAGTCCCACGGAGATCAGTGAGCCTTACACTTCAGTAAACGGTATAGGGATTACATGTTTTGGCAGAATTTTTTGAACAGTTGATAAGTAAGCCAAGATTTCATTCTTGTATTTACGTGTGACATAAACAAATATACACAGAATCTCATTTTATGAAACTCTCTGTGCCAAGTATATCTGTCACTTGTTTCTTCCTATAAGGCATTTATTGCAAAAAATTCTAGAGGCTGCACATGAAAATTTCATGCCTCCAGGTGCTCCATGGATTATTCATGAAGCTATTGGAGCTGTCACCATGGGAGCCAATCGGCTACAATGTATTTAGCATATTAATGCCTCTCTCTCTCTCTCTCTTTTTTTTATTTAGTGCATGAGAAGTTCTATCACACCACCTGGAACGCAAGCACAGACTGCTGCTGACTCCATTAGCTTGGCAATATAAAAACAGGAATGGGGGATCTCTTTTGGAGGAGAAGAAAAAAATCCAACCCACATGTGCATCTGAACTTTCCTTCCCAAGCATCATCCTCCAGATGAAATATAAACCTCCTGAAGATTTGTTTTCATAATAATGTTTTCTTTTTTATCTGCTGGGAGCTTCAGCTTGTTACATGCTCTGTCCCACTGCCTTGGCACATTCTCGGGAAAGATTTTAATGGGCAAGCTGCATGATTTGTCAGACATTACATCAGAATGATTTAATACAGCAAGAACAAGATTGGATGTCGGGTCCAGCTGCTAATACAGTTTCTTCAGTGGGTTCATTGGATGGGCTTCAAGAAGCAACTGCTAAATGAGAGCTATTTGTTTTGCTGCAGGTCTCTGTGGAGGGAGACAAGGCCAGGCCAGGGACTTGTTTTGCCTATTACTTCAACAGGGTTACTCCTCACCTGTGTTAGGCTTTGTTTGGCCCCTGACAGGAACAATTCCTTGAGATTAAGATGTGGCAAACGAGAATGGTGGTTGTAAAGGAAAGAGTTGGCTTCAAAGGTTTGGATCAACATGCCTAATGGCATATTAAACATTCACAGAGTTGTCAGGAAGTGTTTACTTTGATATGCACACACAGGGCATTCTAAATGAGCCTCCTGAAATGGAGCCAGAGAGAATCTCTTCTTCCCCAGACAACCTGGAGTGGGATACCACATTACAGCAATATGTGGAGTGTGTGGTCCAGAGGCCATGTCTGGATGTTTATGAATACAGAGAGATCAATTCATTTCTGTCCATCCTGGAAGAGCCTCATTACCAATGATATAATGTGACTACAGAGTGTGAAAGTCAGTAAACTGAATTGCAGGGGTTAAGGCGTTGGACAATTCCCCACTCAGCCGTGAAGCTCACATGCCTTCTCAGCCCAAACCGCTTCACAGGGTCTTGTTATAAGTATGTGTGGGTATGCAGGGCCGCAACTAAAGGGGGCAAGCAGGGCATGTGCCCCGGGTGACGTGCTGGGGGGGGGCACCAAAATGGGTATGGAATCCATGTTTGCCCTGGGTGACACAGACCCTAGTTGCAGGCCTGTGTGTGTGCGTTTGTGTGTATGAGTATGTGTGTGTGTGTGTGTATATGTATGTATGTGTATGTGTGTGTGTGTGTATGTATGTGTGTGTATGTATGTATGTATGTGTATGTATGTGTATATGTATGTATGTATGTATGTATGTATATATATATATATATATATATATGCCATTCAATCATGTCCAATCCTCGACAACTGCCTGGAGAGAGGGACTGTCCCAAAGTCACCCAGCTGGCTTTGTGACTAAGGCAGGACTAGAACTCACGGTCTCCTGGTTTCTGGCCTGTTCCTTAACCACTAGACCAAACTGGCTGTCGTAGATATAAAATAAGGGAAAAACTCCCCATCTCCAGCCAGCGTATGCTGCCTTGAGCTCTTGCAAAAAAAAAAAAAAAAAAGGATATTAAAAAAGGATATAAATGCAATAATGCATAAATACATAGGAAATCAGCAGAATTCTCCCGCTTAGAAAATGTGGTGGATAGTTTTAGAAGAAAGAATCTAAGACCTACTATTAAGAGATCCAGATCCTTCAATAGTTAGTAAGCCAAATCTTACTCTTTATTTCAGAGCTCTCCTCTTTCATATTCAATCCTGAGACAGGGCATGCTGAAGTCCTGGCCTGGATGGATCCTAGAAGAGATTTGTTACACAATTTTTTCAATGGTTAGGTCTTTGGAAAATTCCCTCTCTCTCTCTTTCTCTCTG
Organism: Candoia aspera; assembly: GCF_035149785.1. NCBI lineage: Eukaryota > Metazoa > Chordata > Lepidosauria > Squamata > Candoiidae > Candoia > Candoia aspera. The sequence goes on along the minus strand of NC_086153.1, from coordinate 137,698,346 downwards.
TATCTGCTTTTCAGCCTCAGTCCATTAGCTGCCAATAAGAATAACAAAGCTAAACTACCTCAAGACAATTGTAAAAATTGCTAGTAAAGATGAAATGCTTTCGGCAATTGGAAATAATAATGGCCACCATCACTAATAAGTTCTGTAAATGGTTAAAATTGAAATTCTAGAATAGTTTACAGTTTTACATACATCTCTAATACTTACTCAGCTGATTAGTTTACAATGTTCAGATAGCAATACCCAATAAAGAGAAAAGAAGAGTAAGCTAACTACTTCCCTTGCTTAGCTGATGGGAACTTGCAATTAGTTTTTATAAAGAGAGGTCTTACAACTAAAGATTGCAATGTATCTTGTTTTTTTAACAGGAATGCACCCTTCAGGTTTAAAAAGCAAAATAGGAAATGGCATAACACCAAGCAGACTGCCCACTTCCCACATTGATTCTATTTCTAGGGATGCCTGTGGTCCTCACAGCTAGTCTTACTAAACATCTTTAATTTACTATCTGAAATATATGTATGTTTAATACTTTGTGGGTGCACATATGTGATTTGGCATTTAGAACTCAAATGACATTTCAACTTGTTGCATAAGTACTTAGTCAAATTACCTTTTTCACTAGAGTGTTTTGTGACTGAACAGGCCTACCATAACATGTCCCCAAAAATCCAAACCATCCCTAAACATTTGAGGACTTTTGCTGAACCTTCAACTATCATGCAGAATTGTTGCAGTCTTCTTCTGGGTAGCTGATGCCTGAATTATATCAATAATTCATATCCAGGCCCTGGATGACAGACCCTCGTGGGCCCTGGTCTTTGGCTGCTGCTCCTTAACGCCAGGTCAGTGAACAACAAGGCCCCCCTCATATGTGATTTAATCACAGAGGAGGGGGCAGACCCGGCGTGTATCACCGAGACCTGGCTGGGCTCGGAAGGGGGTGTAGCCCTCTCCGAGATGTGCCGGGCTGGGTTTCAAGTGTAGCACCAGCCGAGACCAGGGCAGAGGAGGCGGGGTGGCAGTTGTCATCATAGAATCTCTAGTGGCCTTCAGGGGCCCTGCTGGTTGTGAGACCCTGTTTTTCAAGCTGGGATCCCGAGAACAGTTGGGGGTGTTGCTGCTGTACCAGCCTCCCTGCTGCATAGCAACCTCCCTGCCCGAGCTGCTGGAGGCCGTCTCGGGGTTGGCAGTGGAGTTCCCCAGGCTTATGGTTCTGGGGGACTTCAATCTGCCATCCCTGGGATGTGCCTCGGAGATGGCCCGGGAGTTCATGGCTACCATAGCAGCCATGGGCCTGTCCCAGATTATCCAGGACCCGACTCGAGACAGTGGTCACACCCCGGACTTAGTTTTCTTGTCGGAGCAGTGGCAATGTGATCTGAGGGGAGAGTTAGATCTGTCCCCATTGTCATGGTCAGACCACACCCTGGTGATCCTGAGATTTTATTGTGCCACACCACTCCATAGGGAGGCTGGACCCATTCGATTGGTCTGCCACCAGCGACTGATGGACCTGGTAGGGTTTCAGAGGGAGCTGGGGGTTATTCCCGAGGGCCTGCTGCACAGTCCAGCGGAGGTCCTGGCCATGGTCTGGAATAGGGCCGCGGCCGGGGCCTTGGACAGGATCGCACCTGTGTGTCCTCTCTTGCCTCGCTCGACCCATCACTCCCCGTGGTTTACAGAGGAGTTGAGGGTTTTGAAGAGGGTTAAGAGATGTCTGGAGTGTCGCTGGAGGAAGACAAACACTGAATCTGACCGAACACAAGCTAGAGTCACTATTAAGGCCTACCTTGTGGCGGTAAGAGCGGTGAAACATGAATATTTCTCTGCTCTTATTGCATCCACAGAATGCTGTCCGATGGCCTTGTTTAAGATCGCTTGATCTCTTCTGGGTCAGGTAGATCTAGGGACCCACCTACAAGGCCGTTTGGAAGAGTTTTCACAGTATCTGCAGGATAAAATCACTCAGATTCATTCTAAGTTGGACTCTAAGTGTGAAGCGGAGTCTGGGGAGATGCCAGGGGAATGTACTTACCCTGTTTTCTGGGAACGGTTTGATCCTGTTGGGCCTGAGGAAGTGGACAGGATTCTCCAGATTGTGAATGCAACCACATGTCAGCTTGACCCATGCCCTTCCTGGCTGATAAAATCAGCCTGGGAAGTGACTTGTGGTTGGGTCCAGGTGATGGTTAATGCATCCTTGAGGGATGGGGTGTTTCCAGCTGCCTTTAAGGAGGTGCTGGTATACCCCCTCCTCAAGAAGCCATCCTTGGACCCTACTATACTGGGCAATTTTCGCCCTGTCTCCCACCTTCCCTTTTTGGGAAAGGTGGTTGAGAAAGTGGTTGCGTTGCAGCTCCAGAGAATTTTGGAGGAAATGGATTATCTGGACCCCTTTCAGTCAGGTTTCAGGCCAGGATATGGGACGGAGACTGCATTGGTCGCACTTATGGATGATCTCTGGCAGGAGCGGGATGGAGGGAGTGCATCCATCCTGGCTCTCTTGGACCTCTCAGCGGCTTTCAATACCGTCGACCATGGTATCCTTCTGGGGCAGCTCAGGGGGTTGGGGGTGGGTGGTGTAGTTTTGCGCTGGTTCACCTCCTTCCTCCAGGGCCATTCCCAATGAGTGGTGATAGGAGAGGAGATATCTGGCCCTCGACCCCTCCTTTGTGGGGTGCCACAGGGTTCGGTACTCTCTCCTCTCCTATTTAACATCTACATGAAACCGCTGGGTGAGATCATCCATCACCATGGGATGAGGTATCATCAATATGCTGATGATACCCAGTGATATATCTCCATCCCAGGTGAAGTAAGTGATGCAGTCTGCACCCTTTCCAGGTGCCTGGGGGCTGTGGGGGCCTGGATGGGGAAAACAGGCTTCAACTGAATCCTGGTAAGACAGAGTGGCTGGGGATTGATGGCTCCTCGGGTTCCAGGAAGCTGTCATCTTTGGTTCTGGATGGGGTGGCACTGCCCTATTCGGAACCAGTGCGGAAGTTGGGGGTCCTCCTGGACTCGCAACTCCTGCTTGAAGAGCAGGTGGCAGTCGCGGCCAGGAGGGCCTTTGCACATGTTCGGGTGGTGCGCCAGCTACGCCCATTCCTGGACCGAGATGCCCTCCGAACAGTCACTCATACCCTTGTCATCTCCCATATAGACTACTGCAATGTGCTCTACATGGGGCTACCCTTGAAAGTATTCGGAAGCTTCAGCTGGTCCAGAATGCAGCTGCATGGACAGCTTTTGGGGTTGTAAAATCAGCCCATGTGACACCACTGTTACGCGAGCTGCATTGGGTACCAGTTTGCTTCCGGGTCCAATTCAAAGTGTTGGTTATTACCTTTAAAGCCCTACATGGCATGGGACCAGGGTATCTGAGGGACCGTCTCGTCCCCATAACATTGACTCGTCCCACCCGGTCAGGCAGGGAGGGCATGCTACGGACCCCATCAGCAAAGGAATTTCATCTAACGGGGTTCAGGAGGCAAGCCTTCTCTGCAGTGGCGTCCACCCTTTGGAACATCTTGCCCCCGGAGCTGAGACAGATTTCCTCACTCTCGGACTTCCGGAAGAAACTTAAGACCTGGTTGCTTGGGAGGGGGAGAGTGATAGCTCCACCTGGAGATGGCTGGCGCCATAGCATCCCTTAGTGATCCATCTCCATTTGGATTTTACGTTTGTTTTTATGTATATTTTTATGTAATTTTTATCTGGCTATGTTTTAATGCTATTTATTGTAAACCGCCCAGAGTCCCCCACTGGGGGAGATGGGCAGTGATATAAATTTAATAAATAAATAAATAATAGTATACTATGTCTGTCTGATTCTAGTATTTGAAAAATGGAAGTACCAGGTGATGGTTAATTCCAAGGCACTGAAATTCCCATCTGACTAGGTTCTCTGCATGGCCAAGGGCCAATAATATTCTCAGCCTGAGGGCATCCCCAAATACATCTTTGCCAGCAGACTGGCAGCAGTGCTGCCTCTCTTTGTTCCTAAGCTGGAATTAACCTTCACCAAACCCCATTTGCTTTTCAACCAAGCTGCCTAGATCTCATGTGCAAAATGTCCAGGTGGTGGAAAATGTCCAGGTGTGGGGATTTGAGATGCTTGAGCTTCAGGGAGCTTGGGGGCAGGCAGCATTGCCATGGATGGAAACTTACACCAATGCCAGCCCCACAGTTGATTGGCTCTCCCACCTCCCTTTCAACTGCAGGGCTTCCAAAGCATCATGGTGCCTTTGCACTAGACTCCAAAACTTTGGGCAGCCACACCAATGTTCTTTATCTTTTTTTTCTCCTCACAAACCAGGGTTGTATTGTGGTTAAACTGTTGGATTATGGCTTGGGAGACTGAGTTCAATTCTATCCTTGGCAGCTTCCTGGTGACTTTGGGCCAGTCCCATTCCCTAAGCCCAACCTACCTCACAACACTGTTGCTGTGGGAAAAAGGAGGGAAGGCTGCATATACTGCCTTAAGCTTTTGGAGGAAAGGTGGGATATAAATCTAAAAACTAAACCCCAAAACATTAATGCAATGTGGCAATGTTGGAATAGTTGATCAAAAGCCAATGTCTTCCGTTTATTGGCCAGTTGGAGGGAGCCCTGGCTTTTGTGGTGCCGTTTGAATAATGTGTGGGCTCTTATGAGAATAACTCTGGAGATTTACATACTTTAGTTTCAACATTTTGTTAGGTTGGAAACACATTCAGGAATCCATTAGCAGCTTCTATGGAGCTTCCCTTGGTCATGGCTTCCAGACATGTAAGCCACCTGTCACCACATCTGAAAAAATGCACAACTGCCTTTCATAGCCTTACATCAAGGATATCAAGTGATGTAGCATGGGCTAAAAGATGGAGGTAGTACCTGTGCAGCTGTCTTGGGCAAAAAGACCATTGTTTTGCTTGGACAAGTATATTCTATTCTGCTTGGCAGAACTCTCCAGAGTCTCAGGTGGAAGTTTTCTCCAGCTCTGCTAGGCAGAGGGAGCGATCATTCTCTTTCCATTCTGTGTCAGTTTCAAACGGGTTCAATCAGAAGCCTGCTCCATCCTGCTTTCTCCATTAAAAAGCACCAAGAAATGACTTTGTGTATATTTCCAGTAAATATGCATTTCTGCACCCATTTTATTTTATTTAAGGAAGTTTATTCATGGTAGGGAAAAGGAGCCTCTATGGTGGTTAAAAAAATTCATGACACATCAGTAAGGCACCATTAAAATCCAGTTAACCATAGAACGTCATTTCTATTAACAGTCTAAGAAGGGTTGGAAGATGCCTTTCACAACCCCTCCCCCCAAAAAAACTCCATTCCTGCAAGGAAGTAAGTTAAAAGTCAAATAAAGCTGATAGAGACTGCATTATTTTAAAAACATAAGCATTCAATTGGGCAATGTCTTTAAAAAAAATCTTAAGAAAAATGTACTGAACTGGAAAACTGTCAAAGCGAGAGATAGAATGTCATGGGTTGTTGAGGGTCCACAGATCTCTAGCTGGTGTTGGAGTTACTCAGAAACCAGTCAAGACTGTCCCCTAAAAGTGAGGAGTGCAGAAATAGGCCTCTGACCAGTGCCTTCCCCCTTCCTGCCTCACCATATTTGTGAGAAATTTTTTTTTAAAAAGGAAACCTTTTTAAACAGCAAACAAATGCTGAAGCCAGGTCCAAGGGCACCATCACATTTTGGAGGCATCACAATCATACAGCTAGGTGAGTGTCAAGAAATTGGAGTCATAGAGTATATTGGCATGAGCTCTTGTTGATAAGAAAGTTGCCCTCCTCATGCCATGCTTCTCATATAGAAAACTGACAAAATGTAAGCCACCAAGAGTCTTTTGATTGCAGAGGGATAGAAATATGAAAAATGTAGAAGATAAAAATCAAGATACCCAATTTTGGAAAATAGTGCCAGAGGCATAGAGTAAGCAGCTTTGCCATTCTCTCAAGGGTGTCAAAAGTGCAGGACCTGCTTCCAACTCCTCTTAGTCCCTCCCTCCCTTCCTGTTCTTTCTCTACTATCTCTGTCAGTGTTAATGCTCAGTTCCAGTAGATAGGAAGTCAGAGTGATCACCTGAATGATGATGAGGAGTTTAGAATAGGAGTCCTGTATGGCTGTTCCTTTCCACATCAAACTTTCCTTTTCACATTAAAATTTATGACGGCAAAAATATTATTGCCGAGCTGTAGCATTCTTGAGTAAAGCAGGTAAAGCTATTTCAGTCTGAGAGGCTGTTAAACAAACAACCTCTAGAAAGATAAATTACCTGCTTCAGTACATCAGTCTGCTCAGCTGATAATCAGGCGCCCTTTCTCAGAAGGGTTTCTCCAAGATGCTGGGCTTCACACGCTCTCAGTTCTGTGGATCACACATTCAAATCCAGTGGCTTCCTAGTAACACGCACAGAAGTTGTCCAATCTTGGCCACTAACAATGAGACTCTTTCTCGATGCTTTGAAGGATGTGGCTTGGTTATAGATCCCAGGTGCCTTTTATTTAACAACTGCCTTTTCTGTCTGGATCAAGCATCATAATTAATTCCTGTATTTGTTTTTTGTCCTAACTGTGTTGCATCTGCATCCGCAGCAAGTATACATCCAGGTATGTTTGGCTGGGAACGGAACCACTGAACTTCATGCAACTCTCTGCCATGGGTGGAGTTGTAAGGAAGGTAAAACCATACTCCATTTTCATGGGGCAAGAATGATAAACCGTATCATGTGTGCGCAAAAGTACCAGTGCTGAGAATGGGAAAGAACTCCTGAAAACAAGCAAGGTTTTTCAAAGTGTTCAGGAAGAAAGTCAGTAAATATTAAGCCAGTTCCAGACTGAGACTGCATATACTGTACTGAATATGCCAAACTGTTATTAGTAGTTATACTAGTGGTGTTGGTATTAGTACAGAGGTTATCACTTTATCCAGGGATATTAAAACCCCTTGCTTTGATCCATCTATCATGACAATGCAGATAAAGAAATAGCCAAGTGTTTATTTTCCCACCTTACTCCATCATTGCCTTGGGAATTTGACTCATTGGTCACAACATTTAAAGCCTTAAAGCACAACTTCAGAAAGAAGAATTCCTTCTTTTAATCTTTACATACACAAACACACACACATTCACACACATACAGGGAGATATTGTAATTCCCCAGTTTCCCAGTCTCTTTACATCTCTTTTGATGGTTGGTCACTCTGCTGAATTCACAGCCTCCAAGCCTGCTTTGTCCAATCCTTGTCCTGCCTGTCTCTGGTTTTAGGGGAACCAGATAAGATTTTCTTGGCCACCTTCTGGGCCATCTCTTTCTTTCTAGCCTTATCCCTTCTATATTCTTCTCTTCCTCCCTGCTATTTCTTCTCTCAGATTTTCTTCACTTCACTTCTCCCTTTTCCCTCTGTTGTGTCCCTTCTCTCTTTTCCTAGTGGGCTCTGCTATGGAGATATTTTAAGGATTTCCAGGTGTCTGTTGGGATCAGCCCTCCTTCTCATCTCCACCACAGCTGTGCAGTATCCCAACCCTCAGACTGGCAGCTCCCTGCTGGTGCAGTTCTAAGTCCTTTTTTGGAAGGCAAGTGCTTTTTCCAGATGGAAAAAGGAAATCTACAGAAGGAACTCCTAAATCATAATGATCTCTCCTGTTGCTCTCTTGTTGTGGGCTATTGTATACCATAAATGGAATTATTTACAGAGCTGGCATAAAGGGTCACATGGTCAGGCATCAGCCAAAGACCCATGCCACAGGAGGGGGTCCACTAACAAGGGACTTCTAGAACTGCTCCTTCACTGTTATGTCTTACACTATTTGCTCATCTACCCCTTGCCTGAGTGGTGATGTGGTAACATAAAAGAGGAGCAGTGGATGCTATTCCCTACTTGCTGATTGTAGGTAGCTTGCAAGCAGATGGTCAAATGATTCTGAAAGGAGGAGGAGGAGCAGTTGGCATCTACACAGGTGAAAAGCTGGATTCAGTGATACAGAAGACCCCTTAAGAGTGGTCCGACTTAGAGCTAATATTGCATATATGCCCCTGAGAGTGGCAGGGTCAAAGATAATGGCTACTGAATGAACATTGCCAAATTTTCTTGATACAGACTGATTCTTAACAAAACATTAGATGCTTGATTTCTGTGTGTCACATAGAACTTCTATAACAATTTTATTACAGCAAAAAGAATGTAACTGCTAAGATAAAGATCAGAAAATCTAAAGAGGAGTAGTGTTTGAATTCACCATCAACAGATTTTTCCAATTTAAGTGAAGTGAAATGCCATGAAAACATGTTGGTTTAATTAGACAATTGTACTGCTCAGAAATAAATACTGGCATTTGTCAGGCATGCTGTATTGCTGGGTGGATGAAATCTTAATTCTCCCTTCTTTTCCTGAAGATACTTGTGCTCTTTTGACCTTCTTTTCCTTTTAAAGCAGAGCTAAGCAACATATGGCTTTCTAGATATTGTATTGTTGGACTCCAAGTCCCATCTGCTTCACCATGGTTGGGAGTTATGAGCTATGGAATCTAGCAGCATTTGAGGGCCCTAGGTTTTCCATAGTTATATTAAGTATCCTTCCTCCAGTTTCTCTGATTCTTATAGGGAGAAATCTAATATTTCTTCCAATACTATTTAGAATGTCCATCTTCCTCCCTGCCCCCTCAGTTCTGAAATAATGTAAGATATTTTAGAGACTTAGTTAATGGATTATAAATCTACAATTTCCAATTATATCAAACATCAGGCTGACCTTTCACATGTTCCTCAAATTAAGATCTCCAACATTCCTGCAAGTCCTGGATGGCTTCTTTTGTGTGTGTGTGCGCTCGCACGCACATGTGTGCCATTGTGCATTTGGAATGTAGATGATATTCCAGTGTCATAAGTTCATAATACTGGTTCAGCAAGCACAATAAACTCTGATAAAAGAGCCAAGCAGTTGAGGGTGTTTGCATGAAAAGTTGTGAAAAAGTTTGGGAATGTAGGCAAAGGGTTGTCCCACTTATTTTGTTTTTTATGAATGTCAGGGTAGCCACAGATGGTTTTTCCCCTACTTCAAGGAGCTTGGCAGAAGATATTTCCCAGAGCCAGTCCTAGTATTACACAAATAGTAAAATTAGAACTGTTACTGGAGTGTACAGTTACCAGTGCAGATGGGGACTCTATTCATTTACAGACCACAGTCACTGAACTTAGAAAACAAGCTGGTCAGGCTTTCCACTCAACAATAGAAGTGAATCCAGATTAAACTATTTTTCATCCAAACAGTACAGTAGTTCCTCAAAGTGGGCAGATGTTATTGTGCAAACCCACTGTATGATCAACTCAGTTCGGAATTGAACTGAAACAGTTCAGATTACATAGTTATGTTTAAACAAAGATTTTTGTCGTTGTTTTTAAGGAGGCATAGGTATACTTAGTAGTACCCACAAGGTGCTTGTTTAATTTTGATTTTTTTCACTGTTGCCATTTTTCCTTACTACCAACAAGAAGTAAATGTAGATCAAAATGCTCAAAGTTAATAGCTCTTAGTGTAATCATAAGCTTGAAGTAGCAGAGATTTATTCAGATATGTACAGTACAAACACGTATATCAATTAAACAGAATTATCATGATGTGTGAGAAAAGAAACTATTCAGATCTAAGAAACTAGCTGTATATTCCTCAAAAAAAGGGTGACTATGCAGAAATCAGAATTGTTGTTATTTTACCGAGCATTAGGGTTCTATTCCCTTAAAAGAAAAAAGAAATGACCAGGTAAATTAATGTTACATTTTTCACCAGAGTGTAACAAATAGTAAAGAACAGTTTTCTGCAGTGAACAAATAGTACACCTTCATTTGGAGTTCTCAGAATCTTCAGAGCAGTATATTACCCATTCTTGTAACTCTTTTGTTCTCTTCTGAGAAAACTATTATGGTCCAATTTCTCCTTGTTGAGGTTGTGTTGCCTTGATTAGAGCTATGCAATCTTGCTTTCAAACAAGATGTATAATTTTGTGTAGGATGTGCATTCAGCCATCCATTTCTGTGGATTAGGACAAATTGCTCAATTTTGTCTTTGTGGATTTAGCCGTTTAGGGCATCTCCAACTTCCGTGCTTGGCTTCTGTGAAAAAGCCTCCACAAATGAATGCCATTTTGATCCCCTGGGATGGAGGGGAGGGGGAGATATTTTGAACTGGGTGTCCCTCAGTGCAGCTAAGGGTCACAGAGTAAAGAGTCTGGGTTCTTAAATAAGTCATGTACTCTTCCAAAATGCCAGCTGCCCTTGAACACCATTTGGACAATTGAGAAAGCAGTAGCTACATGTTTCTTTGTCATATTCAGATTAAATTTTAAAATGAGTTGTGTGTGGCAGTATCTGCTAGCATGCTAGTATGTGGTATTTTAGGTTTTTTACTTGGGACTTGAGAGGGAAAGTAGGGGTTTTACTTCTGTTCCACTTTTCTTTCTTTTTGCTGGCAACACATGGAAAAGAGAGAACCAGTGTGGTATAATGGTTGAGGTGCTGGAGCAGAAATGGAGAGACCTGGTAACTGGCTGGGTGACTATGGACCAGTCACTTTCTCTCAGCCCTAGAATAAGAAATAATAATGAAAAAAATCTATCTACCAATCCACACTGGACCAGTAACATAACCTTATGTATGTTACCTTATGTGTGTTACATAACCTTCAACAAAGAAGCCTTCATTTTGCAATGAGCTGATTCAGGCTGGTAATAATAATAATAATAATAATAATAATAATAATAAGGAGGAGGGGGAGGAGGAGGAGGAAACTCCATCTTTAATAACATTCTCAAACTCTATTCTCCTGGGAGTTTGTGAAATAATTAAACTATCAACAAAGCTAAACCAATGGTGACCTTCAAAAGGTAAGATGTTATTCCAGAATTTGATGGCGTCTGTGATGAAGTGCCTGTACATCTAACTATATAGGAGACATATAAAGTGAACCCTCATTGGAAGGCATCTGGTTCTAAATATAATGAACTATTAGAGCAAAGGCCTTGACATTGCCTGGGGACATCTGTGGGGGGCTTCAGAATCTGCAAGATGGCAGATGAAGGGTTGTGATCTAAGCCCCGCCCCTTTTTGTATGTGAAGGCAACACTGACACACATACAAAAGGAATCGGGCTTGAATTATAACACTGCATCTGCCAACGCACAGATTTGGACACCCGCTCTCCTTTCTGCAGACACCACTGATATTGCCCATGTATAGTTAGCACCTGAAGAGGAAAAGAAATATATGCCACCTACTCAGTTTTTCTCCCCATCCCATGGGTATTGTCTTTAGATTGTTGCAATGGCTTCTAAATTTGTATTTATATGTATAAAACAACATATGCAAATTTTACGCAAATTTCTAGCTTCCGGCCTCTCCCCTGTTTTTCATGTCTGCAAAATGAAGAGACAAAAGATAAGTCAGTGACAACAGCAAAAATAAGAAAGGTGCATATGTGTAGGTAGACATTTTAACATCCATATTTGATACTTAAGTCTGGCATGACATTCGTACAGGCGAAAGTAATCTATTTGGAAAAACACTGTTAATATAGCCAATAAACGATGAGCAGATTTGAGTATATTTTTACTTTTTTTCAGAGCTATTTGAAATTGTCAGAGCCAAAACAATTTTCCACACGTTTAAATATCACTGATCCAATTAAAGATGTATTTTACTTTCTCCAGTGTTCTGCAGTAACAGACTAGCAGTTAACAAGAAATGAATTGGGTTTTTTTTATAAAGCATCAATTTATATACATTAGGAACAATAATTAACCAACAGAACAATGAAAATCTTATTATTAAAAATTATTTGGTGATTTCTCCATTTTCTTCAGAAACTTTCCACCAAAAGAACAATCTAATCAGGCATTGCCACTGAAGATGTAAAATGTGCCAGTTTGCTTCAAGCATAGTTTAGGATGCTTACAATTAATATGGCAGAATGAAACATCTTCTATGAATTACAGTATCTTCATGGTAAATTCATAGTAGTTATCCCCTTTTCTGGTCTCAAATAATGCCATTACCTTGCAAAAAAACCAGACTCTGTTGTTTTACAGAAGTGTTTTGGCAGTGGCAGTCCCAAACTGGATCCTCACCTCACAAACAAGCAATTATAACTTGCTCCATTACCCCCAAGATATGCCCAGATTAACCCCTTGGAGGTAATCACTTCCAATTTAAGAACCATTGTCTCAGATCATCTTCCACAATTTTTATACAATATTCAGGAAAACCTATAATTTTTAATATAAGATTTATTTCCTATTTAATGGATTGTATATCTGTCAATCTTCAGTATTATTAATGGTGTTAATCAATGAGATTTAGATAGTTTACCAAAAAATGTTTGGCCTTGACTTTGAAATCATGCTGGTATTTTCACCACTGATTTTGTAAAATGTATTCAATTGTAAGTCTGATTTATAATTACATCTCTAATTCTATAAAATCCTCTATCATCCCATCCCTTGTATTGAACAAATTTATCTTCACACTTAAAAAAAGAATGATCAATCAAAAGGAGATGAGATGAAAAGTTAGAAGCCACATTTTCTTTTGTACTTTTTCCAACTTCTGAAGTAGATTTTCAATAAGGATTTGAAATTGAGGACATTAATTTCTAATTCTTATTGTCAAAGTAGAACTTTAACCCAGTTGTTCATCACAGTTTGTACTTACTGAACATTATTTGATTTCCTAAGGCTCTAAATTAATTGTCTTATTTGAAAAGCATTAAAATAATATTTCCAATTTAGTAATGTATTTCTATTTCTTCAGCAGTGTAAATTGACATGCTACTAACTGAATTAACTGAATATGTAAAGTGATTTACTGTACTTTAATACAGATAAGGTAGAGAATGCAGACCTGCAACAGTCTATTTTTTTTACTGTTTGCAGGCAATTACCTATCACATATCTATCTATCTATCTATCTATCTATCTATCTATCTATCTATCTATCTATCAATCATCTATCTATCATCTTATCCATCTACCTTCCTGCCTATCCACCCATCTACATTTATCTCTTCTGCTAACACCTCTTCAAGTGTTGAAGCATTGTCCAATTAAGAGGACAGCAGAGACAAATCTGTTGAATTTTCATCCTTCACTAAGGGTATTCTTTGCTTAATGACCACAGTTGGGACTGGCAACTCCATCACTAAGTGACTAGGTTGTTAAGTGAGACTTCATGTTGCTGCAGCTTTCATTTTTATAGCCAGCTTCTCCATTGACTCTGCTTGTTGGAAGCTGGCTGTGAAGCACATAAACGGTGACCGCAGGATGCAGTGACAGGTGTAAACACCCACCAGTTGAGAAGTGCCTGAATCTCAATCACATGACCATGGGGATGCTGCAATGGTTGTAAATGCAAGGACTGGTCAAAAAGTTACTTTGTCAGTGCCATCATAACTTTGAATGGTCACTAAACAGGGCAGTTGTTCACAAAGACTACTTGTATATCTTTTATCATTGGCTTTATTGGTCTCTATATCTGAAAATACAGTGTTTCTACCCACATAGAGCCTTTCCACAATTTAGAACCAGAAAGATCAGATTTTAAATCATGATGGAGCTGATATGCATAGAAAATGGTTTCCACTGCCACCAGAAAAGACTTCACCCAAGTAAACACTGAGAAAATAGATTTATGTCCAGGAAATGTTCATACAACTGGGATAGCATAAGTGCAAAGTGGCTGAAGTGGGTTCTGTTTGATTGCAGGATAGGAATATAGTGTAAAGCTGGCTGAGTCCTCAGTGATCCCACTGCCTTCTCTAGAACAAGAATAGCTCTCTCTGACTCATTCGCTTGGAGGCAAATAGGAGGATGTCAAATGGGAGAGTTGGGGAAGAGAGCCGCCACTTGCTATGCTTTCCCCTTCCTGCCCAAGCTGGCAAACCTTTTGCTTCAACATGATATGTAACAGCATTCCCATCACATCATCATATGAAGTATCTTGAACATTTTTGTTTTTAGGCCCTAGTGATCTATTTCCGTGACTTTACTAACAAGGTATCTATTTAGAGCAATTGTGGGGAATTTTAACAGTCAGAGAGGCAAAGGTTCCCATAATCCTTATGCTTGGTGAGTGGAACACTTCCCTAAATTCTAGATTAATCAAAGGTATTGCAGAAGAAAAACAAGGGATGATTTATTTGAATGTCTCCTTAAAGGAATCAGTGCCCTTTGCTGAATAAAATAACTGATTTTTCAGGAAGGAGAAAGACATACATGCTAACAGATTTTTTCTTAGTATGCTTTCCACCACTTTTCTGCATTCCCTCCAAAGGGGAAAGGAAATGATATTTATCACTCTATGTTAATCTTACAATTTTGTATCTGAGGTGTAAGAACAAGTTTTACTTCTGGTGCGACTTTATTGAAGTCAGTGGAGTCATGCCAATAGAGTGCTTTCCTTTTGAGAAATCAGGAAATGCCAGCGTCATGGTTGAGTGCAGAGCAATGCAACTGTATTTTTATACATTTTCTCATTCTCACCCAACTCAAGGGAATTTACTGTGGAATTTGGAACAGGGCACACAGATCTGTTACAGATCTCAGGGTATTAAAGAAACATTTAATCACATAATCAGTGCAAAATATTTCTTATGCATAAAGAAAGATATGTTCTAGCTATTTGTGTTATGTTGTAAACCTGTGATGTTACTGTTGATACCAGTGGGATTTATTTCTACACTTGTATATATCTTTATTCATTTCAAGCCCATGGAAAATTTAATAAAATATTCTAAAACATACAATAAAACACAAAATAAATAATAAACTTTCCCCAAATGCCTGGAGGAATACAAATACTTTTAATATGCTTCTTAAAAGAAGAAATATGGTGGAATTAGAGTTTTGGCAATCTATTTGATAACTATGGACCAAAATCTGCTGGTCTAACCTATTGTAGATTAAAGAGTCTCAGAACACAGTATCCATGTTACAAATTGTTTAATGCTAGAGGGAAGGTTGCTATTTTTTAAACAGAGGGTCAATAGCCTCTTGGGGGTTTCTGGTGCCATTGGCTTGGGTACACCCCAAGTGCCAAATCTCACAATATTTTAGTGAACTTGTATGAAATTGCTGAAGTTTGAAGCACTCACACTGGAGTTTGGAAGGAGGGATGACTAGCTCTTCCTTTTCTTCTTCCTCCTCTTCTTAAAGTTTAGTGTTGGAGAAGACTCCTGGGAAAACTCCTGGACAGCCGAGAAAACAAACCAATGGATCACCAAGCAAATCAATGCAGAGTTCTCACCCGAGACACAAATGACCAGGCTCATTACTTCTTAAATTACTCAAAATTTCCCAGAAACAAGTTTTAAATGGATAAAGGGTCCAGGGGAATTTTTAGGACTTTGTTGACTTTAAGTTCCTGGGGAACGACAACTACATTTATAAATGATTGGAAACCCTTTGCGGACCTTTTGCTGAAAATGGATAAGACTGAACGGGTGATTTCAGGATTGATTGATTAAAAAGGTTTGTTTATGGGGAGAAGGGAACCATGATATGTAATTTGGGAGGGTGGAGATGGTAACTACTGTGCTTGTAACTGCTGCAAAGAAGATTGGAAGTTGCTTCTTTAGAGCTTTCTTTTTCTTTCTTTTTTATCTTTTGATTTTTCTTTCACTCTTTTATATTTTCTTACTTTTCCTGCTTTTCCTTTTATGTTTCTGTAGTTTTTAAAATCTATATAAAATCTTATACAAATTTTACTTTAAAAAAAGAGAAAAATCTATCTATCTGATCACTAAGAGTTGACACTGACATGATGGCATATAATCAATCAATCAATCAATAATTATTGTAGGCTTTGGACACGATTGGGGGGGGGATAGGCCTCTGTGGGCATCAAGCTATTGATTGTGAGAGTTGGCCCCCACAGCCTGAAACCAGCTTAATATGCATTTAAGAGACAAGTGGAAAGCATCTCTTTTGCTCAAAAGAGAGTAGCTTGAAATGAGCAGGAAAAAAGGCCCAAGAACCTAAACTTGATTTTACTATAAATAGGGCTTGCATCTGTTACATAGCAGTAACTTGAATTCTTCCATAACAAATTTATGAGTTTTCTACAGTAACTTTGTACTTATTAGAGCTTTGGGGCCTTGCATGACTCCTTGTTCCTGATTCCAGTCAAATGTTGCCAAGCGAAGCCTTAAGGATATGCTGGTTCTAGACTACTCAGGTCTTTACTGGTCAAAAGGAAATACGGGCATCAGCTTAGTCAGTATTATAGTCATGAGAGCAGATATTTTATGTGCTTCATACATTCTAGCAGATTCAGTATTAAGGTTTTGTATTTTCTGACTTCCAGTGTGAACATTCTGAAATGGATCTTCTTTTAGTCAGGAAATGAAATGACACCATATATTTTCCAGCTTACAGAGACACATAAACCCACATCTATTCTTATGAATGAAATAGGATGTGCAAGGGAAAATATCTTATTAATGCTTTCACACAAACTCATACATGACAACTGCTTTTTCCTCTGTCCAAACCAGAGGAAACCAGAGGTTCTCTTTCTATGTTAGATATTTTCCTATGTAAACCTGTGACCTCCCCCTGCCCCACAAATACATCTAGATGCACACACATCACACTACTCTAAGTGATTTTTTTGGCTGAAAAAAGGATCACAATACTTTAAATATATAATATATACAGCCTAACAAGTCCAAAACAGACAATGTTTATGCTTTTGAAAATTCTGAAAGAATAACAGTACAACAATTCAAGGCATAGACAGAAGGCTTATCCATGAAAAAGTATGTCAAAGTCTAAACAGTAAGAATAGAATGTGT
This sequence comes from Candoia aspera, assembly GCF_035149785.1. NCBI lineage: Eukaryota > Metazoa > Chordata > Lepidosauria > Squamata > Candoiidae > Candoia > Candoia aspera. Next base: position 137,681,509 of record NC_086153.1, on the reverse strand, counting down.
AATTCTACCTGGAGTTTATGCCTGTTCCTATAGAAACTTCATGTTAATTTTAGAATAAATTATTTCCTTTCAGGAATGTTTCTGTTAAGAAACTGATATCCTTCAAAGGTATTTATTTCCCATTTTTAACAGTTTGTCCTTTTGTGTATAGCTGACCATAAATGTAATCATGGTATTTAATAAATATGTAATTGACCTATGTTCCTTTTATACTGATTCCCTTCTCTTATGAAATATTTATTATTTTCAATAATTTCCCCATCTAGCTCCATAAGTATGTGTTCTATTGGTCAGATATGAATAATAATAACAACAACAGTAATAATAATATCATCATGATCTGATGCCTGAAATATATATATATTTGGGTATGGGGTGATTTTGAGAACTCTACTATTTGGGTATGGGGTGATTTTGAGAACTCTACTATTGCTATCTCTTTTATGCTGCAACCATACACATATTTACTGGCAATCCTATACCTCAGTGAGATTTATTATGGAGTAGAAACATCTAGATTTCTACTGTCACTATTATTTCTCATGTGTAAATCATGTTCTACTGTGCTCAGCCCAGTAGAAAAATCACTTTGTTCCCACTTCTAACCCAGAGAGTTTAAGTGCAGCCCCAGAGACACATAGGATAGAAATCCAATTCTTGTGTTGAAAGAGCAGGTATGCTCAGATCTCATAGACATTTGTTGTAGACCCTCCATCGGTGTTTGAGGCTGAATCACAATCAGAAACAGAGAGGAAGAGAAACTGAATCAAGTTAAAATGGATCCCTCTGTGAAGAATTCACACTTAGAGGTGTCCTGTGGAGGGAGGAGGCATATCTTATAAACATTAAATGAGCTGTAGACACCTAAATAAGAGCTGACACTAATTTCCCCCAATTTACTGTGCTTCAGATTTGTTAAGACTGTAATTCTCAATTGTCAGCATACTGGCTTTATTGGTGAGGAATTTTGGAAGCTTCAGTCTCCACATGTCTAGAGATAACTGAGCTGTATCTAAGGCAGTCAAAATGTGCTCTGGTCATACTCCATTCATTACGCCTACATACCACATTTATTTGTTTGTATATTTAGCCTACATACCACTCCCTATGCCAAACTGGTTTAGAATTAGATTCTCCAGCTGGTTCACAATAAAAGCAACAATAACGTACATAATAAAACAATGCATTAAAATATATAAAACAATATTCAATAAATATATTCATTAAAGAGGTAGAAAGAAAGAAGAAAAAAATCTGTCTTCCAACATGCACACTGGGAAGGCCTGGGTAGGGAATTTTCCAGAGGCACTTAAAAGATGTAATAATAGACATCCCTGATTTTCAGGGGAGAGAGCATTCCAGAATGTAGGTGCCACCACAGAAAAGCCCCCTTCACAGTCAGCCACCTGATAGCATTCAGCATCTTTTGGTCCATGTAGCAGGATGGATCTAATGATGATCCATGATGATTTCAGTACCTGAACATATCTATAATCGTGAAGCTGACCTGTCAGGTATTGTGGCCCCAAGTTGTTTAGGGCTTTATCTATCTTAACTCAAACCTTTAAAAAAGTACAGCACCTAATTGGCAGGAAGTGCAGTTGCTTCAACGAAGGTACAATATGTGCATGGCCAGATGCCACTCTCAACACCTTGGCTGTCCCATTCTGCACAAGCTGCAGCTTCATGATCGCCTAGAACACATTACAATCATCTGAATGTGAGGTTACCAGCACATGAATAACTGTATATAAGCTGTCTTTCTTCAGGAAAGGGCATCACTGGTATACCATCTGAGCTTGCAATAGGCATGTCTAGCCATGAAGATCACTGGGGCCTCTAATGACAAAGAAGACTCTAGAAGCACCCCCGCCCCATACCTGTTCTCTCTGAGGAAGTGCAACCTCATTTGCAGCCCCCTTAAGAACAGAAAAACTTCCTAATTCCCCAAACCAGGAACCATCCATCTACAAGATCTCCATTTGATTAGAATTCAGACTCAGTTAATTGGCCCTCATTCTATTCAGCATTGCATCCATACACAGATTAAGAATGTACGCAGCATATTTTTATACATATTGAAGGAAGGAGGGAGAATTGAAGGAAAAAAGCAAAGAGGAAGCTTCTGGGAAATATAGAAAATCCCTAATATCACAGGTCCTTAATATTTGACATTATTTATCTACAGCAAAGGCTCCTCGTTGGAATATACCCATCACACTGTTCTGTAACTGCAGTTAGTAGTGTGAATATAAGGCAACAGTTGCCTTATATTCACACTACTAAAAGTAATAGAAGCTGAAATATGGATAGATTAGATAGATAGATAGATAGATAGATAGATAGATAGATAGATAGATAGATAGATAGAATCTCCTGGGGTTGTTGCAGTTATGTAGGGGCTATCATGTAGAGTTTCTGAACTCTGAAATTTATCAGTATATCACTGTTGTTAATTTTATAAACATATTTCTGTTATATTTCATCTATTTTATGTAGCAAGAAGGTTGTTTTTAAAATGTGGGAATACTAAACTCACATTTACGCAACAAGTTTATCAGTCTGGCTGAGGCATTAAGTCTTTGCTACTCTGTCATTTGTGCTCTGGGGAAGGGAGGGAGGGAGGGAAAGAGAAGCCGATAGTAACTTGATTATAAGGGCTACCATTTTCCCACCCAGTGACTTCCACCAAAGGATTTTGAACTCGATAAAATTGCAGCTATACATTGGAAAGCATTTGGAATTTTCTCCAATGAACATAGGACCTGCAGTCTAAAACTTGTCATCACTGAAAATTAATCTCTTTAAAATATAAGTTTATTTTCCAGACAAGACAGTCTCTCTTCACCTTCTCCCCTGCATAAATCAAAAAGTAGGACTGCTGAAATCCTGGCTTTAAAGTGGCATGTGTGAATGAATAAGGAGCATCAGATTCCTAATCTTCAATAGCATTCTGCTTATTCCTAAATTGACTTAGCTTTTCTGAGTGGGCCCTGTGAAGGGGGCTCAGCTGGCATAAACATTAGGCCCCCTCATTTTCCATTCATTAAGTAAGAAGAAATAAAGAAAATGCAAATTTTAAGGTCTGGTTTATATTACATCCTTGCATGCACATTCCTTTTTGGGTGGTTTGATATTTGTTCCACTAATTATCACTGAAGTGTGATGTACAACGCGGGTTACAGTAATATCAAATAACTAGTGAACCTATGGCAGATGTTATTGTTTAAGAAACAGAGCAGGAAAATAATAGGATCCTTTCAAGTCTTTGAATGTTTGAAATCTAATACGTATTTGAATATATGCATACAAGAACCATTAATCTTTTCTCTGCTTGATGGGTGACTAGATCTAAAAAAGGAGAGGACTCTACTCCTTTATAGCAGCCTTCAGTGCGACCAATTCTAATCATTTTCTATCAGTGGCCATGGCTGAGGGTTATGGGACTTGAAGTCCAAAGCATTCAAAAGGCACCATGGTGAAAGCTGTTTCATGACTATATATTTACTCAAAAGTTCAGCCATTTAATGGAGAGAGCTTCTCTTGCTTAATAAGCTTAATAGGTTGCAGCTGCCAGAGGCAATGCCGCTCTATGATGCTTGTAGGGAAAGGGCAGAAATTATGGACTGCATCTTAATGATTACATGAAACAGAAGATAATTCTTTACTGAAATCTGTTTTTCCAAATCTTGCAGTGCAGTTGATAACTCAAAATGTGCATATAAAATGCATATATACTGCACTGGGAAAATGCATTAAAAATCTGTGTTAAAATCCATGAAATTTAACCAAATTGCAAACTGGTATAGAAATGGGACAAATGGACTTTATGTGGAAAAATGGACAACTAAACTAAACTAAAAGCACTTCCACTCCTCCATCATTTTCACTTTCGAAATCCTCATAAGTCATTTATAGATGATCCATGATTGTTTTTCACTTTGGCCAACTAAAAGATGCTGAGAACAAATAAATATTACTGCCTTACCTTGAACTACTACAAATCCTGCTGCAACAAAAGACATCTCAACCCTAGGAAGAAAAAGAAATAAACCAGTAGCCTGACAGACTGCACTATTGAATGATTCTGAAAAGAAGGGGAAGCTGACAAAGTTCTTCTCTGGATCACTGAGGAGGTGCTATAAAGCCCTCATTGTAGCCTTTCCCTTCCAAGACCCAAAAGTCATGAGCCAAGAGGAGGGTAAGGCAAGAGTTTCCTGCAATGGGGAAAGAGATCCACAACGTCTGAAAAATATGCCGGCACACAAATACCTCCTAGTTTTAAGGACTGGAGCAGAATCAGAAATAAACTATCTCAAGTCCTGTGTTGACATGGTAGGAACCCAGAGGTGCAGAACTTCCAAGCTGAGATGAAAAGCTGCATAAATTAATAGCTTGCCCACTGTACTGTTGCCTTAGCATTGCATACAATATAATTCATGTGCTCACTGGGTGGGTCATCATCTAATAGTGTTTAAATGTTATATCTATATGATTTAAGATTGTTTTTAAGAACGAAAAACAGGATGGTGGTGGTTGTGGTACAAATAATTAATAATTAAATATTAAAAGTATATAATTCATCATTATCTTTTGGCTGGACTGTGAAGATCTGAGGAGCATCTGTGGAATGAAGAGAAAGATTTGCTTAGGGATTATTGCCTTTATTTATGGATTGGAGTGGCAGTGGATTGTATAATGACTACAATGTATTCGTGGGTGAGTTACAGTGGAATTTGAAATTTGATCTGATGATGATGATGATGATGTGTGTGTGTGAATATGTGTGTGTACAATTTGGGTATTTTTTTAAAGAATAAAATTTAGATCTTCTAAAGAAATCATGGAATCTTTCTCTCCTAAATCCATGCAAAAAAAGTGATGTCCCCATCTTCAAAAAGGGAAGACATGGAGGATTCAGAGAACCACAGAGAAATCAATCTGTCATCACTAACAGGGAAGATTATAGAGCAGATCAGAAAAATACATGTCATGGTCCCCGTTCCAATGTTCCTGGAAAACATCGTAACCTGTTCCCATGGCATGCTGGTGCTGACACAGGTTGCTGTGTGGGAGGGGGCTGCTCCTGTTCCCTTGTACCAGGCTGCGATGCAAGGAGTGAAGAATGCATGTTTTGGTTATCTTGACTGGTCAAGGACGTTTCCCGAGGACCAGCAGAAACCATTGGGGGCACCTGCAGGGAATGGAATTGTACTGACTCTGGGGGGAGGGACTGGACACTGCCTGGGTTTTTACTGGGAGAAATCCCACACTTTTACTATTCTCAGCTTTGCTTGTGATCCTGCATGCTATTCATTATTAAATCAGATATCCATGAAAGCCTTGTGTGAGTCTGGTAGTGATTTTGAATAGGCAATCCGTACAATACAGTTGTGTGGGACCTTGAAAGCGATATGATTGTTCTCTGAAGTCAGCATAGATTTGCCAAGAACAAATCTTGATACGTCTTCTCTCTCTCTCTTTTTTTAAATTGAATAACTTCCTTAGTAGATTGTGGGAATGTTGTGTGATTCCAAATATTTAAACATAATATTTGTTTTGTTCACACAAAAACAGTTTTAGGTTAATGTATTAGCAAATAACTGGAAAAATAAAAAGTGATCTCAGAAAAGAATAAGGAACCCTGATAAAGAAGACAGAATTTAAAGCACTTATACAGAACCAAGATCATTTATTAGGATGTATTTATAAATTGTTACTGAAATACAGTAAAGATAGAAGATCGAAAATTGCATGTTAAAATGGATGCAAAATTCTAAAGAAGTGATAACAGTGAAACAATGATAAGAACTATGGAAAAAATCAATTGAATTTACACCAGGGGAAAATCTGAGGGAAAATTGGTATAAAATTTTCTATAGATGATATATAACTCTGTCAACAATTGCCAAAATGGACAAATCATATAGCAATAATTGTTGAAAGTGCCATAAGAAAGAATGGCAGTATGTGGTAGTCATGCAAAAAAGACTAAAAAGTATTGGAAAGGAATATAGTACACCAAAACCTCCAGAACCTTCTGAAAATAAAATATTCTGAAAATAAAATATGAATTGAAACCACAAATGTTTTTATTAGGCAGAATCCCAGAGATTACAAATGAAAAGCATCATAATCTATTATGATGACAGTAGCAAGAATCAATCTGGCACAACACTGGGAAAGAAAAACCTTGTCAACAATACAAGATTGGAAGACCAAAACCAAAGAACATGCAGCAATGCAAAAACTGACTATATATTTTTCACAGCAGAAGTCTAACCAAATTCAAGCAGGAATGGTTCCCTTATAGACAATATATGGCACAGCAAGGTAAGCTAAAATATTTAGAATATGTTTTTTGAAGAAAAAGAAACTGTTTAAAAAATAAAATGACCTCAGTGTAAAGCTTATTCAACAGTAATAACAGTATTAATTTTTTAAAAGATAAATAACAAGATAGATGAGTTATGGATAGTACTGCTAGGTATCTATTTATATGTATATATTCTATTCCTTTCCCATTTTTTGTTTGCTTTGTTTCTTCTGTTTTTTTACTGTTCTTCTGCTTTTTACTCAATTAATTAAAATGAAAATTATAGAAGTAGGTCTATTTATTTTGAACACTTGATTTAAAAATAGGTCTATACATATGTATACATGGAAATAAATTTGTTTTGATTTCATCTTTTAAATGAAAGATTGAGAGAATTGTGAAAAATTAAAGGATAATGAGAGCTGCTGAATGTGAAACAACCATTTATTGGTAATGCTAAACTACATAAAACTTTTTCTCCATCTTGGAGAAAAAGATTAATGGAAGAAAAGAGAAAAGACAAAATAAAATTAGAAAAGAACATTTGTAGGAAGAACATTTGCAGAAAATAGAACACATAAATATTTAAGATATTTAAATAAAATAAAACATTTACAGGTCCTGTCCTTAAAAAAAAACTTTTAAAAAGTTAAGTTATAGATTCATGTTCCAACAGAATGAATGGGAAATTGATGTAAAGAAAGATGTTATGGAAGCTATTTTGAATAGGGTAAAAAGAATTGTTATGAAGTGTCATGGAAGTGTATAAAGTTATGTTAATAGGAATTATGAAAAAGCATGTTTTGAGCAATGATGAAGTGAAAAAGGCTGAGAAATGGAAAAAAAATCAGGATGAGATAACAATAGAATAGAGACTGTATATAGGAAAAATATATAGTTGCAATGAATGTAGTCAAAGAGAGCAAGAAACAAGAAGGGGAGAGAAAGTGCAGAGATCTACTTAGATTTTTTTCTTTTCTCTTATCCTCTGTCTTTCTTCTCATTATTTCTTATTTTCTTTCCTGTCCATTGTACATTGCAAGAAGTTTATTTATTTAATATATTTATATGGCTCCCCATCTACCCAAGGACTCTGGGTGGCAAACAAATTAAAGTAACCATCACAATCCATAATGTTAAAAAATGGCATAAAAAATAAATAGGAAAAGCAGACAAGGTCCCTTAAAAAATCTCATGACAATAACAGATAGACCTGCATTTGCATTAGACCTCCATTAGCACCCTGGCCCCACTGCCTGGAAGAACAGCCAGGTCTCTACAGCCTTATGGAAGGCCAGCAGGATCAGGGCTGACAACTCACATTGCTTACCATGAAAAGAAACAACATGATACATACAGAAGTGTGTGTGTGTGTAATGAAGAGCTCATGTTTCATTGGCTGCCACAATGCTGTGAAGATTTTCCTCACCTTCACCCTTGTAGCATGACAACAATTGCTGGCAAATTTCAATTCCTGAAGCTTTCATGTTTGCTGTCAGCATGCGAGGAACCCATATTCCACAAACTTCCCAATACTGAAGAATATCAATAAAGTGACCCACACATTCCTGTAAAGTGCCAAGTTTGGCAGCAATTTTCCTTTGAGTAATCTGATGGTTGTCCTTAAATTCTTTGGTGGCTGTCACAAGCTACTCATTTCATTCTTGATCTACAAATAAGCTTGTCCCAGTTCATGATCTTTAAAATTTTTGGTCCAATGAAACACAGTACTTAGGTCAGTACAGTCATCACTATAAACAACCTGCATTTGGCAGTGAATTTAAATTGGAGGGACTCCTTCAGCAGTCAAAAATTCAGTCATGGTGTGTTGCTTAAAGCACACTGACAAGTACTCACTGCAGGCTCCCATTTCATGAACAATAGCAACACAATCTTTTCTCACAGCAACTTCCCACCAAGTAAAATGAAAGAACAGGTGCTAAGCAGCCCATCAGAGCTTCTAGTACATCAGTATTGCCATCTGTTGGCAATTTATAATATTGAAGGCATTTCTTTTCATTCAACTCTTGTATATATGATGTAAATATTACAGCTTCTATCCTTCCTTCCCCCTCCTGGTTCTATGTTTAAGCTTATATTTAATCATGTAAAATGGCAGCATACTATAAGGAAACTTCTTTTTGAAATGTTAACTTTTCAAATTAAAAGTGAAGGATGAATTGATTTGATTTTCTGTACTGATAAAGAAACATTAAATTGATCTTATTTTGAAAGTATACGAAATATCTAGTTAAAAGGCTTTCCAGTTTAAAGATTTCAAGATTTCCATAATATTTCAATTTGACTTGGCTACTTCTAATAAGTTTTAATGATTCTTAAACATTGCCCTTTATCGTCCAGACAAATTATCCAGAATTCAATAATTTACCTTCTTATGATGCCTTTTGCCCCTGCTATATTAATGAAAAATGTTTCTCAATTGTTAATTTTAATATAAAATTTGTCTTCCAACTTAAAGGAACAAAGGTGTAATTAGACACAATGGAGAAAAATAATTCAGGATGTAATCAGTTTAGAATCTCAACATCCTCTTACAAAAAATGTTTTGGCAGAAATTTAAATGGTTCTGGTGAATATACATTAATTTCTGTGAGATATAATAGTATTATTGATTGTGTTCATATTTCATAACAGCTGAAACATCCGATTTGTGATCTTTTTTCCTCTGCTTCATATGAGCCTTCCAGATAGTAATCACTTCTCAGTGGTTATTAAAATGAACTATGAAGTTCCTTTTAATGAGCTAAAAGTTATGGAAATGAGCTATTTTTTAAAAAAGAAACTTGCTTCCCTTTTCTCACCCAGTTTTAGATGTTAATGATCTGTGTCACAAACAAATTAAGTGGGAAAATGCCCACGGAGAATCCAAATACACTGCACTGAGTGTGCTTTATGGTCTTATTCAAATATTTCTATGATGGAAATTATTCTGGGTCAGCAGAAATGACAAAAAAAATCTTGCTATGACAATGGATATTGATATCTAAAGAGAGAGAGACACCTTGTAAGTTTAAATAAATAGTATTTTGGCAAATATAATTTAATAAAACATTAAAATGTAATCACTAAAAAGAGAATGCAGACAAGGAACTCACAGGTAAGTGTTCTCTATACAAGTAACATTGAATTATTCTGGGCTTTGTAGGCAGTGTAAAAACAGGGCACATTTATTTGATGACTTGATTTCTCTAGCTTTGTAAGACTCATATGTTCTTACAAACTATTTATGTTTGAATTCCTCAGAGTGGCCTCCAGCAAAATTATAAATCTCATTAATAAATTCAAACCAGGAAAAAAATAGATTGTATTCTGAGCCCGCCATAAATATTTTAAACTCTCCTTTGATAATTCCATTTCTCTATACAAATTGCATTTGGTGGTTCTCTGGAGCAGGAACTAAGGCAAGGTTGGACAATAGCAGCCTGAGAATCTGTAAACCAGCAGCTTATGTGACCACACCAAGAAAGAAGAGTATTACGAAGTCGCTTTAGAGAGAGAGGTTAAAATATAGTTGTACTTATAACTGCTGTGAAGAATATTGGAAGCCACTGCTTTGTATCTTTTTTCTTTCTATTTTTCATTAACTTTTTTCTTCTCTTGAATTTTTGCTTTCTCTTTGCTTTCTTCCTTTTTCTCTTTTCTTCTTTATTTTATATTAGTTTGTATTAGTTTTTACCTTCTTTTTAAAAAGTTTTAATAAAAATTGTATCTATGTGACCACACCAACTAAGGTTGGACACCCAAGTGCAGCTATGCTGCCCTTGATGCTCCCCTTATTCATACATATGTGCACATAGACACTTTGTCTACACATATACTCATTTCACATGCGCTATCCATACACTCTTCAGCAAAGGATCGTTACCTTGCCGTGGTGCTGGAGCTTGAGCACCTCAATGATGCCATGAGCTAAACCATGAAGGGCCACCCAAGACGGGAAGGTCATGACAGAGAGGTCAGACTAAACGCGATCCCTGGGGAAGGTAATGGCAACCCACCCCAGTATTCTTGCCGTGAAAACTCAATGGATCAGTACAACCAGAGATATGTCGGTATACCATCGGAAGATGAGACCCCCAGGTCAGAAGATGGTCAAAATGCGACTGGGGAGGAACAGAGGATGAGTTCAACTAGCCCCAGACGTGATGACGCAGCTAGCTCAAAGCCAAAAGGACGGCTAGCAGCCGACGGTGCTGGTGGTGAACGGCGAATCCGATGTTCTAAGGATCAACACACCATTGGAACCTGGAATGTAAGATCTATGAGCCAGGGCAAATTGGATGTGGTTATTGGTGAGATGTCAAGATTAAAGATAGACATTTTGGGCGTCAGTGAACTGAAATGGACTGGAATGGGCCACTTCACATCAAATGACCACCAGATCTACTACTGTGGACAAGAGGACCACAGAAGAAATGGAGTAGCCTTCATAATTAATAGTCAAGTGGCTAAAGCAGTGCTTGGATACAATCCAAAAAACAATAGAATGATCTCAATTCGAATGCAGGGCAAGCCATCTAACATCACAGTGATCCAAATATACGCCCCAACCACAGATGCTGAAGAAGTTGAAGTAGAGCAGTTCTATGAGGATCTGCAGCACCTACTGGACAACACGCCTAAAAGAGATGTTATTTTCATCACGGGAGACTGGAATGCTAAGGTGGGCAGACAAATGACACCTGGAATTACAGGTAAGCATGGCCTGGGAGAACAAAATGAAGCAGGACACAGGCTGAGAGAATTTTGCCAAGACAACTCAATGTGCATAACAAACACCCTCTTCCAGCAACCTAAGAGACGGCTTTATACGTGGACTTCACCAGATGGACAACACCGAAACCAGATTGACTACATCCTTTGCAGCCAAAGGTGGCGGACATCTATACAGTCGGTAAAAACAAGGCCTGGAGCTGACTGTAGTTCAGATCACGAACTTCTTGCACAATTTAGGATCAGACTAAAGAGATTAGGGAAGACCCACAGATCAGCTAGACATGAGCTCACTAATATTCCTACGAAATCCGCAGTGGAGGTGAAGAATAGATTTAAGGGATTGGACTGAGTAGATAGGGTCCCGGAAGAACTATGGACAGAAGTCCGCAACATTGTTCAGGAAGTGGCAACAAAATACATCCCAAAGAAAGAGAAAACCAAGAAGGCAAAATGGCTGTCTGCTGAGACACTAGGAGTAGCCCAAGAAAGAAGGAAAGCAAAAGGCAACAGTGATAGGGGGAGATATGCCCAATTAAATGCAAAATTCCAGAGGTTAGCCAGAAGAGATAAGGAATTATGTTTAAACAAACAATGCGCGGAAGTGGAAGAAGACAATAGAATAGGAAGGACAAGAGACCTCTTCCAGAAAATTAGAAACATTGGAGGTAAATTCCAGGCCAAAATGGGTATGATCAAAAACAAAGATGGCAAGGACCTAACAGAAGAAGAAGAGATCAAGAAAAGGTGGCAAGAATATACAGAAGACCTGTATAGGAAGGATAACAATATCGGGGATAGCTTTGATGGTGTGGTCAGTGAGGTAGAGCCAGACATCCTGAAGAGTGAGGTTGAATGGGCCTTAAAAAGCATTGCTAATAACAAGGCAGCAGGAGACGACGGCATCCCAGCTGAACTGTTCAAAATCTTGCGAGATGATGCGGTCAAGATAATGCATGCTATATGCTAGCAAATTTGGAAAATACAAGAATGGCCATCAGAGTGGAAAAAATCAACTTATATCCCCATACCAAAAAAGGGAAACACTAAAGAATGTTCAAACTATCGAACAGTGGCACTCATTACACATGCCAGTAAGGTAATGCTCAAGATCCTGCAAGGTAGACTTCAGCAATTCATGGAGCGAGAATTGCCAGATGTACAAGCTGGGTTTAGAAAAGGCAGAGGAACTAGGGACCAAATTGCCAATATCCGATGGATAATGGAAAAGGCCAGGGAGTTTCAGAAAAACATCTATTTCTGTTTTATTGACTATTCTAAAGCCTTTGTGTGGACCATAACAAATTGTGGCAAGTTCTTAGTGGTATGGGGATACCAAGTCATCTTGTCTGCCTCCTGAAGAATCTGTATAACGACCAAGCTGCAACAGTAAGAACAGACCACGGAACAATGGACTGGTTTAAGATGGGGAAAGGAGTACGGCAGGGCTGTATACTCTCACCCTACCTATTCAACTTGTATGCAGAACACATCATGCGACATGCTGGGCTTGAGGAATCCAAGGCTGGAGTTAAAATCACTGGAAGAAACATTAACAATCTCAGATTTGCAGATGATACCACTTTGATGGCTGAAAGCGAAGTGGAACTGAGGAGCCTTATGATGAAGGTGAAAGAAGAAAGTGCAAAAGCTGGCTTGCAGCTAAACCTCAAAAAAACCAAGATTATGGCAACCAGCTTGATTGATAACTGGCAAATAGAGGGAGAAAAAGTAGAAGCACTGAAAGACTTTGTATTCCTAGGTGCGAAGATTACTGCAGATGCTGACTGCAGTCAGGAAATCAGAAGACGCTTAATCCTTGGGAGAAGAGCAATGACAAATCTCGATAAAATAGTTAAGAGCAGAGACATCACACTGACAGCAAAGGTCCACATAGTTAAAGCAATGGTGTTCCCCGTAGTAACATATGGTTGTGAGAGCTGGACCATAAGGAAGGCTGAGAGAAGGAAGATCGATGCTTTGGAACTGTGGTGTTGGAGGAAAATTCTGAGAGTGCCTTGGACTGCAAGAAGATCAAACCAGTCCATCCTCCAGGAAATTAAGCCAGACTGCTCACTTGAGGCAATGATATTAAAGGCAAAACTGAAATACTTTGGCCACATAATGAGAAGACAGGACACCCTGGAGAAGATTCTGATGCTAGGGAGAGTGGAGGGCAAAAGGAAGAGGGACCGACCAAGGGCAAGGTGGATGGACGATATTCTAGAGGTGACGGACCCATCCCTGGGGGAGCTGGGGGTGTTGACGACCGACAGGAAGCTCTGGCGTGGGCTGGTCCGTGAAGTCAAGAAGAGTCGGAAGTGACTGAACGAATAAACAACAAATCCATACACTGTGACAAAATTATCCTATAGCACTAGTTTAAGAAGCTTTTGTTAAGAGGTAATTAGAGGAGAATCAATTGTTGAAAAGGAAGTCCAGAGAGAAGAAAGGTGTCATTCTAAGTTGATTCTTCTCCTTCTCTTATATACACAGACATTTCTTAAGACTTAAGTGATAAGAAGGTGAGACTGTGGGCTTATCCTCATGTTCCCTTAATGTCATAACAACACACTCCGGCAATCAGTTTTTTATTGCTGTGTCCTCATGTTGCCTTCATCAAATCTCATTCTCGGCCCATCACTGAAGCAACTTATTAGTTGTTCCAGTTTTAAAGCAGTGTTTTCCTTTTTTACTATATATATATTATAATGCTAAAAAACAAATAAATAAAACAAGAAAGGAAAATAACCCTAAAAGATACAAAACAATATGTGGTTTCTCTTCAGATGTCTTTTGCTTTTACTCTCCTCTGAGACAATTTTTGCCAGGGACACCACCTAGCTTGTTTCACTGACCATATTGTTGATGATGCGGTCAGGGGTTGAATTCTACTCAGCTGCTATTGGCCAAGGGAGGCTGCTGGGCACTGCCTTCCATGACCATATTGGTTTGGGCTGCCAGAGAAACTAAATACCTGGCTTTTGCTGAGGTAGCTGCCTGGATAATACCAGATTGGTGTATTTCGAAGCACCTTTCAGGGTTTATGTAGGCTCCTTATATACCTGTGAGTAGCACTCTCTTGGTTAGCCAGTCTGCTGTGGTGGTTAAGGCCCTAGGCTAGAAACCAAGAGACCCCAAGTTCTCGTCCCACCTGAGGCATGAAGCCAGCTGGGTGACCTTGGGCCAGTCCCTCTCTCTGTCAGCCCTAGGGAGCAGGCAAGGGCAAGCTACTTCCAAAATACCTTGCCAAGAAAACTGCAGGGACTAGTCAACACTGACTTGAAAGTACATGCACACACACAGAAGTGCTCCCTTGAGAAAGCACTAGCACTGTGCTGCACAGAAGATTAATTTAAACCTTGGAAGGACGCCATATTCGCCTAACTGTTGTTGCTGATTCTGTCCACAAACGGTGGATTACTGGTTTTTGGTTGCTTCTGCCAATAGGGGAGGCTGCAGACTGTATTTTTGCTTTTTTATTGCTTGCCTGTCCCTATGCCGGTTTGCCTACTTCATAGACTACTTCTGGATTCTGCCTGCCACAGCCAGCTGCAGCACTATCGGATGCAGCTCACTCGTTATCACTTCCTCCCTCCTGCTTCACACTATACCCCTCCTTCCTCCATCTTCGTTGTTCCAACTGACAGGGTCGGAGGAGGGGCACCTGGGAGGAAACTTCCCTCCCCTTCTCAAAACCCCTCCTCCCCACCTGCGACCTGTCCATCAGACCATTACTGAGCACAGGTCTAGCATGTTTTGAAAGTGCACTAAACCCATGTTCAAAAAGTTCCCAACTGACAGGTCACAAGAGTGAAGGAAGGGCCAAGGATGAAGTGGGAGGGAATCCTCCTCCTTCTGTGCCCATCAGCAAAGCTATTTTTGGACTCGGGTCTAGCAGTTCAGAAATAGCCCAGGTCACAGACGTAGAACTTCCTTGACAGGTGACTAAACCCATCATATACCTATATGTGCCCAACCTCATCCCATCTTACATTAAGGAGAGGAATTGATGGTTGTTTATCCCTCCAGCAGATGGTGCTCAATGGGAGGGGAAAGAAACCCAGAGGAATCTGCCAATCTCTTTCTTTAACTTGTCCGCCATTAAAACTATAAAAAAACACCCCATTCACCAGTCTCACTACTGATGCAAAGTAGGGTTTGCACTTTGGAGAAACAAAAGTGATGCTGTCATACTTTCCTGCTGGCTCAAGGACTGGTGGACTGCATTCTAATGTGCCCCTCCGGCACTGCCCTTAGTATTGTTAGCAGCCATAGGAAGCTGTAACGGCTTCTTTGGCTGAGGGTTTACACTGTGCATTATTCCTGGACAGACCCTTCTCTTTCTCCACAGAATTCTCCTCTTTTAAATATTATAGAATCCTGTAGCCAGAAACCTACTGTATTTACATTCCTGGCCTAGCAGATCTGGTAGAGAGATGGCAGTGAAAACACCTGAGTGAATACTTGGTGCAATTTCTAGGCTGAAGTGCCTTGCAAGTCACATCTCTCTCTCACTCCCTTTCTCCCTAACACTGTAATAAGGGTTTAAAAATCCACAGTGGAGCTAACAGTCATTACTGCCAACAAAGGAGGTTACATGAAGGCCTGATTGCAAAACAGGTGGGCAATTTTTGTCCATGAGGATTAGCCCTTCACTCCCTAATAGCATTCCTCCCCCCTCCCCAAATGTCTGACTCCACATAGCAATGATGTTTTTGCCTCTATTGACAACAGTAGAAGTTATTTTAAAGGATTTGGCAGATAGGGATGTTCTCATCACGGAACAGCTGATAATTAGAGTTAAGGAGTTTTCTCTGTTGACTCAGGAATGTGTGGGGGGGGGGTAGGGCAGAAATTGGAAGACTGGATCAAACCCTAGTAAAAAGAAGCAAGGCAGGGTTGTTACTGTTTGAAAATTGTAAGTCTGTCTAAGGAGTTGTAGTCATATAAGGAACACGAGAATTTTACCAGCCTCACAGGCTTGAGGTGATGACTGAGCACTCATTGTTCCTGTTTTTAAAGAGAGCTCAGCTAATTGTGATCTACTGAGTCCTTTTCCCGCCACAGGAAAACCATCAGGAGGTGGTTCAACGGGCTTCAAGTGTTTTATGAGCATCTATGGAGTATTTTGTTTTCCAGCTCATAATTCTGTCTGCAGTTCTGTCATCTTCAATGGTCTTCATTCTTTCCCACTTTCTTTTGCATGGACCTCTTCTTTTTCTTTTTTTAAGTGGAGGCAAATGATCATCAGCTTCTTCAGTTGCCATCTGCGGATGATGCAATTAATAATAGTCCACTGCAACAAAATGACAACTCAAAGAATGTTTTAAAAAGTTTGGATATTAGATTTTGGTGTGTTGCCATTGTAACCCTTTGGAGGGGTCTTTAACTGATATGATTTGGTCCTGCCAGCCAAAGCTGTGTTTTGGTTTCAAGGTATAACATATGTAAATACAATTTGGGAAAAAAATATCAGGGTTAAAAATGTAAATGTGATGTTAAGATCACAAGATATGGAATATGTCAAAATATGAAGAATTTTGGCTTTATTGGAATGAGGTTCCCCCTGAAATTCGAATGGCTCCCACTCTACTGGGATTTTGAAGGGCCTTAAAGACCTGGCTCTTCACCCAGGCCTTTGGAGAGGACGACTGGTGCCCCTTCCTTCTTTTCTGTTTCCCTCTGACATTGATATCCTTTTGTCTTGTGCTGCTTTTATGTGTTCTGTATTGTTCTTTGTTTTTTAAATGTTTTAACAATTGTAAACTGCCCAGATATTCTGCAATAAGGATGATCTTACATAACTGGAAAAAAACTTTCCTGATATTAAGGAACGGATGTTGGTTATTTAATTTTAAAATGTCTTTACATTCCGAAAAGAAGATGAGGCAATACAGTATGCTTCTATATGGTCTAAATTTAATGATAATTTAAGGTTTAAATTAATATTGAATTGATGTTTTGGTTTTTTTGTCTGTTATTGTGTTGGCCTTCTGGTATTCTTTTTTTATATATATAAATTGTTTTCTTTTAATTGCAAGCTGCCCAGAGCCATCGAGGAATTGGGCAGCCTCAAACCTGAATTAATTAAACAAATATTAAATGGATCTCTTTTTTATATTTATTTTTTTCTGTTATAGTTAGCAAATTTAATCACTACAATAAATGTATGCTCCTTTATATTGTACAATCACTACTGTATTCTGTTACTGTTGTAGTTGTTTCTTATTATTTCACCAACAAGAATTGCAGGCAGTTGCATGGAGACATGGGCATGTCTTTCTGGTTGCTCTTCTGCTGGGATAGATACCTATGTTCTCTCAAGCAACTCACTCAGCAGGTACCACCATTATCTTGTCGTGCAAAAAGATTATTCTTCAAAGTAACAGTAGTTACCATGCTGTTCTTGTTAGCATCCTAATAGTTCCAAAAAAATCAGCCCAACCCACCTCAGAGGGTTGTTGTGGGGAAAATAGGGGGTGGGAACATTAGATAGGTATGCTGCCTTGAGGTGACAAAAAATAAAGTCAAGACACAGACAGAGAGACAGACAGATGTTGGTTGCAATAAAGGTGGAAGAAACAAAAAACTGTTCTCATGTAGCTTTTTGTTGGACTAGATGGGGTTTTGCCCTTTACTTTCCCTTGTAATAAGGGATGACAAATAATTTCCCTGTAAATATAAATGTTATTAAAAAAAGCGTAACATTTTTTTAAAAAATCCCTATTGCATTTGAAATATAATTCTCAGGATCTGTTTTATGGCATGAACTCAATTGGTGCTACATAAATAGCATGCGTTGATTAAATAGAGGTTCATTTGTTTAAAAAATGAATAATTAGGTAAATTTAAACTCCCCCCCCAACTTTTAAAGACGTTTCTATAAAACACACTGGTATTTGAAGTTCCTGCCAACTTAAACTGGTAGACCCAAATACAAGCAAAGCAAGCAAACTCCACAACATTTTTCAAATAAGGGCTTGAGTGTATTTGTCCAAAAGGTTGCTGAAGGGAGAGATCTATCTATCTACCTACCTACCTACCTGAGACACTGCAACCTTGGAGATTCGACATGCCTGCATATATGGAAATATCTTTTCAGGAAGCTGTGCTGGGTATCAAATTAACTTTATTTTGAGTGACAGTCTGTTATTTTCTTCTCCAAATTTTCATCTAACTGTATTTCATGGTGTGTCGACTCCCTCTATGATTGCTCCAATATGCAGGTGCAGAGAAGTAAATGTTTCATGAAAGTGGTATCCCTGTCAGTAGTGTGCATCTCATCTCGGCCCCCTGAGCTGTCAGCGAACAGATTGTCGAATTACCATTAGAATACAGGAGCCCATCGCTGCAGGCAGTGACGGAGAGCCGGTAAGCATATGTCGCCAGCACGACATTGTAGCTCCGTATGAATTTGTAAAGTGGAAATAAGCCAGCACTACTGCAGCAACTGCTAACTATTCTGTCTACCCGCGTATCCACATGACACCATATGTTTGCAAAATTTGCAGTTAAAGGGGTTTGGGTTTTTTTGTTTCTAATCTCACTCCGCTTCATAGCTCTGAAATGCAACATTTCTACCAGGCTCGGAATAACAGTGCTGCAGAGACTCCAATTCCGTAATGGCAACGTTTCGGGAGTGGCTTTATTTGTTCGTTTTTTAACTCCTTAAAGCTGTGGTGGAAGTCCCCTTCCGAAGACAAAGGCATGGTCCATCTGGCTCAGGCATCCATGGAAAATGCTTGACGGTATCAAGAGGGTTGAAACTGAATTCCCTCTTTCGCTTTATACGCCATTTAGCTTTGCCACAACGCAAACCGCTTGGGCAGTCGCGGCTCCCACTGATTGTCAGTCTCTGCTACTTGCTACTAGCCTTGCAGAGATCCCAGGCGTTGCAGCGTTATTTAATTTATTGCTTTTAATTAAACAGAATGTCTTGTGATAAAAGGGAAGCTTTCATCCTAAACTCCAATCCCTAAGTCATAAATATGCAGATTCTACCCCTCCCCGCTTCCTGGCCTTCTGCTGTTGCAAATCCTGAGTTTTTAATAAATGGTGGAAGTGAAGAGGAAGCAGTTGTCATGAGACCTTTTCGCACTGTAATGGAAAGTGAATCACATTAACATAAATAGGATTTATGACAGCTCAAATGGAAGCCCTGTGAAGGGAGGACCTACTGGCTTGTCGGATGAAGTGTAGTAATGTACTGTCGTGAAACAGAAAGCAAGTCTTCCTGTAGGACAGTTTGGACTAGGAGGGGGACAATCTTGGTGCTCTTTTCGATAAATTGTAGGGCTCGTTTGTCCTTTTGTCCTCCTTTCGGACAGCTGTACTTCATTTAAGGTATAAAATCACGGAGTCGTTTTCTTGGCCCCTGAGAGAGCTTCTTTCCAGGGACTGGAAACAGCCAAAAACTGAATCCCAATGACATTCAATACTACTTCAAATTAGGGCTGGACAAAGTAATCTGTTCTTTCTGGTCCAGCTAATTTCCACATAAGTCCATTCTATCCCATTCCCACATTAATTTGCAATTATTAAAATTCCCATTGAAATGTTTTAAAATGTGCATTTAAAAGTGTACGTGTCCGTTATTCCTTTCTAGAAATAATACAAGTCTGAATGTCTAATACTTAAAAGCTAGTTAAGGTCTGGTCTGCATATGTATGTTCAGATGATGGGGCCTTGTCAGTGTTGAAAGATCAAGGCCCTCAGATATTTTAAGAAAGAGCAGTGGCTCTGATCCATTGCCCCCTTGTTATCCAACATGTCCAGTTGCAGAGGATTCCTAAAGGAATGAATTTTCTTAGAGATGTAAAAGAAAGAAAGCCTTCTCTGCCTTTTCTGGTTCCAGTCTACCCTCTTCTCATTCAGCTCATTGCAAAATACTGTTATCAGAAGCATTTCCCCATTGTTTATCAATGGAATCACTCATTGAGAGAATAACATTCACACATGTATCTAGGAGATTCAGCATTTGTTTTTAAAATTCACAAAACAGAAGATGTTAGGGTCACCCAGGATCTGAAATCTTCTCTTTTGCATCTAAATTCCCCACTCCGATCCCTGCACGCAGCAGCCCTTGATGAATGGGTTTGCCAAATGCATGGTTCCAGCTCAGTGGAAATGACAAAAATCAGTATTATGCCTCCAGCAAAAATGTTCATTTCCATCTTGGCCACAAACTGAGCTGCTGATGACCTTTTGTTTTCAACCTGAAGAACTCATCTGTACCTTAACATACGCAAGGAACTTTGTCCATGAGCTGCAGCTGGCAATTTCATTATTGTTTTATTTCCAAATACAAACAACTAAATTTTGTGTTTGGAAGTCTATATTTGGTTATTATTATGTTTTTCCTTGTTTATTCACTCATCATAAATGCAATACATTGCAGTTGCCATTTTGAAACAAATGCCTTGCTATCTGTTCTTATGCAGTTTTCTGCTGGAAATCCCCTTTTAATGGTCTGTTTTTCCAAATTCCTTCCTTCATTCCATTCCCTATTATACAATTTCTTTTGATACTTTGAATGAGCCAACTTCTCCAAGCATCTTAACATTTTTCCTTTTGTATTAAAATTCAGTATTTCAGCTTAACACACCTATTTTGCATCTTAGATTTGCAAAAAGTAAGAAACTATGCTGCTGAAGCATGACCATTTTTAATCAGAAGTAATCTGGAGGCCATGGGGTCAAATGCAACCCAAAGACCAAGGCTGCCCACTTGGGTTTCAGACTAAGGACTGTTAATAGGCAAATCCTGGACTAAATCCAATTTCCCACCCCTGTTCAAAACTGAGAATGAATTGTAATTACTTTTAATTCTTTATTTTTATGAAACTTTCTTTTCCCAGAAATAAGTGCAGCTCCCACTCCCAGCTTTCTGTAATTAAATGAAAACAGTTTTATTCTATCATGTCTTTAGCCCTAGATAAATGGGGATACTGGGATGAGGTTTTATCTTTTCTTCTTGATTTTTTTAAAAATGGTTTTATAAGAACTCTACTGTATTAGTTGTTTTGTTTAAATCACATCATTATTGTTTTATTGCTTGCCACCCAGAGTAAGGTGGCCTAGAATTACTGTAAAAACAAACAAACAAACAAACAAACATACATACATACATACATACATCCCACAGGAGGATAGTTTAGGGAAGGCATGGGCAATCCTTAGGTTGTAGGCACTGGTACCTTATTTGTGATGCCCAGCCTCCTGGGGAAATCCAACAGCAAAGTGGCAAAATATTAGTGGCATGACAGTTTCAGCTCCCCCCCCCCCTTCTTTTTTCCTTGTTCCAAGTTAAGGCTGGGAATGGGAGTTGGAGGCTTCCAGAAGGGACAGTCTTCTCATTTCCACCCTTTATGCCCCACAAAGGCCCACAGATGCCCCAAACAGATATTTTCAGTTTGGGAGGATTAAGCAACTGAGTAGTAGTAGTAGTAGTTGAAGTTGAAAGATTATGGCATAAACCAGCAGTGGTGGTCCCAGTGGTTATCAGCACACTGGGTGCCATACCAAAAAGCCTTGGATGGCACTTAGAAAATCTGCGCTTTGACAACATTCCCATATGTCAATTATAAAAGGCCACACTGCTTGAATCTGCATGTGTACGACACTGAGACATTGCAACATCCTAGGTTCTTGGGAAGAACTCGATGTGAATGAAGGCCAACACTAGCTAAAGAACCAGCAGCTGTGATTGCATGTTGTTGTGTAAATAATAATAATAATAAAATCTGCTGTCATACCAATTATGATTGGAGACCTTGGAGCAAGGCCTAAAGGACTCCCTTGATATTTGGAAGTTCTGAATTTATCTTTAACACCCAACCTCTTGTTTCATTTTATTGATGTAGCTTTGCCCTAATCTAGTTGCTGTTAAGAATTCAGTATTGGCTATTTTCTGGCACTGCTCCGGTTGTAATAATGACAACTTCACAGGACTTCCCTGGAAAAGGTTCCTGTGTTCTAGAGCGAATTTTAGCTTAGAAACATTGCTGAACATTCCTGGCTGAGCAAAGGAGCCTCTGGGCCTCTGTTGGCAGTAGAAAAGGAAATGGGTTTGTTTGATCAAGGTCTGAGGTTCAGAGGAGGGATGAACACTTTCTTCATGGCAGGCTGCACTTTTCCCCTCACCCCCCACCCCCTCCTAATGTTTCAGGGTTTTAGAGGTCATGGTTACTGTAGTAGCATCATAGGAGGTGTTACTGCTGAAAGGGTGGGGACCATATGTTTTTCCTATTTCTTTGGAAGAGGAGATTTTCACTCAAGATAGATTCATTAATCATCCCAGGGGATTAACACCTTGTTAATTGTTTGTAAAACAAACAAATCCAGGGGGAAAAAAACCATCGCCCCAAATTGCCAGTTTGCTGACCAGGGGCTACAGAAAATAGTTGCAGAGACATACCATTTTCAGCTCTGATTCTGGTCACAACTTGGACTGGCTTGCCTTAGTGCTGCCTACCAATTCCATAAAGAAGCAGCCTGTTTGTTCCTGTGCAAAAGCTTCAAAACTGCCCATTTGCACAAACAAAACCTTTACAAGTTTCTGGACCACCAGTCATTGAGTGGCTCCCTGATAGCATCACAGTATGTATTGGGTGGGGGCTTTCCACAGTCCAACACTGTGTTGTTAATGGCTAATAATTGCCTCCAGCTTCTCAGAGATCTGAGACTACAGGTAGTCCTTGCTTAATGACCACAATTGGGACCAGAATTTTGGTTGCTAAGTGAAATGGTCATTAAATGAACCCGACCCAATTTTACGACCTTTTTTGCAGTTGTTGTCAAGTGAATCACTGCGGGCATTAAATGAACCACATGGTGGTTAAGCAAATCACGCAGTTCCCCACTGATTTTGCTTGCCAGAAACCAGTCAGGAAGGTCAAAAATGGCAATCACATGACCTCATGATGCTGTGATGGTCATAAAAGCAAACTGATTGCCAAGCATCCAAATCATAATCATGTGACCATGGGGATGCTGCAATGGTCGTAAGTGTGAGAACCGGTCGCAAGTCGGTTTTTTCAGCACCATTATAAATCTGAACCGTCACTAAATTAATGTTGTTAAGCAAGGACTACCTGTACAATAACATTTTGCATATGCTTACATTGTTTCTAAGGAAAGTCCAATTCTTTTTGTATATGAGATGTCTCCTTGGCTGCAATATTGTTAAGAACCTAAGAAGAACCCTGCTGGATCCAGCCTATGGCCCATCTAGTCCAGCATTCTATGTCATCCTGTGACCAGCCAGATGCATTCAGGACTATGGATATATCACATGATATATAGCATATACACCCTGTGGTGTACAGTATACATTAGAGATACAGAGAGACAATTAAGCAGGTCCATAATATAACTGTACCAAGTACAACCATTTCCTTTTGTACCCTCAGATAAGCTCATCCAAATTATTCCTCTAAAAATGAGCATCAGCTTTCCTGCCCGTCAAAATCATTCACTCTGGAAAGTCAAGTAGGAACAAAGTGGGGGACAGGACAAGGCAGTTGGCCCCTTGCCCTACCTTCACACAAGCTACAAACATGGTAGTAATTTCCCTGGGAATTAAGGTGAGATTTCTGCAAGCAAATTTTTGAATAGCTGCAAATCATAGTGATGTCCCATTGCACTTCACTGTGAAGAACCATTTTGTTGTAACAGACAAAATTAATTTTGCTGGCTGGCTTTGAGGGCCACAATTTGACTCGCCAGTTGTATCCCCAAGCCATCCTCTTTTCTCCTTTCCTGGTCAAAAATGGGCTTTCAGGAAATGAAATGAAATGCTTTCTTTCACACACAACATGAACAGGATGATCCGGATAGTACTAATCAATTGGCAGGGCATTTACAAAATCTATTGCCTCCTCCATAAATGTTTTAGATGAATCAGAGCATGAAGCCAATTCCTAGACCTAGTAATACACCCAGCATGGAAACCAAGCAAGCCACCAGTGGGAGAAGACACTGCTCTCTTCCTCCATCAGCATTGCTCGGTATTTTTGTGCTAGAAGATATTTCTTGATACCCTCCCAGAACCAGGAGAATGGAAAGGGCAGTTTCCATGTTCCCCTTGCTCAGCTATTTCTCTGTCAGTCGAATAGTGGCGAGGCAGTAAACCTTTGCATGGGAATTGTCCCTGGCCCTTCCCATGGAGAAAACCTCATCCAAAGCATACATCAGTATTTGAAATGATCACTTTGAACCTTCGTATTCAAGGTGGTAAAACTAACTTCATCAAGTATAACCTTAGGATCAAGAATTATTTCAGTAATGTGAGTTTCCACACACACTCCATTTTCTGAGCCATTGGCCCTGTTGTTTAAGCTTCAAATTTATCCAGCATATGGACCATTAAGTCACTGCCTTCTCCTAGCTTGGCCTGGTTAGTGGCAATTGAATTAACTTTCTATCCTCTACTAGCAAAGAATATTCACTGGTTCAGCTAAAGTATTTTTCCTTTTAAAATCTCATATACGTGATGTTTAAAAACTATTAAACAAAGGGGAAAAATAATTAAACTCCTCACCCCAGTGCTATGAGGTAATTATGCCATTAAACACACCTTCAAAACACACATTGTGGGTGCTCACAGGTATATCACCTTTTGGATTTCATACTTCAGGACTGGAAGCAGCTATTCCTACAGCTGGACAATGAAAATACAACTGTCCCCTTTGCCATCTCAAGTTAAGTGGAATCAGTTATTTCAATAATTTAGCAACAAAAATAACTGACCCTTCCACCCTACCTCCATCCTTTTAGTTTAAAAAAAACTGCCATGATGTCTGAAATATTATACTTCTGCAGTCACCTTTGGCTCCAATTATTTCTGACACTTTAGCTGTAAAAAAATGGACTCTAGTTCATGAATGGTGCTGGCACATGTATGCATGCATGCATTAAATTTTTATTCCACTTTTATTTTTGGTCATCACAAGGTGGTAATACATACCTAATGCTCCTGCTTCCTCTTTTCCCAAGAAAAACAACCCTGTGAGGTGGGTTACACCGAGAGAGTGAGTGACTGGCCCAAAGTCACCCAGGTGGTTTTCGTGCCCAAGGGAAGACTAGAACTCATAGTCTCCCAGTTTCTAACCTTAGTACCTTAGCCGCTACACAAAACGTCAATTAGTTCTTAAGGCAGCCTCCAAATTATCTCTGGAAGATCCTGATTATTGACCAGCAATGGTTCTGCCTGTGTTAAATTGGGCAACTGTAAAATCAGATCTTTTAAGAATATGAACCATATCAACATGGATCTGGTTAGTTGTTGTTTTTTAAAATCTATTTGGATGTTGTAGTTGTTTTGTTATGGTGGTGGAGTTTTTAGGCCTGCAAAGATGCAGATTTCTGTCAGATGGAAGCAGAGTTAGAATTTTTTCACATCTCTTTACTGACATTAAGTGGCCATTTGGAAACTCACAATCCAGATGTGGTACACCTAGGAGGTAGAGGGTTTTTTCCTATGGATGCAACAATACATTTAAAACATCAGCAGAAAATAGTATGAACAAAAGCCTTTCGCTTTTATGCAGCGAAGTAGTTTCTCTTCCACAACTGCTCATAGATGGCAAGTACTTCAAGAAAATATTAAACACTGGTCACATACAAATGCACAATCTCACATGCACACCAACATCATTATCACCACCATCGTCACCACCCCAAATATAAAACCTATCCTTTAAAAGCCATCATCACCACCCTTTTAAAAACCCATCACAAATGGTCTTGCAGAGAACATTTGACTTCTGTTCCATATGCAATGTGGAAGGCTTCATGAAGGTTGTGAACAATTCCAGAAGAAAGATGGAGAAATGAGAGGTGAATTATTTGGTTAAAAACCTTGAGACGTTTGAAACAGCTCTTGTGACAATATTCTGGCACAAGGTTTTCATTGGTTTGACTGTCAGCAAAATCCTTCAGACACTAGGATTATTGTGTCAGAAAATGAAGTGCTTTCTTCCTTCATCATGCTTGCTCATGTTATGCATAATGGCTTTGAAAACACTAAAAATGAGTCCTTGTGTGGCCACCACCTATTCAGATGAAAAATCAGCTACACTGAAACACAAATCAATTTTCTCAGATTGAAAAAGTGACTGCAGGCTAAGTGAAATAGACAAGTTCAGCGTAGAGACGTATAGAATTGTATTAGACTGACTTCAGTTGGATTGGAAAAGCACTCCTCTGCTTAGACAGAAGTTGCTGAATTTGTTCCGTCTCCTGACATGACTGGGACAGGCTTTCCAAACTTAGCGTTTACTAGAGAGTACTTCTGGCACTCTAGGAAGAGCTTACCTCAAAATTCTCTACATTATCTTTCCCAACAGTACTAAAAACATTTCATTTTCTTCTCAGACAATGAAGATGGATGGGTGTTTCTAAGATCACACATAATTGTTTCTTTTACACAATTTTTCCTAACGTTACTATAGCTACTGGGCTGAAACCTTTCCCAATGTCTTTATGGCTTTCCACCTTTATCAAACTCTTCCCATTTCAAACTGTGAAGCAAGGGAGTCCACAGCAAATGGAGCTTTCATCCAAATAAGGAAATGTGAATTATGGTGTCACACAGCAACCTTCACCCCTTGCCTGTTTGCAACACACAACAAAAGCACAAAAGGGGCAGAATTTGCATCACAGTGTTGTGGTGCATGTTTTGTCATATGCCCCTCTCCCCTGCAGATGCCCATGTGATAAAGGAAAAAGAACCTTCTCCAAATGATCTCTGATTAAGAGTCAGTTTCAGTCTTTACTGCTAACTCAAGACTGTCATCTGTTCTTCCTGTACCTCCTGAGAGAAATGTCATTTGATGATCTCATATCTGAATTTACTGCCAAGAAAAAGAGAAAAAAGAAGATATGTCTTTAAATATAAAACAAGACTGGACAATATGCTGGGCCCTATTAAACAGAACAATATGCAAGTCTTCCAGTTCTAGAATTCTATCGAACTTTTTCTTAAGCAGCGTATTAGAAGAAGAGAGAAAAGAAGTTGATGGAACTTTGACTAATGAAAAACAACCTTGGTCTGTACCTGACATGATGGTAAGCTAAAGCGAGTATAGAATGGATTGTCATTCTGTTCAATCTCGTTTAAATTAGTTTATGAAACATGGAAAAATGACTATTGGCAGGAGCCCTATAATTTGCAGGTGAAACCAACAGTGTAGCTCTGTTTTTCTTGGTTTGTTAATCCTGGTGTCAATATTGGTGGTTTTGAGAAGAGGGTATGCATCCTTAGTGTGTGGTTTTGTTTTGTTTTTGTTTAAATTAAGGAAAATTACATTGACACTGGATGCACTGAAAAGACACTGGTGAGAAAGGCCTCAGGTGAACGTTAGGCTCTTGAAGTCTTAAAAGGGCCCTACATGAATTGATCACTAGCTGCTTTGGAATAGGGGGGAGTGTACGGACAACTCAGTGCCCATGAAATGGGTAGGCTCGGAGATGTGGAAGAACCAATAGTACATTTTGTAAGGGAGGTATATGGCCATCCTGCTTATGAAAGGGGTAGCTCTGCCCACTTTGCACATTATTGGTTGTTTCATTTTATTGTTGCTTGGTTTTAATTTCCTGCATCTGCCCAGAGTCATTGCTGTGAGATGGGCAGGCTTATACATTGTTTAAATACATTAATTAAATAAATTGTCCCATGTACATTTGTATCTTGTTCTACGTGCCTTTGGCATGCACTTTTTGAATTCTTTCCTCTATGGTTATGTAGCCCACAAATGAAACCTTTCCCATAGTTAGGGTTTCAAATGTTTTTTTCAAATTTCAAATGTTTCATGCTAAAATCCTGCTGCAGCTATAATCCCTTTCAGTGCCTCCTATTCCTCCCCTCCCCTCCCCTCCCCCGCTTGGAAAAGATACTTGATGGCTCACATTAACTTGTTGCAGCCTTGCAGCTGCCTTGTGATTCTGTCACAACGGGGTGACCCTGCATTTACTTGGAGTTATATTCTATTTCACCTCTCTGAACTTTTTATTTAACTGACACAATAGTGCATTTATGAAAGGCTCTTATAGGCTACATGGAAGAGTCACAAGAGGGAAAAAAATCCATCCCTCCCAAAATTACAGAGAAGAGATTGTACAACAGATCTATGGAGTTAAAGCTTTAAAAAAATATATGCATGGTTTCCCTGAAGAACAGAATTCGTCTTTGGACGTGAGCTGTTTTTAAATTAAGCCTGTGTAAATAAAGCTTGGCAAACAGCTGTTTCTGTTTGTGTTTGTATACAATATAAGCAAAAGGAAGGAAGGAGGGAAGGAAGGAAGGAAGGAAGGAAGGAAGGAAGGAAGGAAGGAAGGAAGGAAGGAAGGAAGGAAGGGAGGGCTAGAAAAGAGAGAGTTTGCTGGGCACATGAAATCCCTCACTGCAAATTTTAGTTGGGCTCCTTAATCCCGTGGCTGTAGAACAAATCCCACAGATGATGTTTATAGCAGAACTGCTGACAGAATACAATCCATAATTGCAGCAGGCTTCTATAAATAGAGATGCCTGCACAGTGTATATACACATGTAGTCTATACATACGTGCCTATGTCATAAGCTGTGTTTTGATTTGTTTTGAGGAGTTTAGTGCTTGACATATTTTGGAAATGAAGAAAAAAACGAAAAGAAAGGAAAGGAAAAGCTTGAGAGCATAGTAATAAAACCTTTAATAAGCAAATTACACTTCTGGTTGACTGGGGGCCGGATATTTGCCTGTCCTCTGCTCCTTGCATGAATGTATGAATCTTCCTTCCCCTTAGTTCCTGGCCATGGCTCTCTGCTGCTTATTCTCTCTCTTTCTCAGTTTCTCCTTCATCTCTTAGTATTACTCCTTTCCTGAAGCCCAACCTTCATTTCTTAACCACCTTCAAGTTTCTGTAGCCTAAGACTTCCCTAGGTCTTCCTTTCCTAGAATTCCTTCTACCCTTTTTCTGTTTAAGCCCTTTTGCTCACAACCTTCCATATGTAAGCTCTGATCAGCAGCATTAACTGTTCTGCTTCTAAAAATACACATTCACTCTCACACACACACCCCTGAAAAAAAGGATCCTTTTAGAAAAGAAGTAATATAAATTTCTTTTTAGAGTTTGGGGAGAATAACAACATGCTTTTTCAATGTTCTTCTATGGTGCAGGATAACAGTACCCCAGACAATGAATCCTAAAATAGTCACAAGAAGACCTGATCCAAGATGATAGCTTACAATGTTCTTATTCCTAAAGCATTCAAGAAGCATATTAACATCCACAAAGCACCTCAGTTTGGAGAACTTTTCTGAGTATGTGTGGGCAGGAGCAACCATTTCACTTTGCTGGAGATGTCTATGCACGGGCACACCAGTACAGCCAACCAAAGAAACCAATGAAGCAGCTGCACGGAGCCTTTCAGAAGATCTGGCTGCTTTAATGCTTCAAAAAGAGTGGCTGCAGTCATACCAACATGCTTGAGAAGCATCTCTTTCAAATGCCTCGCACATCCCTAATAAAGTCTGTGCAGCTGCAATCTGATGCCCACTTACTATGAAACTATGAGGTATTGCTCTGAATAATTTTGAATACATTCAGGTTGCATAATCAGCCTGTTCAGTGTGTTCTGGAATATTTCTAGAGAATGAATCTAATTTCAGAAGTGGATACCAGCCAATTCTTGGCATTCTGTTTAAAAATAATTTAAAATCATAATGATGAGTACAAATCTATCTAGTAAACCTACTATATGCTGGGAATTTCCACACATAGTTATAATTTACTAGTGTGGCAACCTAAAATTATAGACAGTAGCAAGGCATGTGCATCCAAACCACAAGGCTTTCAACATCCTCTTGCATTTCACCAGACAATTTATTTTATATATGTACCAGGGTTGTAAATGCAGCTTGGGGTAAGACACAAATTGGCCTGCTTTAGATCTATACTCCCAAACAATGAAGCTGCTACCAGTGCCATTATCTGAATCCCTGCCAACTTTTCCAAAGTGAACAGAAGAGCATAAGTTTCAGGAAAGCTGGTGAAAGATCTTAGCCACTTTGTGGCTTACTCAGTGAAAGGATTATAGGTATTT
Organism: Candoia aspera; assembly: GCF_035149785.1. Taxonomy (NCBI): domain Eukaryota; kingdom Metazoa; phylum Chordata; class Lepidosauria; order Squamata; family Candoiidae; genus Candoia; species Candoia aspera. The sequence continues at coordinate 137,651,376 of NC_086153.1, read as the reverse complement.
ATTTTGGGATCAGAACCATCAGATTTATATATCTATTGCTCTTCCTTTTCTCATCATTTAAAGAGGCCTTCTATACCCAATAACAAAAACAAAAACAAAAACCCAATGGTTCGCCTGTAAATTGACTCATGAATTTTCAGTTCATTATTTAAAAAACTGCCACTCAAGCATATGATACGCCAGTTGGGACAGATAACAAAAGTTCCCCCCTCGTTACCAATATCTCAGTAAGGCAGCTCTCAATCCTTCAAAAGCATGGAGAGATCCATTCTAGAGAAAAGAGCACCAACTCTTCTCAAACAATGTCTTGAATGGGAAGCAACTGATTCCCATATCTTGCTCAGAGTCCAATGCTCAACCAAAGGGAAATATTCTCATTTCCCACACAATGACAGTACCACCTTCAGCCAAGGTGGAGGAAATAAAAAATGTTCTCTACCCAAGAAAAAGTCAAGGAAAAAACCTGAACTAGTCAGTTGCATATATTTATCCTACATTAATTGCTGATCCATCACAATGCATTTCATCTCAAACTAAAATACAAGGAAAGGCAGCAGCTTCAGCAGAGTCTCTCAAAGCTTGTTTTTTTTCCACCTGCCCTGCCTCCTTTGCTTTAAGAGTTGATTATTAACAATTCCACACTATCTATTTCTAGCATCCTTTAGCCATTGCTGTGGTAATACATCACTAATGAAGACAGGCTTTATATCACCACAGTAATGGCTGGGTGACACTATAAATTGCTAGTCTGAAAGGCTCTGGACTGAGTTTACTCTCCTTGCATCTGACTAAAAATGCCAATGGTGGAAAAGAGCTTCCACCTCCAGAAGACATTTATTCACAAAATGATTGTGAACAGAAGTTTGTGTTTGCAGGTATACGTGCTTCAGAGGACAGAAAATTGGACTTGTCCTGAAGGCCTTTTCTTACGTAGAATCATAGAGTTGAAAGGAGCCCTATATGTCCCCCAGTCCAACCCCCTGCTTGGTGCAGGATTCACTGGCGCATCTCTGACAGATGACCATCCAGCTTGTTTGAAGACCTCTAGCAAAGGAGAACTCACCACTTTGTGTGGCAGCCTATTCACTGGCTGACATTCTGTATGGTCAGGACATTCATCCTGATGCCTAGTCTGAACCTCCTTCTTTGAGGTCCATTTTAGCACTGGAACACCCTGACAACCTCATTGTTCCTCCCTGATTACAGATATTTTCCTTGTCTAGATTTTAGCCCATAGTTTAAACTGCCTCATGTCAATCCTTTCTGTATTGCAAAACCATCAATGTTTCCTGCTTAAGCTGCCAGAGTTACCTGGTGTGTAACTTTGGGCTTTAAAAACATCATCCTTTGGTCTCCAAACCCTTCGATATCCAGTTTAAGATGTGTTCAAAATTGAGCCAGATGATCTTGATCTTGATTTTTAAACTGGATTTTTAACTGCTTTATTCTGCCCCACATGCAAGTGTTCCCTTTCCTGCAAAAATAAAAGGGAATAAATTGCTAGCATCCCCTCGTGTTTCTTTACTCACCCTGGGAAGAAATGTACATTGTTTACAATATTCCTAATCCTGGCATGATTGGCAATTCTGCATTTGGGCTCTTTCACCAAATTATTCCAGCATGCTACTGCAGTGAAATCCCAATAGGCTGGAGGCAGGGAAAGCATACCCTGCCCATTCAAGCCCATTGCTATTTCTGAAGTAACATTTCCTTCTTTAAGCAATTTTGATACTCATGGAACAATACCAAGCTATTGTTAGTATTGGATATATTAGGTTATTTTAAAATTGCTTCCAATTGCAAGCATTCCAGTGATCAAACATCATCTGGTCAACAAGGGTCATTGTAGGAGGAAAAGTGGGTTAGTCTATGGTGGCCAAAAATCAGGAGGAGTCTGGTAGCACCTTATCCAACTATCGAATGGTATTAAAAAGCATACACTTATGCTCACAAAATTAATACAATTTGTTAGTCAGAAAAGGTGCTATCAGACTCCTGAGTTTCAACAGGGGACTAATCCAGCATTAGTTTGGGGACTGCACCTTTGCATGTATGCGTGTGACCAGCCAGGTACCTGTATCTTAGGAAGGAGGATGGTAATAAATGGCATTGGGTATTGCCCGGCATCATCAAAATATTCCACCACCATCAGGAAATACAGTATCTTTTGTTAGCCAAAGTGTTTTGTTAGACACTAATGAGTATCAGGGCAGCAGCATATCACTATCCCAGCAATATAATACAGTATATTGGTTCAGAAAAGGTTGAGGGATGCTAAGCCTCCCTACTGAGAAGAGACTCTGGAAGACTGGATTTCAAATCTTGATTTTTTTGTTCAGACAAAAACCTACTTTTTTTTGAGGAATGTAGATTTGACAGAAACATTGCTGCGCTACTGACTCAAGGCCAACAGTGATAGCTTTGCTTTCTTCCTTACACATTCACTGCACAATCCTATTGAGAAATTCTTGGGGAACTGGTGCTCCCTCTCTTGGTAAAGAAACATCACAGCATGTACGATTCGGTGAGCCCAGCTGAAAGCTCCTTATTTGCATTCCTTTCCAAATGTTGAGATGGAGAGGGGCACCCCAGGGGAAACGTCTGGTGTGTTGTAAGAAATAATTTAATTAAATAATTATGTGTGATTCTTTATTTAAGTTAACTTTTAATTAAAGGCTTCTATAAAGATGTGGTGTGACTCCTTGCCCTAGACTCTGAGTTAATTTGGTTAAAACTCGAAATGTGTGGGGAATGTAAATGTTTGACGTTTAAGCTTTGTTAATTTCACTGAATTTTCCTTGCTGATTAATTAATACTGGAGGACTCATTTCCTCTTACACCTTGAAAACAAAACTTTTGAGATTCAATATTAAGTGTGCCTCCAACTTTCATACTCCCACTTCTTCCCCCTCCCCCAGATGTGTGCCTCAGCTGCTCAGGAAACACTGACTTAAAGGAGCGATGGTTTAATGAGCATTTAAAACACAAGTGCTCTGTGTTTGTCAGCAGTACCAAAGGTATTACTGCTGAAAAGATTTTCCAGCTGTGATTTGCTCTCAGCATTGTAAGCTATTTCCATTTGTCATTTCTCCATTGGCCCATACTGAATAATGAAAATAGAAAAACACTGGTAATCTGAACCTTGAGTTGCCATGAAGTCTCTGTGAAGGCTTATTTCCAAGTTTAAAATTTGTCTAGCAGGACATTGCTATTATCAGAAATGGTGATACAGCCCTCTTCTCCATAGGCCTGAGCAACATACCACAACAACCCTACAGCTAGGTTTTGCTAGTCCATTTGCCATTATCTATAAGGAAAACATGCTCTGACTGAGGATGCATCTGGCTAGGTTGATTGCCAGCAACAGAATCCAGAATGTATAGAAGAGGCAGGATGGAGCAGTGACTATGAAGGACTGGATAATATTTTAAACTCCTTTGCTCTCATATAAGAAAAGAAAATGGGGATAGCCCTGTATGCTAATAGGAGAAAGAGATTCAAGAAGAAAAGGTTGGACAGGGTATTTTTAAGCTTCTTTTTTTTCTTCTGGTGACTTATGCAGAATGCTAGAATTCACCTAGAAGCCACCAGGGCTATCCTGTATTTAAGGAGGACCTTGCATAAAACACAGCTACCTGTGTCTGATGCTTTTCTGCTCTGAAGCAAACTCTAGGCAGCTGCCCAGAATTTCTTTTGGTTATCTGGTTTCCAGATCTTCATGCAAGGATGCTGCCTGTGATCTTATTTCCTACAGCTCTGGAAAATAGTGTGATAGAGATATAGGTACCGTAGATCGTTGTTATTAAGTCCTCTGCCCTTTTATCTCTTGCCCATTGTTCATCTCTCTCTCTCTGTTTTTGCTTGGCTTTTGATGCTTGCTGATGTTTAATTTTTTTTTTTATTGTGTCCAATTCCCGGAGACTGCCTGGACAAATCCCTGCAGTTTTCTTGACAAAGTTTTTCAGAAGTGGTTTGCCCTTGCCTCCTTCCTAGGGCTGAGAGAAAACGACTGGCCCAAGGCCACTCCACTGGCTTTGTGGCTCAGGCGGGACTAGAACTCTCTGTAATGATTGCCTAAACCCAAATACTCAGTCTCACAAGCTCGGGCTTAAAGATAACTGATTTATTAAAGGAATAGTATGCAAATACAGAGAAAGCTGAGAATGAGCAAAAGCGCGCCAAATACAAACTTAAAAGCCTTGCTTGTGAGCAGGTCCCGCCCCGTCGCCCGTCAGGACGCTCCCCCTCCCAGGTGCTGGAAGCCGTTAGACGCGCCTGGGAAAGTAACCTTGAACAGGAGCGCAAACCCAAACATGCATTCCAAGCCCTCAAAACAAGAGAGGGCGAAAGAATGGAAAAACCCCGGGTGAAAGAACACGGAACAGAGAATGACATGTGAAACGTTACAATGTTAACCATACATTAGAATGAGAACATGACATATTGCCCCCCCAAAAGAAATTAGGGAGCTGGTTTGTTAGGATAGGCAGAGTGAAATTGGGCTACGAGACGAGGAGAATGCACGTCTGGAGCAGCAACCCATTCAGGATGAGGGAAATGTTTCCAGCGGATGAGGTATTGCAGAGTGGAGCGCTGGCGTCGGGAATCAAGGATAGATGCCACCTCGAAGTGTTGCTGGTTGTCAATCATGAGGGGAGGTGGAGGAATGGGCTGCGGATGCCAACGGTCCGACGACAGGCAGGGTTTGAGTAAACTACAATGGAAAACAGGATGCAAACGTTTAAGGTTGTGAGGTAAATCAAGTTTAAACGTAACAGGGTTGAGTTGAGCAACAATTGGAAAAGGACCGACAAATTTAGGACCAAGTTTTTTAGAGGGTTGTGGGGACTTGATAAACTTAGTTGATAAGTAGACTTTATCCCCGACCGCAAAGGATGGTTCTGGGGACCGCTTTGCATCGGCATGGCGTTTATAGGTAGCCTGGGCATGGCGGAGAGCGAGTAGAATATTAGACCATGAGTCTTTGAGAGAGTCTGCCCAGTCAGCGAGGGTGGCTGGTAGCGGTTGAGGATGAGGAAGTTCAGGAATCGGAACAAAGTCACGTCCAAAAACTGTTTTAAAGGGAACTTGACCAGTGGTTTGATGAATGGAGTTGTTGTAAGCGACCTCAGCAAATGGGAGTAAATCGACCCAGTTGTCTTGCTGGTAGTTAACAAAAGCTCTGAGGTATTGTTCCAATGTAGAATTAACCGCCTCTGTAGATCCGTCCGTTTCCGGATGCCAGGCGGTAGAAAGCGATTGTTTTGTACCCAAAAGTTTCAAAAATGCCCGCCAAAATTGTGACGTAAATTGTGTGCCTCTGTCAGTCACCAAACGGGCGGGGATACCGTGGAGGCGGTACACGTGGATGAGGAAGAGGCGTGCCAGCTGTTGCGCGGTGGGGATAGAAGCGCATGGGATAAAGTGGGCTTGTTTGGAGAAAAAGTCTTTGACGACCCAAATGACAGTTTTGCGTTGACTAGGGGGTAGATCAACGATAAAATCCATGGAGATATCCTGCCAAGGGACAGATGGAGTGGCCACAGGTTGAAGGAGACCCTGGGGCTTGCCCGGTTTGCGCTTTATCGCCGCACATACAGGGCACGCAGTGACATATTCCTTCAAGTCTTTAAGTAAAGTTGGCCACCAGAATTGGCGGCGAACGAGGTGCAAAGTTTTCACGTAGCCGAAATGCCCAGCTAGCTTGTCATCGTGGCAGCGCTGGAGTATGGTTTTTCGCATTGATTCAGGTACATAGAGACGATCGTTGCGCCAGGCAAGATCATCGGTGAAAGTTAAAATGTGTCTATTGGCTTGCAACCAAGTATCTGTTTTAAGGTGGGAGAGCAACTGTTGTTGCAAATCGGAGGGAATTGACAAGGGAGGCGGGCGGCTGGAAGGCGGAGCGGCTGGAGGCGGAGTTGATTGCGCTCGGGTCTGGCTGCGAGTCACCGCTGCCAAACCTAATTGTTTGTCGGTCCAGACGGTGCCTTGGACCGTTGGCCCTGGGCCAGCATCTTGGGGTCTGCGCGATAGTGCATCAGCTAAGAAATTTTTTCTGCCTGGTATAAATTTAAGGGTGAAGTCAAAGCGGTTGAAAAACTCAGCCCAGCGCAGCTGTTTGGGACTGAGTTTTCGACTGGTGCTTAAAGCTTCCAGATTTTTATGGTCAGTCCAGACTTCAAAAGGGTTTGAAGTGCCTTCCAATAGGTGTCGCCACGTCTCTAACGCTGTTTTTACAGCAAAAGCCTCCTTTTCCCAAACATGCCATCTTCTCTCTGTTTCCGTGAATTTGCGAGAGAGGTAGGCACAGGGTTTTAAAGCGCCGGATTGGTCAGCTTGTAACAGAATTGCTCCTATGGAAAAATCAGAAGCATCGACTTGTACCACGAAGGGTTTAGAGGGGTTTGGATGCTGTAAAATCGGTTCTGTGGTAAAGATTTGTTTCAGCGCTTCAAACGCTTGCTGACAGGCGGGAGTCCATTTAAGGAGCGCGCCTGGGTTCTTTGAACGTCGCGTATCCCCCTGTCCTTTAGTTTTTAACAGTTCAGTAAGGGGGAGGGCGATTTCCGCAAAATTTTGGGCGAATGTTCGATAGAAATTAGAGAATCCAAGGAAACTCTGTAATTGTCTCCTGGTACGGGGAGGTTCCCATGCCACGATGGCTTCTACTTTTGCAGGGTCCATTTCAATGCCCTGAGCTGAAATCCGGTACCCTAGGTAATCAATTTGCGACTGATGAAAGGCACATTTTGACAGTTTTGCATACAGCTGTGCTTTTTGCAATTTAGCTAGTACCTGACGCACCAGGTGGATATGTTCTGACATGGTTTCAGTGTAAATCAATACATCATCCAAATATACCAGTACCCCTTTAAATAGGTGGTCATGCAAGACCTCATTGATTAGTTGCATAAAAACCCCAGGTGCCCCAGATAACCCGAATGGTAAGACTTTATATTGGAAAGCCCCAAGAGGACAGTTGAACGCTGTCTTCCACTCATCCCCTTCCCTTATGCGAATGCGAAAGTAGGCTTCTCTCAAATCCAGTTTTGAAAAGATTTTGCCTCTGGCCAGATGTGATAACATATCTTTGATCAGGGGCAAAGGATATTTATTTAATATTGAGACCGCATTGAGCCCGCGGAAATCGGTACAAAGCCTTAATGACCCATCCTTTTTTGGCCTGAATAGGACAGGCGCTCCTACCGGGGAATTTGCCGGCTCAATGAAACCTCTAGCTAGATTTTTGTCAATGAACTCCCTTAGCGTGGTAAGCTCTTTGGGAGACATGGGGTATATTTTTGGGTGAGGCAATTTTACATTTGGTAAAAACTCAATGGCACAGTCCGTTTTTCGGTGGGGTGGCAAGCGATCTGCTTCCTTTTCCCCAAATACTTCAGCAAAATCTTGGTACTGATTGGGTAGCCCCTCAAGAGGTTGAAGCGTTTGCACAGTGGTATACGCTACCCCACCACCCTCCATGTCCTCCAGTAGGTCCTTTTCGGGTACTTTGTAAAATCCATCTGCAAACGTCACAGTTCTATGCAGCCAGTTGATAAAAGGGTTTTGCTTCACAAACCAAGGCATCCCCAAGATTACCAGAGGACCCCCCACTGGAGCTACCACAAATGGCAGCTTTTCCTGATGGGAGCCCATCTGCAAGGCGACCAGTCCCGTGGAAAGATTGACTGCCTTCCCTCCCGCCATAGTTCCATCCAATTGGGTGAAAATCATGGGTCTTGGCAAAGGGAACGTGGGCAGTTCCAGAGCCGCTACGACATCAGGGTGCATCAGGGAACGGGAGCAACCCGAGTCTAGCATGGCCCACACTTCCACCGTTTTGGTTTTTGAGCTTAGTTTAACTTTAACAGTCAGTGTGGGGAAGTTTCCACTCACCGAATCATGGTTACGCCCGGTTTCTTCCACCTGCCCTAGGGCGCCCTTCAGGGCAGGTGGTAGGCTTTTCCCGCCGGCTGCTCGAATTGCAACTCTTCCTCCTCTTCACCGAAGGGAAGGTCTGGGGGGTCCAGTTCCGCGAGGGCTGCCTTCAGTTTTCGCGGTGGAGCAGGAGCAGGCGTCTTTACCGTGGGTTTCGTCTGTCGTTCCTCTGGACGGCGTCTTGGGCACGAAGTGGCTCGATGTCCTTCTTTCCCACATCTGAGGCACTGACCCTTGGAGAACCGTTGCTCCCTCTCTTCTTCCCAGGTTTTTGGTTTGGGGCGGCTGGCAAGTCCAGATGTGCGCGCCCCTCTAGCGAGACGTGTTTGTCGAAGCTCCTTGGTATGGGCATAGGTTCGTAGGGCATTTTCTGCGCTTCCCGCCAACTGAATCCACCCATATAGCGTTTTGGGATCGTCTCTGCCTAGCGCCCATCGAAGGATTTCGGGTTCTAGCCCCTGCTTGAACAATTCGATGATTGTTGGCTCAGACCAGTCTTCCACTTTTCCTGCTAAAGCTTTAAACTCCAACGCATATTTAGCAACTGAGAGGGACCCTTGGTAGAGTTTGCGCAGGTCATTTTTGGCCGTTTCTTGAGCTAGGGGGTCTTCGAAATGCTCCTTGAGTGCCCACAAAAATTCATCAAAGTCCTCTAACTCAGTTGCCTCAGCTTGGCATAGTTGCACATACCAATCTGCTGCCCTTCCTCTCAGCTTGTTGGCAATGAAATTGACCTTGCCGTGTTCAGACTGAAAGTTCCGACCCCAGTCTTCTATATAATGCTTGGCATTCGTAATAAAGAAGGAGAGCGTTGCGGGATCTCCATCAAACTTCACTCCAAATGGTGGGAAGGTTCTTGCCGGCTCAGCTGGCTGTGGCGGTGCCGCGAATGACAGCGTACGCCGAGCCCCCACAGGTAGTCGATCCCTAGGGGGTCTTGCCTCTCGCTCTCCCCTTTGATGGGCTGATCGAGTCTTACTTCTCCCCCGGGTCGACAGGGTGCTGTGCCTGGGGTACTGTGACGGCTCTTCCTCCCAATCCTCCGGGGTGGGCTCTGCCCCTCTGGGCTGATCCTCTCTGGGTAGATCCTTGAGGATCGTCACTATTAAATCCATTTTATCTTCCAATGCCCTCATACGGGCCGGAGTGACCGGCTCCTCCTGGGGTTGGTTGGTTATCACCACCTTTGGTGACAAGGGGACTTCGTGCTCCCAGGCCAATTGGGGAGACCCCCTCCCCGTGGTTCTTTCCATAACAGATCTCTGTTCACTCCTAAGACTCTCCTGTATGGATGTTAGCAGCTCGTCCAATTGGGTATCTCGCAACTCCCGACGTGCTGCTCTTTGCGCTCTCGAGGTTAGCGCTGGCCGGCTTTTGGCCACCTCCCGCTCTTCTTCGCCTCCCTCACTTACGCGAAATTGAGGTTCTGTCATCGCTGGCGTTCCCTCTTATCCAAGGATTGGATGGGGCCAGCGGAAAATGGAAAAAAAAATGATTCTCAGCTTTATGTAATGATTGCCTAAACCCAAATACTCAGTCTCACAAGCTCGGGCTTAAAGATAACTGATTTATTAAAGGAATAGTATGCAAATACAGAGAAAGCTGAGAATGAGCAAAAGCGCGCCAAATACAAACTTAAAAGCCTTGCTTGTGAGCAGGTCCCGCCCCGTCGCCCGTCAGGACGCTCCCCCTCCCAGGTGCTGGAAGCCGTTAGACGCGCCTGGGAAAGTAACCTTGAACAGGAGCGCAAACCCAAACATGCATTCCAAGCCCTCAAAACAAGAGAGGGCGAAAGAATGGAAAAACCCCGGGTGAAAGAACACGGAACAGAGAATGACATGTGAAACGTTACAATGTTAACCATACATTAGAATGAGAACATGACACTCTCAGTCTCCCAGTTTCTAGCCTGGTGCTTTAACCACTACTCCAAACTGGCTCTTGTTTAATAAATCTCCGTCCCTTCCCCCCCTCCCTTTCTATATATATGTGCTAGCTGAACTGAGTTGCATGTGTGTCTGTTCTGATCTGCAACAGGGAATGACTGGGAGTGTGCTGGATGCAAACTAAACTGGAAATTATCTATAGTAATTTTCCAACAGTTTGGTTCTGCTCAAGTTTTCAAACAAAAATTAGGCAGAAAAATTTTCTTGCCTTCCCCCCACCCCACATCAGGTTTCATTCCAGCTGATGAAAGAAAGCTTGCTTTAGAAATTCTTTCAAAGGTGGAAACAATTTTGGAGAAATTGTCATAAGTTCAGTTATTCAAAGATGGCCAAGGGGTGTGAATGAGCATCCTGCCTTTCACTGTACTATTATTTCCCCAGCATTCTGTAGCCTCCCTGCCTTCCATTAAATTCCAAGGGAAGACATGAAATTCTTCCCATTGGGCTTTTCTATAGTGGTGCTATTGTTACTGCTAATGGAGCATCCTGCTCTTGAGAAATTATCAGAGACTGTCTTCTTCCCCTGAAGAAATTCAAAGAGACCATCCCCCCAATTTCTCTGCCCATAAATTCAGTGAAGAATTTTGAAAGGTCATTAGTGCCTAGTTAAGACTGCATCCCCCTATGTTCAACCTATACATTTGTAAATAACCTTTCAGTACATTTAGTATCAACAGAACCAAATCTGCATAAGTGCTCAGCCCCTGGAAGGTCTCACTGTTCAGAGAAAAAGGGGAGAGTGACCCTGTTTATCTATCTATCTGTTCATTGTAATATCTGCAAAGATGTCCCTAGTCATGAGAAACTTAATGCATATTCCCCGCAAACAGAATCTCCCATACAATAAAGTGGCGGTCTAATATCTAATATACATTACATTCCTCATGTGTAGATATCCCTGTCTTTGCAGACATCACAATGGCTTTTTGGATATGTAGGAGCAGAGCTAGTAGCATATGCAAAGTTGAGAGGGGTGACCAGCAGCACAGTTCTATCATTCTTTTCTCCCTGCATAACTTTGACAGACCAGCTGTGGTTTTGGTAATCATTAAAAAATACGTGTTAGGATCCAGCAGTGCAAATTACTTGATGGGGCACTTTGTGGCAATGAAGAGGCAAGGCAGCCATGTCTCCCTGAAGGTTTGGCATAGACACTTGGAAGGCCTTCTCAGCAAATGTGTGTACATGTATCCAGATAGAGAAGACACTTCGCCAGGGCTGGCAGCAAAGTGTAGTCTCCCTTGGGGAGATGTGTTCATCTCACCCTGATTTGCTATATTAGGGCCCCTGGCCATACCTCTCAGCACTGTATGAGCTGAAGGCTGGAGAGAAATGCTGATTCTTCTAAAAGACTGAAAATCTGTTGCAGTATTTTGAAGAGCAAGGTTTTTGCAAAATGGACTCCCTTGACTATGTTTTGCTGATTCATTTGGCAGTTTCTCTTCAGCTTTTCTTGCCTGCAAGCAAGCAACTAAGGAAGAAAGCTAGCATCCTCTGGTTGCCTAGGCAACAGAGGAAGAGATGGAGGCTTTTTCCCCCCTTCCCCCTTTTTTTCAGAAAGGAAGTGACTGGGAGGATAACTTTCTGCCTTCCCACACATGGTAAATTTCATCTAGACCACAGCCCTGTCTTTAATCTTCAGAGTAAAAAAGTCAAGTGAGGTACATTTGGAACATAAACGTGACGTCACCTTTCTTGGCCTGCTGCACCCAATGCATTAGGACAGCCACTGCCAGAACTGAGTGGGAATTCTAGGAATTATAATCCCAATACAGTGGGATGGCTCCAGGTTTGGGAAAGCTGATATAGCATGTAGCCTATGCTAGTGGCCACTCTTGCTATATTTGCAAACCACCACCCTTGCAACTGGCACCAATTTTTGAATTTTTAAAGGTAGAGTAGATTTCCTTTCTTGGTTCTCTCTCTCCATTTCCCTTCATAAATTATTGACTCTCAGTTTTGCCACTGAATACTTGCCATGGCAGAATTATTTAGCTTAATCTCAAAGCTTCAGTGCAAGCACCAACCAAAACGTTTTTTTTGTTTTTAAACAAGCAAACTCTCGCAGGCAGCCTCTAACAGCAAGAGAGCTAAGTGTTGGTGGCTCAAAATCCTTGGTTGATGCTGTGTCCATGTGAGTATATAGGAGGCGAAACAAAGCAGCTGATGTTGACACAGTGAAATGACTAAGAAATGGCCTTTGTTCATTCGGTCTATAGCCATACAGAGCAATATACTGCTATTGGAACAAATATCCTAAAGGCTGACTGTATAAGCACGGTCCATAATTCTACCACTTTACTACAGTTAATCTTTATAACACATAGGCTGCATACAGTGACTTTCTATTATAAGATGTAAAGCTTTATCATAAAGAAAAATCTCAGATTCAGCCATGGTATTATTAGGTAGATCCCCACAAATAAGTTTGAAGCGAGGAGTAAATGCTTATTTTGAAAACTATCCCCTAAGCAAAAGAAGGTTTGCTCCTTCTGAATGAGCAGAATATGTGAAACAAGTGGTGTTCTGGTCCTGAGAATTTCATTCTGGATAATTGGGAGGGATCCCTGACTTATCCCAATCTCCACAGCCATCTCAGAGAGATGCTTTAAATGTTAATTACAGATCTAGGTTTTGGTATACAGACATAAATGCTGACGCTGGTGAGGTAGAAACTCGTTCTCTCTCAGGTCAGACAGAACCATGCATAGACAGTGAGCAGGTGAATTCCAATTACAAGAGTAAGAAAAGAATAGGCAAAAATCCACTGACCTGAAAAAGAAAAGATCTAAACTCTAGGAAAGGGAGGAAGGTGTTCTGCAATAGGCAGTTCTTTGTAGATATGCATGGAAGGCAAGAGGAAGTAAGTGACAAAACATGCATGACAATGCCATTGCACAAATATTGTGACTTCCATATTTATGTCAAACATCAGGACACAAATATGCAAGACCTGCATTTACGTAATTGTCAGGCTCTCCGATCAAATGTTCCCAGAACATCTTATTGGACTCGCATCCATCTTCTAGCAACCCATGTCAGACTCCGAGTCACTGGTGGGGAGGGGAAGCTGGACTGGAGTGTGAATCATTTCGTTTGGGCTAGATGCTCCCTGCCCCAAGGTCAACGGGCAAGAAACCGTTCCAGACATCTGCTGGCACAAGGAGGAGGGGCGCATACCTATGGGGGTAGTGGGGGGGAATTAGAAGCTTTTGTGATTTTAAATTGTAGAACACATGGGAAATGCCATTCACAACCTTCATTATGTACTGGATGCTTCACTTCATTAAAGAGATTTATAAGCATTTGCTTATGGGTCGTGATTGAGTGAAGCTCGAGTGACCAGTCATTGACATAAAGTTGTGAATGTCTAACCTGCGACTCTACCTGGTGACTGCTGTACCCAGTTGAGAGTCAAGGGACATGTCTGACATGTTGAAACCGAGATTGAGGGAACCCTCATTATTGGAGGACACTGAAGAGACCATTCAATATGCTGAGGGGCCGGAGCTGACAGTGAAGAAAGGAAGGGACCTGGCCAGCGATGCAACAGAGGAGTCTGAGGGTCCAAGGGGTTACATCACCAAGCTGGAAACCGAGCTTATTACCCTAGATGTGACCCAGGGATCCCGAGGTACCGAACCATGGTCCTCTACTAAGGGGAAGTTGAACTCTAGAGAGTCGGATTGGTCACTACTCAGAGATCCAGGCTGGACTGCTGCATGGACAGGGGGATGGCACCGGGAATACCCGTCCCTATTGAGGCTTATGTTCATGTTTGGCAACCTAGCTTCCAAGGGACTGAGCGTGAGAAGGGGGCAACCCCGCAGCAAGTCCGAGGCTTGGAGACTTGGATAGACGCAATGGAGGAGATGTTGCAGCACATGTCCAAAGCCTTGGATTACCTGGTGAGTCAACAAGATGATGTGTCTATACCATATTCGAGGAGATCCTCCCCTGACTGAGGTGTGGGACCCCAACCAACGCCCTTGCCTAGACCGCTAACACCCTCCCACCACCAAGGCCCAGAAGGAGCAGGAGGCAATCAGTGACCTGGGAGGACCCAGTGTCGGGGCACAGAAGCCTACCCTCTGCCCAAAATGTGCCCAGGGAGCTCCAAGTTAAATTTAATGGGTATCCCCAACAGCTTTCCTTTTTCATGACAAACGTGTCAGCATATATGGTATAGTAGGAGCCAAACTGAGGGGGTCCACAGCAGACTGGTATGTGCAACTCCATGATGCTATGGCCCCAGAATTAGACAATTTCAGAGATTTCATGAGAGCCTTGAGGGACAGGTTCAAAGACCCACTTGATAAATTGTGAGCAAAACAGCCCTGCAGCAGCTGAGGCAAGGAGAAAAAACTATTGTTGAGTATGCCATGGAATTTAAAGCCCTGGCAGGGAAGGCACTGTTCTGGTATGAAGCCACGAAGGTAGACTACTTCAAGGGTGGTCTGCAGCCCAAGGTCCTACGATGGGCTCTGGGGCAAGGGGACCCTCCCACCTTGTAAGAGTGGATCTACCTGGCAGGAGAAGTGGAGAATGCCATTTCCACTGGCAGCTGAGAGCCCAGGCAATTGGCAGGAACACCATGGTGCCTGGCCAGATGTACCCAGGACCCAGGAGGCCCTCCAGAGTAGGTGAGGATGAGAGAGAAAAGAGATGGAAGAAAAGGAGCTGCTACAAATGTGGCAAAGCCACCGAGCTGCTGAATGCCCCTATGGAGGATCAAGCGCAACTGGGAAGACAAGCAGGAAATCAACCAAATCTCTGCTGGTCAAGCGCAAAGCAGCAGCCGCTGCCGCCATTGGCCACAAGGACAACCTCCTAGACCCGCTAGAGGACTCTGGAAAGGACACAGACGATGAATCCCCCCAGCTGGTGGGAAATGGGAGGCACCTGTTCTGAGGCGCGGCAATGAACATGTGGAGAACCCAAAGTGCAAAAGTTCCACCTCAGAGGAGGACAACGATGAAGACCCAATGGTGAGCGATGATTGTTCCACTTTGCTCATTAAAGTTGAGATAAAAAATTTGAGGACTAAGCATAAGGCGAATCTAACAGCCATGCTAGATTCTGGGTGCACTAAGTGCTTAATTCACCCAGCCCTCATTACCACCCTGAACTTAAAGATAAAGAGACTAAAACAGCCAATAAAGTTTACACAGATGGATGGGTCTATGGCCCATGGGGGACCAGTAGAGTTCTGCACAGAGACTGTGGCCATGCGCATAGGGGGGCACAAAGAGACTTTGCAATTTATCATGGCCCCTATAGATAATTACTTCATAATCTTGGGTTTACCCTGGCTAAAAAGCAGGAAGCCCCAAATACAATGGGAGACGGGAGGATTAAAATTTGCTGATGGGTTCTATGCCCGTCTGGAGGTGAAGCATACTCCCAGTCAATTTGCAGGGATTTTAATATAAGAATGCCAAGTGCTGACTGTTGAGCCTGGCCCTTTAATCCCCAACCAATATTGAGAATTTGCTGATGTGTTGACGAGAAGGAATCAGACCAGCTGCCTCTCCATAGAAAGACTAATTGTGCCATTGAAATTGACCCAAACACAAAGCTCCTGAAACCCAAAATGTATGCCATGCCCGAAGCAGAAAAGAAAGTATTGCGGGAATTCATTGATAAGAACCTAGCTAGGGGCTTCACTGAGCCTGCGAACTCTCCGATGGCTGCACTGGTCCTATTCAGAGCCAAGAAGGATGGCTCTTTAAGGAATACAGAGGATTGAATGCCATTTCAATAACTAATCAATACCCTCTCCCACTGATGAAAGATATGTTGTTCCATCAGTCAGAAGAGAAAATTTTTTACCAAACTAGACCTCAGGGAAGCTTATTTCCAAATCAGAATTAGAGAGGGAGAAGAATGGAAGACTGCCTTCAATTGCCTGCTAGGTTCTTACCAATATAAAGTTCTCCCGTTTGGGTTGGCTGGGGCCCCAGGAGTGTTTATGCAATACATCAATGATGTCTTGCATGACCATTTATACAAAGGAGTATAGGTCTATTTAGATGACAACTTAATCTATACAGCAACAGAACAAGAGCACGTGAACTTGGTCAAGAAGGTGCTCCAAAAACTTTGAGATGCCCAGCCCTATGCTGAGCTCTCCAAATGTGAATTTCATACAACCCAGTTAGATTATTTGGGCTATCAAATTTTGACTAAGGGGATTGAGATGGATCTGGCAAAGATTCAGGATATTATAGTATGGGAACCCCCACAAACCAGATGACAGCTCCAAAGCTTTTTGGGGTTCGCCAATTTTTACCGACAATTTATTCCCCAATTTGCCCAAATTACATTGCAATTTAACACTGACTTGTTAAAAACAAGGAGTTGAGGAGAAACACGCAAAGTAACCACCCCAAGGGCACACTTACACTAGGCACCAGAATGCCAAGAGGCTTTCAAGAAATTGTCACCACATGTGTATTGTCATTTTGGCATTGTTGTGGTTTGTTGCAGATGATAAATAAAGCAACCTATTTAGTTCCTCTATATAGGATTTAGTTTCTGGAAGAAAATGTAGAACAAAATTAGCTTAAAGTAGATGCTGTCTTTTATCAAGTCAACCCTCTTTTTCATGGAAACAGAGGAGAACTGAGCATTCTTCTGGCATTTGCTTGATGTGTAAGGGCTCAAAAGAGAGCACTGTAGAAGATGGAACATGCAGGGTGGACCTACTTCCTGTATTCTCCAACCTCCACATGTTCAGTCAGGATGATCTGAAGGAGAGCTGCACTTATTTTGCTTGAATACAAGTATAGCCCACAGTGCAGGCTGGGATCTTGCTTCATTAGGGGTCCAGATCAGGTGGAAACTAGTAAATCAAGTAGTTTAGATTCTTAAATTCTTCTGATTCTTGGCTGTTTTGTGGCTGGGATTCTCTGCAGAACTCTATCCTCTACTTTAAGGTTCTTACAGATTCAGGAGAACTCCTGAAGAATGATTTGGAGTCCCTCAGAACCAGTCATTAGTCAGCAGTTGTAAACAGAAATGTAGGAAAATATTCTTGAAGACTACAGCTGAAGGTGGGAGGCCCTCAGATTGCACTGTATTTGATTTACATGATGGAACCAGTTCTATTAGTCAGAATAGGAAGAAGTACAATAGGAAGGCCAAATTGCTTTATAATAATGAAGACTTATGTGAACTTGAAAGGGTATTACCCTATACCTTCCACCTTCACTTGCTCCAAGTATAAATCACAGGAAAGGGAAAGAGTGCTGTTCTAATAGAAAATTGGTTTCTGTCAGAACACAAAACGGAAAGGGAGATCTTATCCACATGATGCCATTTTTGTCCCTGAGTAAAATGCATTCTCAGTGTTCACTTTCTATAAATTATTTCATATTGTTTTCAGAGTGAAATGGAATCAGCCTGGTGGAGAAAAATGACATTTTTTAGTTGATACATAAACTATCTTAGGTAGTAACCATTCATTATTAACACTTCATCAGTCAGCAACCTTCTTTAGAAGATACTAGGAAGGGATGGTGGATGAAGGAAATTTGAGTGGTGGAAAAGGATTTTTCAAAGGTACCATCTGGGCTTCATTTGAGACAACAAAAATATCTTGCGTTGCTTCGATTTGCTTTGCTTTGCTTTGCTTTGCTTTGCTTTGCTTTGCTTTGCTTTGCTTTGCTTTGCTTTGCTTTGCTTTGCTTTGCTTTGCTTCGCTTCGCTTCGCTTCGCTTCGCTTCCAACAAGCTGGACATTTCAGTTCTGCAGGTGATAACAATTTTCCATTTCTGTTTCTATATTTTGCTCCAAACTAGACAAAAGCAATTTGTACAGAGGGGGAAAGTCAAAATGACACTGTTGAATACAATTAGCTATATTCTGTGTCCACTGAGATAAATAATATTTCTGTACAAGAAGGAACTTTGCTTATGGGAGTGTGTGTTTATGTATTAATTTAAGTGTAATCTCAAATGGTCCAGTTATCAGTTTATACTGATAATTCATAAATTATATTTCTGAATTGGCCTATGATCAATAATTGTAGCCTTTTTGGGGATGGAAACAGCATTTCAGTAAATCCATCAGATTCTTTTTTTCTGGCAAGTAGAAAATGTTACCAGCTGATACACCTCAGGATCTATCACCATTACAGACCTTTTAGATGAACCTTCCTATTGTATATGTTTTCTCTTAAATAAGTTTCATCCAATGGTTAAATTTGGAATTGTTTTAGCTGTATTTATTTTCTCTGTGTAGGCTCCCAGAGCTGGTTATAAATATCAATAGTAAGAAAGTCTGTGCCTTCAAGCTTATAAAATTAAAGCCCTGGTATACGAGGGGAGAAAAGGTGGCAGAGGAATAAAGGGGGGGAAAAACCTTCAAGTTCAGGCACCAGTCCTTAAAGTTGCAGTTCCTATCACAACCAGCAGGGATTACAATTGTTCAGATAGCTTGATGATTTCCCAGTTAGGAGTCACCCAGCTGGGAAACAGATGGGGAGAGCCAAGGGCAGCCAGCCTCTCAGTAGGCGCCTGCTTTGAGTATCCTGTTGGGCTGGGTATTTTGCAGTGTTCTTGCTGTCGCTTATTTGCGATTCAATTAAACATTATAATTTAAATGTTTAAAAGGCACTGTTATTTGTACTAACTGAAGCTGCCCTGAGAAGTTTTTTTTTTTAATATAAAGTGTTTTAAATGATGTAAAAGCATAAACCAACCCACTACGTACAAGAAAGATACAAAAATCCCAACTCGTAGCACAATGGGTATCACCCAGAGAAGGTCAGAGTGTGTAATCCCATGTTGGAGGAGTAAGATTCTGTCCACACAGTGGGACTTATTCCTCCTCTCTCCTTCCCCAGCCCTCTGAGCAAATTTTATGCCTGCACGGAGGGACAGAGAGGGAAGGGAATTCACCCCCTCCCCATTCCCCTGACGGAAGTGGTTTTGTCAGAGCAGGAATTGATTCAGTACAACCTAGATTCCTTAAACACTTCATTTACTTCAATGTGGCTCTGGGGCATTCCTTCATTTTCTCTACCAAGTGCTCATCACTATCAGAAATGCAGCTAGACTGAATCCCTCTGTCCTGTATCTGACTACTCTCATGCAGAAGGTAACGACAGGTGAAACACTTCAAAAGGAGAAGATAGCTTCACAACTATCTTGTTTTCAAATTCAGGATTTCTGTCTAACTAGAGATTGCAAGGAAAAAAAACCCCTCAGCTTTTGATACAGTAGCAAACTATGTCTTGCTGTGAAAGAGAAATATAGGTATTTGTGTATAAATAAAGCAGTTGTAAGAGTCTACCATTTTGACTCTGCTTTTCTCAATAGGGAACATGTCTTAAAATTGCTCACATCAATTCTAAAGGATAGCTATTGGAAGGGGGGAGTGGCCCGTGAACTGTGCAGGAAAGTTATAATCTGCTGTTATGTGTGTGCTTTTATTTGCTCATTGTGTTACGCTACTATGCTAGAATAAACTAAATGGTCCGTGAAATTTTAACTTAGTGCATATCATGCTATCTCCAATTTAACTGGCATCTAAAGACCTCTCTTTCTATTATTAACTTCCTAAAGGGCATTTCCATGTTAGAGGGCAATTGTCTCAGCCAGTTAGAGTTTAAGGGGGCAGTTTGCAATCATTTAATTGACATTTGATATGGGTTTCCCTGTTTTATGAATGATTCAGTACACATTCAGCTCAGGAACATCTTAAGACTTTAAAGTCAGGATAAAATAGGCCTCCCAAGATGTGGGCTGCAAAATTCCAGATGACTGCTAGATGGCAGCAAATGGCCATGCAGATGTTTACAGCCCAGATCTAGTATAAAGTATTCCTAATTTCAGATTTTCAAACCGTTTGTCCTTCTGGACCTGCATTGTCTATTCTGGCAGGAACCCTCCAGGATCTCAGAAAAAGGTTCTTCTCATTATCACTCAGCTGATGGAACCCATAGGAGAAGGGCTGAGCGGTAAAAAAGAAAGTACAGTGACCTTTCCCTTCTACCTCCTGGATTTCCCCCCTTCTGGGGGAGTGAAGTCTGAACTGGAATCTAGAATTCCAGTTCCAATCTGATTGGAGCCTTGAATGAAACACAAGGTAGCAATACAGCTCCAACACATTTTTTTGAATTCTGAATTTTAATAATACAATGCTGGAGGCAGTGGGGCAATCTGGTTAACTCTAAGCTGGCTTTTATACTTGCAGAACTGAAAGAATGGGTGGAAGGTTGAATCAAGTCCTTTCCTTATCCAGTTTCAGTCTATCCTCCAAACACTATACAGTATCCCTGTATACTCCACAGTTCCAGCGGCTTTTCTTGCATTCCAACAGGTAAGAGGAAACAGGGAGAAACTGTCAGGATTTAGGAGGAATGCTTGGAGAAGGAAATGTAATCAACAATTTCATTTGGAAGAAAAAAAAACATACTATATGCTGGTTTACGGCAGAGGTAGCTGATTAAAAGGTTAATGGTTTGGAATCATTGCCTGAAAAAGAAACCACAGAAGGGTGTGTGTGTGTGTCTGTGTCTGTGTGTTTTTATTTATTTATTTATTTAATTTTTATCCCGCCTTTATTATTTTTTTATATACACACACACACACACACTGTACACACACACTAACATACACATGCCTCAGTTTTAACCGCACAAAGAAAACCAAGTTGCTTGTTTAATGTGATTGCATTTGGGGGGGAAATGGGGCTGTTCCAGATGAAAGGGAATTCTTTTTTATTACTGTTATTATATATCCTTATAGAGCCTCACGTGGTGCAGAGTGGTAGGCGGCAGTATTGCAACCGAAACTCTCCCCACGACCCGAGTTTGAAGCTTGCAGCGGAAGCTGGAGTCGGGTAGCCGGCTCAGGTCAACTCAGCCTTCCATCCTTCTGAGGTTGGTAAAATGAGTACCCGGCTTGCTGGGGAAGGCGACTGGGGAAGGCAATGGCAAACCACCCCGCTATAGTCTGCCAAGAAAAAGTCACGAAAGCGGCATCCCTCAAAGAGTTAGAAAATGACTCAGGGACCTTTCTCCTTTCTTTCATATATCCTTATACAGTATGGGGAAAGGGGAAAATGGTATCAAAATATAAAATAATGAGAGAGGCCAAAGATGGATAGGGAAGTGGGTTAGAAGAAAGGAGCCAAAATCTAGAATACCATGCCTAATACTACAAAAATAAGTGTTTCAGGAGGCATAACAAGAAATAGGAGTTGAGAAATCATCCAGGTGACCATGTTCACGTGCTTTCCTCCTGTTCTTGAGAGGGGAGGAAAGTTGAAAACTGCTTCTCTCACAGGCTACCTTTTACCACACCACACCACACATCATACTGATCACAAGTGTTGCTGCCTTCAGAGAAAGTAATGTGGGTTTTTTTCAGGGCAGCAGGAAGCAGGAACTTGACATTCTTCTCCTATCCTGAGTGTCATCAGTGGGTAGGAAAACAAAACTGTCAATCACTCCCTGAATATGTAGCAGGACAGCGATGTTCCTATCCCTTCATCTGCAGTCAGCTGGAATATTTCTTAGTTTTTTTTTAAGGGTCCATATTCATTTATATCTTTAATTGTTTATTTATTTATTTTATTTTTTATTTATTTTTCAAATTTTATCACCGCCCATATCGCCCAAAAAGATTTCTATCCACAGAAATATAGATTTCTCCATCTCCTGGAAGATTGAGTGGTGCATATTCTCATTTCAAAAATAGCCAAAGGTGCTGCATTGAAGCCTACCAACACCATCAACTTTTGACATATCAGGGTCAATATTTAGGGCTCATAATCAAAAGAAGGCTGATTATCCAGGAGTGAAGCATCCCCTGAGCTGGATGCTATTCCAGAGCAGGGACTGAGGAGAAGCTGGTATACAGTGGGATTGGGGTGCATTAAGGGGAAATTGCCCCTTGCTTTTACTCTCCTTTCAAAACCATCTTGCCATTTCCCTTTCAAAGCTGTCTTGTCATCTGCAAATCCAGAGTCTGTCACATAAATATTCAGATATGAGTGCTTCTGTGGTAGATTTCAGCAGTGCCGCTGGTTCTCAGGAAGGAGGGAGCACATTCCAAGGAGGTGGAGGAGATAAGAGGAGGCACAGTCCAGGAGGCAATGGTGGGAAAACGAGGGGTTCAGAATAGCCCCACCCTAGAGCCTTCCCAGATTATTTCCCCTGAGGTTAGGTAGAGTAGCTGTAGTCTGGCAAGATTCTGTCTATATGGTATGAGCAAATAAATAACTGAAGTTTGAATGGACTGATTCTTCATTGTTCTTGGGCTGGGCCTGACAGCTTTGCAGCCACACTCTCATACACTGCTCCACTCCCTTCCTCTCACCTGATCCACCAATAGGATGCAAAGTTGCTAGATGACATTTCAGTCATTCTGCAAAGACAGTAGCTGACTTTTCTGAGAAGATTCTCGATGTCAAGATCTCTTTGAGGCTCATCCCCTTCCTCACAAATTACTGCTTCTAACACTCAGCTACTGCATCATCTACATGGTTTGAGATGTCCATGCAAAAGAATTACAAACAATGACTATGCTTCCTGGGTCCTCCAGTTAAGTCCTAGGATCAGAGTCCTTTAGATGTGCTTTTCTATCAGGATCCAGTTGTAGAAGAGGGGGATCTAATAACAAAGAAGCAGTAGATTACTAACACCTGAAGCCATCCTCTAACAATATTTTGACGTGACAAAGTGCAGAAAATTTGGCTGAAAGAATCTGAAAGTTGTGAAGCCAGTGAGGATGGAACAGGATCCTTGGCCTGATTTATCAGAAGCACCATTGAACCAAATCACCCATGGAGGCATTATTCTCCAGAAAGGGGAACCTCTCCTCTGGGAATCTTCATGGCTTGGGAGTGGGTTACCTAAGGAACCGCCTTCTCCCAGTTGTTTCTACCCATCCAATTCAATCTGGTAGATTGGGCATGCTATGGATCCCGTCAGCCAAAGAATGTCGGTTGGCGGGGACTAGAAGGTGTGCCTTTTCAGCTGTAGCACCTGCCCTCTAGAATATTCTCCCCTCAGAAATCAGGATGTCCCCAACCCTGTTGGCCTTTCGTAAGGCCGTGAAGACCTGGTTATGTGCTGGGGCCTGGGACCCCGAGTGTGGTAATGGTCCCGTTTCTTGGTTGTATTAACATCTTATATTGTTTACTTGGCAGCCATGTATATTTATTTATTTTATTGTAATTGTTTTATTGTTTTATGGTTTTTATTGTTGTAAGCCACCCAGAGTCACTGGTTGAGATGGGCAGCTATGAGTTCTAGTCCTGCCTTAGGCATGAAAGCTGGCAGGTGACTTTGGGCCAGTCACTCTCTCTCAGCCCAACAAACCTCACATGGTGGTTGTGGGGAAAATAGGAGGAGGAAGGAGTAATAGGTATATTATTTGGCTCCCAGGCTCAGCTCACCAGGGGCAATGGCAGACTCTACGGGCTCAAAGAAGCATTGGGGGAGACCAGTAAACCCCCTAGGGAGAAGTTGGGGGTCCCTCCTGTATGGCAAGTGGGTGCTCCCTCCTGGGGGTAAGAGACAGGGAGGGAGCCAAAGAGTGGATGAGGTGTGAGTGGATTCCTCCCTTCTTGAATGAGAGTCAAGAGGGAGGAGGAGTGATTGGGGTGCCCCCTGCCAGCTAGTGAGAGAGGCCAGTGGAGGGGGCACAGCAGCAGTGGGGGTGGGGTGATGGCTTGGTCACTACAGGGCTGAGAGCAAGAGCCGGAGTGCCAGGGGGCTTGCCACCACCCCATGGTTGTTTGATGTATGAGTCTTGAGGTATGATTGGATGGAGGGACCCTTAGCTGGAGCACCTGGAGGGTCAGGATGGGAGAGAGACAGAAGTTCTGGGGGGATTAGGGTGGGTCATTCCATTCAGGTGGTGACAGGTCGGGGATATTATGGTGGGGGCCAGAGGGCAGGCCATAGCTGGGGAAGGTACCCCTGGTGTTTGGTACAGGTGGTGTGTTCCAGCCCTCCAGCAAAAACCCGGGCCCTGGACAGCAGACCCATCAAGACCCTGGCTTTTGGCTGCTGCTGCTTAATGCCAGGTGGGTCAACAAGGCCCCCCTTCAGACGTGATCTGATCGTCGAGGAGGGGGCAGACCTGGTGTGTATTACTGAGGCCTGGCTGGGCCCTGAAGAGGGGGGTGCCCCTTTCAGAAATGTGCCCAGTCGGGTTTATGGTATGGCACTAGCCGAGACCCCAGGGCAGGAGGAAAGGGGTTATGGTTGTTATCCAGGAGTCTCTGATGGCCTTCAGGAGCACTGCTCCACAAGTGGCCAGTTGTGAGACCCTGTTTTTCAAGTTGGGTTCCCAAGAACAGTTGGGAGTATTGCTACTGTACCAGTCTCCCTGCAGCATAGCAACCTCCCTGCCTGAGCTGCTGGAGGCAATCTCGGTGTTGGTGGTGGAGTTGCCCAGACTCATGGTTCTGGGGAACTTCAACCTGCTGTCCCTGGGGTGTGCCTCAGAGGTGGCTCGGGAGTTCATGGCCACCATGGCAGCCATGGGCCTGTCCCAGACTATTTGGGACCTGACTTGGGACAGTGGTCTCACTCAGGACTTGTTTTTTTGTCGGAGCAGTGGCAATGTGATCTGAAGGGAGAGTTGCAACTGTCCCCTCTGTCATGGTGAGATCACACCCTGATGACCTTGAAATTCTCCTATGCTGTCCCCTTCTGCAGGGAGGCAGGACCCATTCAACTGGTCCATCCTGGTGACTAATGGACCTGATGGGGTTTCAGAAGGAGCTGGGGGTTATACCCGAGGATCTGCTGCATGGTCCAGTGGAGGCCCTGGCTGCTGCCTGGAATAGGGAGGCAGCTGGGGTCTTGGACAGGATCGTACTTATGCGACATCTCTTGTCCAATTGAACCCAACACTCCCCATGGTTTATGGAGGAGTTGAGGGTTCTGAAGAGAATTAAGAGAAGTCTAGAGCGCCACTGGAGGAAGACAAGGACTGATTTTGACCGAACAAAAGCTAGAGCCGCTATTAAGGCCTACCTTGTGGCAATAAGAGTGGTGAAACATCAATATTTCTCAGCTCTTATTGTATCCGCAGAATGCCGCCCAATGGGAGAAGTGGGGTTTAGAAATCCATTTACAGGGCCAGGCTGAGGAGTTTGCTGGGCATCTGGAGGATAAAATCACTCAGATTCATTCTAAGTTGGATGCCAAGTGTGTAGCAGGGTCTGGGGAGATGCCTAGGGAGTGGACTTGCCAGGTTATCTGGGAGCGGTTTGATCCTGTTGGGACCGAATAAGTGGACAGGGTTCTTGAATCTGTAAATGCCACCACCTGTCAATTAGATCCATGTCCCTCCTGGCTGGTAAAAGCAGCTTGGGACCCACGTGTGGGTGGGTCCAGGCGATGGTAAATGCATCCTTGGGGGAGGGAGTGTTCCCACCCCCAAGGATGCATTTAAAGAGCCTTTAAAGAGGCGCTCGTGTGCCTCCTCCTCAAGAAACCATCACTGGACCCTACCATTCTGGACAATTTTTGTCCAGAATGGTTGAGAAAGTGGTGGCATTGCAGCTCCAGAGGATCCTGGATGAAATGTATTATCTGGACCCTTTTCAAGCAGGATTCAGGGCCAGATATGGGATGGAAACTGTCCTAACAGCCAGGAACCACGCTGAGACAAGAATAGGTCTCTAGTGTTTTATTACTGCTACATGACAGAAAATCCTAACAAACTGAAGAAGTGTGGGAAAAACCCAGACATATAAACCCCAAAGGCTAAGGCGGGCCCAATCTGTGTCTCTTTGAATGGCTACCTAATTCCTCAGTACTACGCATGCGCTTTACAGCCTGGATGGGAGCCCCCTGCTCGCCATCCTTACTCATGACATCACCCTCCCCTCCAGATTCACATTCCATTTCAGCCCCCTCCCCTCCAGAGGCTTGATAAGAGTCGAAGTCTCCTTCTAAAGTCCCATGGGAACTGGGCAACGATGGAAAGTCTTCAAAGGAAAACTCCTCCAAGGACGAATCAGTGCTGCTCTCCAGGTCTGATAACGCTTCTGGCCCAGGTGGCCGCTGCTGGAAAATAGCTAGATAATTAGAAGAGTCGTCCCCCCTCCCCCCTGGGAAATGCACACCTGAGGTGGAGGGCTGCGGGGCCCCCCCTCCTCTGTAACTGGAGTCAAGGCTTCAGGCGGGGGTGGAAGGTGCAAACTTACGAATTCCTCTGCCTGCTCATCCAAGTGAGGAATCTCTGGTAGAGTGCGAGGCTTGGGTTTGTGAGGGAAAAGCTGATGGAATCGATGAACCAGTGCTGGAGCATGTACATCTCTGGTATTCTCCCACGTGCGCTCTTCCTCAGGGTACCCTTTCCAGTGTATGAAATATTGGATGCCCCTTCCCCTCCTCCTAGAGTCCAGAGTTTCCTCAACTTCGTATTCCTCCTCCCCCTCCACAATTACTGGAGGTGGGGGGGGGCAGTTGCGATCATAAGGCACTTGGGGGAGGGTCCTTGGCTAGCAATGATCTGTGAAACACTGGATGGACTTTCATGGATGCTGGCAGCTGTAAACGATAAGCCACTGGATTTATCTGCTGTACCACAGTGAAAGGGCCCACAAACTTAGAGTCCAACTTCTTGGAGGGCCTGGTAGAGTTCAAAAACTTGGTAGAGAGCCACACTTTGTCTCCTACTGCAATTGCTGGCCCCTCTTGTCTGTGAGCATCTGCAGCTCTCTTGTAAGCACTCTTTGCCCTGTTCAGCTGCTCCTTTAACAACTCCTGTGCGGCTTGTTGCTCTTTAAGAAAATCAGCCGCGGCTGGAACAGTTCCCTGCTGGGAGGAGGTGGGCATCACCCAAGGGTTAACCCCGTAGAGTGCCTGGAAAGGGGACATCTTGGTAGAGGACTGTACAGAATTATTATATGTAAATTCTGCAATGGGGAGTAGGGCTGGACAATTGTCTTGCTGATAAGTGGTGTAACACCTGAGATACTGCTGTAACCATTGGTTAATTTTCTCGGCTTGCCCGTTACTAGCAGGATGATGCGATGATGACAGGTGGATCTGGACCCCTAATGACTGGAAAAGGGCCCTCCAGAACCTGGAAGTGAACTGTGGGCCTCTGTCACTCACCAAGTGATTCACCATGCCTCTATACCTAAAAACATGGTCCATGAACAACTGCGCTGTGGCTTGTGCAGATGGGAGGCCCTTGCAAGGAATAAAATGTGCCACTTTTGTGAAAAGGTCCACCACCACTAGTATGGAAGTCAGCCCCTGGACCGGGGGTAAATCAGTGATGAAATCCATGGAGATTGTATCCCAAGGCCTACTGGGGGTGGGTAGGGGTTGCAAGAGTCCTGTGGGCTTCCCTGGGAGAGGCTTGGCTCGTCTGCAGGTGTGACAAGAAGCAACGTAACCCTTTATGTCTGCAGTCATCTTAGGCCACCAGTAGTCTCTCAGAGCTCTATGGAGAGTTTTGAAAACACCTCCGTGGCCTGCCGTTTGGTGGTCATGGCAAAGTCTCAGTACTTCTTCCCTCAATGAAGGGGGAATATATAATCGCCCACTATGCCAGAGGATTCCTACCTCCACATTGAATGGGGGGGCAGTGTCTTGCGGGCCCCTCTGGAGGTCATCCATCCTGGCCCTGGCATATGGGTCCTGTTGCTGCTGAGCTCTGACTCTTATAAATAGGTCCTCTGCTTGTCTGCCTGCTGCTAAAATCTCTGTTTGGTTCCCCCTCATAGATTGATCAAAGTTGTGAGGTTGTAATATAGTAGCCTGTACCTCCTGGTGAGTGGCGGGGGTTGCCTGAAAGGATCGGGACAGGGCATCTGCCAAGCAGTTTTGCGCCCCGGGCACATAAGAAATAATAAAATTGAAACGGGAGAAAAACTGGCTCCATCTGATTTGGCGTGGGGTGAGGGATCTGGTGTTTTGTAGAAGCTGTAAATTCTTGTGATCGGTGCAAACTTTCACAGGAAAGGTTGCACCTTCTAGCCAGTGCCTCCACTCTTGGAATGCTGCTTTAATTGCCAGCAACTCCTTGTTAAAAACATCATAGTTTCTCTCTGCTGGTGAGAGCATGCGTGAAAAAAAGGCACACGGAAGCAGTGTATTCTCAGTTTTGTTTGTATATTGCAATAACACTGCCCCAATGGCAATATCGGAAGCATCTGAATGCATTATGAATTGCTTCGTGGGATCAGGGTGTCTTAACAGCGGCTGGGATGCAAAGCGTTGCTTAAATTCTTGGAAGGCTGCTTGCTCTCTCTCCCCCCAAATGAATTTTGATCCTTTCTTCAAAAGCTGTGTGAGGGGTCTAGCCCTGTCACTAAAGTTTTTTATGAACCGCCTGTAGAAATTGCAAAATCCTAGATATCTTTGTACTTCTTTAACATTTCGGGGAGGTGGCCAAGAGAGAATTGCCTGGACCTTAGAAGGATCCATGGATATGCTTTCTGTTGATACCTTATAGCCCAGGAAATGTAATTCAGTTAAATCAAAGGCACACTTCTCTAGCTTGGTAAATAGCTTGTTCTCTCTCAATCTTTGTAAGACATTATGTACATGGGTTACATGAGTTGTAGCATCCTCAGATAAAATTAATATGTCAACTAGATAAATGACCAGATACTTATCTAGTAAATCAGAGAAAATTTGATTCATAAATCTGGAAAATATGGCTCCTGCATTAGACAAGCCAAAGGGCAAAACAAGGTACTCAAATTTACCAAACCTGGTGTCGAAGGCAGTTAGATATTCGTGCCCCTCTTTCATCCGGATCAGATTGTACGCATTCCTGAGATCCAACCTGGTAAAAATGCATGCTTTCTGTAAGCGATCCAGCAGATCAGAGATTAGAGGCAGCGGGTAAGTTTCTTTTTTTGTGAGTTTATTTAAAAAACTGAAATTGTGGACCACTCTCATGGGTGTCTCCTGGTTTGCAGGTGCCAACGGGTCAGGCTTCTTTGGTACGAAGAAGGTAGGAGCAGAGGATGGGGAAGTAGATGGTCGGATGAACCCCTTTTGGAGATTAGAGTCCAAGTAATCCTTTAAGGTGGCTAGTTCCTTGGGAGACATGGGATATTGTTTCCTTGCTGGAATCCTGGCTCCTGGTATCAACTCAATGGTGCAATCACAGTCCCTATGGGGGGGGGGGTAGTGCTGTGGCCTCTTGTTCGCTGAAAACGTCTGCGAAATCTGCATACTTGGCTGGCAACTGGACCCCCCCCCTGCTTCCGTGACTGCGTTGGTTGCTGGAGAGCGGAGAGCGGCTTCAATCTTGTGGTGCTGGCATTCCTTAGCTGGGAAGGAGATTGCTCCCGTAGTCCAGTTCAGCAATGGGTTGTGGATCCTCAGCCAAGGCGTGCCTAGGATTACAGGCACATTAAGCGATGCAGTAACAAAAAGCTGGATCCACTCAGTGTGGTCTCCTGTTGTCAGTTGCACCGGTTCTGTGAACCTTCTAATCGGCCCTGCCTTGAGGGGCTGGCTGTCAATGGTCTCCACTTCTATGGGACATGGCAATTCTATGGTCGGGATGTTGAAGTCTTGTACGGTCTGCACATCAATAAAATTGGTTGAAGCTCCGGAATCCACAAGGGCCTCTAGCTTGACCTGGTGCTCTGGGTTGACATGCATTATTACTGGTAAGTAGTAAAAGGATTACCTGGAATCCTTTGAATGAGCCCTCCTTAATTGATTGATGGTCTCCCTGCTGAGCTCTGTGGAGGGAGACCGACGGAGTTTCCCTGGTTGGAAGCAGAGGCGGAGATGGCTCTTGTTTCAGCTGCTTGCCCTGGGGGTCTTACTGAAGTTGCTTGGCTTCTCGCTGGGCAAGCTCTCACCATGTGCCCCTGGGCTCCGCAGTAAAAACAGAGGGCTCTCTCTCTCCTTCTCTGCCTCTCAGCCTCGGAAATAAGCCTCCTGCTCACCCCGATCTGCATCGGCTCCTCTGGTCCTGAGTGAGTGGATGCTACGGAGAGAGCTGGAAATCCTGGAAGCGCTCTGAGGGCCCTGTTTCTCCCTGGCTGCATCTGTCTGAGCTCTTCTAGCCTGGCATCTATGACCACAGACAACTGATATAAGGCTTCTAGGTTAGCTGGTGTTCCCTGGCGCACTAATTCATTCTTAATTTCTTCATCCAGCCCATTTGAATTGGTCTTTTAATGCACTCTCATTCCAGTCCAGATCTCCTGCTAACAACTTGAAATCAGCAATGTAGATTCCCACCCTCTTGTTACCTTGCTTGAGCTTCCGAATTTCCCGGCTGGCAGTGACCTCTCTGATCGGGTCATCAAAGTGTGCTCGGAACCCTGCCAAAAAGTTCTGGTAGTCGTTGAGAATCGGGTCGTTGTTCTCCACCATGGGAATAGCCCATTTGGCTGCTGGTCCCTTTAGAAGACTTAGGATGAAGGTGACTCTGGTTCTGTCTGTGGGAAACTCTGCCGGTCTGCTGTCGAAAAACATTGTGCACTGTGTGAGAAAGGTTCTCAACTGTCCTGCTTCTCCTCCAAACTTCTCTGGTAGACTGCCCTGGGATCTCAAGACTACTGGCGGAGCTGCTGCTGCTGCTGGCACCGGTTGTGGGTTAATCGGAGCTGGTTGTTGTAACTGCTGTAGCATGGCAGCTTGTAATGTGTTGATCTGTAGATCTACCTGTTGTTGGTGTTGTTGCAGGGCTGCTGCCAATTGTTGGATGGCGAGCCGAATTTCTTGGCTTTCTGAAGACATTTCCAAATGTCTCCCCTTTAATTTCTTTGTTCCTCCCTCTTTCGATGGGAGTAGGAGTTTGTTAGGATTGATGTCCTAACAGCCAGGAACCACGCTGAGACAAGAATAGGTCTCTAGTGTTTTATTACTGCTACATGACAGAAAATCCTAACAAACTGAAGAAGCGTGGGAAAAACCCAGACATATAAACCCCAAAGGCTAAGGCGGGCCGATCTGTGTCTCTTTGAATGGCTACCTAATTCCTCAGTACTACGCCTGGATGGGAGCCCCCTGCTCGCCATCCTTACTCATGACAGAAACAGCCTTGGTCACACTTATGGATGATCTCTGGCAGGAGTGGGATGGAAGCAGTGCATCCATCCTGGCTCTTCTTGACCTCTCAGCAGCTTTCGATACCATCGACTATGGTATCCTTTTGGGTCGGCTCAGGGAGTTGGGTGTGGATGGCGTGGTTTACGCTGGTTCACCTCCTTCCTCCAGGCCAGTCCCAATCGATGTTGATGGGGAGCGAGACATCTGGCCCACAGCCCCTCCTTTGTGGGGTGCCACAGGGTTCGGTGCTCTCTCCATTCCTTTTTAATATCTACATGAAACCTGAGTGAGATCATCTGTCGCCATGGAATGAGGTATCATCAGTAAGCTGATGATACTCACCTATACAACTCCATCCTGGGTGATGTAAGTGAGGCTGTGGCCACCCTCTCTCAGTGCCTGGAGGCTGTGGGGGTCTGGATGGGGAACAACAGGCTTCAGCTGAACCCTGGTAAGACAGAGTGTCTGTGGGTTGGGGGCTCCCTGGCATTCAGGAACTTACCATCTTTGGTTCTGGATGGGGTTGCACTGTCCCAGACTGACCCGGTGTGGATCCTGGGGGTTCTCCTGGACTCATAGGTCCTGCTCGAAGAGCAGGTGGCAGCTGTGGCCAGGGGAGCCTTTGCACAACTTCATGTTGTGCACCAGCTCCGCCCCTTCCTGGATTGGGAGTCCCTCTGAATGGTCACCCATGCCCTGGTCATCTCCCTCATAGACTACTGTAATGCACTCTACAAGGGGGTTCCCTTGAAAAGTATCCAGAAGCTTCAGCTGTTCCAGAATGCAGCCATGCGGGCAGTCTTGGGAGCCCCAAGGAGGGCACATATAATACCATAACTGCACAAGCTGCATTGGGTACCAGTTTGCTTCCAGGTCCGATTCAAGGTGTTGGTTATCACCTTTAAAGCCCTACATGGCATGGGACCAGGGTACCTGAGGGACTGTCTCATCCCCATAGCATTGACCCATCCCACCTGGTCAGGCAAAGCGGGCCTGCTACGGATCCTGTCCATGAGGGATTGCCGATTGGCAGGGTCCAGGAGGAGGGCCTTCTCTGCTGTGGCACCTGCCCTGTGGAACAGCTTTCTCCTGGAGGTAAGACAGGCCCCCAGTCTCCTGGCCTTCCAGAAGGGGGTGAAAACATGGCTATGCCACCTTGCTTTGGATGGGAAGGGGGATAGCCATTCTTGGGGGTGGCTGGTACTGTAATCGTGCCAAGTACAAAACCCTATTGCCATCTTGAATTTTACATTTTATATCTGGTATTTTTATATTTTTATTGGTATTTATGTATATTTATATTGTATTGATTTTATATTGTAATGTTTTTACTGACTGTTATTTGATTATCTGTAAGCCTCCCAGAGTCGCTGTGTACGAGATGGGTGGCAGAGAAATTTGATAGATAAATAAATAAATAAATGTTACCCGCCTTGAGTTATTTATAAAAAATAGTAAAGGTGGGATAGAAATTAAATTAAATTAAATTAAATTAAATTAAATTAAATTAAATTAAATTAAATTAAATTAAATTATTAAATTAAATAATACTGTCTATGTCCTGACTACCAGGAAACACACTGAGACAATGACTTGGTCTCTAATATTTATTACTAGTACTTAACAAGAATCCTAACAAACTGAGGAAGCGTGGGAAAAACCCAGCCATATAAACCCCAAAGGTTAAGGCGGTCCCGATTTGTGTCTCTTTGAATGGCTGTTCCTCAGTGCTACGCATGCGCTTGACAGTCTAGGTGGGAGCCCCCTGCTCGCCATCCTTACTCATGACAGTCTAGTTGATCAAGCAACTAGAGTCACATGTTTGAATCCTTATGGATTACAATGGATAAAACACTTAAATGTTGAGCTAGCAAGCTATAACTTGTTCTTTATAACAGTCCAGGAGAGGGCTGGGATGGATAACTACCGGAGCTGGCAAGCCTCAGATTCCTCTTGAGATCCTTATGATACTGAAAAGACAAACAAAGGATTATTTAGAATCATCCAAGACAGGACAGAGAAGTCAGATTAACAAAAAAGAGAACTTTCTTGTTAGAAAGCAAACTCTAATGATTAAAAAATCAGTTTTGAGGGGGAAAGGGGGGGGCGGTCCCTGCAATACTTTTTTTTCTGCTCTGAAGTTGTGGTGCTGGACATATTGATATGTATTGCTCCCTCCTTAATAACCTTCAGAAAACTATTAAAAACTTGGTTGTTCTCCCAGGCTTTGGGACAGGATGGCTGTGGAGTACCTATGGTTTTGTTTTTCTGATATTGAATTAGCCATCTGCTCTGTGTGTGTCTGTGTGTGTTTTCCAAAAAATTGGTAAGCAAGTGAAAGTCATTGAGAAGTCAGGGAGCTTCCTGTGGGGAACATAGTTGACTGAACAGCTTTGTCCACAAGCTCTGTAGACAGAACTGCCAACGCGGTGCTTTTTTGGGCTTGGGCAAGCTTTTACCTGAAGTCCAGAGCTTTTTCATGCATAAAGAAAAAGCTCAGAATCATCCCATCTGCTCTCCAAAACACCATCTTGTAGCTAGAGAATCGCAAACAGCGTTCATGACAATCCCGTAAGAGATGATGGGAGGCAGAGATGTCACCATTTCCAACCCACGCTGTAGCCTTAAAGGGACATTAGGTCAAGCCGCCTCCTTTCTAAATCATCCAATTTATATATTTTTAAAGTTTTCGTACCCCAAGAGAGGCTTTCTACAGTAAGAAGAAGCCGACTGTCTTGGTGCTTATCGTTATTTCTGGATTAAATTTTTAAAATCATTTTAAGTTTTGGCTTGTTTTCCCAATTAAAGACTAAGGAGGATTGAGAATAAATAATTGCCTCCCTGTTATTATTTTTGTACTGAATTTGAAGGATTTAATATTTTCCTACAGGTTGAATTTGCTGTTTTGAATCTCCAGCCTTCTGTTCACTTTCCCTGAGAGTTGCTTGTTACCACACTTTCTCTTGTTTCAATTTCATTCGGAAGCTTTTCACTAACTCATTAACTCCTATCTGCGCAAGGCAAGTATCTAGGGCGTGCCATAATCTACTGCCTGAAACATAGAGGATTTTAGGGAGATTTTCTCAGAGTTCTGTTGTGAGCTTAAGCAGACCTTCAAAGACATCTTTTCAGATTGCTGTCAGGCTATTCTGCAGAATATTTGGGACACTGGGGAAGATATTATTTCTAAAGTGTGTCATCTGGCTGAAGATGTTATGGAAGAAGATGAAGATTTTGGCAAGGATGGAGATGTTTCTATTCACAGCGAGACTGAAGTAATGCCAGGCGAAGACTACGTTTTGGTGCTGAAGGGGTTAAATCGACAGTCTGAGCTGCAAATTACAAAGGGAGCTGTTTTTCTGAGGGAAAGTTATGGGAGAGAAGAGAATTTTGTGGGAGTTTTTTTGCTGAGAAGTCTGAGTTTTTAAGGGGCAGTTGGGCTGTTTGATTTTTGCAAGAAAAATGCCTTGTGTGTAATAGGGAGATATGTAAATGCCTTCATATATTTTGAAGTGGGGTAAAAAATGAATGTGTAATTGGATTGATCTTCAGCAAAGGATCGTTACCTTGTCGTGGTGCTGGAGCTTGAGCACCTCAATGATGCCATGAGCTAAACTGTGAACGGCCACCCAAGACGGGAAGTTCATGACAGAGAGGTCAGACTAAATGCGATCCCTGGGGAAGGCAATGGCAACCCACCCCAGTATTCTTGCCGTGAAAATTAAATGGATCAGTACAACCAGAGATATGTCGGTATACCATCGGAAGATGAGACCCCCAGGTCGGAAGATGGTCAAAATGCTACTGGGGAGGAACAGAGGATGAGTTCAACTAGCCCCAGACGTGATGACGCAGCTAGCTCAAAGCCGAAAGGACGGCTAGCGGCCGACGGTGCTGGTGGTGAACGGCGAATCCGATGTTCTAAGGATCAACACACCATTGGAACCTGGAATGTAAGATCTATGAGCAAGGGCAAATTGCATGTGGTTCTTGGTGAGATGTCAAGATTAAAGATAGACATTTTGGGCATCAGTGAACTGAAATGGACTGGAATGGGCCACTTCACATCAAATGACCACCAGATCTACTACTGTGGACAAGAGGACCACAGAAGAAATGGAGTAGCCTTCATAATTAATAGTAAAGTGGCTAAAGCAGTGCTTGGATACAATCCAAAAAATGATAGAATGATCTCAATTCGAATTCAGGGCAAGCCATCTAACATCACAGTGATCCAAATATACGCCCCAACCACAGATGCTGAAGAAGCTGAAGTAGAGCAATTCTATGAGGATCTGCAGCACCTACTGGACAACACGCCTAAAAGAGATGTTATTTTCATCACAGGAGACTGGAATGCTAAGGTGGGCAGTGAAATGACACCTGGAATTACAGGTAAGCATGGCCTGGGGGAACAAAATGAAGCAGGACATAGGCTGATAGAATTTTGCCAAGACAACTCAATGTGCATAACAAACACTCTCTTCCAGCAACCTAAGAGATGGCTTTATACATGGACTTCCCCAGATGGACAACACCGAAATCAGATTGACTACATCCTTTGCAGCCAAAGGTGGCGGACATCTATACAGTCAGTAAAAACAAGACCTGGAGCTGACTGTAGTTCAGATCACAAACTTCTGGCACAATTTAGGATCAGCTAGATATGAGCTCACTAATATTCCTAAGGAATATGCAGTGGAAGTGAAGAATAGATTTAAGGGATTGGACTTAGTAGATAGGGTCTCGGAAGAACCATGGACAGAAGTCTGCAACATTGTTCAAGAGGCGGCAACAAAATACATCCCAAAGAAAGGGAAAACCAAGAGGGCAAAATGGCTGTGTGCTGAGACACTAGAAGTAGCCCAAGAAAGAAGGAAAGCAAAAGGCAACAGTGATAGGGGGAGATATGCCCAATTAAATGCAAAATTCCAGAGGTTAGCCAGAAGAGATAAGGAATTATTTTTAAACAAGCAATGCACGGAAGTGGAAGAAGACAATAGAATAGGAAAGACAAGAGACCTCTTCCAGAAAATTAGAAACATTGGAGGTAAATTCCAGGCAAAAATGGGTATGATCAAAAACAAAGATGGCAAGGACCTAACAGAAGAAGAAGAGATCAAGAAAAGGTGGCAAGAATATACAGAAGACCTGTATAGGAAGGATAACAATATCAGGGATAGCTTTGCCGGTGTGGTCAGTGAGCTGGAGCCAGACATCCTGAAGAGTGAGGTTGAATGGACCTTAAGAAGCATTGCTAATAACAAGGCAGCAGGAGATGATGGCATCCCAGCTGAACTGTTCAAAATCTTGCAAGTTGATGCTGTCAAGGTAATGCATGCTATATGCCAGCAAATTTGGAAAACACAAGAATGGCCATCATAGTGGAAAAAATCAACTTATATCCCCATACCAAAAAAGGGGAACACTAAAGAATGTTCAAACTATCGAACAGTGGCACTCATTTCACATGCCAGTAAGGTAATGCTCAAGATCCTGCAGGTAGACTTCAGCAATTCATGGAGCGAGAATTGCCAGATGTACAAGCTGGGTTTAGAAAAGGCAGAGGAACTAGGGACCAAATTGCCAATATCCAATGGATAATGGAAAAAGCCAGGGAGTTTCAGAAAAACATCTATTTCTGTTTTATTGACTATTCTAAAGCCTTTGACTGTGTGGACCATAACAAATTGTGGCAAGTTCTTAGTGGTATGGGGATACCAAGTCATCTTGTCTGCCTCCTGAAGAATCTGTATAACGACCAAGCAGCAACAGTAAGAACAGACCACGGAACAACGGACTGGTTTAAGATGGGGAAAGGAGTACAGCAGGGCTGTATACTCTCACCCTACCTATTCAACTTGTACGCAGAACACATCATGCAACATGCTGGGCTTGAGGAATCCAAGGCTGGAGTTAAAATCTCTGGAAGAAACATTAACAATCTCAGATATGCAGATGATACCACTTTGATGGCTGAAAGCGAAGAGGAACTGAGGAGCCTTATGACGAAGGTGAAAGAAGAAAGTGCAAAAGCTGGCTTGCAGCTAAATCTCAAAAAAACCAAGATTATGGCAACCAGCATGATTGATAACTGGCAAATAGAGGGAGAAAAAGTAGAAGCAGTGAAAGACTTTGTATTCCTAGGTGCGAAGATTACTGCAGATGCTGACTGCAGTCAGGAAATCAGAAGATGCTTAATCCTTGGGAGAAGAGCAATGACAAATCTCAATAAAATAGTTAAGAGCAGAGACATCACACTGACAACAAAGGTCCGCATAGTTAAAGCAATGGTGTTCCCCGTAGTAACATATGGCTGTGAGAGCTGGACCATAAGGAAGGCTGAGAGAAGGAAGATCGATGCTTTTGAACTGTGGTGTTGGAGGAAAATTCTGAGAGTGCCTTGGACTGCAAGAAGGTCGAACCAGTCCATCCTCCAGGAAATAAAACCAGACTGCTCACTTGAGGGAATGATATTAAAGGCAAAACTGAAATACTTTGGCCACATAATGAGAAGACAGGACAGCCTGGAGAAGATGCTGATGCTAGGGAGAGTGGAGGGCAAAAGGAAGAGGGGCCGACCAAGGGCAAGGTGGATGGATGATATTCTAGAGGCAATGGACTCGTCCCTGGGGGAGCTGGGGGTGATGATGACCGACAGGAAGCTCTGGCGTGGGCTGGTCCATGAAGTCACAAAGAGTCGGAAGTGACTAAATGAATAAACAACAACAATTGGATTGATAATGAGGCTATTATGATTTCATTTCTCTTTAATGATTTGGATTAAGATTTACTGGACTTTTTAAAGGTTTCTTTGATTTGTAAGATTTATAATGTGTCTATAAGGTATAATAATAATTGCTTGGTTTTTAGTTTTAATAGGGTTAAGATTGCTGTAGTATTATTAATTATAAAAGTGGACAATTTATATGTTTTTATAATTTGATTTTTATTATAGTGGACAGAAATATATAGAATAGTTGTAGGAAGGAAATAGCTAAATAAATGGTTTTTTTGGGAGGAAGTTCATTTAGAAATAGATAGATAGATATAGATATAGATATAGATATATAGATATGTTTATTCATTCTTTTTTTATATAGGGGGAAGAAGCAATTGCATTAGTGATTTGTATATGTGCTAATGGAAGGATTTATAGAAATAATGTGATCTTGGTTTGGTATAGAGTAAGGGGTTGATTATAGAAATTGCTATATATTCTTGTTGTTGAAAGCCAGAAGTCACTTCTTTATGTAATCTTCAAAATTCTTTTTTCTTGTGTTTCACACTTTCTTAGTTTTTCTTTTTGTATTTTTTTGCTTCTTTGTAGTTTCAAACTTAATAATTTTTTTTTTTTTTTAAAGTCATTGAGGAGTCAGGTGGCCTTGAAATGGAATTAAATAATGAAATAAATGGAACTTCTGGTGAAGACATGGTGAGCTAGACATCCCTCAAGGAGCAGGGATGACATTACAGTGAAGTCGACCAGAGGGTGGATCCTGGCCAACGAAATGTCTCTGGAGAAAGGAGGGATTGTAAGATTGCCCACATGTACTC
The DNA here is from genome assembly GCF_035149785.1 of Candoia aspera. Taxonomy (NCBI): domain Eukaryota; kingdom Metazoa; phylum Chordata; class Lepidosauria; order Squamata; family Candoiidae; genus Candoia; species Candoia aspera. The sequence continues at coordinate 137,612,919 of NC_086153.1, read as the reverse complement.
CAGACAGCTGCTCCTCATGAGTAGACTGCAGGAACTGAGGTTTTTGCTGTCAGCATATATGGACATAAAGTTTGGCCAAGCCACATTTCTTAATAATTTTGGAATTAATTTTTAATTCTTTTCAAATATTAGGAACCTTCGGAATGGCAAGTTTTATGGCATTCACTGGGTGAGTTTCCTTCAATCCTTAATTAACATTTTAAGCATGAGTTTAAGGACTTAGATTTTGGAATTAATTATAAAAATCCTTCCCATGGGAAATGGCTATTTTTTTTAATTAAAAAAAAAATACATGATAGGATGGGACTTTGAAGGTTGGATACTAGAGGGAGCCATAAGGAATTAAAGATTACAATTAAAGGAGAAGAACATTTGACTTGTTAACACAGAATGGAGCAAAATACTTTAACACTGGATTTATTAAAGTTTATTTGTGAACAACGGACTCAGAAGTTAACTTTAAGAAAGTCTGTCATCATAGATAGACTGTATGTAAATGATGTTATGGAAGAGGAACATGTTCTACCAGAAAAGACTGAAATAGATTTGAATGTGGATTTAAAAATGACAGGCTACAAGAATGATCTGGAAAAAGACAATATATTGGATGTACAAACGAAACTGGATGATGTTTTAATAATTAAAATACAAATAACAAACTAGAAGAGTGACTTGGATAGCTTTCCCATAGTGGATTTACAAAAGAGACCTGTTAAAGTTTTGAAAGACTTGGCGAGAAAGGACAAAGGAAAAAGGAAAAAAAATCAAGTTCTATGACATTATTTGAGGGGATTAAAGACCAAGATTATTAAAAGTGAAAGGAAGAAATACAAAGTTCCTTTATTTGATCAAGGTTAAAATATATATGTTGTTATCTCTGATAACCCATAATGAACTTTTGCTGACCGGGACCGAATGACGAGGTTTCAAGGATTTGTTTATTGATAGGAGATGAGATATGGGATGAAAAGATTGTTTGTTGCATTTTAAGAGAAGGTGATAAGTTGTTAAAATTGTTTATACTTGTGACAAAGGGGGAAGCTACTTCTTTATATGTTTCTTTTCTCTTTCTTTGCTATATTCTTATTTTTTTCTTTCTTTTCTGTTTTACTTTTTCTATTTTTCTTTTTTCTTTCTTTTTCCTGCACTCTCTATCTCCTCTTTCTAATCTTTTATTTTTGTAGTTTGTATTAGTTTTTATCTGTATAATTATAATCCTTAATAAAATTATTTTTAAAAAAAGAATTAAATAAATAAATAAATAAATAGGTATGTCTTTGGAGTGTAGGTCTTTAATATGTGAAGATGATGCATTCATTGCAGGGGTGCTTCTTTTGTGGTGCCTGTCCTCCAAGAAATCAATCGAAAGGGACATTATTAGACTTAATAGTGCCATCCAATGGAGCAAGGAATTCCTGGTGGCACTTTTAGATGAATAGAACTTTTGGGGTTGGGGCAGATTTCTTGCTTTTGCCATTCTTCACCTGCCTAGAAGGCTCCATGTCATCATCACTATTGGAGGGCGGGGGAGAGAGAAACACACAGGAAACACGACTAATAATTTTTAAGTGATCTTTGTACAACGTGGCTGACTAAGTCAGCTGCTCCCCAGTGAACTTACTCTTCTACTATATCAACAGCACCCTATCACTGAGGACCCAGTTGGAAGTGGGAAGAACCACTCCAGCTGCTGCACAGGAGGCTGAGAGGATGGCATGACCCATCTTTTTTGATCCCTTTAGTTTGACAAAAAAGGGAATAATCTGTGGTGCTGTAGTTGGATTTGCCATCACCATGGACAGCATTGTGAGGGCTTACTTACCTCCACCTTCTTTCTTTTTTTCCCTAGCCCTAAGGAGTTGAAAAATTAAGAGGAGAGAGATGAAGTGCCTAGAAAAACCACATTTCATAGGGCTACCCTGAGACACTTTTTGTTTTGGAAGCACAAAGGACAATTAAAGATTGTCCTCCATGAAAATCTTCCTGTCCCTGTTTTGATGACACAGGGGAGATTGATTAACTCCAAATGCTTCCCAAGCCTGGTTTACTTTCTAGGGTTAATTGACTGAGCTGGAATGGAGTGTATGATTCACAAAGCCTCCCCTCCCCACCTTGACCCAGTTAAGAGTGTTGTGCGAACAGGGCAGTAGAAAGGCAAACAGATGAGAAATAGAGGAATACAACAGTAATTAACAGAGGAGACTGAAATTGTACATATTTCTAAAGAGGAGATCAAATCTTCCCCTCCCTCTCTCTTTCATCTTCTAACAGTACTGTACCCATGGAAACCTGGGTATTTGATTAACCCTGAGCTACACGTAACCTTCACCTAGACAGCTCTGCTTTCAAAAGAGCTGGACTTTGTAACCGGAGCCTTTTCAATTATTTCTGCCCAAAGTGATGGGGAAAGTCAGGATGTCAGGTTCAAAGGAAGAGCTATAATTTGGAAGCAACTTCCTGTTTGGACATTTTGTTGGTTTTGATCTTGCAACGTCCTGAATGGAAGGAAATTGCATAGAGGAGATACTTTCTACATCTGTGTGCCATGTCATTATTTGCAATTACATAATTTAACAAATGAGGGTCAATTGTTCACTGTGTCTGCTTTTAGAATCCTGATTCCTCATACGTTTGTACATTTATTTCACAACATTACACATAATTAAAAATGAAATCCTCTAACTCCTGGATTTGGAAAAAAGTCTTATTTAGTTGTTTATGTAAGTCAGTAGAACGTACAGTATATCTAAGTATATAAATATAAATACAAATAATCACATTGTAAATGTATGTTTCTTGAGTACTCTCATACATTAAAGAGAATCTCTTTTGTTACCAAATTGCATGCTTGGTTATTCTTTAGAGAATGGTCAACTTTTACTTTTAAGAAAGTAATGCACATTTATTAAATGGAGACCTCAGCCTCTTTAACAACAGTGAATTAAACTGTATGTTACAAGGATAATCATTTACAGTTTCTTAAAACTGTTTATTTTGACATGAAATGAATCTTATGAATATCATTATTAAGACAATGCTTCCCCAGATCTTTCGTTGCATTTTGAAGAGTTTAATGGCATAAAAGTTACATTTATGGGAAGTTAGTTAATTGAGTTCTATGGGAATCAACCATTTTCATTTTCTGACCTCTGAGAAAAAGTCACAGTGTATCAGCCTTATTTGATATAGCAGTGTGATTAATCAGTTCATTAAATGATGATTAAAATGTATTTAGGGTCATTTTAATCTGTTCTCTGCTTTGTCAAACATCGAAACTTGCAACAGGGGTAATGATGATAATCTCTTTGTGATAAAGTGGAAGATGAATATAGCATTTTAAGCATGATATACTTGGTCTGAAAGGAAGTTTGCTTTCTATGATAAAATGTGTTCGCAAAAAAATAAGCCACCATTCTGAAAATTTCCAGTATATCCAGGAAAAAGACTAGTGCTTATGAAATGCCTCCACTCCCCATCCGTTCTTCTATTGTTTTAAAATAGTAACACATCTATTTTTATATAGCATAAAATAAGCAAAAGGAACTACATGCTCCTCTGCTTATGAGAGGCAGTTCTAGAGGGAAGCCCAGTGTCCTATCTTAAGAGGACTCCAGAGCTGAAAAACGGCATCTTCCCTCTTAGCAGGTACGTGTGCTGATTCCACTTATCTATTATCATGGCTCAGTTCACACCTGGAAGATTCCAGCCTAACATGGAGGATTTATCTGAACAGGAGAGCCAGAATGAAGGGAATACAAACAACCATTCAGCATCAACCAACATGAATAAAGTTAAAAATAAGAAAAAAATCTAGTTTGGGGGGTTCGCCCCCCCCAAGGGGCAGCATTGTAAGAGACCAAGAAAGATTTGGTATAAATTCTGAACTATCTTTCCCACTCACTCAGAAAGCATAACTCATCTATTACTGCTACAATTTGGTTACTATTGTGGCTATAATAATTATACAGTTTTAATTGTGTTTGCCTTTGTCTCCATTGGGCTTGATATTGATGGCTATCTACGCACTATATAGTAGTGTGTAGTGTGTACGCAGAGACACACAAACATATAGCCTCGCTCTTTCAGAATGAAAAAAAAAGAAAAGGTGAAAGGTCCCCTCTGCAAGCACTGAGTCATGTCTACCCTTTGGGGGACACCGCATGGTAGGCAGCACTATTGCAACCGAAACTCTCCCCACGACCCGAGTTCGATCCCAGCGGAAGCTGGAGTCTCTCTCGGGCAGCCAGCTCAGGTCGACTCAGCCTTCCATCCTTTTGAGGTCGACAACATGAGTGCCCAGCTTGCTGGGGAAGGTGACGGCTGGGGAAGGCAATGGCAAACCACCCCACTATAGTCTGCCAAGAAAACGTCGCGAAAGCGGCGTTCCCTCTTTCAGAATGAGTGCAGAGTAAACTTCATTTGCCCTCCTGACATTGCCATAAAATCAAATCGGATTGTTTCGGTGATGTCATTAAGTGTATGATGTGATCCTTGATTGGCTGGGGTCATCGTATAATGGGGAAAGAAGTCCCTAAATGGTACTGATAGTTCTGATACAACAGTGAATAAGTGGCAGAAAAGAAATGCAAAAAGATGGAAAATACCATGTTTCAGAGCAACCTTGTCCAAACTTTATTTTGGACTGCAAATGTTCACTCAGATATAACCAGACCTTTGAGATGCAATAATGTAAAACAATTTCAGAATAATCCTGCTATTGAAACATGATGTTTGTTTTACATACAACTGTTTTTTTTAAAGCCCAGTTAATATAAGTCCTTTAAACATGTCTGATAGTATTACAAACATTGTATTTGTTTTCATGAGCCTACTTCTTGAGGGGCTTTGATAGTCTGCAAAAGAGGATCTGGCTTACAACCATTTAATTAAGAACACGTTTCCAGTAATTTGTCAGAAAACTCCATCCATTATACCAACATTCTTCTTCTCTTTGCAATGCAGACACGATAGCAGGTTATACAAAAGAAGGATCTGTAATGCCTCTTGGCCTAGGCAGTCTGTCGAATTAGTGGCACGAACTGCAGCAAATCATATTTTTCAGACAGGAAGGTTAGAAACTAGTTAACGGTGATCTAGATATAGCAATCCTGAAACACTTTTTACCCATTTAACAGTTTCTCTGGGAATCTCATCAGCCAGGTAGTTAGAAATGTCAAATTATGGATTTGTGGTGTTGCAGGCTCTTGAGATAGCAGTATATGTGTCTTCACTTCCTTCACAATGAGTTAAGCCAACCTGTTTGTTTTAGAGCCTTCCAGGTTATCCAGTGGTGGAGGGGAGATCCAATTCTGCCCCCCCCCCCACTACTGCTTTGATGGCACTACTGCAAAGCAGCCTTCCCTGATTCAGAAGGAAGATTTGCTGCAATTCAGTCAACAAGTAGAAAGTTACAGTTTTCCTTGAGTAGTTCAATATTCATGTCTCCCAAAAAGTGAATGGAAAGACAAAGAAAGCCTTGGATTTTCCACAGCAAGCCTCTCTTTTAAACCTGTGGGGAAGCAACACATCTTGTGTTGTGACTAAAGCTGTCCAAACCAAATCAATCTGCTTTGCAAATTGGAGTCCAAAACAAATTTTGTTTTCAGTGCCCACCCATAATTTCTCCTTAAACTGCATTCTTTAATTATCTCACCAGCATGCCTAAGAATCATAATTAGCAAGTTTCTTTCTTTTGTGATTTTGTTCACTGTGTTATGTGTGGTCTTGTTGTTGCTTGGAATATTTTATGTCATATGAAAATAAAAACAGGTCATACTGGAAAAACTCTTCCGCCTCCTCGATTTTTCTTCGTCCATCAAAACGCCTGTTGTGCTGTGAGAGAGGTGACAAAGCAGGTGGACCTTTCAGTTTTGGATGTTTTTCAAATTAACTTTCTCTTACTATTCAAGCATCGCATCAGTCTTCACACTGTGATTTTACTTACGAAAGGTCCAATCAGGCTTCCACAGCTTCTAAAATGATATTTTAATGATTGTGTACATCTCAGTCCCAACACTAGATGATCAACTGTATCACCTCTGAGGAGAAGGCTCATCCCATGCCTGAACTGCTACTTCCACTTACACAAACCCACCCAGCAGCAGACGACTGACTGGGGAATTGCTCTCTCCTGCAAGCTTGAGTGACAGGCCACAAACATTCCAAGATCCAGGCTTTGAAGCTGGAGGAACAAAACTCCTTTTCTTGGGTGTGCTAAAGAAATAGCTTCAGGAAGGATCCCGCCATGATCTAAAACCGAATGTATTGCTACATTAATAGCACTGTTAATCTATAGCGGATGATTTAGGTATTCGAGATAGGCACTGACAGATGTTTGTGGGTCTGTGCATGAGTCTGTGGGGGAATCTTTGGTTAAAACTGGCTTTCAAAGATGACATGAGAAGAAGAGGCCTTTGTTCCTCCCCCACCCCTTTAAATCTCATCATGTTTAATGTTACACCATTACATAGCTCTTATTTTGCATAAATACATGATGATTATAGCAGTATAACCTTGGCAACACACTGTCCCCTTGAGGCAGCCTGAAATAGAACAGAATTGCAGATTATGCCCTGTAACCACCCTACTGGGAGCACTATTTTATTGTGCTTTATTTCCCTTTCTGTAAGATTAAATGAAAATGATGGTAATTGGGGTTCTGCTAAAACAGTAAGAAGTGAGCAAGGGGAAGAAGGCAGCCCTTCCCCACACCACACTCCTCCCCAAAAATGTGGACCCTTGGTCACAACACTTTGGAAATTGGGGGGGGGGGGGATCACCCAACATTTAATTGTTAAGCTGACCTAGGAAGCTTGCTGTTGAAACAAAGTAAAGTACCACAGGGAAGGGCAGTCCTCTCACTCCCTCTTGCCTCATTATTACTGCAATTTTTCAAAGTCTTCTTGGAGAATCCTTAGAAAATAATGGAGTGTTCCTGTGAACTTCCTTGGGGAAAACTCAAAAAACCCAAGTCTGGGGGAGCTGACTCCTGACCTTGGCCCCAAGACTTTAAAAAGAATGGCCAAACAATTCTATTTGTGTAAAACTAAAGTGATCAGGACAAGTTCCTGAAAATTTACAACAATTGGTAACATATTTTCCTTAGTAATGTTAAATTTTTGCAACTTTATCCTAAGAGACATATAAGGAGACCATCCAACTACATCAGGCATTGACCTGCAGGATGGCATCCTGCCCTAAAGAAAACTGCCTTCTCTGTAGGTTGCAGTATGACATGTTGTGTATTCTCACCACATCAGTCATGTGGTGAGAATACACAACATGAGGACTTAAGAGCTTGTGTCCCTTGACAAAATGCACATTAGGAGCAATCGAGAAAGAACCAGACTGTCTCTTTCAGGCAATGCCAAGAATAGTGGTGATTTATGCCTACAGATATTATTCACCGCATGAGTGAGGTGTCCTTTGAGTACCCCTTCCTGAGTACATCATGATGTGAAGCTTCAACCTGTCTGTAAAGCATATAATCTGTACTCAACAGAATGAGATGAAACATGCAGTCATATCTCAAAATATAAAGGAGGAGTCCAAGGTTGCTGTTGGCCTGAACATCTGCCTGAAAATTTTAGCCATTCAATATGCAGTTACATATCACTAAAACTTCTATTACTGCATAACACTGCGTATCTATCATATTTGACACCTGGAGCAGATAATTTTTTAACACACCGTCCTTCATTGCCAAGAGCTAGTTTGGTGTCAGACTAGAAACCAAGACTCTTGAGTTCTAGTCCCACCTTTGCCACAAAGCCACTGGATGATCTCAGGCCACTTACTTCTCCCAGCCCTAGGAAGAAGGCCATGGCAAGCCACTTCTAAAAAGTGCTATCAAGAAAACTGCAGGGGGAAGTCACCAGGAGTCAAAACTGATTCAAAGGCACAAATGTTTTCTTCTGTCACAGCTGCACCATCACTGACCACCAAATAGCTGATTGGCACACAGGCAGCAGCAACCTGACTCCACACCTGTTATTAGCCTCCTTGTGTCTTCAGCAGCACCTCCTTATTGCCTTTACCCAGGGCAGACCTCCCCTCCCCCCTCTTCATATGCCATTGCTGCCAAGCAGCATGTAAGGAATGCCTAAGACCAAATAAAAGACTAATGTAGTTAATGTAGGGATTGTGGCAAGTTAGCCAGGGGATTCCCAGAACCACTATAGGCTTGCCCACCGGGGTGACCACAAATTCTATGGTTTCCCTGTGCGTGCCTATTTGTAGGGTAACATTCCCTGTACCCTGGGTGGCCGCCCCCCCCCCCCACCGTGGAACCATCGAGTTGTTGGAAGATCAGCGGCTTCGGGAGAGGGAAACAGGGTAAATTTAGCACAGCAACTAGGTTGGGGTGGATCAGGCATCTGGAACACCCGGAGTCCACCAAAGCCCCAACTTCGATGGTCTTGGAGCAGTAGCTCAGTTCAATTTTTACGGCCAGGATGGGACAGTCCGCACTCACCCTGGTGGTATCGCGCCCATTCTCCACCACCTGCCCAGCGGTGCTGTTTAGGATAGGTGGAAGGCATTTTCCGCCAGCTGCTCCGGGGCAGCCAACCCGTCCCCCACGAGGTAGACGTCCTCTTCTTCATCCGGGGTCGCTAGTGCCCCTGTCAGCCGTCGGGGAGGGTTGGGTGGTTTCTGCAGAGCCTTCTGCATCGGTCTAGGTGGGCAATCCACCGTCCTAGCCTTGTGGCATTCTGCCGCACGGTGACCTCCCTTACTGCACTTGATGCATTGCCCACGGGCAAAGCGACGTTGTCTTTCGGCGTCCCATGTCAGGCTCAACTGTGGCACTGGCCCTTCCTGCTGGGAGGATGCCTGTCTCTCTTAGTCGCCAGCATGAAGGTGCGCTGGGCATGTTCAGCCTTCCTGGCAAGACAGATCCAGTCATGCAGTGAGTCCGGATCGTCTCTGTACAGCGTCCATTGCAACACCTTTCGATTGAGGCGATCCTTAAACATATCGATCAGGGTGGCCTCCGACCATTCAGGGACCTTCCCTGCCAAGACCTTAAATTCTAGGGCGTAATCTGCGACCGATTTCTGCCCCTGATTGAGTTCTTTAATAGTGCCTTTAACCCTCTTCTTCGCCAGGGGGTCTTCAAAGTACCGCTTCAAGGTGGCCAGGAAGGTGTGGAAGGTAGCCAGGGCTGGGGCTCCAGACTCTGACATTTGTACGTACCAGTCCACGGCTCTGCCCTTAAGTTTTGTGGCAATAGCTGAGATTTTAGCCCCTTCCGATGCAAAACAATGTCTGTATTGCTGTACGTAATTTGTTGCGTTGGTTAAAAAAAATGACAGGTTCGTGGGGTCGCCATCAAATTTTACTGGAAAGTCTTTAACGATCCCACCAACTGGAGAAACTCCAACCTGTGAGTGAGTAGGGGTAACCCCCACTGGAATAAAACCACGGGGCCCTGGGAAAAAGTCCCACACCTGGCCCCTTCCTCTTGGGGCTGGTGATAGGGTGGGTGGGATACCAAGACCCCTCCCTGTACCCTGCGCAGCAGCACTCTTCGTGAGCTCACTCACCACAGTTGACATGGATTGCAGCATGTGTTCTAATGATTGCACCTTGGACTCCAGAGCCCTGATCCTGTCCGGTGTGATGGGATCGTCCATCCTCGGTGCTGCTGGTTGTTGCCTGATCAGCAGTCCTGCGAATTCCCTCTCGGGCGTCTGGGGGTATTGAAGTCTCCAAGTGGTGTGGGATGTCCCCGGCCAGGGGTCCGCTATGCCATCCCACCTGAAGTGTTGTTGACTCATGACTCCCTCTTCCATCGGGGCCCTCCACTCCGGGCTGGGGCTCCAGGCTCCAAACTGGGGTGCAGTGTGGGTAGGGAGGGGGCTCGTGTCCCATCTCGGGAGCGTCGATTCCAGAAGCTGTCTGGTCGCCTCCCCCACTCGCGTTGAGTCCTTCGCGTCTTCACTCTGAAGCGCCGACTCCAGGATCGTCCCCGGTTCAGTCATCGCTAGTTGCTTCTCTCGCAAAAAAAAAATTTCCTGGTAGAGGCTAGCGAGGTTCGTTCTTAAAAGACTCTCAGCTTTATGTAAGGAATGCCTAAGACCAAATAAAAGACTCAGACTCTAAATCAAGTTTAAGCTCTGGCTTTTATTTAGAATAGAATGCACACCAGTAAAAAGCTGAGAGTGAGGGAAGCGCGCCAAAAATTGAATTAAATAGTCTCGCACCAAACAGCGCTACACCCCCACACTCCCCGGGTGTGCCCCACGAGTTCCATGGAGTGACAGGCCATCAAGACTTGATAGGTGAGAGGTCATCCAGCCCCATTCACCCCAGGCATCGCCGCGTTTATCTTCCTGCGAGGTAATGGTCCATTACCAGGCAATTAGACCTCGATATTCCTTGAAAGCCCGGACGTGCCTTTCCGAACCTCACCCTGATCCTTTCTTTTTCAGGGGCGTCAATGGCCGGGCGATGGGACCTTGTTTGTTCAGTAGATCTCCCAACCCCATTACCTTCTTTGTCCGGTTTATTGCCCACACCTCTCCAGCCATTGACACGCATCCGCGCTTTGTCATGCGAGCCGTTACGATGTCGCAAACATCACAACGGCGATCATGACACAGCACCATTCAAATATTTGTCCTTTTCAGTCATCTGTGTGGGGCTAAGCAATCTGGTGTCCTCCAGATTTTTTTTTTTAATTATAATTCCAGTAAAACCAGCAATTGTGATGGATGACAAGCTCTGTGGAAGATGTAGTTCAGACAATTTACAGGACAGAAGATTGCCTATTTGTGTGCCTCTGTAATCCTTTCAACCTGCATTATGCATCTCTACATACCTATTTGAGGCATCTCAGGCTGAACCCACACACCTGTGTGTTTTAATTAAAGTAACTCTACCCCATCCAGCTGGTTGCAGAGCAGCAAAACCAGAAGTCTTGTGGCACCTTAGTGACTACCAGTTTGATTATGACATACATTGTGGATCACACAGCAGCAGATGCAAGGAGTGATATCCTGAGAAAGCAGGAATGAAATGCAGGAGGCACAAATAGCTTAGAAATAGTCAATGTCTCACTTTAGCTTCATTTCTCTTCCTTCCATGCTTATAATTTGATAATTTGAGCTGAAATTAAAGGGCTGTGGGAGTTTAGCCAGGCCTATGATTTTCTGTTCCAATACCAAAAAAAGGAAACTTAACAGAGTGTGGAAACTATCGTACAATATCCTTGATTTCACATGCTAGCAAAATAATGCTTAGGATCATCCAATGCAGATTAGAGCCCTACATGGAAAAAGAGATGCCAGATGCTCAAGCTGGCTTTAGAAAAGGCCGAGGGACACGAGACATTATTGCTGATGCGTGCTGGATAACTGAGAAAACCAAGGAATACCAAAATGTATTCAAATCCAAATGTGCTCCCTCAATTACAGAAAAGTCTTTGACACAATCACGTCAAGCTGTAGAAAGTGCTCAGAAAAATGGGAATTCCAGAACTTCTCACTGTCCTGGTGAGAAATTTATATACAGGTCAGGAAGCCACAGAACAGATGGAACATGGCAAAACAGACTGGCTTCAGGTTGGCCAAGGAGTGAGACAAGGCTTCATACTCTCCCTTTACTTATTCAACCTAAATGCAGAATATATATTATGGGAAGCTAGACTGGAAGAAGATGAGCATGGTTTTAAACTTGAAGGAAGAAACATCAATAACCTGCACTATGCTGATGACACTTCCCTGATAGCTGAAAATGCAAAGGATCAGCAAGCTCTAGTACTAAAGAGCACAGTAAAAAAAATGGAAATTAAATTAAATATAAAGAAGACCAAACTAATGACAACAGGTAGAACAACCAATCTTGGAACTGACAGTGAAGATAGCAAAGTGGTGGATAGCTTCTGCCTTTTAGGATCAACTACCAACAGTAAACGAACAAGCAGTCAAGACATACGCTGCAGACTAGCACCTGTTAGAGCAGCCATGGAGGACTTATGAATTGTGCAAACCATGGTATTGCCTATAATACTCCATGGAAGTGAAAGCTGAACTTTAAAGAAGCAGGATAGGAAGAGTATTGATGCCTTTGAAGTTTGGTGTTGGAGAACTTTGTTGTTGGAGAAGACTCCTGAGAATACCATGGACTGCCAAGAAAACAAACCAATGGATCATTGAACAAATCAACTGAGAGTTCTCACCCAAGGCAAAAATGACCAGGCTCAGATTCTCCTACTTTGGACACATTATGTGAACACCCAGCTCTTTGGAAAAGACTCTAATGCTAGGAAAGGTGGAAGGAAAGAGAAGAAGAGGATGACCAGCAGCAAGGTGGATGGACTCAGTTATAGTGGTGATTACTGCACCATTAGGAGACTTGAAGGGGTAGGTTAGGGATCAGTCATCATGGAGAAAAACCTATCTATGTGGTTGTTAGGAGTTGAAAACAACTTGGCCTATAATCAATCAATGATCTTCCAGATTGGGCTTGTTTCTATTCCTCCTCATTTTCTGTGTCCTTATCCTTTATTCCAGTCAGCCTGGGGCCAGAGAGTCTTGTGGACAGTTCAGTTCTCTGGACAACCAAAATAGCTGTCTGGACACATTTTCTCTTAGCATCAGTCCCCCATCAGTCCCTGCATCACAAACTCCTAAAATGGGGGAAATCAAAATAAGGATTTAAAACTCTTGGCATATACTTGATTTAGCTTCAAGAGGTTACTGTTCATTGGATAGTGCGGCATGGATGATGGTGGTGGTGATGATGATGATTTGCTGGTTGAATTAGAATAATAAGGAAAATTATTTGGGGAAAAAAACACATTCATAGTCCCTTGGGGCATCTCATCTGTTCACTGAGAAAAGCAGCTTTACTGATAATTTAATATATTGCCAAATAAAAATAGCAAAAGCGAATTCTGACTTGTCCAAAAAACTGCCCAAAAAACTGTCTTGATCAGATGCAAACCAAAGAACTGAAGAAATGTGATCATCTGAAGGTAATAGTTAATCTCTGACTATGGTACATTTCTTCATTCCTTCTACTATACTGAGAATTCAACCAGACCATGTTGATTCCAGAACACATTGTCCTTACTACACCCATGTGTAAACTCAGCCCTGCTATAAGCTGCATAATGATTATGCAGTCTTTTAACATCATGGCCTCTCCTCTCCTCTCCTCTCCTCTCCTCTCCTTTCCTTTCCGACTACATCCATAATAAAGCCTTATATTTTATTTTTCACCCTTATTTTCAGTGCCTGGAGTGCACTGGTTGGAATTTCAGACTCAAACTTGAACATGCCTTTGCCAAATGAGCTTGAGCTTGCTGCTATCTCCCTGCCTTTGTGGGATTGTTGGGAAAATAAAATGATAACGTGAAAGAGGTATGCTGCCATGATCACCAAGGAAAAAGTGGAAAAAATAATGTTTCATCCAATTTAGACACTGTCTGAGATGGACACATCAAAGAGCTGAAAGGAAGAAAACCACTGGAAAGGCCAGAAAGCCACTGTATGTTTCCTGCTTGAATTTATGATATGAACCTGACACTCTGGGCTTTCAGTGCAAATAATTTACATGGTACCCGATGTGAATTCTGAGGAGTTGGTGATCGTTCCAACATGCCAAGAGAATAAAATGAACTGCCTCAAAAAGGAAAATGTGAAATTAGACTGGAGAACCTTGCAACTTGGAAAGCACTGGATGGTGCTCTTATTCCTCATCATAGAATGCCTACTTCATTAACATGTAAACCCATTAATCTCACAGTTGGCATATGAATTCCCACTTGATTTGAACATCTGCCTGGAAGGTGCATCTCTAATTAGAACAGACATGTTATTCCACGATTAAAATAAATATCAAAACACATTTCTGCTTCTTCTAGTTAGCTTTTTCTCAAACTACTGTAGCTGAAGTAATCATGGCTAAAGCTTGTCAACTCTCGGTGGTGCTAAGATTTCATTAAGAGAGGGGCAATGCAAAGTAGTAATTCAATACACATTTATGGGATAAATGTCCACAGGGTTTTATTACTGGCAGATCAGGAGGAAAACTAAATAAGCCTCTTGAACTGCAGTTTCCCACATTTAAAATCCAAATATCTTCAAGTAACTTATTTAATCAAATGTTAAATTTGTTAACCATAAAAAGTATGCAGTCACTAAAAGCAAATCCACCAGTTTAAAGTGTGTCCCATCAATATAGCTGAATGATTCCATCCTTGAAAAGGACAGTCACAACTCAATATTGTTTCATGGATTGTGGAGCGTAGATGCCTTAACCTAAGATTCAAACCCAAGGGTTCCTCTGGAATTAGGTTACTTCCCATTTCCTTGAATGGTGAGGTCCAGGGATTCTACTTTATGCTCCCTTTGAGTGAGAAAGCACACTAGAGATTTATGGGGTCTTTGTAATATTTCTTTTATTTAAATTTATCCAAACAGAGAATGTTGGAAGCAAATGAATTCCCTCAAAGCAGGTAGCAAAATGTTTGATCCTGCTTCTGAATTGTTCTGTATTCTTTCTATGTCAAACCTAAAAGGAATACTGTAAGAAGACAAAGACCTCTGCCCCAGGACCACATAGTTAACTATCATCGGCTAAATTTAAACTGGCACTTCTAGAAGAGCCTGTGTCCATTCCCAAATCGGAATAGTTATTACATACCAAAACATAGAAACTTCTAGAAACAAAAGGAGAGAAATTCCAAGTTATTAAATATCATCAAAAGCCATAATTTATAAATCTTGTAAGTCTAGTCATCAGGTTTACAGTGCAGTACTGTAGCACTAATCAAAAATTGCCACTCATAATACAAATAGCTAATCTCTGGTCTGATTTTTATAGGCCTGGATATTAACCTACTATATGGCATCTGTGTATGATTTTTTTTATAATTATCAGGGAATAAGAAGCAGTTATTTTCAGCTGGTAGGTAATATACAGTCAGGCAGAGCTCACTTCTGAAAATTCTGAGGGCTAGACTACATATAATGGTGAAGGGGTAATTATTTTGAAGAAGTTGCAGATCACTAGGGATAAAGGGTGATCATGTTTTGCAGACAGGGGTTCCAGCTAGAAATCCAGCTTTCCGTAACATCCAAACTCTGAAGCTTAACCTCACTGATAGAGAACCAGAGGAACTGTGGAATAAATATAAAGAAGTTCCTCTAGATGTATTAAATACCAAGTATTAAGGATGAATATGAAAAGTGAATAGCAAAGATGAAGAAGCAGAAGAAAGGAAACTGAATGTCAGAACAAACCATGGAAATTGCCAAAAAGGGAAGGGAAGGGAAGGGAGAAGAGAAGAGAAGAGAAGAGAAGAGAAGCGAAGAGGAGAAGAGAAGAGAAGAGAAGAGAAGAGAAGAGAAGAGAAGAGAAGAGAAGAGAAGAGAAGAGAAGCCAAAGTCAAGAAAGACAAAAATCCCAGTGGGAACTTAATAAAGAATTTCAGAGAGCTGTTAGGAGACAGGAGAAGCTGTATTACAACAACATCTGTAAAGATGTTGAAGATGGAAACAGATATGGAAAAACAAAGAGAGACTCTGAAAAGATCTCTGAACTCAGAAGGAGGTTCCAACCTCAAAATGGTATGTTAGAAAACACCAATGAACAGATAGTAGCTGATTCCAAGAAGATCAAACAAAGATGGAAGGACTATACTGAAATTCTGTACAATAGAGGTGTCAATATCCAGATACCTTAGACGATAGTTCCTACCTACAAGAACTTCTAGTACTTGAAGGTGAAGTTATATCAGCAGTCTGGTGCTGCTGATCTAACATCAGCAGCATCTAACGAAGTTGGAAGGCAACAGGAATTGATGGAATACCCACAGAAATATGACAAGGAACAGAAGAAGAATTAGTAAAGGTTCTAACCAAGCTATGCCAGCAAATCTGGAGAATGACACAGCAACCAACAGATTGGATGAGGTCAATCTACATTCCAATCCCAAAAAAGGAGACTTAATGGAGTGTACAATATCCTTAGTTTCACATGCTAGCATTATAATACTTAGGATCATTCAACACAGAGCCTTGCATGGACAGGGAGATGCCAGATGTTCAAGCTGGCTTTAGAAAAGACCAAGGAACGCAAGACATTATTGCCGATGCATGCTGGATAATTGAGAAAGCCAAAGAATACAAAAAGAGGGTCAGTATGTGCTTCAGTGATTATAGAAAGGACTTTAATTGTATCAATCATGTCAGGCTGTGGAATGTGATTAGAAAAATGAGAATCCCAGAACATCTCATTATTCTTATGCAAAATCTATGCACAGGACAGGAAGCCACAGTATGGACAGAACATAATGGATCAGACTGGCTTCAGAGTGGCAAAGGAGTGAGACAAAGCTGTATACTCTCCCCTTATTTATTCAACTTATATTCTGAGTATGTATTGCGGAAAGCTGGACTGGAAGAACATGAGCATGGTTTTAAAACTGGAGGAAGAAATAACCTGCACTGTACTGATGACACTACTCTGATACCTGAAGATGCAAAGGATCTGCAAGTGCTACTCATAAAAGTCAAGAGGACAGTGAAAAACATGGGACTAAAATTAAATACAAAGAAGACCAAACTAATAATAATGAGTACAATACCCAACCTTAGAACTGATAGTGAAGATATTGAAGTGGTAGATAAATTTGCCTAAATAACAACATTCAGATAAATTGGAGCCCACTTATGAGCTGTTTTGATCCTGTCCTGCTTCACTGACATCCTGTAGAGCATAGCCAGGGATCGGGATTCCTTCCCTCTGTTTCCTGCAAACCCCTATCCTTTCTCAGTTTCTCCCCTCTGCACAACTGCTCTTCCTCAATCTATCAGTTTGTCTGCTTGACCCTTGCAGTTGCTGTAGCTGTAACTACAGCGATAGCAGAGTTTATTCTTTTCTTCTCTTATCTGGCTATGATTGCAGTGAGAGGAATAGACACCTATGTTACCCCCCTTGGAATTCCAGGGAGGTCAAGAGGGAGAAGCAGTCTGACATCACTGCAGATAAATAGGAAGGGGAAATGGGAATAAGTTCAGACTGGATAGGATTCAGTGTTTTGTGCCATAGTTGATAGCTGAATCTACAGAATGAGTAAAAGTTCTTCTTTTCAATGAAACTGAGCATGACAAATTATCAATGTTGTTATTCTACACTAAGAAATTTCAAACTCTGGCAAATATGAAAACATGGAAGAAATGATTAGATTAGATGGCTCAACCAATAACCCCCATCATTCACCCTAAGCTAAATGCATCCTATAAGTAAGCAATGCCAGCTCCCCAGGATTGTAATAAACCCCCTTGATTTGCCTGGGATTGCAAAAAACAGGAGGCGGGTTGTTAAGCACCTGGGAAGTCACAGTATATCATGGAGGGGGTTCACATTATTAGTAACCTCTTTTTCTACCTGGTGAGCCACAAGGAAATAAGATAGATGGGTGGAATAATGCACACATGCAGACAGAGAAAGAGAGTCCCTACTCTGTTTCTTCACTATATCAAAAGGCACATATGGATCAACAAAGAAATTCTCACACACTGTGACAATATTTACTCCATTCTTGGATTCTCTTTTGCAGCCTTCTTCAATTCGGCACCCTCCAAGTTGCTTGGATTATGACTCTGGACGTTTTACTTGGTCCATTACATATGAAGGCACAAGATTGAGAATGGCTGCCCAATTACAAACAAGGATGGAAGGATCTTTCTGTTATGCTTTCTGTTCCCATTTTTTCCCAACAGAAATTATTAATTAACTATTGGATGTAAGTCACCCAGGGTCACCTGGGAGTTAGGCAGCCTCCAAGTTTATGAATGAACGAATGAATGAATGAATGAATGACTGGCTTCACCATCAGTTTGCAACTTCTAAAGCATTTTTTGCCCCCTCTTTTTTAATGTGCACTTTTCTCTACTACAGACATCTTTCTGTTAGACATAGGCATAAACCACTTTTGAAGCCTGAAGTGGATCTCTAGAAATAGACTGATTCTCCTTGGGTCATCTTGGGGGTTGCCCAATCTGACTTCTTGCCCAAATATAGAGAAACATGTTAAAATGTGACTTATGCGCCCACTAAATAGCATGGGAACTCTTGTTTTTCAACCAAATAGGATAAGACTTTCAGACAAGCTAAAGTATTTGGAGGAGACACAGTATGTCGGATTGAGTGACACTGGTGTGAGGATTTTTAGCTGCCTACCTTGAAAAACTGCTTTTTCAATTAGAGGAGAGATTGAGCATCTGGGAGGGGGTGGAATTCAAGCAGTGATGAATAAAGCATAAGTAAGGACAAGGAACTAGTCAAATTATGATGCTGAAGCACTTAGCAAGTAAGGAAGAATGAGAGATGATCTTACAAAAGAACATTAATAAGAGCTAATGGGTAGAGATCTGTATAGAGACTTGCCTCCTCATGAAAGATCATGCTTGGCACAGCCTGAGGGGAAAATATCAAGGAAGCCACCATAATGGAAAAGAGTAATCACACTTTTTTTGGAGTCACACTTTTTTTCCCCAGCTTTAACAATTCAAATGGTGCTTGTTCATACAGGTCTTGCAGAGTTTTGATATTGATATTGTCATAACGGACAGGTTTTTTTTACAAAAACGAACAGCAAGATTGAGGTTAGTGCTGCATTCTCTTATTCCCTACACAACAGAATATAAATTAAGTGAAAGAACCCAAAAGACAAGGTTTTAGTAAAAGGATTAAAAACAAAACAGAAATGTGTTATGAGGTGCCTGCCTTCTCGGTTTCTTGTCTGATAACAAAAATGAAATTTAAAACTGCTCCTGAAGGCAAAGGAGGTGGCCTTATTTTTAGGATATATCTGAATACTTTTCCTCCCTAGCTATCATGTTTTTCTTTTTTTAAGTGAATTAAGAGAGTTTCTCCTTCTTCTTCCCCTTGTTTCTAGCTCTTCTGGAGCAACTGATGAGGCTACAGTGGTGTTTCTCAACCTTGGCCGCTTTAAGCTGTGTGGACTTCAATTCCCAGAATTCCCTGGCTGGCTGGGGAAGTCTGGGAGATGAAGTCCACAAAGCTTAAAGCAGCCAAGGTTGAGAAACACTGGGTTAGCGGTTCATTAAGGTTGAGATGCGAAGAGAGTGGGTTCAGGCTTATCTACTTCATCATGAAGAGATAAAAGTATGTTGCAGTTCACTATGAGCTTGGGAAGTGCGTATTACAGTGCTTTGTATTTTCCATCATCCTCATCCATCTTGGCAGTTGGAAAAAACTTTTGTGTTTCTCATTTATAAAATCTAACCAGAATTGTATGGATTTGGGGAGTTGATTTTTTGGTTCTTTATTGAATCATCTGAGTCACTTCTTTTCATAGAAAATACATTTCCGATTCCATTTTATTTTTATGCTGCTCTTCTTGGAGCTGTATATTTGCTAATTGCAGCAACAGCTAGAGCTTTGTGGTGAATAATATCATAAATCCTTTCTTTAAAATAGCTGGTGGAAGAAAAAACAGGATGTGCTCTCAGTGAGGAGAGACAAGTCAGATTACGGGATTACCCAACCCAGTAACTGGTGCTGCCTACAGGTGTGGATTATACCTCCCAGAATTACCGATTGCCTCATTTAGCGACTGTTCAAAGTTATGACAATGTAAAAAAACAGCTTTGCAACCAATCTTCCCATTTACAACCATCACAGCATCCTGTGGTCATATGATCACCATCCACGTGCTTCCCAACCAGCTTGCGATAAGCAGAGTTAAAGAACATGGAAGTAAAATCACAAGTCGTGGCCATGTGATGTTTCACTTAATGACTGCAGTGACTCACTTAATGACCAAATGGGAAGTGATATTGTAAGTCTGTCATGGTCACATGATTTTCTGCTTAGTGACCATGGCACTTAGCGACAGGGTTGCCAGTCCCAACTGTGATCACTAAGTGAGGATTCCTGCATTAATTTTACTTAGTATTTTATAGTCAGGCTTTTTCCTCCTATCATGGAACTCAACCACATCTGATTAGTCTCCCCAAAGTAATTGAATCTTCATACCTGGGACTTTCTAACAAAAACTGGTGATCTTTCTATTCTCAAGCAGATCTCGGGATGCATAGGAATACTGGTGGAATGTGTTGTAAATTGGCAGGCCAATGAATGGAAGAATACCAGTCTGTCCTAGTGTACATACTTCTGGAAAAAGACTCCCAGAGGCCAATTGTTCATTGTAGGTAAAACGGGAAGGACAGTTTAGCTCTTCTTACAAAAACCGCCATGTCCCTTTAGCTAGGGAGGAGGAACATATCTTCCATCTCCCCTGTAGTCCTGCAAAGGGATTCAATCAAGCTATTTGCAGACTTCATGGAGAACTAATTAATAGAGACAGCTGCAACTAGTTAGCTGTCTAATTTAATCATCAAGGAATATAAATAGCTGGTGCCCTGTCACAAGTGATAGGCAAATGGTTGAGGTCTGATAAATAATATGCTTGATGTCTTCTATACAGAATCATGTTTGCACAAGGAGAAGAACAATTTAGAGAGTGGAAATTTGGAGTCATTTGTGCAGCAGCCATTACAACTTCAGGATTGAGAGACATTCCCACCATTTTTGTCTCCCTGTGTTCAAGACAGCTTTGTGGCCACTGCCATGTTGGGGGGAGAAGTGGCTCACAGATTCTGGATTTTAACCATGCACTGTGTGAAGAAATACTTCCTTTGATTTAGTCTGAATTTGTCACTTTATGTTTCCAGTGCAATATTGTTGGTGCAGCCATCCCAATGGCATGGGTAAAAGTTAACTGGTAACCAGCTTCCCAACTGTCTTCTGACAAGCAGACCTAAGGGGGAACATGGAAGTAAAATCGCAAGTCGCGGATACGTGATGTATCACTTAACAACTTCAGTGACTCACTGAATGGCCAAATGGGAAGTGATGCTGTAAATCTGTTATGGTCACATGATTTTCTGCTTAGTGACCACAGCACTTAGTGACTGAATGAATTGTAAAACTAAAGTGCTACAAAACCAAAAATAAAATCTGCCCTGGGGTTATTAGATTGATGTAAAAATAATAACTGGTAACCAACAGGAAGATGCTTCAGCAAAGGATCGTTACCGTGTCGTGGTGCTGGAGCTTGAGCACCTCAATGATGCCATGAGCTAAACTGTGAACGGCCACCCAAGACGGGAAGTTCATGACAGAGAGGTCAGACTAAATGCGATCCCTGGGGAAGGCAATGGCAACCCACCCCAGTATTCTTGCCGTGAAAACTAAATGGATCAGTACAACCAGAGATATGCCGGTATACCATCGGAGGATGAGACCCCAAGGTCGGAAGATGGTCAAAATGCTACTGGGGAGGAACAGAGGATGAGCTCAACTAGCCCCAGACGTGATGACGCAGCTAGCTCAAAGCCGAAAGGACAGCTAGCGGCCGACGGTGCTGGTGGTGAACGGCGAATTCGATGTTCTAAGGATCAACACACCATTGGAGCCTGGAATGTAAGATCTATGAGCCAGGGCAAATTGGATGTGGTTATTGGTGAGATGTCAAGATTAAAGATAGACATTCTGGGCGTCAGTGAACTGAAATGGACTGGAATGGGCCACTTCACATCAAATGACCACCAGATCTACTACTGTGGACAAGAGGACCACAAAAGAAATGGAGTAGCCTTCATAATTAATAGCAAAGTGGCTAAAGCAGTGCTTGGATACAACCCAAAAAACGACAGAATGATCTCAATTCGAATTCAGGGCAAGCCATCTAACATCACAGTGATCCAAATATACGCCCCAACCACAAATGCTGAAGAAGCTGAACTAGAGCAGTTCTATGAGGATCTGCAGCACCTACTGGACAACACGCCTAAAAGAGATGTTATTTTCATCACAGGAGACTGGAATGCTAAGGTGGGCAGTCAAATGACACCTCGAATTACAGGTAAGTATGGCCTGGGAGAACAAAATGAAGCAGGACATAGGCTGATAGAATTTTGCCAAGACAATTCGCTCTGCATAACAAACACTCTCTTCCAACAACCTAAGAGACGGCTTTATACATCACCAGATGGACAACACCGAAATCAGATTGACTACATCCTTTGCAGCCAAAGGTGGCGGACATCTGTACAGTCGGTAAAAACAAGGCCTGGAGCTGACTGTAGTTCAGATCACGAACTTCTTCTTGCACAATTTAGGATCAGACTAAAGAGATTAGGGAAGACCCACAGATCAGCTAGATATGAGCTCACTAATATTCCTAAGGAATATGCAGTGGAAGTGAAGAATAGATTTAAGGGACTGGACTTAGTAGATAGGGTCCCGGAAGAACTCTGCACAGAAGTTGGCAGCATTGTTCAGGAGGCGGCAACAGAATACATCCCAAAGAAAGAGAAAACCAAGAAGGCAAAATGGCTGTCTGCTGAGACACTAGAAGTAGCCCAAGAAAGAAGGAAAGCAAAAGGCAACAGTGATAGGGGGAGATATGCCCAATTAAATGCAAAATTCCAGAGGTTAGCCAGAAGAGATAAGGAATTATTTTTAAACAAGCAATGCGCGGAAGTGGAAGAAGACAATAGAATAGGAAGGACAAGAGACCTCTTCCAGAAAATTAGAAACATTGGAGATAAATTCCAGGCAAAAATGGGCATGATCAAAAACAAAGATGGCAAGGACCTAACAGAAGAAGAAGAGATCCAGAAAAGGTGGCAAGAATATACAGAAGACCAGTATAGGAAGGATAACAATATCGGGGATAGCTTTGACGGTGTGGTCAGTGAGCTAGAGCCAGACATCCTGAAGAGTGAGGTTGAGTGGGCCTTAAGAAGCATTGCTAATAACAAGGCAGCAGGAGATGATGGCATCCCAGCTGAACTGTTCAAAATCTTGCAAGATGATGCTGTCAAGGTGATGCATGCTATATGCCAGCAAATTTGGAAAACACAAGAATGGCCATCAGAGTGGAAAAAATCAACTTATATCCCCATACCAAAAAAGGGGAACACTAAAGAATGTTCAAACTATCGAAGAGTGGCACTCATTTCACATGCCAGTAAGGTAATGCTCAAGATCCTGCAAGGTAGACTTCAGCAGTTCATGGAGCGAGAATTGCCAGATGTACAAGCTGGGTTTAGAAAAGGCAGAGGAACTAGAGACCAAATTGCCAATATCCGCTGGATAATGGAAAAAGCCAGGGAGTTTCAGAAAAACATCTATTTCTGTTTTATTGACTATTCTAAAGCCTTTGACTGTGTGGACCTTAACAAATTGTGGCAAGTTCTTAGTGGTATGGGGATACCAAGTCATCTTATACAGATTCTTCAGGAGGCATACAACGACCAAGTAGCAACAGTAAGAACAGACCACGGAACAACGGACTGGTTTAAGATTGAGAAAGGAGTACGGCAGGGCTGTATCCTCTCACCCTACCTATTCAACTTGTATGCAGAACATATCATGCGACAAGCTGGGCTTGAGGAATCCAAGGCTGGAGTTAAAATCTCTGGAAGAAACATTAACAATCTCAGATATGCAGATGATACCACTTTGATGGCTGAAAGTGAAGAGGAACTGAGGGGCCTTATGATGAAGGTGAAAGAAGAAAGTGCAAAAGCTGGTTTGCAGCTAAACCTCAAAAAAACCAAGATTATGGCAACCAGCTTGATTGATAACTGGCAAATAGAGGGAGAAAATGTAGAAGCAGTGAAAGACTTTGTATTCCTAGGTGCAAAGATTACTGCAGATGCTGACTGCAGTCAGGAAATCAGAAGACGCTTAATCCTTGGGAGAAGAGCAATGACATATCTCAATAAAATAGTTAAGAGCAGAGACATCACACTGACAACAAAGGTCCGCAAAGTTAAAGCAATGGTGTTCCCTGTAGTAACATATGGCTGCGAGAGCTGGACCATAAGGAAGGCTGAGCGAAGGAAGATCAATGCTTTTGAACTGTGGTGTTGGAGGAAAATTCTGAGAGTGCCTTGGACTGCAAGAAGATCCAACCAGTCCATCCTCCAGGAAATAAAGCCAGACTGCTCACTTGAGGGAATGATATTAAAGGCAAAACTGAAATACTTTGGCCACATAATGAGAAGACAGGACAGCCTGGAGAAGATGCTGATGCTAGGGAGAGTGGAAGGCAAAAGGAAGAGGGGCCGACCAAGGGCAAGATGGATGGATGATATTCTAGAGGTGACGGACTCGTCCCTGGGGGAGCTGGGGGTGTTGACGACCGACAGGAAGCTCTGGCGTGGGCTGGTCCATGAAGTCACGAAGAGTCGGAAGTGACTAAACGAATAAACAACAACAGGAAGATGACTGAAGTTGGCCTTGGTTGTAACCCACAGATGACTTTATTTAATTAATTTTTTATCCCGCCTTTATTATTTTTATAAATAACTCAAGACGGGGAACTTTCCTAATACTCCTTCCTCCTCCTATTTTCCCCACAACAACAACCCTGTGAGGTAAGTTGGACTGAGAGAGGGTGACTGGCCCAAGGTCACCCAGATGGTGGTTTTTTGTACTGACCACATTGAATGTTTGCAATTTTTAGAATGAATTATGTTCCCCCATGTATTTTTTCCATAAGCATGCATTCAGGTATTCAAATATATGTTAACAACTTAGGACTTTATATTGATATCCCCTAAACTCTGAAAATAGTATAACGGCAACACTATAGCACATGGTGTAATCAAAATTTGATTTTGCAGGTTTGAGCACTGTTCAAGCTGAGTCAGAGAATAGCCAAAAGTAATAAAAAAAAACCTTTTTCTACCAACATGTACATAAATAGCTACTTTATATCTCTATAAAGTGTGGGCAAACTGGATCCCTGCCACCACTACCGTGCAGTTTATATCAGATTGGCCTGGAAATGACCTAAGCTATTTTTCTCCAAAGTATGAACTTGGTTTCATATTTATTACCTAGGACAATGATTTTTTATTTTTTACCATGTGGATTGTGAACTACCTCACATTAACAGAAAATGGTAGAAAGATGGAATATAAAGATGGTGAATAAATTAAAATGTGATAACAGAAACAACATGTAACATTGACAATACCATTGGCTTTTTTAACCCAGGGCTTCTTGAAAAGGACGTTCTACTACCTTTTGTAGAATGTGTGGTTTGTGGGCTTAAGACTGCATCTTTAGCCTCCCAGCCCTTTTGTCAGCTCCTGACATAGAAGTAGTGCCTGCTGCTTTAATCAGCCTTAGGTAGCAGAAATCCATTTAGAAATGGTGACTCCCATCGGGGTGCAGTCCTCCTGTGCATATTGCCGCATGCCTGACCCCATCTCTCTTCGTAGCAGGCAGCAGAGAAAGACCAGGAAATGTTACATTCCTGCCTGGCTTTCAGTCAGTCTAATTTGTATATAACCTCCAAAAGCATTCTTTACAAAAAGGCATTCTATCACCCTGGGTCTTACTGCATAGTTTGTTCCTTTCATGGATACCTTGGTTTACAATGTTAATAATGTGGCGGCTAGTTTCCAGTAATCAGAACTGCTTCAATCTACTTATCCCAAAAAAGCTCTTTTCTTTCAGTTTTGCAAGTAACAAGCCCAGGCTTGCAAATCTTTTGATACGTTTTAGTGATGTTAAGTGGAAGCTGGTGTTGAAATGCCACAATGAAGGGCATGATAAGTAAAGGCCCTAGCAACATCAAGTAGTACATGATTCAGGACAGGGAGAAATAAATAGAAAATTGCCCCTCTAAAGGGAGAGCTTTATTCATCATGCTCTTATGTACAAAGGTGGTTGGGAATTCTTTCTGAGTTAATTCCCATCTAACTTGATTGGGAATCAGTGAACATTCCTGTTTGTCTCTCAGACCTTTAAAAAATTCATGGTTTCCTTTTAAGCTGGAAGAAGGCTAAATGGCAAATCACTTCTGCATTGGTACCAGGAAAACTACATGAAGGTGTCCTTGTAGTCACCAGAAACCAAAGCCAATTCAAGCATTGCTTTGCTTTGCACCCTTTAAATCAAGATCTGCCTGCTCAGTTCATTTTTCTGATCAAAAAATTTTAAGAAGTAATTGTAAAATTTTAACTAGTACTTGTTTTACTAGTAAGTAAAACAATTGTAAAAAAGCAAAGCAGAAGAAAACAACAATGAAGCTATTTTTCATGCCAGTATTGCAACACTCCAGTTTTACATTCAATGTGCATAACATGTGTAAATCTATATAGTTGCATTTAAAATTGTGCTTGAGTACGGGTACTCTATATTTTTCTGTATTTATTAATATGAATTTTTTTATCTTGCACATTCAATCACAATAGCCCTCAGAACGATTTATAGTCACAGTCTGGGGTACCAGTTAGCTGAAACATAATTAGTTACCCAAACAACATAACTATATATTACTTCATTATTTCTCTCTACTCTATATCTTTCCATGTTTCAAAAGTCAGGGCTTTTTCCTTTAAAATCTGCCCTATTTGCAACATCCTTCAAATAGCTGGACATTTCACAATGCTTCTTCATTCCTAGGGGATGCTCATAGAAGAAGATCCCCCCCCTGCAATTCCTCAACCTGTCTTCAAGTCCTATCCATAATATTTCTATCCTTCATAGTGTTTATTCACCCTGGCATTTAATTGATCATACATACACATCTGCCTATTTAGAAATCAGCTTTCAAATAGCTGGGTGTTCTCTGAAGGCTTTTGTTCACAATCTAATTGTTTGGTGGCTTGATCAGCAACAATCTAACATTTCCCACTCACTGAAATGGATGGAACATGGCGGTCTGAATGGCAGAACAGTAATGAAGGAATGGAATTCCTAATGCAAACTGAAAAGCAGCTGACATTGAGCTCAGCTTGGATAACAGTATGAATTGACTACCTGGAAAGGCTTCTCTCTGTCTGTCTAACTATAGGTAAATCTATAGTTTTACCTATAGTTAGACAGCTATACAACATTTAGTGATTGCATGTCAGGAAACTTGGCCAGGGAATATCCCTATATCCTTCCACAGCTCCCTGATCTGCCTTGCTGCACAAAATAACCAGGAAAGGGGCAGTGGGGGAGGGGCAAATTACAAACTCCACCCCTTTCATAGTTGCATCAAAAGTCTCTTATAGTAAGACAGGGAGTCACAATGCATGTTTCATCCTTTCGACAAAATCTAGGCTTGCTGAAGAAACCCCCATAAGCTTAGCTGGAAATGATTATCCAGAGCCTGCCTGACCCTCATCCAGCTAGATCTTGCTAATGCATTCCAGGTCAGTAAGCTCATGCAGAATTAAATCTTATATGGAAGAGGTGTGTCTATTCACTGATTTGGCATTCAGCAGAGCACCCTAAAATTAAAGGGGTCTAATTCCTTAGTGGATAAACTCACTGATAGAGCCAGAGCTTGTAAGGGGTTACTTTGTGTTGTGATAGATGTTTTATCCTTCAAGACCCTTGTGTAGGATATAGGGTAATTCCAAAAGCAGCCATAGAATAGATTTGGTCAACCAATCAAATTATGTAAGAATGACCAATATTAGGAATTTTAAGAAAAGAGGCTACCCGTGTAATAAAGAGTTGAAGCAATAGTATTAATTATAAATTTTATTTATTTATTTTATAAATTTATTCACCGCCCATCTCTCCCCTACGGATGGGACTTTGATCTATTATTTATCACTAACAATATTATGCAAATGTAAATATCTGTGAATGATATTCAGAAGGTTGAACCTTGAAAAGGGTATCCCAGTTGTTTAACATCTAAATGATATGTGACACAGAGTTGTGAGGGTATTTCTCTCACTTTTTTTTTTTCAAACAAAAGCATTCTCTGGAGGTTGAGAGTTTAAGTGAAGGACCAAGTTGATAACTTTACAAAGTGTGTCTGTGTGTACATCACTGTTTCTTTTAACTGTTTTTGCTTCTGAATGATTCAAAGAGCCTCGCCATCTGCAGAGAATAAGGGGAGGGAGGGAAAGGAATATATTCTATCCACCATAAAGAACAGCAGTTGGGGAAAAAAGGAAGAGAACTTGGAATGGGAAAAATGTTTGGAAGAGAATGAATTAAGTAGTCCCTCTTCTTATGGTTCCATCCCACAAACTGACAATATCTTAGAGTTGCTCTTGGTTTTAAAAAAATAAGAAAAAAATGTTCAATTGTTTCCACATTGATTTTTATCCAAAATAAGGTTTTAAAACAAAAGTAAATAACATGCACTGCATAACTGTAAAACTCACTAAAAGAGCCAGATTGTCAAGAGGAATTTTGATGTAAGTTAGGAATGGGATTGCCAACTTTTGAATGAAAGAGTGCATGCCCAATCGCTGATAAGCACACATGCTAGCTGCTATTAAGTTAGATAACAAGGAGCCTTCACTACTGTGTTTGCATGTATACTAGGAGTTTTTGGCTTTGGAAAATATTTAGAAATGTTTCAACTAGTCAGTTGACTGAGCCCTGAAAACTTAAGAGAGAGAAAAAGAACCCACACTCATTTTTTAAATATCTGTTTCTCATATCTAACAGAAACCTCACACTTTTGTCAGTTCAATCCTATGCCCATTTCCTTGGCAGTAAATCTACCATATTCTGTAAATCTCACTCCAGGGTAAATGCATGCTGTGCAAATCCTTCAAAAGTGGTGCTCTGCAATGTGCAGGGGTATATATGAAGCAGTTACCTTTAGATCATTAAAACAGCTACATCTTCTTCTAGGCTCTCACAACTGCTTCATGAGCTGCTCCTGGTTGACTCCACCACATATGTGTGGACACAGCCTGCAGCAATTTCCAAAACAGCCATGGGAATCCAGAAAAAATATGTGGCCACTTCAAGTTTGTAAAGGCTTTCTACAACCCTAGTAAATGTACATGGTTGCAGTACTTGGTTATTATGCAATTACTATGTTTGAACTGAAAAGGAGAGGAAAAACAATACTGTAAGACTAGAAGAGGTCAGAGATCATCAGCATCTATCTGAAGGGTAGATCCTTTATCCATAAAATTATATCCATTTTCTTGAAACGGGGAGAAGTACAGCACTTAACTGGTTTTAGTTGCCTTTAGAAGAAGATCACTGGAAAAATGGAGGGGTTTATATTATTTGAATTTATTTACAGATACGCTGTATAGTTGAATTTAAGCAGAGGCACAGTTGAAGCACTCCAAATCCATTACCGTTAGACCTCAGGAAGGGGCAATTATAATGATTTTAGCATACAAAACCTTAAAAGCTCAGCTCAGTTCTCTGATATTGCTATTTGATCCATGCCTAAATCATCCTAAACTCACCCTAGTGCCACTGCACCTTCCTCCAGCATCACCTCATTGGCCCTGGCCTCCAAGCATCATCAACAAGGCAGTGGAATTTCTCAGTGACAGCTTCATCTGTGCTGATGGACCAGGGGTTACACCGATTTCTGAGGAAAGCAAGGGGTCAGTTGTATGCCCAATTGTTTGTTTCCCTCCACTTTCACTACTTTTTAATGGGAAATAAGAGCCTGAAATATGGGAGAAAACAAAAATCTGGTTTTCTCACAGAATCGTAGAGTTGGCAGAGAATTTAAGAGGTCATCAAGTCTAAGCCCTGCACACTGCAGGATTGACCATACCATCCCTGATAGATGACTATCCAGCCTCTGTTGGGAAACTCCATGTGGAAACCTGTTCCACTGACTGACAGCTCTTACTGTCAAGAACAGTGCTTCTTAACCGTGGCCATTTAAAGATGTATGGACTTCAACTCCCAGAATTCCCCAGCCAGCATGGCTGGTTGGGGAATTCTGGGAGTTGAAGTCCACACAGCTTAAAATGGTCAAGGTTGAAAAACACTGGCCAAGAAGTTCTTCCTCATGTCTAATCTGTACCTACATACTTGAACTTCCATTCCATTAGTTCTAGTCTTATCCTCTGCAGCAAGTGAGAATAAGTTTGAACCCTATACAATGTGACATCTCTTCAGATATTTGAAGACAGCTATCATGTCCCTGCTCAACTCTCTCGTCTGCAAACTTTTAACTGTTCCTCGTGGGACTTGGTTTCCAGTCCTTTCACTACCCTAGTGACCCTTCTCTGGACTTGCTCCAGTTTATCAGTGTCTTTTTTAAACTGGGGTGTGCGGAACTGAACACAATACTGCAAGTGAGGCAGAGTAGAGAAAGATAATTACTTCCCATGATCTGGACAGAATCTTTGCTTCAGAGGGACCTGGGTATTTTGCCAGCTCCTGATGCCATTACCAGGAGCTGCTGCTATAGCGTAGGATTCTCATTTTTTTGACTGAGGATGGCAGTGTCTCTTCTTTCGATTTAGAGAATTTAGGTTTCATCATTCTTAACTGAAAACAGAAAGTCATGGTCCCTACTAATTTATTCTATTTAGGATTTCTAAAATAATCTTCTACCAAGGTATCTATTGGTTAGCACCCATGAAAACATATCACCTGACTATTTTACTATGTTTATAGTTATACTATGCCTGAAAAGAAAACTTATCTGGGTAGATTATGAATTAGCAGAATACAATGACAGACAATTGCAATAGTAACACAGAGGGAAAAGAAATAGTCCAACTGACTAAACCACTATCCTATAGGAATTATTAACATTCCTTTGCAAAGTTTAAAATCCTGGCTAGTTATTACCTTAAGACTACCCCATGATACTACTTATTTACATGACAACATGTTACAAATTAAATCACATAATTTAAATGGGATAATGGAAGCCATCTGGAAAAAAACAAGCTTTTCAGAGTTTTTAAAATGATATAAATCCTACAAAGCTTTTTGACTAAGTATCATAGTGGAGAAATAGGTAGAGTGTTCTCTATGGTTCTTGTTTGCAACAAAAGCAAAAAGATGACTTTCAAGCAACCTTGTCAATTTTTTTGAAGTTACTTTGTTCATGAGGTAAATTGCCAGATTTTTGCAGGAAATGGAGGGCATTTTGATGTATGCTTGTGTGTGTGTATACATGTGTATGTATGCATGTATGTATGTATATACAGGTAGTCCTTGGTTAACGATGGCAGTTGGGACTGGAATTGCCATTGCTAAGTGACACTATCATAAAGCACAACATCATGTGGCCATGCCACTTAGCAATGGCAATTCTGGCACTCCCGGTTGCTCTTGTTAAGTGAATCACAGTGGGTTGTTAAGTGAGGAGATCACATGGTCACCATGTGCGACCTCCTGCTGGCTTCCCCGTTGACTTTGCTTGTTGGAAGCCAGCAAAGAAGGTCGCAAATGGTGACCACAGGATGCTGAGACATCATAATTGCGAGCCAGGTGCCGAGCACCTGGATTGTGATCATGTGACTACAGGGACGTTGCAATGGCCAAAACTCTGGTCATAAGTACCACTTGTTCAGCCCAGTCACAAATTCGAATAGTTGCTGAATGAAAGGTCGTTAACCGAGGACTATTTGTATATGTGTGTGTGGGTGCACGCATGTGCGTGCATGTATAATCATCATAAAAAACAGAAGCCTTTCCCAGGCCTTAACATCCCTTTGCCTGCAGACCATGCCCTCCACATATCTTGAAGGGAGATTTTGTAAACTCAATGTCTCTGTCCTTGTGGTGTGATCAAGTGGAGGACATTATCCACTATGTCCTTCACTGCCGCATTTACAATGAGATCAGGGCCAAATTACTGATGGCAGGTGAACTCAGGGGCTCCAGCCTCAAAAAACTGAACTCTCTTCTTGCAGACATGTTTCCAATAATCAGCAATCAAGTTGCTACTTTTGCTCTGCTGTCATTTAAACTTAGAAAGAAATACTTAAGTTCTTAGTTGTAGCTTTGGCTTTATTTTGCTGTAATCTTTTTATATCTAATACTCTTTTTTATTACTTTATTTTACAATCTTACTATTTTACTGTTATTTTATTGTATTTTATAGCACACTATATGCTATGACCTGTGGTTACAACACTAAAGTTACTTAGATATGTGCGTGTGTGCGTGTGTGTATTGAGAGAGTTAGTTTGATGCAGTACTTTTTTTTCAAAAAAATATGTGATGTCTGAATGATGGTGGACTTTTGCCAGCCTTCCTTTCACTGCCAGTGGAAAAGGAAAAGGAGAACTATAATTCAGATACATTTGAAATGTCGCACATTGAAAATTTGAATGTATATACAATGATCAACTATGCTATTCAGCTTCAGACAGAAGTTATTGCTATCTTAAATTCAAACAGCAATGCACTATACAAATTTCTGTAAATGGCAGCACAAATAGCAGCTAAAATGTATTATTCTGGTAAACAATTTCATAGAGGCAGAGCTGCGAATTCACTGTGCTATGTCTATGCCAAGGATGTTTTAAAGACAATTCCAGAAGTTGCAGATGGAATAGATAAATAGATAAAATGTGTGCTTTTGGAATTCACACTGGCCTTCTGCAATTAGAAACCCATTGACCAGTAGGGGCAGTAAATGCAGAAACTATTAGCAGAGGTACCATCTCCTGTCCTAGTCTGAAAGATTTATTTTGCATGTCTCGGTGTTTAGACTGATGCCTCCTATTGTTTAGATTGATATTCTTAGGGCTTTTATCACTTCCTTAGATCTTAGTAACAAACTTAAGAAAGAATTTCAGAGAGCTGTTACAAGAGACAAGAAGCAGTGCAATATTGCAACATCTGTAAAGACATGCAAAATTGAAACAGACACAGAAAAACACCCGAGGTTTTCCATAAGACTTTGATATTATATATAATTAAGAGATTAAATATGTAAATATATATATATATATATATATATATATATATATATATATATAAAGTATATAATTGGTATAAAATATATAATCAGTATAAGAATATATAATCAATATAACATTAAGCACATTTGTATGCTAAAGGACACCAAAGGACAGATAGTAACTAATTCAAAGACCAAACAAAGATGGAAGGAGTATTAGTTCCGTACAGTAGGGCTGTCTACATCCAAGGTACCTTAGAAGATATTTCCTATTTAGGAATACAATAAGAAAAGAGAAAAGAAATATATAAAGAAGAGACTTCCAACCTTCACCACAAGTATAAAAAAATTAGTGACTCTTCACCCTCTCCAAGGTTACAAACATTTATCTCTTCATTCCATATCCCATCTCTTATCTATAAACAAATCCATAAAACATCATCTTTTCAGTCCTGGTGTCAGCAGAAAGTCTGAAAAGGATTACCAGAGGTAACAACATACATTGTTTTAACCTTGATCAAATAAACCAACTTTATATTCCTTCCTTTTACTTCTAACAGTCTTAATCTTTAATTCTATTTATTTAGTTCTATTCTATTTAGTCCTATTTATAAGAACGCCTAGTACTAGAAGATGAAGTTACAGTAGATCTTCACTCACAGAAGAAGAATCAGTAAAGCTGATCACTAACCAAACTATTTCAGCAAGTCTGAAGAATGACACAGTGGCCAACAGGTTGGAAGAGGGCAGTGTATATACCAATACCAAAGAAAGGAGGCTAACAGCGTTTGCAAACTATTGCAATAATATCCTTAATTTCACATGCTAGCAAAATATTGCCTAGGCAGTGACCAGCCTCTGGAGGGGAGGGGGGATGCCAGGCATTGCAGTCAATCAGAGTTGGGCTGCTACTAGATTGGACCATTCATTCAGAAGGGCTTAAGAAGTTTGTGTTGGAAAACAGCAGTTTTTAATCAAAGCTGAAACACAGGCAGGGGATACATTTGCGATGGACTGGGAGTCAGTGGAGGAGGATGTCATCCATTCTGCACCCAGGAAATGTTGGGTGGTTTGTACTCACAAGGGCCAAGTAGAAAATGTAGATCTACCCTGAGAGGGTCTGAAGTTCAGGGTAACTAGTATGGCTAATGGAGTGGAAATTATCTTTGTCACTAATATTTGAATATGTATTGAATAAATTGACACCTTCTTGGCCTATCATCTTTACTAAAAATTGGTAGTTGCATTGATTAGATGTTTGTAGAACCCTGATTTTAATATCAATGCTTGATATTTGCTTGATGGCAAATTCACCCACTTTTGGGAAAGACCTATATGCCTGTAGCCCTGGGAGATCAGCTGAGGAAACACTGCTGCAGAGAAACCTGTTTGTATTCATAACTCCTCAGCTCACTAAGGATGCATTTGCAGAAGCCTAGTCTTGCACGTGTATGACCCCGGGTGGATTAAAGACGTCTAAACTCTCTTCTTTTCCTTAAACATTCAGTACAATGAAAACTGCAGAATTAATTTTTTTTAAAAAGATGCTTAAGAATATTAATTAAATCCATTTCAGGAACAGAACATGGGAGCATGAATTTGCTTTCCTTTATTTAAAACCAGCATTTGTACTTTTAAAGATTACTTTAAAAGCTAATTTGTAGAAACAAGAAATATCTTGCCAAAAATCTGCCTGCCATTTCCTTGCAATTTTCTTCAGTAAATGGACCATAATCCCACCATTTTGCAGCAATTTCCTAGTGGCTCTGCTCATTACAGTCCCAAAGTTGTTATCTCATGGACCTCATCATATCCTTTTCTGCAGATTTTATATCATCTTGCAAGACAGAACAATTGTGAACTTCAGACATCTCTGCTTTCAAAACTAGAAATAGCCTGACACATTTTTTTGTACTTCTTTGTATTCAACTTTAAAAAAAAAGGGGGGGGGACTATTGCTCCCAGAGTTTTCACCTATGAAAAATAGCTTACTATACATATAACTGAGATTTTTATACTTTTTAGTAATATGAAAGAACTTCACTTTTCAGTTTGCAGCTCTCCATTTCAATGGATTTTCCTCTCATAATTTTTATTATTGAAGAAGTGAAATTATAATTCAGGTTGCCTCATAGGTTTATAGTCTTCCTGTTTAAGATTTCACATTAAGATTTTTATTGTTTGAGAGTAAAATTAAAATTATTTTGGAAATGCTGTCAAAGTTAGTACCAACCTTTATTACAAAGCCAGGTTTCTATGGGTAAATGGGAGTTTACCTATCCAAATGTGCTTGCACTTCCTTTGAAGGAACAGCTACATAGGCACACTGTAAGCATTCATAAAAGCATCACTGCCACTAGTGATACAAGTGGCCCTGTTGTCATGGAGCATCCTTTACTTCCTTCAGCTGGTACACCAGTTCCTGAAGAGGGATTGCTTATGACCTTGCTTACCTGTGTATACTGTATAAGATGTATCCTTCTGTGTGGTTCAGAAGTTGACTGCACTGAAAACTACAGCACCTGGGTTCTTCTGCAATGCACATGGCACTGCCCAGTAATACCCTCGCTGAAACAGCTGCGATAGTTACCAAGTTGATGCTGAACCAGGTTTAAGGTATGGGATAAGACCCGAACAATTTGGGGCAAGAAGACCTGAGAGAATGTCAAACAGATCAGTCTGATTGCTGCAGTGATCAACAGAGGCTGTCTGGTTGTGCTTCATAGTGGATATTAATGTGACTTCTGTTAGGAAGAGGGTCCCTTCTGTTGTGTGCTGCCTCCTCAGCCAAAACCCTATAGATATAAAAGACCTTTTAACCGTATTTCATAGACTTATGGTGTTGGAAGGAACTCTGGAGGTTTTCTAGTAGAAACCTCCAGCCCAGGGTATAAATCCTCAGATCAACCCAGTCAAATTACTATCAAACCTTTTCTCTGGGGCAGTATGAAGATTCCTGCACTGGGTAGGGCATTGGACTAGATGACCTCCAAGGTTTCAAGTCAGGTACTTGCCGAAAACAATCATCCTGGCCTTTGATAGCTCATGATGATGCTATTCCATTTCTCCTGGTCACTGTTAACATGTTTATATTTTAAATGTTATCTACTGTATTTTAAATATTGGGCGCTGTCCAGAGATGCACAGGATAACAGAAAGTACAAAAATATTTGGATTTTAAAAATGCCCACAATGGAATTGCATATGCTCCAACTGATTCTCTGTGTATAATATTTACTGGTATCTTATTCCTAGCAAATATTTCTTTATCCTTCATTCCCTGAAAAGAATTTAGCAAAGCAATATTCTGATACTCTAATTATGTTAGATCCTATTCTTAAAAGTAGAGATAAAACACTTTTTAAAAATAAAAACTGAAATCAATGTTTGAATCTTTGGAGTGATTTCTAATCAAAATATACCTTAGGAAGTAATACTTGTGGGGGGGGGGTAATAATTTTGTAATTATGTGTTTCATAACATATAATATTATGCAAGTAAATGAACTATAATCTTTCAAGTCATGGATGTGGATGAAAATAATGACTTATGTAAACATCAACAAAAGTAGCCTGCACAGTTGAAACCCTAAGAAGTAGTTTAGAATTACAGGAATGGATATGCTTCAGCTGTGGGCATTAGCAGTCCTCTAACCATGGCTGTAAGTTAGAGCTGGAGAGCATCTGCTCTCTAATTAAAGTTGACCACAGTTTGCTGCTTTGTCTGAAGCCAGCCAAACTGATTATGGGGGAGAAAATAAATCTAGATTTCCTTGATGATAGCTGTTTGATTTGAAGTTGTTGAACAACAGCAATAATAAAATCACTTCCCCTTCCAGTTAGCCCATTGGAAGGAAACTGGAGAGAAGAAGAATAGAGTTTTGTCCGGAAAAATTGCTTTTGGTTCTGACGAAAACCCAAGGCCAGTTGTGCAAGTCTGAAATCTGCCCAATGATAGTTGATTTAAACAACTAAATGCAAATTTAGTCATTTCTGATTTGGGCTTGTTTCAGGAAACATAACCTGTATGGTTCCTGATTTAGATAGAACAATAATCTGAAGTTAGTTTCCATCAGGAGAAGAATGATTTCAGTCTCCTGCTTAAGAATACACTAAAGGGAGGGGGAACATACCCATTTGTTCCTATGGATTGGCATCACAAATGAATCAGGCTCCTGTTTGTTTTGGTCTGTATTTAGGGGAACTTATTAAGAGGTATGTGCATAAATGGATAGAAGAGCCATTCTTTAGGTTTCAGCAGTCCTCCCCAATACTTAGAAGTAGATCTGAATAAAGGGTGGATCTGTCTTATATCTGAAAACACACATAGACATAAAATGCAAGCCCATGCCTATTTACTTGGATTGCATGTAGTCACCTATTTATTACCATTGTTTGGATTCTGACTCTTCACAAAGCCACTACTGCTAATCTGTTTCTTGAGTGCTTTGTCATGCTACGAAGCCTGGCACTGAGGCATTTGTGCAAGCTCTCTCATTTAGGTTAAATATCAGAGGCTTCATCCATAGATCCTACTTGCCCCAAGACGGAGATGGCTTGCTGAATGTATGTTGTCCTCACAATGGAGCCTCCATCGTGGTACCAGCCTGTCATGAGGCAGGGCGAAGCTGGATCAAAAAATACAATATAACTTCTTATTTGAGCATTCTGATTCCCATGGTGAAAGATGATCCTGGAGGAAGTCAATCTGCCAAGCTCCAATTGGCCCACTGCAGGACCACCCTCTCCCACCCAGCCTTGGTGTTCTGTGCCTTTGTGGCCATTTCTGCTTTGGTTGCTAGAAAGAAGTGAACCACCATGGCCATTAAACCTGCCGCCTTCTTTTTTTTAGACCATATAAGAAGAGCAGCCTATCCTAGAAAGTACTCTGTGAGGTTGCTGTTCCACCAGTAATCATGCTGCCATCTCTTACCAGACAGTGCCTGTGTCCCTGTCAGCCCAACAAGGTAGACCAGACTAAGTGTCCTGTTCAGACTATGAGGCGGCCAGACAGGTTTACTGTAAAGAACTCTTTATTAAATGCAACTATTTAGAGTTAATAAGTTCTAGTAATCAATAACCAAAGCTGTTCAATCAAGACCACCCAGGTAATAACAGAGAAACAGGCAAGGGTGCAGAAATAGACTGTGGCAGGTCAGCAGAACAGGATTCAACTAGATTCAGCAATCCTTTGAGTGCCTGTGTCCTTCTGCAGCCAATCGGGCTGCCTTTTCCTTTGCGCACCTTTCTGCATGCCTTTCCTGTGCGCTGATTGGCGGATTCAAAGTCTCCTCTGGAGTTTGACCAATCAGTGTCTTGCACTTCTCCCACTCTTCTGAGTCACTTCTGGGTTTTGTTTTCCCAGTTTCTGCCTGGTAAGTTTCGGTTTCCCCTTCTGACCTCAGAATAGGTTTCATGTTCTGAGTCAGAAGCTGGCTGAAACCTCACACTAAGAAACCAATGCCATGTAAGTCAGGACAACTTTTATTGGAACAAATACAGTAAGAGAATCTAGCAAGTCTGAATGTGCTTCCTCCTCCCTCCCTTGACCTTCATGTGAACTAGGGAGGGGCCTGTGTGGGATGTTTACTCCCAGAGAGGCCTAGACTCAAGTTGGCCTAGACTCAAGTCCCCTTTATCTCACCATTGCCTTGGTAGACGCTCTTCCTCCTGTCCTTCAAGACCATTCCCTATGCTCTCTACAGACCACTAGGTTTTTTTCCTCTTTAGCAGGCATGGAGGCTCTCTAGAGAGGAGAAAAACCTAGGGAGAAAGGAATACTTCATCCTTCCTGCCTAGAATGATACTAAGTAACTTACAAACATCAGGTCATTGAAATGGCTGGCCAAAAATAAAGCATCCTTCCAAACAGAAAAATACTTGACAGTGGGTCTGACTCAATACATTGGATAGCTCTTACCAGAGCAAGATTCAAGCAGCTAGATTCTATGGTCAAATACAGATGATTCCATCAAGTGCCATATTCTGAGAGAACATGTGTTTGTGGAGCATCAGTAATAGAAGACATTGCACATGTCCTGTTCAACTGTCAATTATATGCCTCAGCAAGGGCTCAATACTTGCAGACATTACTTGTGTTGTTGTTTATTCGGTTAGTCACTTCCGACTCTTCGTGACTTCATGGACCAGCCCACGCCAGAGCTTCCTGTCGGTCGTCAACACCCCCAGCTCCCCCAGGGACGAGTCCATCACCTCTAGAATATCATCCATCCACCTTGCCCTTGGTCGTCCCCTCTTCCTTTTGCCTTCCACTCTCCCTAGCATCAACTTCTTCTCCAGGCTGTCCTGTCTTCTCATTATGTGGCCAAAGTATTTCAGTTTTGACTTTGATATCATTCCCTCAAGTGAGCAGTCTGGCTTAATTTCCTGGAGGATGGACTGGTTTGATCTTGCAGTCCAAGGCACTCTCAGAATTTTCCTCCAACACCACAGTTCAAAAGCATCGATCTTCCTTCTCTTAGCCTTCCTTATGGTCCAGCTCTCGCAGCCATATGTTACTACAGGGAACACCATTGCTTTAACTATGCGGGCCTTTGCTGTCAGTGTGATGTCTCTGCTCTTAACTATTTTATCAAGATTGGTCATTGCTCTTCTCCCAAGGATTAAGCGTCTTCTGATTTCCTGACTGCAGTCAGCATCTGCAGTAATCTTTGCACCTAGGAATACAAAGTCTTTCACTGCTTCTACATTTTCTCCCTCTATTTGCCAGTTATCAATCAAGCTGGTTGCCATAATCTTGGTTTTTTTGAGGTTTAGCTGCAAGCCAGCTTTTGCACTTTCTTCTTTCACCTTCATCATAAGGCTCCTCAGTTCCTCTTCACTTTCAGCCATCAAAGTGGTATCATCTGCATATCTGAGATTGTTAATGTTTCTTCCCGCGATTTTAACTCCAGCCTTGGATTCCTCAAGCCCAGCTTGTCACATGATGTGTTCTGCATACAAGTTGAATAGGTAAGGTGAGAGTATACAGCCCTGCCGTACTCCTTTCCCAATCTTAAACCAGTCCGTTGTTCCGTGGTCTGTTCTTACTGTTGCTACTTGGTCGTTATACAGTGTAACGGTTGCGTTGCCTAATCCCAAATACTCAGTCTCACAAGCTTGGGCTTAAAGATAACTGATTTATTAAGGGAATAGTATGCAAATACAGAGAAAGCTGAGAATGAGCAAAAGCGCGCCAAATACAAACTTCAAAGCCTTGCCTGTGAGCAAGTTCCGCCCCATCCCTCGTCAGGGCGCTCCCCCTCCCAGGTGCTAGGAGCCGTTAGACGCGCCTGGGAAAGTAACCTTGAGCAGGAGCGCAAACCCAAACACACATTCCAAGCCCTCAAAACAACGGAGGGCGAGGGAATGGAAAAATCCGGGTGAAGGAACACGGAACAGAAGATGACATGTGAAACTTTACAATGTTAACAGCACATTGAAATGGGGAACATGACATATTGCCCCCCCAAATGAAGGCTATGGAGCAGGTTTGTCAGGATAGGCAGAGTGAAATTGGGCTACCAAATGAGGGGAAAGCACGTCTGGAGCAGCAACCCATTCAGGATGAGGGAAATGTTTCCAGCGGACGAGGTATTGCAAAGCGGAGCGCTGGCGTCGGGAGTCGAGGATGGATGTCACCTCGAAGTGTTGCTGGTTGTCAATCATGAGCGGAGGTGGCGGAATGGGTTGGGGATGCCAGCGGTCCGACGGCAGGTAGGGCTTGAGTAAACTACAATGGAAAACAGGATGTAAACGTTTAAGGTTGTGAGGCAAAGCAAGTTTAAACGTAACAGGGTTAATTTGGGCGATAATTGGAAAAGGTCCCACGAACTTAGGGCCAAGTTTCTTGGAGGGCTGTGGGGATTTGAGAAACTTAGTTGATAAGTAGACTTTGTCTCCGACAGTAAAAGATGGCTCTGGGGAACGCTTTGCATCGGCATGGCATTTATAAGTAGCCTGGGCATGGAGGAGAGCCTGTTGAATGTTAAGCCATGAGTGCTTGAGAGAGTCAGCCCAGTCAGTAAGGGAAGCTGGCAGCGGTTGTGGATGGGGAAGTTCAGGAATAGGAACAAAATCTCGCCCAAAAACTGTTTTAAAAGGAACTTGACCAGTGCTTTGATGAACGGCATTGTTGTAGGCGACCTCTGCAAATGGGAGTAGGTCGACCCAATTGTCCTGTTGGTAGTTAACAAAAGCCCTGAGATATTGTTCCAGTGTAGAGTTAACCGCCTCTGTAGATCCGTCCGTTTCTGGATGCCACGCGGTGGAAAGTGACTGTTTGGTGCCCAGAAGTTTCAAAAATGCCCGCCAGAATTGTGACGTAAATTGTGTGCCTCTGTCACTCACCAAACGGGCGGGGATACCGTGGAGGCGGTACACGTGGATGAGGAAGAGGCGGGCCAGCTGTTGTGCGGTGGGGATAGAAGCGCATGGGATGAAGTGCGCTTGCTTGGAGAAAAAGTCTTTGACCACCCAAATGACAGTTTTGCGTTGACTAGGGGGTAGATCAACGATAAAGTCCATGGAAATGTCCTGCCAGGGGACAGATGGGGTGGCGACGGGTTGAAGGAGACCTTGAGGTTTGCCTGTTTTGCGCTTGGTTGTTGCACACACAGGGCAAGCAGTAACATATGCTTTTAAGTCTTTGAG
The DNA here is from genome assembly GCF_035149785.1 of Candoia aspera. Taxonomy (NCBI): domain Eukaryota; kingdom Metazoa; phylum Chordata; class Lepidosauria; order Squamata; family Candoiidae; genus Candoia; species Candoia aspera. The sequence goes on along the minus strand of NC_086153.1, from coordinate 137,571,615 downwards.
TAAGGTTGGCCACCAGAATTGTCGGCGAACAAGGTGAAGAGTTTTTAAATAGCCAAAATGTCCAGCCAGCTTGTCATCGTGGCAGCGCTGGAGTATCGTTTTTCGCATAGCATCGGGTACATAAAGGCGATCGTTGTGCCAGGCGAGATTGTCAGTGAACGTCAGATTGTCTCTATTGGTTTGTAACCAAGTATCTGTTTTAAGGTGGAAAAGCAACTGTTGTTGCAAATCAGATGGAATTGACAAGCGCGGCAAGTGGCTGGACGGCAGAGCGGCTGGAGGTTGCGTTGATTGCGCTCGGGTCTGGCTGCGAGTCACCGCTGCCAAACTTAATTGTTTATCGGTCCAGACGGTGCCTTGGACCGTTGGCCCTGGGCCAGCATCTTGGGGTCTGCGGGAGAGTGCATCAGCCAAAAAGTTTTTCTTGCCTGGTATGAATTTAAGGGTGAAGTCAAAGCGGCTGAAAAACTCAGCCCAGCGCAGCTGTTTGGGACTGAGTTTTCGACTGGTGCTTAGAGCTTCCAGGTTTTTATGATCAGTCCAGACTTCAAAAGGGTTGGAAGTGCCCTCCAATAGGTGTCGCCACGTTTCCAAAGCCGTTTTTACAGCAAAAGCCTCTTTTTCCCAAACGTGCCATCTCCTCTCAGTTTCAGTGAATTTGCGAGAGAGGTAAGCACAGGGTTTTAAGGCGCCAGAGTGGTCAGATTGTAACAAGATTGCTCCTATGGAGAAATCAGAAGCATCTACTTGTACCACGAAGGGTTTAGAGGGGTCTGGATGCTGTAAAATTGACTCTGTGGTAAAGATTTGTTTGAGCGCTTCGAACGCCTGCTGACAGGCTGGAGTCCATTTAAGGAGCGCGCCTGGGTTCTTTGAACGTCGCGTATCCCCCTGTCCTTTGGTTTTTAACAGTTCAGTAAGGGGGAGGGCAATTTCAGCAAAATTTTGGGCGAATGCCCGATAAAAATTAGTGAACCCAAGGAAACTTTGTAATTGTCTCCTGGTACGGGGAGGCTCCCATGCCACAATAGCTTCTACTTTTGCAGGGTCCATTTCAATGCCCTTAGCTGAAATTCGATAGCCTAGGTAATCAATTTGGGACTGATGAAAGGCACATTTTGACAGTTTAGCGTACAACTCTGCTTTTTTCAATTTAGCCAGTACCTGACGCACCAAGTGGATATGTTCTGACATGGTTTCAGTATAAATCAATACATCATCCAAATATACCAGTACCCCCTTAAATAGGTGGTCATGCAAGACCTCATTGATTAGTTGCATAAAAACCCCAGGTGCTCCGGATAAACCAAATGGTAAGACTTTGTATTGGAAAGCCCCAAGAGGACAGTTAAATGCTGTTTTCCACTCATCCCCTTCCCTTATGCGAATACGAAAATAAGCTTCTCTCAAATCCAGTTTTGAGAAGATTTTGCCTCTGGCCAGATGTGATAACATATCCTTGATCAGGGGCAAAGGATATTTATTTAATATTGAGACCGCATTGAGCCCGCGGAAATCGGTACAAAGCCGTAATGACCCATCCTTTTTTGGCCTGAATAGGACAGGGGCTTCTACCGGGGAATTAGCAGGCTCAATGAAACCCCTAGCCAGGTTTTTGTCAATGAACTCCCTTAGCGTAGTGAGCTCTTTGGGAGACATGGGGTATATTTTTGGGTGAGGCAATTTTACGTTTGGTAAGAATTCAATGGCACAGTCCGTTTTTCGGTGGGGTGGCAAGCGATCTGCTTCCTTTTCCCCAAATACCTCAGCAAAATCCTGATACTGATTGGGTAATCCCTCAAGAGGTTGAAGCGTTTGCACAGTAGTATACGCTACCCCTCCACCCTCCATGTCTTCCAGTAGGTCCTTTTCGGGTACTTTGTAAAATCCATCCGCAAAAGTCACAGTTCTATGTAGCCAGTTGATAAAAGGGTTTTGTTGCACAAACCAGGGCATCCCCAAGATAACCAGAGGACCCCCCACTGGAGCTACAACAAATGGCAGCTTTTCCTGATGGGAGCCCATCTGCAAGGCTACCAGTCCCGTGGAATGATTGACTGCTTTCCCTCCCGCCATAGTTCCATCCAATTGGGTGAAGATCATAGGTCTTGGCAAAGGAAACGTGGGCAGTTCCAGAGCCGCTACGACATCAGGGTGCATAAGGGAACGGGAGCAGCCCGAGTCTAGCATGGCTCAAACTTCCACAGTTTTGGTTTTTGAGCCCAGTTTAACTTTAACAGTCAGTGTGGGGAAATTTCCACTCACCGAATTGTGGTTACGCCTGGTTTCTTCCACCTGCCCTAGGGCGCCCTTCAGGGCAGGTGGTAGGCTTTTCCCGCCGGCTGCTCGAATTGCAACTCTTCTTCCTCTTCTCCGAAGGGTAGTTCTGGGGGGTCCAGTTCTGCGACGGCTGCTTTCAGTTTCTGCGGTAGAGTAGGCGCAGGCGACTTTATTGCAGGTTTCGTCTGTCGTTCCTCTGGACGACGTCTGGGGCACGATGTGGCTCGATGCCCTTCTTTCCCACATCTCAGGCACTGACCTTTGGAGAATCGTCGTTCCCTTTCTTCTTCCCAGGTTTTCGGTTTGGGGCGGCTGGCCAGCCCAGATGTGCGCGCTCCTCTAGCAAGACGAGATTGTCTAAGCTCTTTGGTATGGGCATAGGTTTGTAGGGCATTTTCTGCGCTGCCCACCAATTGAATCCACCCATACAGCGTTTTAGGATCATCTCTTCCTAGTGCCCAGCGCAGGATTTCTGGTTCTAGCCCCTGCTTAAACATTTCGATCAAAGTTGGCTCAGACCAGTCTTCTACTTTCCCTGACAAGGCTTTAAATTCCAGCGCATAATTGGCAACTGAGAGGGACCCTTGGTAGAGTTTCCTCAGGGCGTTTTTAGCTGTTTCTTGGGCTAGAGGGTCTTCGAAATGCTGTTTAAGTGCCCACAAAAAGTCATCGAAGTCCTCTAACTCAGTTGCCTCAGCCTGGCACAGTTGTACATACCAATCAGCTGCCCTTCCTCTCAGTTTGTTGGCAATGAAATTGATTTTGCCATGTTCTGACCGAAAGTTCCGGCCCCAATCTTCCATATAATGCTTGGCATTAGTGATAAAGAAGGAGGGCGTAGTGGGATCCCCATCGAAGTTCACCCCAAATGGTGGGAAGTTTCTTGCCGGCTCAGCTGGCTGTGGCGGTTCCGCGAATGTCAGCGTACGCCGAGCCCCCATGGGTGGCCGATCCCTAGGAGGTCTTGCCTCTTGCCCCCCCCGCCTGACGGGCTGATCGAGTCTTGCTTCTCCCCCTGGATGGCAGGGTGCTATGCCTGGGGTACTGTGACGGCTCTTCCTTCCAATCCTCCGGGGTGGGCTCTGCATCTCTGGGGAGATCCTTAAGGATTGTCACTATTAGATCCATTTTGTCCTCCAACGCCCTCATACGAGCAGGAGTGACCGGTTCTTCCAGGGGTTGGTTGGTTACCACCACCCTCGGTGACAGGGGAATTTCGGGCTCCCAGGATAGTTGTGGAGACCCCCTCCCCGGTGCTCTTTCCATTACAATTTTATGTTCACTCCTGAGGCTCTCCTGCATGGATATCAGCAATTCATCTAATTGGGCATCCCGCAGCTCCCGACGTGCTGCTCTTTGTGCTCTCGAGGTTAGAGCTGGCCGGATCCTTGCCGCCTCCCGCTCTTCCTCGCTCCCATCACTTGCGCGAAGCTGATGTTCGGTCATCGCTAGCGTTCCCTCTTATCCAGCGATTGGATGGGGCTAGCGGAAAATGGTTGAAATGATTCTCAGCTTTATGTAATGGTTGCCTAATCCCAAATACTCAGTCTCACAAGCTCGGGCTTAAAGATAACTGATTTATTAAGGGAATAGTATGCAAATACAGAGAAAGCTGAGAATGAGCAAAAGCGCGCCAAATACAAACTTAAAAGCCTTGCCTATGAGCAAGTTCCGCCCCATCCCTCGTCAGGGCGCTCCCCCTCCCAGGTGCTAGGAGCCGTTAGACGCGCCTGGGAAAGTAACCTTGAGCAGGAGCGCAAACCCAAACACACATTCCAAGCCCTCAAAACAACGGAGGGTGAGGGAATGGAAAAATCCGGGAGAAGGAACACGGAACAGAAGATGACATGTGAAACGTTACAATGTTAACAGCACATTGAAATGGGGAACATGACATACAGATTCTTCAGGAGGCAGACAAGATGACTTGGTATCCCCATACCACTAAGAACTTGCCACAATTTGTTATGGTCCACACAGTCAAAGGCTTTAGAATAGTCAATAAAACAGAAAGAGATGTTTTTCTGAAACTCTGTGGCTTTTTCCATTATCCAGTGGATATTGGCAATTTGGTCTCTAGTTCCTCTGCCTTTTCTAAACCTAGCTTGTACATCTGGCAATTCTCGCTCCATGAACTGCTGAAGTCTACCTTGCAGGATCTTGAGCATTACCTTACTGGCATGTGAAATGAGTGCCACTCTTCGATAGTTTGAACATTCTTTAGTGTTCCCCTTTTTTGGTATGGGGATATAAGTTGATTTTTTCCAATCTGATGGCCATTCTTGTGTTTTCCAAATTTGCTGGCATATAGCATGCATTACCTTGACAGCATCATCTTGCAAGATTTTGAACAGTTCAGCTGGGATGCCGTCGTCTCCTGCTGCCTTGTTATTAGCAATGCTTCTTAAGGCCCACTCAACCTCACTCTTCAGGATGTCTGGCTCTAGCTCACTGACCACACCGTCAAAGCTATCCCTGATATTGTTATCCTTCCTATACAGGTCTTCTGTATATTCTTGCCACCTTTTCTTGATCTCTTCTTCTTCTGTTAGGTCCTTGCCATCTTTGTTTTTGATCATGCCCATTTTTGCCTGGAATTTACCTCCAATGTTTCTAATTTTCTGGAAGAGGTCTCTTGTCCTTCCTATTCTATTGCCTTCTTCCACTTCCATGCATTGCTTGTTTAAAAATAATTCCTTATCTCTTCTGGCTAACCTCTGGAATTTTGCATTTAATTGGGCATATCTCCCCCTATCACTGTTGCCTTTTGCTTTCCTTCTTTCTTGGGCTACTTCTAGTGTCTCAGCAGACAGCCATTTTGCCTTCTTGGTTTTCTCTTTCTTTGGGATGTATTTTGTTGCCGCCTCCTGAACAATGCTTCCAACTTCTGTCCATAGTTCTTCTGGGACCCTATCTACTAAGTCCAGTCCCTTAAATCTATTCTTCACCTCCACTGCGTATTCCTTAGGAATATTAGTGAGCTCATATCTAGCTGATCTGTGGGTCTTCCCTAATCTCTTTAGTCTGATCCTAAATTGTGCAAGAAGAAGTTCGTGATCTGAACTACAGTCAGCTCCAGGTCTTGTTTTTACCGACTGTATAGATGTCCGCCACCTTTGGCTGCAAAGTATGTAGTCAATCTGATTTCGGTGTTGTCCATCTGGGGAAGTCCATGTATAAAGCCGTCTCTTAGGTTGTTGGAGACATTACTTGACAGAACCATATATTGGGACTCTAACAAAAGATTATCTTATTTCCTTCAGGCCACAAACACATATGTAGTCACTAGAACTGTTAAGTTTATAGTCAGGGCTATCCAACAGAGAACACGTTTTATGGAACACATTGGGGTTACATGCAAAGATGAGGAACTCACCTGAATACATATATACTGTCTTCGAGTTTAATATTCTTTTTATTATACATCTCCCCACTCTATTTTATCTTATACTATTTTAGCTTACTTTTTATCCTTACTTTATCTTACCTTACTATATTTTATCTATTTTATCTCACTGTAGTCTATTTTATCTCGTTTTATTGTATCTTACTTTATTTTATTTTATTGTATCTTACTGTGGTTGATGCCTATGCTTAGATATGGTCAACTGACTAATCAATAAAGTACTGTTACTGTTTACTGTACCAGAATGGTAGCCAGTTGTATTAGTTAGCTTAATGGGTATCTAAGAAACTGATTTATTATATGGAGATAAAAAAGAAAATGAAAATGAGTTAAGTTTTCATGCTTCAGTCCCAGTAATCATTTCTACCTTTTTCGGGAAGAAGCATCATAATTCCTTACCAATACAACTGAAATCAGGTACATATATTCCACACTATAGGGATGATTAACACTGCAAATGTCATCATATTTTGTCTCAGTACAATAAAACGACAGTTAAAAAAAAATTAAAAGATCATAGTTTGAACACACTTTACAGATTTCTATGAAATTTGCACACTCTTTCTCCATACAATGGTCTAGTCTGCCTGTAAAATTTCATCCCATTCTGCTGAAAAACAAAAAAGTTGCACTCATTTGTCTTTATTCTATGCTAGGCAATAGGAGAAAGGGAGTCAATTTTTCCAAATCTGGTCATGGACTGATCAGCATCAGGTTGTCTGGAATATCTCCAGAGTAAGTGAATCAGAATAGGACCTCAATTTAGTAATTGTTAAAAAGAGATATGTATTTCATAGTATGACCATTCTAATTTAAGATTTGTGCAACAGGCTTGATTTGCAAAGATTTAAATGCATATAAAACCCCCCAAAGCCTAATAGAAAACCAAATAGCATTGACAGCAATGGAAAAATTAACAGGAGAGACAGATGGTTCATGGCACTTACCTGTGTTCCAACTTGCTTAGCAAAAACTGTGAGGATGTTTGTGGTTGACTCTAACACAAAGGAAATAATTGGAGGGAAAACATTTGCTAAACAGGGAGAAGAGGTGTAGTAAAAATAATGTGAGGATATTTTACCAACTTTCAGAAACACAGATGGTGATTTTCTTCATACTGATTATAAAATTACACCTTGGTGGGCCAACGCCTCTCTAGTCCTTTGTTGCTGTGGTAAGCAAATGGTCACTGTGAGTATATGGTTTAGCTTCCATTCTGTATAAAAGAATCCACTTTGTAGGATTTAGAATATGCCTGTAATCTTTGCTCTTTTCTTCTTTTCAGTCTCACTGTAACCATAGTTTATTTCCATGAGTGTGTGTGTGTGTGTGTGCGCATATATACTGTATATATTGGAAAAAATAATATATGTTGCAAAAACTCATACATACATCAAATTATTCCGTGAAGAACATTCTTGCTCAAAAGTATATTGCTTGTGTAAATCATAATACGCTATAATAAAACAAGTGATACATTGTATGGCAAAATGATCATGACCAGTCATTTCCAAAGGGCATAATGAAAATATGGGATTGTGGAAAGTTTCTATCAGGAAGGTATGTCCTCACAGAAAGATGAGAAACCACATGTTTCTTTGAGGAAATTTAGGATTCTGCCATGTATTAGCAAAAATGCAAAGGGTGAAATACAGCCTTTTGCTACTTACAACTAGGAAAGGAAGGGAGGGAGGGAGGAAGGGAGGGAGGAAGGGAGGAAGGAAAAGCAAGTTCAGTTTTCATAATAATTCTACCACCCAGTTCTCTATAATCCCAATTTCATACCTCAGATAAATTGTGACCTGCTGACTCCCTTATATGAGATAGCCCATGGATCAAAACATATACTGTATTAAATAAAGTAATCAACCAGTGGATTTTTTTTTCTTGTGCATTTAAGCATATTCTTAGATGGCATATTCTTTTCTTAGTGCTTTATGCTACTATCCTCCTAAATTCCAGTTAATATTCTCTACCATTTGAGCCACTTTTGAACAAACCATTTGTAAGCAATAGGCCTTAGTGTCCACATATTAGAAGCATGATAAATGTGCTCCTTAATTCTATTTTCCAAGTAGAGTCATTGGGTATTTGCATAACACATGAACTCTGCTCATAAAATATTGTCAGTTAAGCAAAACCAGATATATTTATACCTTCCCCCTTGTTAGCATGAAAAATGTATGAGCTTGAGCAAGGTAGATTTGGTCATCTGTAAAGAGAGCTAAAACCTCCATTACTATTAAAAACAGGTCAGATGAAGATAAGATGATAATGTGTTGGTTCTACCCATCATCCATCCATCCATCCATCATCCTATCATCTCACACATTATAACTCTGGCACAGAGAAGCTAAACCCCATTTTCCCTCCTTGTACCTCTCCCTCTGTCCCTCCCTAATGGTTACCCCTGCTTTTTATTCAATTGCTCAGTTGTATTTGTTTGCCAGCTTTTCATAGGTGCTGATACTTAATGGCAAAAAAAACTATTCATGTGAAGCTAGCTGAATGAGTCTTAAGTTTATGAAGATGTGGCCTTCAGTTGCCTGCTTGGATGGAGCTTTTAGGAGTCAAGGAAAAGAGGGAAGTAGCAAACTGGAAGTAAGTATAACAGGAAAGACATTGGCATAGTTTCAGGTTTGATTCTCCCTTATAATCCAGCCAGCCCAGTGGGGAGAATCAGTCTGGTCTGGGTTGTGGTCTTGGACATAGTCTTGATCTTTGTTTTATTTTTATTTTTATTGGTTTTGTTCCCTTTCTCCCCTACTCACCTTTCTGTCAAGGATTCTGCCCTGGGCCTGATTTGATCAAGGCGAAGACTTAAAAAATCACAGGAATGTATCTGCCCAGAGGGTTGCTTTGCCACCCTAGATCCAGAGTGAAACCCCATTGGGCAACTGCAAAAGATTGTGGGCTAGAGAGGGATCCTTCAAATCCCCTGCAGCTTCCAAGGGAAGAGGTATTATCAAATCTGGTGTTAGGTGGGTCAAACAGTGTTAGGGAGCTCATTCTGTATCTTGCTGAAATGTGGTTTCATTTCAGTGATACTGAGCAAATGAGGATCATTCAGCTCCTTCATATAGGGAAGAGGAGTACAATTTTGTGTTTAAATTTAGGCAGCAAAATGTATGAAGTTAGCATTGCTCCTAGGAAAGTTATTACTCCCAAATAACCTTTTTTCTGCATTTTGGTTGATTTCCACTAGGCAAAATGTTTATTAAGTTACCAATTCCTGTACCAACTGGGTATGAGTTAGATAGCTGTAGTTCAAAGCTACTGTCCTACAAAAGATTGATAGAACAGATGAACAAAGAAGAAACTCTGTAACTAAGGATAGGATACAATAAAGCAGCGGTTCCCAACCTTTTTAGCACCAGGGACCAGTTTCGTGGAAGACAATTTTTCCACGGACCGGGGTGGGGGATGGTTTCAGGATGATTCAAGAGCTTCCTCTTTTTCCTGACCTTGTATTCTTTTTTCTTTGCGCCGTTTGGAGATAGCAGCCAATGGGCTTGCTTTCTCTGACAGGAGGCAGAGCTCAGGCGGTAATGCAAGCAGTGGGGAGTGGCTGTAAATACTCAGGCTGTAAATTCGCTCGCTTGCCCACCGATCACCTCCTGCTGTACGGCCCAGTTCCTAACAGGCCACGGACTGGTAGTGGTCCGTGGCCCGGGGGTTGGGGACTCCTGCAATAGAGGACTTGCCTCCATAAGGGGCTCATGGAACCAGACCCTAAAGAGAATCCCTTCTATTCATTCCTACTCTTCTTGAAACTATGAATAGATATTTGTTTTCATACCGTAAAAAACTGAAGTTTGTCATAGAGAATCAAGGCCAGTTATTGGCTTGTTCACAGTGTTTCAAACTAGACAAGAGCCTCTGCTATTGGGCCAGGATGCTTTCAAAAATATAAGTTGAATAAAATTAACTATACACCTATAGTTGTAAGCACTTACTTCTGTTGTAATGTTCTGGGAAGAGATTTATTGTGCTTTTGATCATGAGAAGAAATCCTGAGAAAAATTGGAGCCAGCAACCAAACTTCTTATCTCAGTGGGAAATGTCTAGTTCAGGTTTAAGGCAAAAACCCTCCCTATCGACAAAGAGTGTTTAAAACGCAGTAGAATAAAATTTTCCAGCAGATATGGTTAGTTTATATTCTTAGTGTTTCCAAACATAATGGGTACATCTTCAATCTGTATTAAGCAAGGTTTTGATATTGAAGGTAAAAATCAACTGGCTTGTGAGAAAACTACCCTAACTCTTTCTCTGGTCTGTCTTTCCACTGTTTACAGGTTAACTATCTTTGCTGCTTTGTGATATGAAACTCCATTGCCCTCCCTAGGCCTTGTGTAAGTATGACAGATAAAATTCAAATGTTCTCATACTGCTTTTCCTTTATTTTTACACCTGCACAGGTTTGATTGTGATGTAAATCTATGCAAAAATGTGGTAGCTTTTTACTCAAGTTCAGCATATGCAAATATTTAAATATATATATATGATTACTCAGCTAAATGCAGATTAAAAGTTTATCATAAATATAGATTCTCTGGGACATAAATATAAACATGTAATGACATTACTATTTCTCTGTCATAGACCTTAGTGGCAATCCTGTACACAGTTAACCTGCTTAAATTCCAGTCGTTGACTTTCATGAGATTTAAGCAGCCTAGTTTTTATGAAGGTTTGCAGCATGGGGCTTCATTTGGAGGATTTTATTCAGAAATTCAGTCTAGATTTTCCAAAAGGAAGCCTCTATCATAGCAATATTGAAGGCATTTATAAAATTCTGCACTAAAAAGGCACAGTCTGGTGTTACATACTTATTTGGGACTAAATCTCATTGACTTCGGTGTATGTGCTTCTTCTAGACATTGTAATTAGAAACCCATCAGATATGACTGGACTGCATCAGTAATTTGCAATAAAAGGAAATAGCAATTTCCACCAATACATGTCAGTGGAGTATATTAGTAGTATGTTGCATTTTAATATCTTGGGATGTGTTGTGACTTGTCCAACAGTATAGGGGAGATCTTTGAGTATGTTTATGGGAAATGGAGAATTAGGGAAAGTTTGGACAGAAGCCTTCTTGGAATCATCCAGTATGGTGGGTATTGTCCACTGGATAGGGGAAGATGACCCCCACCTCCCCAAAAAGAGATATAGTCAAATTATTGCAGTTCATGTTTAAATTGTTTTTGTTTTCTGCAAATAAAGTTAGCACTCCTATTTTACTCACTCACCTCCCAGAGATGTCACTTCATTGCTATTATATCCCCTGAGGTCCTCAGAGGCCCTTAAAAATTGAGCTTCTTTTCCTTAAAAAAGGTAATTACCATAAGAAAAAAGACAGCCCAGCCTGGTCTAGTTGAACCTTCTACCTACAGGACAGGATCCATTCACCTCTTCTAGAAACAAGATTCAGCTAGTCTCTTACACACTCACCTGTACAGTTCAGACTATTGCATACATTGTAGCGTTAAAAGAGTTAAATGATCCAGATAGGTCAAGCAATTCTGCAACAGACCAAAGGTCCCTGTAAATTGGGTGGTTGTAAGCATTTTTCAGAAATGCTCTATAAAAATAGGTGAGTGCCACTTTGTAGTATGCATTTTTAGGCAACAACACAAATGCAGCTGAAGTGGTTATCATCCACATTTAATATTCATTCCTGCTTCATTATGCTCATGCATATCAAGAATACAGCGAGATCAAAAATTCTGAATTGTGAAGTTGGGCTCAAAAATCTGTCTTTTTATGCTCTCCAACCCAATGGAATTTTGGAAAGAAACTATGTAAACTATGTAAAGGGGGTCAGGACTCTGCCTGTCGGCCCAACAGCCAGATAATGTACTGAAAACAGAACACAATGGCACCAAATTTGTTGTGGTGGGGAAAGCTGGCAAAAGAAAGATTAAATTAAAAAAATAGGCCAGTTCCCGGTGGGGGCTGTGGAGAAGAAAAGTCCGGGAGGGAAAAAGAGTCCCAATGCATCCCTCTGGGAGAGGCAGTTGGGTAGGGACACAAGAATGTTGCCAACTGCTCCTTTCAAAGCCAGAAATGCGGAAACAAGTTATGTTGTTAAACAGAAAAAAAGTATTATCCCTACTGCCTTGTTTACCATTACTAAAATGGGGTTCCAGCTCCAGAAAGTATAGTTTGGAAATTCACATCCATTCCCATGCTACTGACAAGCAAAATTTGAACACATTGTATGAGTGTGTAATCTGTTGTATATCAAGGCTGAGGGACCCATGCCTTCCCCACCCATTTTTGTGGTATACCCAGTATTCCCATTGGCTCTAACCAGCATTTCTGATAATCACGATGATGAAATGTTTAGTCCAACAACATTTTGAAAATCACAAATAGCTTCCTATAATCTATTCCATATCAGCATGCAATCACCATCACCAACACCATCCGTTAGTTGACTAATCATATGATCTTCAGGCTACAGTTCTATGTACACTAAGCTGAAAGGAAAGGAGTTCATTTAACTCAATTGGTCATATGTTTTTTATTAAAGTTATGTATGATTTCAGTAATAGCTAATAAATTAAGTTGTAAAGATGAAAAAAAATTCTATTTTGAAACAAAAAGCCCATTTTCTTTGATTTTGGATAATGCTCACATCTGTCATAGCAGGCATCAATTCATAACAAATATTTTGCCTGTGCATGAAATAATGGGAAACTCTTTTTTAAGGTGATATTTGCTATCTGAAATTGTATTTTTATTACCATTATTCCCAATTTATCAGGGACATTTTAATCTGCTGTTTCTTTCCTGAGTCTATGTCTACTTGCATGAAATGATCAAATTATGTATTTAAAAAGGTTCATCTGATGTCCTGTTTGCCCCAATATGAAGACAGCCCACCAACTTTCTCAAGGACAGGAACACAGTGTCTTCCTCGACCTGCTCTAGCACACTGTGAAGGCAACCTCTGTGAGTCTTTTCCACTCTACATCAAAAGTAGCACTTTTGATAGCACAAATATCTGTTTGCTGCATTTCATTTCATTTCTGGCAAATGCCTCCACTCCAGTTGGCTACTTGTGCTGTGCAGAGAACATGGCCACTGCCCTCCAGGGTCAGTTTTGAATCTTCCTGACCCTCCTGAAGGGACCTTTCCAAAGTGGACCAGTATAATACTGAACCCTTTTATATATATACCATCATTATTGGACTAGTGAAAGCTGGATTTTTTCTTTTTTTAACCAGCTGAAATACCAGGAGACAGGAAGAATGGTAAAACTGTGGTCTCTTTTCATTTCACACCAGTCCACTGGTGGACACACTGGATAATAATAGTAATAATTTATTAAATGTATATGCCGTCTGACTGCCATCAACTCTGGGGGGATAAGACGTGTCATTATGACAGGAATTCAAAGTGGGAGAGCTTAGAGAAAAGGTCTTCTCAGTGGAAACCGCAGGTCCTCAAAGTGTCACTCATGGAATGGAAAGAGATTGATGCTTGTTTGCCTGCCATGGATGGGAAGGAGAATCCAACCCTCAGGGGCCAAGAAACCACTGTTGAGACAGAACACCTGGCCAGTGTCATGGCCAAAGCTGAAGTGCAGACTGAAATCTGCTTGGCAATTCTTAAGATGCTTTCATTTCCAGCTAGTGTCAGCATAGGAAAGAAGCAGTTTGAGGCTGCTCTGTAAATTGCCATCAGACTTCAGCAGAAGACATTTTGGGTTTTGGCACCATGCATATAAAAATGTGTTGCAGCTATCTCCATGTCTAGAAGCTGGATTGCTGTTTATCAGAAGAATGCTTTATGAAAGGCAGCTGATATTTTAGTGCTTCTATTGCCTTGCCTCAGTCTTGTTTTATCTTGATTTTTTTTTTATGGTGCCTTCAAATCAGTGTTGACTCCTGGCGACTGTGTGGACAAATCCCTGCAATTTTCTTGGCAAGATTTCAGAAGTGGCTTGCCCTTGTCTGCTTCCTAGGGCTTAGAGAGAGTGACTGGCCCAATGTTACTGGGCTGACTTTGTGCCTAAGGTGGGACTGGAACTCACAGTCTCCTGGTCTCTAGCCTGGTACCTTAACCACTTACCTTGATACTCATTCACTTTTTCAAAGAGATCTCACCAGACTCCACTCAGAACTTAGCCACCAGCTGAAGACAAAGATTCATCTCTTCCTTTGAAGATCATTCCTTGGGGTTTGCTTCTTGATGGAACTTCTAGAATGAGGTAATTTGCCATAGGGCACACAGGCCCATCAGTTTCTAATCCTTAAAATTTCTATCATATCACAGCTGATCAAAATGGGAACCTGGAGAATAAGAGCTGTCACTACTGCTAGTGTTTAGTGCTGGAACTAATTTAAATGTACAGTAATGGGTAGAAAGCCAGTTCGGTGTAGTGGTGAAGGCACCAGGCTAGAAACCAGGAGTCTGTGAGTTCTAGTCCTGTCTTAGACACAAAGCCAGCTGGGTGACCTTGGGCGAGTCACTCTCTCTCAGCCCTAGGAAGAAGGCAATGGCAACCACTTCTGAAAAACCTTGCTAAGAAAACTGCAGGGACTTGTCCAGGCAGTCTCCGAGAATCAGATACGATTGAACAGATTAAAAAAAAGGGGGGAAGAAAACAGAAAAAGAGGGAGCTGCCTGAGTAAGAAAGGAGATACATATTTGAAGGTTGCTGCACATTGGACACTGCACTTTTGGGATTAAAGTGCCAGTCTGTGAATGAAGTAGTTCCCTATCTTCCATCAACAGAAATTGTGGTCATGTTTATTGCAATAAGAAATCATAAGGGATAATAAAGGAAGGAGGAAGACGTTTGGTGGAGAAAAACATTCCCCAGAAAATCTTTAGTATAATGGTCTCTCTCTCTCTCTCTCTCTCTCTCTCTCCTCATTATTTTGTTGGAGGTCCTGGCAAATAGGCATACCTCATTAGTATGTAAATGAATTCATCCCATGATGCAACTCTCCATGCTTCTTGAGGAAACTGTTTGTTGTCTCTCCCACTTACTTCTTCTTCCTCCTTCCACCGTCAGAGGAGGCAGCATGCTTTCGCTGCTCTCCCTCCATCTTGGGCCATGCAGTGGGCCTAAGAATCAGAAGGATTTTTCCCCCTATCTGCACGCAGCTCTTGGCAGCAGTGAGGGCTGAGAGTTCATTAAGTTTAGGGAAAGAACAGAAGAAACAAGGAACATCATTTTTCTACTGAAGATGGATGTAACTGAACCAAATAAAATCAGTAAGACTCTTTTTACTTACTTTTAAACCTACTTTCTCTAAGTGTGTGATTCTTTATGCTTGGGAGGGCTAAGTGTGTAAGATCAAAAACCTGTATTTCTCTAACATGCCTGTTAAAGTTATTTTAGATAATATTCTTTTTCTGTGTGCAGCTTCTCTGCTGTGTTAAGCTCTGCTCCAATCAGAGGTTCTAGCAGGCCATTGATGGCTTCATATTTTAAGCCTCCAAGAGCCATAGATGTATCAGCTAGAGAGGGAGGTTAAAACAAATGAAGACAACTACTGTGGCAAACTACTTTCTGAATCATGCCCAGAAAACTGCATGTCGAGTCACCAGGTATATTAATGTCTTTGAAGGGGGAAGGTCCAGTATTTTCAGCCCCTGAAGGGTTTTTAAAAGTGAAAAGAGTATATTAAACTATTTCTTTTAATAAACAGAGCACATTGTGCTGCCTGGTTTGGGTATTTTGGTGGTAAAATCTTGTGGTACTTCAGGGACTGTAAAATGAGATGGAGGATTATGAGTTGCACACCCCTAGTCTAGCACTTAGGAACAGATCACATGGATTCATTACATCTATCAAATTTCTGCCAGGCACAGAATAGTTTAAAGTCAGAGGATCTCTGCCAAAATAAAGATATCATCTCTAGTTGCAAATGTGAGCTCCCTGCAGAGCATTCTGTTCTTTGTAACTCCACAAATTTATCACTTCTGATCCTTAAAACACTTTTCTAAAAACCATACAGTAGTCATCTTTCCTTGAATCAGTCATAATGGTTTTGAACTGGATGTAAGCAGTATCCAGTCACTCCTGATTTTTTTTCAACTTTAAATATCTTCCTTTAAATCTTAGAGTACACATTACAGAGATAAATTAATATTTGCAGTTTGGTGTTTTATACAAATAGAGAATGAAATTTAAAAGTTGGCAAACTTGAAGTCAGCTTCATAGAATTTTAGGCATTATACTTTGTTTAAATCTCTTGTGATGTGTAGCCATTATTTTATGGCCATGTTTGCTTGGAGATACACACATGCATACATACATATATCTTATAGTTCGTTGAACCATTTTGTAAATTTGCCATCAGCTAATTTTGGCAGTGGTGCAGCTTGATAATTAAAAAGTATGTTTTCTCTTGCCAGCTCATTATAGCCAAGTGTAAACCAACCTTAGCTTTCCCTAATCCCATCAACCCAGTCTGTAGGAAGGGTCAGAGGTCAGTAACTGCTTCTAAAAACACTGTTCAATTGAATTCAAACACGCTGTTACCTACTAAGTAGCTGCTCGCAAACAACTTGGAATCTGTCCTCATTCCCAATTGTGAAGGTCTCCTTTTGCAAGAAAGTACAGATCTAAATGGAGCCCTCATTCATTGCTAAGGCTTTAGGACAGACTGAGATCAAGTCAGCATTCTCCCCCCGACCCCCTGCCATTTAAAAAGTATACGTTTTTGAGGCCAGTTAGCTGGCCCTGGGGGATAATGACTGGATATTTTCACAGACAAACTGCTGAACAGAAGAGTTGAAACTCCCATAGCAAAACCACATTAACTGCAATAAGATCCAGATAAATGATGCAAAGGGTATGTTTGCATTTCTGAGGATAAGCCATAAAGGATCAGGAGTGCTTCAGAGCATGTCTTGGCAACAAAAAACCCAACTGGGTCCAGAGCTTCACAGAGTAACTGTCAAAGGGTAAAGTAGGCTTTTTTTGGGGGGGGGGGGTTCTATCTGCCTGAGAGATTTACCTGTGGCTTGGCTAGCACTATAGTGCTAAATAATAGCTAAAATAGGAAGGTTAAAAAAATTAAATACTGTCATAAGGTTCACCTTATGGTACTTGGATGGGAGACTGTGTGGCAACATAGGTGTATAGCCATAGGTGTATCGGCTGGAGAGGGAGGTTAAAACAAATCCTTGAAGACAACAGTGGCAAACTACTTTCTGAATCATGCCCAGAAAACTGCATGTGGAGTCACCAGGAATTGGACTTCCCTCTAATATGAAACATGTGCAGATAACAAGAGGAGAATTTCTTGGCAACTTTATGAAGTGGGGGTGGGTTTTAAATAGCTATGCTGACTGGGAATGTTGGGAATTGTAGTTGCAGTGCATTTGGAGGGTGCCAGGTTGGAGAAAGGCGACTGTGACTATGCTACTATCCATGTGAGGGTTGGCTGTTCTAGAAGATCAGGTTACTGAGAGAGTGGGAATTCAGCCTAAAGGCAGCTTGGGATGGAATCTGCCCTAGGATTGGTTTCTGGGAATGAAAAGGAAGCATTTGAAGGGGAACAAGAGGCCCAGATGCAGTATCGGTGATGGGTTGAAAGCTCTTAAGATTGACTCATAGCTGTAGTCCAAAGGATATGCTTTAAGTAATGTCTTGTAATTGATACATTTTGTGTTGCCTTTTATCCAAATGGCTGCCTTGTGGGCTGCCTGGAGCACTCTTTTTAGTGTAAAACTGGGATATAACTTGAATACTTGAAAAATAGTGAATCACTTATATTTATTGCCATGTAACATGATCAAGATTAGACTGTAAGCAACTTGCTGGAATTTACTTTCCAGAATTGTGGGACTAGCTATAAATAATCATGGGTAAGATAAATGTACTCTGTGCATGCCTAGGAGCACTCCCCGCTTTATATAATGTATGTATTTGGATTGTACACTGGGATGGGAAGAGACTGCAGGGCTGGTTTCTGTTCACTCATGTTACATCCTAGCACTCATTTCTCATTTCAAGTACCACTTTTCCTTAATCATAATTTATTAATTCATATCATTCTGCTTCCTATCAGTCTGCTTGCATATAATAAAGATTGGACATCTATTTTAGAAATTTGAAGCATTTGAATCACTGGCTTGAAAGATAAAGGATTTAATACTGAGGGATATTGAAAATAGTTAAACAAAGAATTATATCCTACTTCTCCTTGGAATGCAACTCATTTGGTCTGAAATAAGATAATGGATTATATCATAATCCACTTTTATTATCACCATCTTTAGGAAGGTTGGCCTGTTTTGTCAAATATAGCCAGTTTTCTGTATGTATGGACATTACTTTAAAAAACAACTTGCTACATTTGATTCTGATACTACATGTGTGTATATGCAGAGAATTAGAGCTTCCAGGAAAATGCATTTCTCACTGAATGATCATTTATTATTTTTAAAATCTTAAAATTTCCAGATCTGGAAGAATATTATTAGGAATAAGGAACGTTAATATTTTATTGTGCTCCTAATTTTTCTAATTCTCTTTATATACAAATAATTTTTTGAGGAATCTCATTGGTTCTTTAGCATTGAAAAAAAAAAGGAAGTCAAATTACATCAGGTTAAGTTTATATTAGACTGTTGAAATGTTTATGGTGACCTCCTGTTTAAAATAGAAGCTGAATTTTTCCGAGCAACTTTCTACATAAATCAACACAGTAGTAAGTCTGGACGCACAGAAACACTTTATTTACTAGGCTTTGGTTATCTCTTGCTTTTGAAAATTACTCTTTCTTGGCCTTAAATTCTCAAGCGATAGTAATGTGCTAACAACTTGGCCTGAATTTAAAACTCCTGGAAAAGGGAGAAGCAGAAGATGAAGTCATATAAAATATTGGCTCTGTTTTATTTTGTTTAAAAGAAAAAGAAAAAAAAAATCATGTTTGGGTTTATAAAAGTTTTCCCTGTTCTTTTCTGTTCTTCCCTTCCCACCCTCAAAAAAAAGGAGCAGAGAGAACCTAAGATCCTCTTAACTGGAGCTGAAAGTTTATTCAGGTGCTATGAATCAGAGGGCTCAGAAAGCAAACTTTCACCCCTGCTAAAATACCTGCCAGAGGACAAGGCTTGCAGTAATCCCCTTGCCCTCGCCCAGAAAACTGGGGTGAGGGGAAGCTGCCCTCTCATTATAGTTTGGGTCTCAAGGTTAGCCTGAGACCCTTAGGGTAACCAGCTGTCAATTAGAGATAACTCCCAGCAATGCTTCTCTGAAATCTTGGACTTATCTCCTAGCAACCTGAACCCTCCTCTTCTTTTAGGACACCCCAACCCCCTTGGCTCGGCCATCAGCTCAAGAGGCATCTTTTCAAGCCAGCAAAAATAACCTTGTCAATGGGGAGGGGGGTTGAGATGCATAAAGAGGTCTGTGTTCCGAGGTAAGTCGGAGAAGCTTCGGTCTGGGAGATTTCATTGAAGAGGGCTCTCCCGCCCCTACCGCCTTTCCACAAATGCATACAGAAAGAAAGAAAGAAAGAAAGAAAGAAAGAAAGAAAGAAAGAAAGAAAGAAAGGCCAAATCCTATGCAGTCCTTACTTGGCAGGGAATCCCATGATAGGCTGTGGTACAGTACTTATTTCTGAGAAAAGACACGGGGGATTGGGTTGGAAACAAATGAGAAATTGCTTTGTTTTCTTCCAACAAACAAACAAACTTGGCATTTGTTATGTTAAAAAACCCATCATCTCCCACTCTACCTAAACTCTCCATTGGACGCCCTGCTAGAGAAGGTGGGCAGACTGCATTTGTGGAGATGAAGGTATGTGGTGGCATTAGTTAAAGATAGGCAAAGCTACCATCATTTGGGAATCCACCAGTTTCCCTTCTGATTCGTGTCTTTTATACCACAAGAATGGATAGTTAAGAGTGACCATGTTACAGTCGGAACTCAGGGCTCTTGTATCTCATGTGGCAGCCCATCTAGAAAACAGACAAGGGTAACTCTGGCTATGCAGGGTTCAGAAACCCAAAACACCAAACAAATAGCAATTAACCAAGCCTACATACCATTTGTGGCAGCAGTATCACAGGCTTTTCTTTAAAAAGTAATCAAAAGATCAAAAGTGTTCTCTTTTTATACAGGTCTGCATTCCTTAGATTACTTGTTTGGACGAGGTGTAGCTTAGCTCATCTGAGATTATACAGGGAGAGGGAGACCAAGGGAAAGTGTTGGGGGGGAAGGTTGCTAGAAAAGCTGTTGGTTTGCTTTGGTTTTTTTAAGGGTGTCTTTGATAGAGCTGGGGTCCATATGCACAAAAGGACTGCTCAGAAATGTTGCACAAATCCCATGTGCAGAATGCAAGGCTTCGGAGGGGGCCTAATGTAGGCACTTGTCCTGCAATCAAAGATTCAGCTCAACACGAGTCCTTTGTGTGACAACAGCATCAAACCCCCATGCCTGAATGCAGAGACGCTGTCTAAAGAGATGCATAGAAAATAACCCCCTCGCCCCCTCCTTCCCCGCCATCTCCTTGGTGAAATGAGATGGTTTCTCTCCAGTTTTTAAAGATAAATCACCTTTTAAACCATGCCTCTGATCTGATTCCCTCTCCCCAGTTTTACCCAAGGCACGGTGGCAAATCAGAAGAGAAGAGAAGACAAGGAGGAAAGAATCGCTCTGACTGTCATGGTGGACCTCAGCTCCAGTCCGTGCTTCAGATGTATGTGCTTCAAAATGGCTGACATTTATATGCTTGTGAATGCATGGAAGTGGAGATGGGTGGATTTTACAGCACAAAATGACGCACCTCTCCTGTACTGCCAGAAGAAAGAAAGAAAGAAAGAAAGAAAGAAAGAAAGAAAGAAAGAAAGAAAGAAAGAAAGCTTAAACCTGCAACCCTTACAGTTCGTTTTACTATTATTTTGCCAATTTTCTTCAAGAGTCCATTTTTAGATCAGGAAAAGAAGATTTGGCAGTGGAAGAAATGAGCTTTTCACATTCTATTTCATAACTTGCTTTTTTAAATTTGGAAAATGACAGCATACAGCATTATCTCTTACTGAATGAGAAAATGATGTAATTAGCAATTTTTACCCTCTCAGATTTTGTATGGATGCGCTTTTTTAAAAGGTGCATGGAATTGATGAATTTTGAAAGTTTGGTTCTTCTTCTTCTTTAAGAAATATAACAGAATGATTTTTTTCCATAAAGAAAGCAAAATGATGTACAAAGAATGGCAATAATAAACATATAGGAAAGTCTAGTATAAAATTAATAATCTAACACTTGGAATTACTTTAATGCTATTTTAAATGGTCTGAACATGTTTTAAGAAATAAACAATTTTCAGGAAATTATAACTGTATTTTAAGCTTTATTTAGGTAAAATATAAATATACATGTTTTAAAGTGACAACAATTGTACTAAATTCCA
Source organism: Candoia aspera (assembly GCF_035149785.1). Lineage (NCBI taxonomy): Eukaryota > Metazoa > Chordata > Lepidosauria > Squamata > Candoiidae > Candoia > Candoia aspera. Next base: position 137,550,540 of record NC_086153.1, on the reverse strand, counting down.
GTTTTATTGCACAATGACATTCAAATACAGGTAACCAAAACATGGTGAACGTTGTACCTCAGAGTTATTTAAGAATAGTATTTTATGTGATTAAAATTAGGATAGAAATCCATGAATAGAAACAGTATTTCAAATCTTTTTTAACCAGTATACCATTGCCAAAGGAGAAATACAGAGTTGCTAAGCCTCAAAGTTTGCTTACATTTTGATCTTTTGAAATATAATTAAGATTCCTGTTCTAAAAAAAAAAGTTCGAAATACTCCTCACTGGAAACAACTAAACCCAAGTAAATATGCCTTGAGAGTAAAGATACAGAAAATAGCTAACATTATTTGGATTATTTCTTTCACCCAAGTAAATTAACTATTTCTACCAAACGTAGAAATGTGTCAGGCACCAGAATCACTTGAGACTGATTCTTCATAACACATGTTTCAAATTACCCTTCAGTTTCTTTGCATGTATATGATATAAGTGCATAGGTTAAACTTTTAGGAATAAATCATGGATACAATGAAGAGTTTTGTCAATGACATCAGCTAGGGTTTTTGCTGTAATCTTCTTTGGCTTACAGGGGTGTTAAGGCTCTTGCATTATGATAGTTGTGCCAGCTGGTTCAAGCTACTTACGGTATCTTTCAGTCAGAGCTCCCCCCTGCCCGCCTTAATGGATGGAAAACCTCCATTAAATTACTATGAACACTGCAAACTTCAATATATTGTTTATATATATATATAAATTTATTTACATGGGACATGATCCATCCCCTCACCCCAATTAAATCTTGTCACTGTCAATTAAAAAAAAGCAGATACCAAGGATGAAAAAGACGATATGCTTCACTAGCAGAACACAGGAAACATAAGTACATGTGGATAGCCCTGCTGGGTCATGCAAGGTCCATTTTAGTCCAGCATTTATGCTTCTCTTTGAACTGTTTGCAAGCAGGAGATGAGTCATACCTTTCTCCATTGTTCTCCTAAAACTGGTATCCAAACTGTGCTGCCTACAACCTAGAGAGATACTGAGCTTTAATGACTAATAGCCCTTGATAGAACTAGCCTCCAATCTCATTTTAAAGCCAACCAAATGTGGACATTATCACATTCTGTGCCAATGAATGATGTTTGTTTTTTGTCAAAACCTTCTTCCAATGAACAAAATTAGTTCCTGATATTTTTACCTAACAGAAGGAGATCCAAGGGGTAAGAAAGACAAAAGCCCAACTGACTTAGAGAATCCAATATAGATTAGATGACCAATAGTTTATCAGTGTCTGGCTTTCATTTTGTAACTACCTCTATCACCTTGCTACCATTGTAATGATGGGCTTCAATGATTTGCAGAGGTGGAATTTAGGAGTATAAAGTGTGAAAACTCCTACTAAAATTCATTATAAACCAGCTTAACATGCACAGTAGAGGAAAGGAATATATTTATTAGCTTATTGGAGCTGAGCTTGCCTCCTGGTTGCTGACATGGACACCTCTATGCAGTTTTCTTGATTGGTACAGAACTAATCTGCGATTCCCTTCTTCTGGGGCTTTTCTTTTTTTGACTATCCATTCTAGTCTACAGTCATGGGCTTCCCAGATGGTCCCCCATACATTTTTGACCTAGGATGATCCTGTTTAGCTTTCTAGATCAGTCAATGTCAGCTAGATGCTGCCACCAGCTAGGCCCTAGCTACTGTCTGCTTGATCCCAAGATCCAGGTTAACTTCTGCCTACTTTTTGATTGGGCTATTTCACTAGTAGGAACATATGAGACACTTGTGAGAAACCTATTTTCATTTTGGTGTAATGGTAAAATCTAATACTTTGAAACCAGTTGCACCATGGAGTAAAATAATTCTACCAAAAATAACTGTTTTGCCTCAGAGGAAACTGTGGTGGACCAGAGAGGACCAGCAAAGTCCTATTCAATCTATCCCCACCAAAATACATGAACAGAGCTAGGCTGGTGAGCTGTACCTTTTTTTTTTAATGTATGAAGTGATCAAGGATTTCCTGCAGGTTTTAACTTTAAAAAAGGGTGTGCCAGTCTGTTACATGGAGCTGCCTTCTTTTTTCTCTGGCACTTCCTAGAATGACTATGAAATATGCAAGAGCATCAGAGAAGCACGTACTGTGCTACATGATGATATTCTGATAAATATCAACAATCTTGATCAGGATTGGCAAGGGAAGCGGGTTAAAAATAGATAGAACATGGGAACAAGAGGTTTCACCACACTCCTGTACTCACATTGGTGCAGCACGTGCTTGGGAAGACGACATGATTCTCTTCCTTCTCACATTACCCTCTTCCCCAACAGCTGGGTATCAGAGAGCCAGGAATAGTGGTTTGCTGAGAAGTACAAGGGGTACCATCCTCACATGCTCTCCATTGTAGCACAATCATGGCTGTGAAGCTGATTCGGACATTCATGGCAGGCTGTGTTGGAGGGCTCTGAGACTCACATATCATCCCTGGCTGCAGGTTACTTTCATGTGGCTTATGAAATAGTTATACAAGTAAAAGTCTGGCTTAGAGAGACTAAATTAGTATTCACAATTTTTAAAAAAAAAATATATTGTCAAGTCCTCAGACGATGTTTATAGCATGACATTTATTTAAAATAGCTTCTTTAAAAATATCCTTAAGAATTACCATATAAGACAAAATACTTAAAATCTAGCATTTGCTCTGGTATGATAACTATTGGGAATGGAAACAGATCTTATCAAACCCCAGAGCTGCTGCCAAAAACAGCACCCCCATGTCTGGTTCTCCCTCCTCAATACCATTTAATAGTAAAATGCATGACATGATGTCATTGAAGGGTGAATTCCATCAGACTCCCCCACCCTGTGGCAGCTTAAGATGTGGAGTGGGGTAGGGAAACCCACACAGTGATATCACAGCAAGCATTTTATTAATAACCATGATGAGGCAAAGATGGAGAATTAAACATGAGGCTTCTATTTTCAGTGGCAGATGTATGTTTTTGGTTAACGTGTGTATGTGTGTGTGTTACCAGGAAATATAGCATGTTTTTGTGTGTGTGTGTGTGTGGGGGGGTTAAATCTTTCTTCCCTGAAGCTGCTGCGAGCCTCAGGAAAAAAGCTTTGAGTGGTGCAAATTGGTGCCTCATGATTGTAGCTCAGGAGACAATATTCGGGATTCTCTTAAACATTGACAAGAAAGACTATGTTAGTCGTGTGAAAGGTGCTAGTTGCATTGCCATTTTCTGTTCTCCGTGCCTGGACATTCTCCCAAGATGATGGCTATTCTGAGCAGGATATACTCAATGGAACACATTCACAGAACTGCACCTTTACCAAGCCTCTCCATTTAAATATGCATCATAATCCAGACATAGTGGTTTAGAAAAGTGGTGTAAGCAGATTTTTCTTTTACAAAATACATCTTTTCAGGAACTGGGTTTTTAAAAATTCAAACCTGGAAATCATTTCAATGCATTATGCACACACACCTTAACTCATTCTGCCAAAGCAGATGCATAATAGAGACTGGCTTGGATCAGGGTGCCCGAAGCTACAACCAATTCTTATTTTAGTCACAGGAAGAAACTTTTCACAGATTTAGGTTAACTTTATTTTTAAAGAAATCACCCACAGACAGTTCTTCCAGCTTTATATTCCTGCTGGTTAATCTGTGCCTGGATTCACTGGTGTGTCCTGCTGTGTTTAAGCAAGAGCTGTGTAGAATTTGCTCAATTAGCTGTACATTCCTCTGTTTGCTTTCCTGATTTGCGCCTTCCCTTTCATCTATCAGATGTTCACAAGTTTTCCATTAGATGTTTCCTGCTTCTAATAGTTGTTTGCAATTTGTTTTTCCTCTGAAGCTACGGTGCAGGCTCCAATATGTGTTGAAATAGCAGAGGGGTGTGTGTGTGAGTTTAGGGATTGGGGGTTGGAGATGGACTGCAAAGAGGGGTAAAGGGTTAAGACTTGCTTATATTACTTCGTAGAAAGTGCTTTATTGGGCGGAAACATGACTTATCTGTTACTGAATGTATCATTCCTGTCTAACCCATGCAGAATTTCTACTGAAATCATTGGGGCAATTCGTAATGAATTCTGTTCTGTTAAAGTTAATGAGATTTAAGTACAGCTAGTTTGTCTTGCACTGGGACGATTTTATTTCAGGCTGTGCCTCTGTAATGGGAATGTTAAATGTCTGACCACACTTTTCATTCATATCATATTATTTAATTATTTGTATCTGAAATGTATTAGTTGCCAATATAACAGCAGTTCTCAGGATGACATAATAAAACAGCTAAAATGTAAATACAGACATAATTAAAAAAAACAGTTACAGATCTTACAGATTGGCGACATGATCTGCTGATAAAAATTGTAAGAATTATTTTGATTTCTATTCCTTTCTTTTAAATTAAGTTAGGTTGTCCTCTTGCCTTTTATGTGTAGGAATATCTCATTAAAATCAGAAAAAAATAAGCATAAATATTATAAACATAAAGGAACCGTGAAGGATTATTTCTTTATTCTTTCCTTTGTATGTTGTGAATAAGGTGATAGTCGTTAGCATCTCTTTTTAAAATACATTGGCTTCCTAGTTTTTCTATTTATATAATATAACCCTCTTTCTCCATTCTGAAATGTATTATTAGCATTCAGTTACACCAAACATCTTAAATTAGTAGTAAAGATACTTCAAAATAATTTCATTTTTTTCCCCAGTAGAATTGGTTATTGATCAACTAATATTTTCATCCACATTGTGAATTTTGAAAGCAAGAAATAGGTATTCCTATCATGACAGAAGGAGTCATGTTTTGTTCATAGAGGGGGGAAAATGTGCTCAGAAAGAGCTTGCTTCTTTAGAGGTTCTTTTTGTTTTGAACTTTGAGATTATTTGAATTTTACCAGGGAGTTTACTGGATTGGTTCTGTTTTATTTTAAATTGAAGTCAATCATTGGATTTGAATCCCAAATGTAAGGCCTTGGGAGGGACCCAAAAAAAGAGTGCTGACTCAAGAAACCTGCTGGGACTTTGTGGCCTACTGCTAGGCAACCACCCATCCCCACCACAGCAAACATATGACCACAAAATGGATGATCTCATTTCTAAATCAGCTATTTGATATGCAGATTGCATGGCAGAAGTCCTCCTTCTATAATACAACACTGCTCTGGCAGCAGGTGCAGCATAAAAGTGCATGGGTTTTGTTTTTCGTTTTTTCTCCTCACATTTTAGAATCAAAATTGGTTGATTCTGTGCCTTTCACGGTTCCTGAAGTTCCATTGTGTTTTTTTTAATCAGTCTTCCATGCCAAGAAAGCATGGTTCATCTTTTATACCCCGTCTTCTGTACTGATTTAAGTGATCCTGTATACACATGTCGTGAAGTCTCCCTTTTGAAAATAAGCTTATATTTCATACTTTTTTTCACAGTGCGGTTGCTGATGCACATGGTGCAGTTTGAGTACCATCTTTGAAAATGGAGCCAATTGCACTGAAGTGTTTTCTTGGATGAGGCAGAACAACAAAAAGCTGTCATCTGTCCCTGGTGTGACTCATACTGGGCCTTGAATAGCACTAAAGTACATTTCTATTGTCTATCATTGCAGGTTAGGTCCTGAAAGTCATAAACTACTACAGCTTTTTAGCTATGCTGTTGATATGAACTATATGAAAGAGGTATTTGTTCAAACTCTGTATAATGCATGATCGCTTATCTTAAATTCATCAACAGCCACTGATGAAAAAGGTGTTGAAAATTCTGCCAGGATGTTAGACCCCAAGTGCCAGATCAAGGGAGGGTGGGGAATATATAACAAAGCTGAGGGAGTGCCTGGTGCATATTGATTTGGAGCTTCCCAAACATGCTTTTGTCCAAGGTAATTGATCATCTGTGAGGCTGCAAGATACATTCATCTGCAAGTGCTTATGAATGGACTAAATCTTCACAATGTTAAAGAAAAAATATTACTAAATAGTCCTTTTTCATATGTGGACTGCATTAACATTAAAATTTGAATAGAAATGCCACTTCACTGGGGAAAAAAATCTTTGGAGATTTATTTCTCCTATAAAGTGATGTGCCAGAAGGTAATTCCACAGATATTTCTTGGTGATCTTCAGAAGCCATTGGTTTGTAACCGTAAAACATTTGCAATTCATGCTGCTTTGCTCATACATAACTTTTGCCTGATATAAATCCCTTTTTGTGACCAGAAAAATAGAATACTTATATTCAGTGCAAATCCTTTGGTTGGCTGAGCATTTCTATATCTTTTTTAGAAATTAAAATTGGCTTTACATTTTTCTTTATTATATGGATTCCTTCTGCTGAACTCGTTTATACAAATCAAGTTTAAAAAAATCATAAATGAAAGTAATACCAATTTCTTTGTTTCTTTTAAATGTGTCTTGCAAACAATTGTCCTATGTTTTATAACTGATTGATTAAAATCCTAGTAATTCAATCATGGGTACATCCAACTGAGTTCCATAGGACTTAACACAGCATAACCACTAGGTATTATTTCTCTTTCATCACAATACTATCTCCAGTCATCTAAGGAGAATTGGAGTGCTACAGAATGGGAGTTTTTCCTGGTTTAAGTCTGCTGTTGTAGTTCACTATTTCTTCCTTACCTTGTTTACAATACATAACACAATACCTTCAGCACAGTGTAATTGCCCTTCTCTGTCGCAAATTTCATAAAGTAAGAGAAAGTACAACAAACAACGACTTCTCCCTGAACTGCCGTTTTATGGACTCCGGTACAGAGAAGGGAATAGAAATCAAAGAACTCCATCACTTCCTCTTGGGTCCTCTTCCTTATATGCTACTTCCATTTAGCTAGTCATTGTAAGAACTGCTACATAACATTAAGAATTAATGCCTGGGTTTTCTTGTTTTCTACTCATCTCCTTTTCTTTGGGCTGAGTCATCTAGATTATAAACAAATATTTATAATATTTTGGGGATGAAAAACAAAATTATTAAAATAAGCATTTCAGAGCAGGGTAAAGAGTTACAGTATCAGGACATCTGGACTGCATTAAAGCTCAGAGCAGTTACTTTTAAAGATTGGAATTTTACTCATCGAAAATCCCCTTTCGCTTGGGGGAGTTAGTAATGGAAAGACAAGATGGCATCAGGAAAGAGGCCATTTTTAGTCCAGGGGCTGCCAACTGCTGATGTCTACTGCAAGAGCACTTCCAGATGTCACTTCTAACAACAAACCAAAAGTGGTGGGGTGGCAAAGTGCTGAAGGTGCCATCCAAAATGATTCTGGCTGCTAATCAGTGATCTCAGCCAGGACATTAGCAAATTCCTGGGTGAATTTCAGGTATGTTGCTTTCATGTTCTTACAAAACTTACAAAAAGATACTGTGTGAAAAATCTTAATTTGTTTTACCATGGGAATTAGTATAATTTGGAAGCTCAAAAGCTGGACTTAAACTGGATATATTTGGGCTAAATGTTACCTCTCAGCTTAGACAGGTGATTAGCAGGGATGGCCCAAACTGTAACAAATGGTACACATCCCAACTCAAGTCAAGCTGTGTAGAATTCCAAACCAAGCAAATTATTTGGGTATAGGAGGCAAACGGTCTACCTAGCATTTCTACCTGTCCCCTGAAGTTAAAAGAAATACAAAAATAATTAGGAACAAAGTGTTCCCTTTTCATTACAAATGAAATCTGCCACTTCAAGCAACCATCTCACTCTTTCTAATGGTAGATCATTCCCTGTTCCTTTGGGCTATTATGATGAGGAAATGGAATATCTCAGAATGTGAGGATAAAATGGAATAACGGAAAGAAAATGTATGTCAGTGATAGACTGCAAGCTTTACATCCATACAATCCTCAGTTTCAGTCCCAAATGCTTGCACTTGAGAAAAATAATCAGAATGAAAATTAAGTAATAAGTTATTATTATACAAGATGTAGCTGTGGTAGTATTGGCAGCTGTAGCAGCCATAGAAAGCTATTGTCTGGAAGCTCTTAGAATGAGAGGGCACCATCCCACATTCTTACTTTCTTCACAGGGATTCTATTTTAGCGTATGTATTAAATTTACATACTGCCTTTCCACCCAAAAGTTGCTAACAATAAAATAGAAATGAAACAATAAAGTTATAGCTAAAACATTAAAACTCAATGTTTTAAAAAAAGTATTTACATAAAACGCATAAAAATAAATCACTTGCAGCACCCATTAGATTAAAACCTAATTCAGCAATAAATCATCTTAAATGACAAAAGCGTGCCCAAATAAAAATGCTTTTGCCTGCCAAAAGGAGGACAAGAGAGCTGAAACTAGTCTTCCCATGTCAATGGAGGTCACCAAGAAAGCTTTTTCTTGTACTTCATGCAAAATTTTTCAGTAGGAAACATAAATCATATAGATAAAGATGGGGAAATACCTGGTCTGGCCATGGTATCTGTACAAAAGATATTGGAATGATAGGTGATTGTACACTGAATAAGAATTAGCAGTGTGATGTGGGGCAATAAAAAGAAAAATGCAATGTTAGACTGCATCAACAAAAATATACTTTTTCAGATCATGGGAAGTAAGAGTTATACATTACTCTGTGCTAGTCAGATGCAGTCTTAAGTATTTGGTACAGTTCCAGGCATCAAACCTTCAAAAGAGTTCACACAAACCTGAATAAGTGCAGAGAAAAGTACCAGAGATGATCAGGGAACCCGTAACTAGACCAAAGCAATTTCAACCCCACCATTAGGGCTCAAGGTAGATTGAAACGTAGCAAATTAATTCACCTCACCCCCAAAACCTTTGCATCTCAAATATGCCACACACTCTAGCACAGCCTTTCTCAACCTTTTGACCCTGGAGGAACCCTTGAAATATTTTCCAGGCCTCAGGGAACCCTGCACTTTCAGGGTTCCCTGAGGAAGTTACCAAATTATTATATTCGTTTCATGCGTAGGCCTGTCTATATGCATTAACAGTGTTCTTAATCTAAAAATAAAGAATGAAACTTACTCTTTATTGTGAAGTTGCCTGAATTTGAAATAATTTTTTTAAATAAATTATGATCTCCCAGGGAACCCCTAGTGACCTTTCATGGAACCCTGGGGTTCCACAGCATGCTGGTTGAGAAACCCTGCTCTAGCATTTTACCCAGTGATAGAATACTCAAACTGAAATTATCTTACAGAGTGGATAAAGGATAAAGGCTCTCCACCTTTTTTAGTATAATGAGAATGAAATCTGTTGTAAAAGGGCATTCCACTTGTCCAGTCTTCCCCAGTTACTTTCAGAAATCTGGAAAGACAGAGATCAAAAAGGTTTTAACTCAGAGAGTCCTCTCTAGAATGTTAGTCAGTACAATATGAAAAGTATTGCCACTGAATTAGCAGAGACCATTGTTATCTCTGTCAGATCTACAGCATATAAATTCTGGCATCCAAGCTGGTGTAGATTTGAACGATTTTATCTACTGAAAATGGTCACAACACAGGTGATTGGATGATCTACCCCCTGAGGCAGAATGGAATACTGTAGGCCTGTGATGATTATGCCAGTGCAGTGGAGACAGAGAAAAATGATTTCTTCACTAACAACCTCATCATAAAATAGCCTTCAAACAAAATCTACCTGTAGTTGGCCAGACATTCAGTTCTGCCTTTTTGTTTTCGTTTTTAGCCTAAAGTGAACACTGTGTTAGGCTAATCTCACTTACTTAATCACTTCAGACTCCCCTGAAAACCAAAAAGCTTGTTTGCCTCTACTCAGAAGGAGAAGGCAATCAAAAATACTCTTTTTAACTGTCCAGGAGATTTTCCACTCTCAAGGCCAATCAGAGCATTGACAGAATTGCCTATACTCTGTCAGAAAATGTTCAGAGGATTGGCTTCCTGAGACAGATGTTCTAGTTTTCAATCCCTGCAGAGTACTGATCCCAATAAATGTAAACTCCATGAGGGAGTAATCTGGCTGAACCAATAAAATTATAGAAGGCTCCTCCATACCCAAATCATGATAATCCCACTCAAATGGAAAATTCTAAGTGTAGTCTTCTGAATTTATGAGGCCAGATACACCTCAGACTGACTCATGGTTGTCAGAGAAGTCATAAAAGTCTGCAAAGACTCCAATTCAGGAAGGGAAAGTTGGGGTGCCTGGTCAAGAGACAGATTTATGATGAACCACTGCTATTGATACTCCTACTACTGAAAGAGCAATAGCAGGAAAAGGTGTAGACTTACTCTTCATTGTAGATGTAAACACTGGAGGGGAACCTTCTCTTGTGAATGTAAAGTCTTGTTTAATTTTCACATGCATATTCATCAACTAAACAAAGCTTAACTGGGTGAATTGACAAGCATAGATATAGTATCCTATGATACTGGCATACTACCTCAAACCCAATAAATGTTTGATAGGGGCAGTTCATAGATTTAGCAGAAAGCAATCTAATAAAAGGAAATCAAATGATGCCTATGCCAGGGCAAATCACTGTGTATATGCATCTCTAACCTGTCCTATTTTTAACATATATATAAATAAAAGAAGTCTTGATGCATATATAAATAAAAGAAACCATGTATTCTGGTTTCATATTCTTCCCCTCTTCTTGTGGTTTGTTCTCTTTCCATTTTATTGGGACAGTTGTCACTCAAGAACTGTTTGCTTAGACAAGTTTGAAAAAGATTATCTGAATCACAAGAGGTTTAGAAAGTGGGTGTAGAAACCTTTCTGAACCTGTTCTGTGGCATCTGCTTGGTATCTGTGCTTTGGCCTTTCCCCTTGTGATATCACAATGCATGAAAGCAAGTGTAGCATGCGCACGCGCGCACACAGGCACACACACACACACACGCTAAAAAAAGCTAATGTTGTCCATAAGCCGAGGGGCCACGAAGGGGCAAAGTCTTCTGCCTTCAGGTTGCTGTGATGCATTTGGGGCGGTGGGGAGAATTGAATGGTGAAAATTATTTGTGTCTCCTTCAGACAAACAGCAATGCCACAAATTCCCTTAAAGCAGCAATAGAAGGGAATCTTGGCATGGAAAATATAATCACACAGACCATAGAATAGTAGACATTCTCATCTTCCCTTGCCGGAAGCATCCTAATGCTAAAGAAACAAATGATGGAAAGTGACCTCCTGCAAGAATTTGATCCAGCAGGCTGTGCTGCTGCTAAAACAATTAACCCTTTCATTCCCTACCTCTACCTCTGGGCTGCAAAAAGCAAAAAAGAATATGTTTTCAGCCGAAGAAACAAGGTCACAGGGTTACCTAGAAAGTACAGATAAAAAGCCTTAATTATCTTTGCTTAAAACAGTAAAACCTTTATATTCATCCCTATTATTTCATATGACTTTCTGGTTTTTTAAGAAGCTGCAAAGGTTTTAGAAATCAAATAATAACTTGTTAGGAACTGAAAGTGCAAAATGGGCAGATCTTTTCTTTTCTTTTCTACACATGCTCAGGTACATGCACACATGTTCTTTCTTCTCGGCTGGATGTTTTGCTGTAATGCACATTTTGCTTGAATCAAGTTGACCCTGAGATGGATGCACCCAACTGAACTGGGTATGTCAAGATATCAAGGGTTTCATCCTAGAGGAGGGAATGTGCTTGATCCGTCTGGCTGAGAGATGTAACTGGAAGGCTGTACAGTCAATTATTTCACCCTGCAGCTCAGACGATTCTGGTGTCATCTATTCATTATCACTCGTAACCGTGCTGGGATGAACTGCAGTCCTGGATGTGAATGGAGGGGAAATCTCTGATACAGCCCTTTTCTTGACAACTGCCTGCCTTCCTGGGAGGACAGTGAAAGCAACACATGAATCCTAGCTTACTAATCTAGGAGACATTGTCGGAAATGATACCACATATAGTATCTTTTGTTTTCCAGAGAATAACACTGTGCATCTGCTGATACAAGCAATGAATAACAATTGCACTGATTTTAAAAAAGAACATGTGAAAAAAAAATCTTACCAATTTTAATGAGTTTCATTTTCTAGATTTCAGCATGTAGAATCCCAGGTAAGATGAATCATTTTGTTTTCTGGCAGCATATTTGTAATCAGTGCCAGAGATGAGAATTTGGGATATATATGGCTCATATATCCAGTTGCAGACTTCTTTTGTAAAAGAATGTTCATATATACAGTGAACACCTAGCTCATTTTTCAATGGACCAAATGAACTGAACTCTCAACAGAGTTATCATTGTGTAGAAGGGCAGATAAAGGGGTTGTACCTGCCTAACCCTCACCTCTTCAGAAGGAAGTGTATCCATGCATCCTCGAGAAACTGCCAGTGCAAGGATAACAAAGACAGAAAACCCTGGACCATGACATAGACAGATCCCCGCAGGCCCACAGGTACCCCTTCAGACCTTTCTATGAACTCTTGAATGGAGGGTATGTGTGATCCTATTGTCTGCCCTTCCAAATAATTTCTTTTATATGTCTTTAATTCCTTTGCTTCATTGCAGAAATTACCCGTTGATATGTCCCTGTGTATTTGTACAAGTAAGGCTTGCCCATATCAAGTGAATTTGCCAATCCTATGCCAGTCTGGCTCTAATTCAGTGGAGATCTCTGCTCAGTTGGGTAGCAATAGCGAAACTGAAGACAGTAGAAGCAAAAATGGTTACTCTTCTTATGACTAGAACTGGTGGGGCGGGGGGGGGGGGAGGAAGAATCTGTACGTCTCAGTCTGCAAATCATTTTCTATATGTCTGCTCCTCACTTGCTTCATTCCTTCAAAGAAAATACTTATGCTTTCTACATTGTTCTTAATGTGGGAATGATATACTGTGTATGTTTGATTTGAACTCTCAGCTATAGATTGGCTCACTTCCTTGAGCCCTACAGCTCTGCTGAGCTCCCTGCTGTGATTCCCTTTGGCACTACTCACAGCCTCAATGTTCCCATCTATAAAATATGTACATGGTTTCTTAGAGCTTCATTCATCTCAGGCACTGTGACTTCACTGGTATAAGCCCTACATCTTAAGAGTATACCCTGGTTTTTTTTTAAGTATCATAAATGACATAGTATGGATTGTACTGCAGTCTGTGGAAGTTTAGTATCATCTATTGGTGGATGTGCTTGGTGGCAAGAGTTTGAGAAATCTATGTAACAGTTGCAAAACACACATGAATAAAACACTGCCTCTGAACTTTGTCCCAGTTTATTCCCAAGAACCCAAGTCAGAGAACATTTTTAACACGTTAGATTGATATCCTGATTCTTCTACAGTATGCTTTTGATTATCGTTGTAATGCTATTGTTCAGTGATACAGCATGCATTGAACTATTGCTATATTTAGTTAGAATGACAGCTACTGCTTAACAAGTAGATCCTTCCTTTCTACCCTCTTGGATAATATTTAAATAAAGCTTTTATTTTAAGCTGGAAAATTCTATCCCTAGCAGTACCTGCAATAGAAGGCTTAAAGATATGCTAGATTTTAAAAAATGTCGTAAGTGAATCCAGAGGGCTGTACATCTCTTCCATGATTACATCTGTCTTGCTGTTTGGCTTTTATGTCCATGTACTCTAATGCAGATTAGCAGGAAAATAATCTGGATGTAAATTACCCCAGCCAGCAGTGAATTATGAATGGGCATGTTTTAGGCCAAGGAGATTGCTGATTTGCTTAGGGCATAAAGCAAATCCCATAAAAATCCAAGAGTTATATACTAGAGTCAGAAACACTGTTGTAAATTTGGAGTATGTGCATTTAAACAAGTGTTGCTATCGACTTCGGCTAATGTGAGTTCACAGGAAGGCTGTGTTTCAAGTGGTACACATTCCAGTCAGAGGAAGCTTCTTTATGGGGAAAATGTGAGGTCAAGATAATGGCTATCCATGTCTATTTCCCTCTGTCTATGAGCTGTGCATAGCACATGTACTCTCTGCAGATCTCAGTATGTAAATGCTGTAGGCAGTAAAATAGTCGTGTGTAGTCTATGAATTATGTATGAATTGTGCTGGATTCAGCTAAGGCAAATTTAAAGTCCAAAAAGATAGATAAATAAATTATATAAATTCATTTATCCTAAAGGCCCATGGAAAATACTTAAAATTAGATAATATAGATGTAGGCCTTTCAAGGATGTTGCTAAACACTAATGAATTAACATGGGAAAAAATGGGAAAATGAAGGTAATGAAATAAACTAATAGTGTTCATTCATTTCCTAATCTCTTTGTATATAAAATATCTCCCTATTTAGTTGTATTAATATTTGGATCCATAACATGCCATTCATTGTTTATTAGTCAGATCCTTTAGGAACTGTTATTTTAACTATAATGTACAGTTGTAAAATTGACTAAAAAATGGTAGAAGTCTCTAATAAATAGGGGACCAAGCAAGAAAGAAAGAATAGGAAAGCATATAATAGTAATCAAAGAATAGGAAAACATCTCAAGGAATTGCCTTAACATCTAATGAAATTATTCCAATAACTAGCAGAAAGGCCATACTTTATAAGCAAGGCATTCTGCATCTTGAATTTTTGCCAAACATATTAACTTACCAATTTTGGAACGATCCAACATTCTGATAATTATTTTCTTTTTTACAATTTTTACATTAATACCTATTTTGAATCATTAGGCTGTTCACATTTCAGGACTAATTCCAAATTACTTGTTTAGGCCAGCAGTGAATGCCAAAGGATTTTTTAAAATCATAATTTATATTTTGCAAGATTCTTTTTTGATCTGCATGGGACTGATTGTTCTGATGGCTCAGTAAATCCAACTGAGCCCATATCTGACTAAATTTACACATGATGTAATTTCCTTTCTATAGAGGAAACCAGAGAGGGCAGTGTAGCACAAGCAGACAGATGTCCAGCTCCCCACCTCCACTCCAGCCAGTGGACCAGATTAGCAAAACCTGTTTTGGTAAACAGGTTTGTCAGCAAGACCAAAGGCTGCTAATTGGTATTGTGATGCACAGATATTTTAATTGGGTTAATCATCAGAAAATGTTTATCTCTATTGACCCAGTAAAATGTCAAAACTGCTTGGCTGTAGTCAATTTTAGAAAGAAAAGAAGTGTGTTTAACAATGTATGGTAATTTGCATCTGTTTAACACTTCAGATAAAACATAGAGGTTTCGATATCTTCAGGGTATCTGTGATGCCTCCCAAAGAAATTGTTTGAAGACTATTTCTACTACTTCTCTTTGGCATTGTGTGGGTACATATAGCACAAACAAAGGCTAAAACCCTAAGCAGGCTTTGTTGGAATTCAATCTGAAATCAATGACATTTTCACCCATGTAAACATGGCTTGGATAGAATGGAAAGTCTTTATTTTCTTTTTGTTACTTCTTCTTTGAAAAAACTAGTTGTATATTTCATCCACATAATCCTATTATGAGCTTCCCAGAGTCTGTGGATGGGAGCAGAATACAAATTCTGCAATAAATAAATAAATTGGTTTACTGGGGCCCATAACAGTATTTGTCACTTACTTTTCAGTAGCTCCCAAATAATCTGACAAGAAAAGTTACCCAATGACAAATAATGATGGCTTTTATTATTTCCCATTTTACTATTTGTAGTATGGATGGCAAGTAACACAACTGTGAATACCAGATATTTACATTGCAAAATGTGCAACTGTGAATACCAGATATTTACATTGCAAAATGTGTATTTTAAGTTTCATTTATACCATGTTAGGGGGGCGGGGGGTGGGGGGACAACCAGCATGTAAGATATCCATCAACAATATGTTATACTAATATTAGCTGTTAGAACATATGGTTCAAATTGTGATTAAGGAAGGACACCCGAATAGTCCCACCTTTCCCCTATTATTTTCCCTGTTAAAATTTCTCCCCTACAGATAAGTGAAAATAGTGCCACAGTTTTAGAAGGAAGGTAATAGTGAGTTGTTCTACAAAACAGCATCTGGTTTATTTAATTTTCTTTTTTCTGTATTTCTGTGTAAAGGAGAAAGGGAGAACAAGGATTTTCCATGTGGGCAGAGGCATGAATTATCCTTCTATCATGTTCACACGTATATCTCTGCAGTGGAATCTCTTCCCAGCAAGTCAAACATGAGCATGGCTTATCAAGTGCTCAACACATTCACTCACATTCATACCTTTTGGTTTGTCTCAGGAAAACAGGAAAGGTGGAAAGTATATTAGAATCCCACCAACATCTAACTTGATGGGTCACAAGAAGTACAGTTCTGATTTAAAGACTGATACTTCTGTCTTCAAAACATAGTGGGCATATCCACAAAAGACCAGGAACATGGAAAAATATAACCAAGAAGTTCAGCCAGCTTTCAAATTGTTAGATAGAGAACATCCATGGATGTCAACTATCATCTTTCAGAAATAATTTAATAAGTAAAAGGTGACTTTTCACATGCTAAGGATCAAATAAATATTTGGTAATGGCTTGGTTTATTCTTTCCTATTGGTCTGATGCTTTAAACCAAACAAGCTTTCAAAAAGATAAAAGATGCTTGAGTGTGTTCTACTGAAATCAGTGAGAATTAGCTCGTAATATTGTGTACATGGGGTTAGATAGGTGCAGGTAATACTGGAATGCATCAGTGACAAGGAGTGTTCTTAATGTAAGAGAATGTTAACAAAGACACCAGTTGAGATTTTTTTTTCATGAGAAATTGTTTGCAATTCACATATTTGTTGAAGTGGCCTTATCAAAGTCCACAGGTAAGCTCTTGCTTTTAGACTGAATATGTATTATGGGGTTTCTTCCTAAAATAATTTATAAAAGCACAAATGTATTAACTATTATGAATATAATTGGTGACAATTTCTAAATCTACAAGAATGGGGTGATAAACAGTATCTTGGTATGGTCAGGAATGTTTTTAGACATAATTAATTCATACAAATTTCTTTTCAGATTTCAGAGAGAAAGTTGAGGCTTAGCCCTAACGTCTGTTTTAAATCTACCTTCATGAAAATGAGTTGTGTCCCATTATGTCTGTCCTGTTACAAAAGAGAGATCGTGGACAGATTAGATTCTCCCTTCTTGTACCCTAGATAGTTTCCAGAAATCTACTCTTTAATTAATGACAATTAATCAAGTTGGTGCATTTAGAACAGGGGTGCATAGCTTCCATCAGCTTGAGGGCCTTATATGTTGTGTGGTATGTCAAGACCTGCACTTCAAAAGTGGGTGTGGATAGGATCCAAAACAGGCAGAAACACTTTTTAAAATATATTTTTATGTCTACTATTTTCATATCCACACCCACATACACGTATATGATAAGCTTGTTTCCATTACAAACACAGAACCCCACCATATTCCTCTGTAACAAAAATAGAGCACGGCTGTTTATTTGTTCATCAACAGATGGCAATGTAGCAATCAGTGCCAAGATTGTTAGTGCCAAAATTTCACACATACAGGTAGTCCTTGCTTTGGGACTGGCAACTCTGTCACTAAGTGCTGCGGTTGCTAAGCAGAAAATCACATGACTGTGATGGACTTACGACATCAGTTCCCATTCAGCTGTTAAGCAAGACATCATGTGACTGTGACTTGTGATTTTACTGCCAGCTTCTCCATTAACTCTGCTTGTTGCAAGCCGATTGGGAAGCATGCACATGGCGATCATGTGACTCTGGGACGCTGCAGTGGTAATAAATGAGAGGATTGGTCACAAAGCTGGGTTTTTTACATTATCATAACTTCAAATGGTTGCTAAATGGGGCAGTCAGTAAGCAAAGACTACACATATTTTTCAGGAAGAGGAAGGTAACAAAGGATGTAAAAGAGTAAACAGTCAAGTAGGAAAAGAGAGGCTTGATGCAAAGATATTGCACTTTTGGGTGGGGGGAGAAGTGGAGGAGGGAAGTTTTCTTTTTATTTGAAAGGGCCAAGAAATGTAGCATTTTTTTTTCATTTTAGCATTAAAAAATTAAAAGGCTTAGAAACAGAAGCAGCCTAGTAAAGCCCCAGGCGACTTAGGGTTGTCCTGGCTCCTGGACTGGTGTGCCCCTGTTTTGGACTCCCCATTCACATTACAAATAGTAAGGCACTGATTCCAAAGCTGTGGGGTTTAATTCCTATCTGTAAAAAAGGCAGCCAGTATTTGTCTGGTAATTATCTGCCCATTAGCTTCTTAGCATAATAAACAAATTTTATGTTAGGTATTTATATAATAAACTGTTAGGTTGAATCAAGACATTTCTGGCTGAAGAGCAAGCAGGCTTCAGAGTTGGGGACTTGGTCTCACAGCCTCTATTTGAAAAATTGATGTTTTAGGCCGTGATCTGTGCCATGCAATTGATTTCAGAGTCACATTTGACCTTATTTCTAGAAATAAATTATGGTGCAAAGTTAAGAATTCAACCATAGATAAGTGTCTGCTCCTTCTTATATAACAGCTGAGTGAGAATTATAGTTTAAGGGTTAGGTGCATTATGCAGGGCCATTATACCTAGGAAATACCTACTGGCAGAAATGTACCTTGGCACCACTACATCTTAACTTGTATACCAATTCTCAGATTGAAGGATAAACATATTCCAGTTCCCCTACATGCAGCTGATGCTGAGTGCTCTCTCAAACATCTTAGTGGTAAAGGAGCTATTTAAACAATAAAACATTTTGTTATATTGCCCTTATTACAAAGATGCCCAGTTACAGTTAACAACTCTCCATCTGGTGAGATTTCCATGCCACCCAGATTCATTTGATTTACAGCTATTATCGTCTAACCAATGTGATTTTTTTTTTCTGAACGTGGCTAAATTGTGCTTTATTTTGTAAAATATATAGAACTTTGACCACATCAATTTTATTATTTAATTTTATTATAATTTTTATTTGCTGTCTCAGAATTTGCCATCTTTCTTCCTTTTTGAATTGGTCAGTGATGACTATAATAAAGTTTGTTGACATTGGTTTGATTGTAACATCAGTTATATAGAAGTGATTTGGTTATTGCTATGTTCTGCACGTCCCCGAGTCCTGCAGTGTCCACAAAGGAGTCCATTGAGGCGGCTTTCCTGGGAGGGATGAGTGAAGAATGCTGAGATAAGCAAAGAATGCTGGAAATATATGCCAAGAGTCTATAATTCCAGCAGGGTCACCCAGGGTATGAAAGTCATCCAGGTACCCAGCTAAAGCAAGCAGGCACCCATGTTTGGCAGCAGTGATATAGGAAGATCTTGAAGGTGGATGATCAATTTAGTGACAATGGCAAACACATCATTTCATACTGCATGGGAGAAAGCAATGCTAAACCACTCCTGTATTTTACCAAGGAAACTACATGGATTGAAAATGTAAAATGTTTGATGGACGGTATAGTGCCAGGCGATGGACTCAGGTTGGATGGCACTTAACATGCTACTGAAGAATTGGTGAGGATCTTTGGAAGAACTGTGCTTATGACATGGCTAAATTAAAGCCTTTGGGACATCTAGATGCTGAGGTTGCCATGCAGGAAAAGAAAACCTGAAGCTGCAAAGACAGAATTACACTGGGAACATGGAACATAAGAAGCATGAGCATGGCAAAGCTCAACACAGTGAAACATGAAATAAATCAACTATATGTTGATATCTTAGGCATCAGCAAATTGAGATGGACTGGAATTGGACACTTTCAGTCAGACGATCACACTGTTTACTGTGCATGGCATGAAAAACAAAGAAGGAACAACATTGCTTTCAAGGGTATAGCAAAAGCAGTACTTGGCTACAATGCAATCAATTACCAAATAATATCAATTCAACTTTGTGGACAAACCTTTAATATGTTAATTATCTAAGTGTATGATTCACCCACTGATGCAGAAGAAAAGGGGGTTGATGAATTTTATGATCAAGTTCAATTTGACATTGACAGAACATATAAGAGGGATGTGCTGTTTCGAGACTAGAATCCAAATTGGAAAAATTAAGGAGGAAAATATAGTTGGACTGTATGGACTAGGAAATCAAAATGAAGCAGGAAAATGACTTACCAGTTTCTGCCAATCCAGTAATTTCTTCATTTCTAAAACCTTTGATTGTGCTGGCTATGCTGGCCAACAGCAAAGTGGATGGTTTCAATTACAGCAGCAATGGGTGCACCATTGGAAGATGTGAAGGACCAGGTTGGGGACAGATCATCATGAAGAAAATGTATCTATGTGGTTGCTAACCCAGCTAATTACAAGATACCACACTGATTCTGAGTGGTGCAAAGAGACTATGTAGAAATGCCTTATTTTTCTTAAAAACAAACCACTTTTGTGTTGTTGCCAAGAAAACAATGTGTCTATGTGGTCATCAGGAGCCACACTTATCTTTAGGGAGTCTCTGCTTTTCTGTTATTATGGTAGTAGTAGAATCAGCAGGATTAGCTATGGAAATCTATCACAGCTTGTTCTCCCATGGTTGGAAATATTCTGAGAAAGCAAGATGCTGGTAACATTCAGCATGCTCTCTTAAGGACATGAAATGGGAGTATATGGAAGTGAAACTGTATTTGACTGACTTCTACAGAGATGGATTTGGGATTCATTGCTGATGTCCTAAAGCAATGAAATGTCTTGGGATTGGCAAAGAACCTGGAAGGAGGAAAAGAGCTGGGTACGGAATGAACCTTCCAGGTGGGTTGGAAATTACATTGGCAGCCAATGAGTATCCCTGGACCAGAGGTTGTCCACCACTATTCCCCTGGCCTTCCTGAAAGGGATTCCAGAAATTCTGAAATCATTTTTTATAATGATCTGGTCTTATTGTTTGATTCAGAAGTTTGGCTAGTTTTGACAGCAGCTATAATCTGAGAGGAAGTAGCCTTCCAATCTTTCAGAGGTAGGATTTTAGCTTAGATTGAATCGATAAAGGTTTTAAATCAGTTAGTTGTAGCATGACCTCCTGGAAACCTGGATTTAGTTTGGAATCCAGGTTTGTGGACTCTCCTTAGAGGAGAGGAGCATTTGTGGACTTCATCAACCATGACAACCATGTTGCCTCAAAAGGAATTCAGCATAAGCGGCAGAAAAATTCATAGCAAACCAGTTCTTTCTTTTTCCTCTTTCTTGGAAAAGTTATTGAGCCTCTATATTTTGAGACTTCTTGAGAACTATTAACCATAACATGAAGCTTTCTTTCTAGAATAAAACATAAGCCTGGTTGCTAGGAGACTGGAGGGGCAGGTTGGCCTCTGGATGAAAAAGAAAGAGGAAAAGGAGATGAAAAGAGATAGGAAAAGAAAGAACTTTACATTACATTCCTGATTTGTCCCAAAGTATTTGAATTAGTAGGAAAACAATAGAGCACAAAGTACTTTTAGAAAGCTATTCTTTAATTTTATTTGGGTTTTTATGTGTGATTTTTGTCATTGGTTTAATTGTTCATTGTACAATCTTACCATATTTTTACTCTATGTAATAAAAGAATAGGCATGTAAAACTAGGTGTCCCTCAAAGACTTTCTTAAATCCCAAGGCTTTGTAAAGGGGACTGCAAAAGCAATGGGATTTAGTGGTGCCTTATGTTAGTGCTCTTGCTAAGGGAGATGAAGGCAAGTGATGACTGGAATAGGATTTTTTTTTCTAGGACTAAAAACTCACCTGGTGGAAAGAGAGGCACACCTGGGCATCACTTAATGTATATTCAGCTCCCAGGAATTGTTTTGACTGGGTAAGGATTTCCAGAGTTCTTTCACTGGCAATCATTTTGACTTCTTAATCTAGTACTAAATATATTGTTCTGACTTAATAGCTGTACAATAATTTGGGGTTGGAAAAGAATAGGGTACATTTTTGTAGGTGGGTGGATGCATACAGTAGATTATTTTAGAAAATGGAAAATCTAATGAGGCTCAAGCTATCTGTTTTGTGCTTGGTGCAAAGGCTTCCAGTGACAGTCTGAGAACTCCCATTTAGCTTATGAAATTAATGCTTTTAAAAACACAGTCAAGGCACTGCAACAGCATCTGGAATACAGAATTATTTTTAAAGAAATATCTTGGGTAAGTTCAGGCTTCTTGGGCACACAGTTAGTGTGCTGCCTCTGAAGAATAAGCCAAGCAGAAAAAGAGAGATCTTTTATTGGAGCAGGTCAGCTCAAAATAATGAACACTTTCAGCCACAGAAATTCTTCCAGGAAAATAGATAACCTTTCCTGTTTTTCACTCCTTCCTTCCCATTTCTAGAACTACTTTGCTTTCCACTTCTTGCAAAAATAATGTATTTTCCTTCTGTTGATCTTACTTAGAATGATGAATTTATGCTATATTTATGTTGTATCTTTGTTGTTTATTTGTTCAGTCGCTTCCGACTCTTCATGACTTCATGGATCAGCCCATGCCAGAGCTTCCTCTCAGTCATCGCCACCCCCAACTCCCCCTGGGATGAGTCCATCACCTCTAGAATATCATCCATCCATCTTGTCCTTGGTTGGCCCCTCTTCCTTTTGCCTTCCACTTTCCCTAGCATCAGCATCTTCTCCAGGGTGTCCTGTCTTCTCGTTATGTGGCCAAAGTATTTCAGTTTTGCCTTTAATATCATTGCCTCAAGTGAGCAGTCTGGCTTTATTTCCTGGAGGATGGACTGGCTTGATCTTCTTGCAGTCCAAGGCACTCTCAGAATTGTCCTCCAACACCACAGTTCAAAAGCATCGATCTTCCTTCTCTCAGCCTTCCTTATGGTCCAGCTCTCGCAGCCATGTTACTACGGGGAACACCATTGCTTTAACTATGCGGACCTTTGTTGTCAGTGTGATGTCTCTGCTCTTAACTATTTTATCGAGATTTGTCATTGCTCTCCTCCCAAAAATTAATGGATTAGCTGACTATCTTCCAAGCACAAAATTATGCTGGCTAATGCTTTTTCATTTTCTCTCTGCTCGTTAAGAACTGCTGGAGGAGTCCTAACAATAGTCCACACATCCTCCCTTCGCAGAAACATTTCCATTTTCAGGCACCAGGTAAGATAATTGGTCTCATTTCGACGAGCCAGAGGAAATCCTCCCCCCATGCCTGCAACAGACTGCATCGTGCGTCTATATACTCACGGTTGAGTCCATCCCCGTCACTTGCGCTGCAAAATAAGGGACGGTCAGTGTTGCAGTGCAGATCCTGGGCCCATAACCAGTCCTGTCGTGGTAATAAGTCTTCACAAGAAAAAATAGAGACAGTCCTTTTCTTCTTGTTCTATATACAGTCTATTTACAAATATATGTATACAGCAGGTTAACTTACAAAATGATGTGCAGACAGTAACAGACACAGCAGAGAGAGCGAGCTTCTAGACTCTTCCATTTATATTAACCCTATCCAGTCCCAACAAGGATTGCATCATGCATGACTCAGCTACTTCTTCATACACCTGTGTGTTAAGTATTTATCCTTAACACCTGTGTGTTAATTGTTCTCTCTGCTTCAGCACTAAATTTAAATTTAATTCCCTGACATGTCTCTGCTCTTAACTATTTTATTGAGATTTGTCATTGCTCTCCTCCCAAAAATTAAACAACTTCTGATTTCCTGGCTGCAGTCAGTGTCCGCAGTAATCTTTGCGCCTAGAAATACAAATTCTGTCACTGCCTCCGCATTTTCTCCCTCTATTTGCCAGTTATCAATCAAGTTGGTTGCCATAATCTTGGTTTTTTTGAGGTTTAACTGCAAGTCAGCTTTTGCACTTTCTTCTTTCACCTTCATCATAAGGCTCCTCAGTTTTCCTTGCTTTCACTTGTATTTACTGTATGTCTAATAGATGTCTAAAACAAAACAAAAATCAAAAGCTTGGGCCAAATACATCTATTCATTTTATACAGAGAATCAAACTGTGCTCATCAACATTCAGAGCACTGTAAATTAATTTTTAAAATCTTAACCAAGGCACAATTTGGAGATATAGCTGTTGAATGTGAATCATGTCAGATTAAAAAAAAAATCAGAGGAAAAAACTAGTACTTTTTTGTTCAGTTGTTCTACAATTTTTGAACGTACTGTATATCTAATGTATTTTTATTGATTACACTTACAGCTATACTTTACAGGATTTAGTATGCTTATGGAGGACTCTCAGTCAATCCCTTCTTTCAACATTTAGTAGACTGTGTCTCATGTAACGCAGCAAGAGGCAGGTTTACTGCTCAACAGGTTATGTATTCAGCAGGATCTGACAGTGTTATCTGTATACAGAATGCATTTTCAATCAACCCTTGTGTTCATACTTCATAGGTTGAGCGGTAATAGTTGAGAAGTCTTACAAGTATGTGGAAAAACCTTGGGATAGCTTTGCTTTATAGTCATGAGGTTATGTTATATTATATGACATTATATTATATATCTAGATTTATTTATTTCCTTACCTCTAGTAAAAAGTATCAAGCGTATCAGAATATCCCCAAGGCAATCCATATAGAATCTCATAACTTTTCATAGTAGTGGGTTTTCATATATGTGATTATTTTTCTCCCTGAGAGAAAACGTAGCTGTTACTTCCTTATAAAATTCTCTTAGCTTATGAATGAATCAACATATTGGAAGCTGATTACGTAAAATGAGAAAATGATTATAATTTAATTTGGAACATTGATAATGTTCTCTTTTTTTAGCAACAATTTTGCTAACTGAGCAGAATTGTTTGTTTGTTTGTAGGAAGTTGTTTTCTATCTTCTTGAGCAATTAAAATGCCTGTTTATTGCACCACAACATGAGGGAAAATATGTTTCTTGTTGAACCAAAATATTTTGCATTCATTTGCAATGTACACCATGCAGTTTTGTGGCCTTGCTTAAATATAGTTTTATATCAGAAGTACATTGGAATGCTGAATACATTAATAGTTGCAAAGTATCATGGGATCTATTAAGACAAAGGAGAATGCAGTAAAGATTAACATTTAAATATTCCCAGAAGGAAAAGAGGGTGAGGGAATAAGTACTTTATATCATTAAAAAAAAAAATAGGAATGTTTGACCATATATCAACCATTTGACCATATATGATTGTAGTCTGCTTAATCAGTATACTTTCAAGTATTCAGTTAAAGAGACTTATATGCATGGAGCTCAACTCTCCCACCAAAATCAATGGAACTTAGCGAATTGATAATACTGAACCCTGAATGGATACACCCTCATATTTTATTATAAAACAATTAATATACAGGAGTGAATAACTGAACCTTCTTCAAAACCAGTCATTAAGGGTTAAAGAATATTTAAACTCCACTGATTTTATTAGAAGAAAATTTAGCACACTCCTAAGATTTTCTCTGGAATCAACAGGATATAAAAATGCTTGAAATAATTATTTGACGTTTTTAAAGTCCAAACATATACAGCATACCTGATTGTATGACTGAGCAGCTATCATTTCTTTTCTTCCCCATTTATTTATTCATGTATTAATTTTATATTCCAGCTTTCCATTACTCAGAAGTATGTCTCTCCTGATTGGTTTTATTCTCTTATATTTATTTGGTATTCAGGCAAATTAGGAATACCAAATAAATAGCCAGAGCTTGTGTTTCCTTGAAATACCTATCTTTCCTGCAGTGGTCTTTTTAGCCCATTTTTATGCATGATGATGGGAGAATCATATCCAGTACTTTCTCAAACCTGTGATTATTTTTTACCTTTTCCCGAAAGAAATAGAAAAGGCAGTCATGCCCATCTGCTTTTTCTCTACTATATTTCAAAGAGAATTGGCCATTGGCCCTTTACTGAAAGTGACTTCTTTCCTTACAGCAATGCAAACTGGCACCTGACTAGAAAAATGCCTGTAGATTTTGATGGATGAAGACTGTGCTGTAAGTTTGCTGCACCTCCCTTGGCAGGGTGCCCAATGCTCCTGGAAGTTTACTAGATAATGCCTAGATCATTTTGCCTAAGAGCTCTACAATATCCCAGGTTTTTTTTAAAAAAGAAATACATCAGTATTGTAGGTTGAGGACAGGAAAAGAAAAGTCTTCTACTGAATGATATGCAGATGAAATATTAACAGTGCTGTAATATTAATCTCACTGGTGCCTGTGTGGCAAGGTAGCAAGCAGGAGTTAGGACTCATTTTTATCCTCAACACCATGGCCCATTTGTATCACTTTTGAGTCTATGGATCCTGTATGTTCATTTCCGATAAATGATGCAAGCCCATGGTGCAAACCTGAAGATGATTTACTAATAGCTTTTGATAGATCTGTCCTCCTTGAATTTATCCAACCTTCTTTTAAAGCTTTCCAAGTTAGTGGCTATCACATCTTGTGATATTGAATTCCACAGGTTAATTACATGCTGTACTTTGTCTGTCCTATATCTCTTTTTAATCACTTTCATTAGATGGTCATAGTGTTTTGAGGGAGGGAGAAAGATTATCTCTGACCATTTTATCTTTGTCATGCATGATTTTATATGTCTCAATCATGATACTTATACCTAGCATCTGTGGTTGACTCTTCCAATACAGTATTTCTTTCTAAAACTCAAATTTTCAGGCCCTTGTGGGGGCTACCATGTTTCAGAAGTACAGCAGTAGTAAGAGAGGGATTGTTTAACTGTGTTCCCATTATTGCTCAGGATAAATCTCTTCTCTTAGGCCTGAGGTAGAAAAAATATGGACATCCATAGTGGGAGCAATACACCCATATATATATTAGTAAAATCAAAGCCCATTTTTTCATATCACCTGTGGCTAATTAACATAGCTGATGATAATCTAGCTGTAGTGGTCAATTCTGTAACTAGTAGATGATTTGAACCTAATAATCTCTAGGCCTGGTGAAAATTTTACATCCATTTATACCAGACCTATTCTGAATGTGAATAACATATATAAACATAGCTTCCAATTTTAGGCACTAAGCATGCTATTTCAATACATTGTTCTGATAGCCCAGATATTTATGTGTGTGTCCGTGTGTATATGTTTTCTCTCTCTGTGTGTATACACACATGCTGTACTAACACTGAATTTGGCCATTTATAATATGGTACTGTACAAGTTCTGCATTCAATAACGATTTAATACATGTGGACTGGCTAGTGAGGTGCAAGGTGGAACTTCTGACTACAAATAGCAGCAGAAGTCTAGCAAGTGAAGTGGAGTACAGCAATCCCTCAACAATGTGCAGGAATACCAATTAAACTGTCTTTCAGAGTTTGCTGTCCAGTTTCTTTATAAAAACTTTCAGGGATAGGGAACCCACAACCCTCCCTGTATAGACAGTTCCACTGTTATACAGATCTTACTGTCAAGATCTTCGTATATTTAAACAAAATCTAGGTAGTTGCAACTTATACCTATTATTTCTGGTCCTAGTTTCTGTAGCTATGGAAAATAGCTCCTCCCCATCTTCTCCATGGCATCCTTTTATGTACACGAATGCTGATATTATGTCTCTCCTCAATCTTCTTTTGTCCAAACTGAACATCCTAAGTTCCTTCAACCTGTTCTCATTGGACACATCAAGTCCTTGCATCATTGTTGTCGCCCAGCTTTGAACCTGTTCTAACCTGTCAGTATCCTTCCATAGGTACAGTATCTGTAAGCTGTGGTCCAAAGACTCTGTGCACAGTTACATGTTGTGCACCAGTTGCACCCAGTCCTAGATCAAGAAGCATTGCTCACAGTCATTCATGTCTTAGGCACCTCCCCAGCATAGATTTCTGACTCAAAATCTATGATTTATGCATAGCCTTAACTAAAATGGTTCATTATGAATAGCTTTTGCAACATAGTATCACAGTGTGGAATCTATTGTCGTATCTTCTTTCCAGATACTCTATTCTATCTTTCAGTGTAGTTTTATGTTCCCCTTTCAACAACTTCTCAGTATTCTGTAGCTGCTGAACACATTCTTTCCCCATTTGGTTGTTCTGGAGATTATGACAATGTTCCCACTGCTCCCTTCAGAGTTGCTGAAACCTCCTAACTCTTTCTCAGTCAGGCGTTCTCTTTTAGCTACATAGGCTTCATGTTGCTGTGCATGACTGAATAGAAAACTGCAAGTGTGTTTGCAACTGTAAATTATAACTGTATTTGTTCCTATCTATTCCTCTTATCTTTTGCCATCTTCCTTGATGCTCTTTGTTTAGCAAAAGAACTAGGATAGCATATAAATAACTTTCTTGCCACATGGTTATTATCACAACCACTCTTTAAAGCAGATTAGGCTGAGAGACAGTGATGGGTCTAAGGTTACCCTTTCCAATCTTCCCAGTAGAGAGAACATTTAAACTAGTATTACCCGAATATGAGTAGTGAAATCTGATATTTTAATGAGTATAAGAAACCCAGGATTTCAAGTTCCTTCAAACAGTGCATAAATTAAAAGCTCAATATTTATGACTAATTGGTCATTTATACCAATCACCATAGGCCTACCTAACTCACACTATCAAATACTATCCATCTAATATCTGAACAAAAGAAATGATCAGATAGAAGAGTACATTAATTTAATCTGCCCTCACTGCCATTTCAGTGGGAAGTCATACAGTAGTGCACTATCTAATCTAGTAACAGTGGTGTGATGAGAAATGTCCAGCTCTGTTCATAACCTGTGGGTGAACTTGGCTTTGCTTTCCAAGAATGAGACTGTGATAACAGAACAGCTTCAGCAATTAAAATACTGTAAGGTTCATGGGAGAGGCAAATGTCTGCTTGCAAATGCTGCAGTGCACAATTTATGATGTCTTATATTTTAATGCTCGGTATATCTTATAAATGCATCCATGTAGTCAAGCCAGTTTATTCTGCTCTTAGGGGGCCATGATTGCAATCAGGCAAGTGAAATGACAGCTTCACACTTCCATGTGAGCTTTTATTTGATTTCTAAAAAAAAAACTTCCTTTAATAAATAAATCTAATTTTTTCACTAACCTAATACTGTTATATAATGTGTTTCCAATTTGGGGCTAGATTGATTTCCCTTAATGGCAAAAAAAATCTATATGAATCAGGGGGTAGCCTACAGAATCCATATCACTCCATCCTAATGCTGCTTTGCAGAATGGAAAGAAACCGTTTGCAGGGCCGCAACTAGGGTCTATGTTACCCGGGGCAAACATGGATTCCACGTCCATTTCGGCACCCCCCCAGCACTCATTTTGGCGCCCCCCCAGTGCGGCGCCTGGGGTACATGCCACGCTTGCCCCCCCCCCCCCAGTTGCGGTCCTGACCATTTGTGTAGCCAACCCATCGTGATCAGGAGTGAAATCGATGGAGATGGCAGAACTTAAACTTATGCAGACTGTTGCTTTCAGAGTGCTTTCTTACCTCATTTCCTACAGAATACTATTGCAATACTATTTATTACAAAATAGATTCTCTTCTGTTTCTTCTATGGCTTACCACCTGAACTACCTACTTTTGGTTTCAGATGCAACAGTCTAAAATTCTACATCCCCAACCCTGGAGTCCCACGTACATAACATAAAGTGTTATATACCCCTCCTGTGCATAACATAATTCTGGTATTATCTTTTTAAAAGCGGAAAATGGATTCACGAACTCAAAAGAAACATATGCTTATGACACTGAAATGAATTGGGCAGGTTATAGGATCTCAGTGTGTCTTCTCTGAATGTCCTGGATTAGGGAGACATCACTCTTACCCAGCAATTCTTGCACATTTTGGTGAGAAAGTAAGAGCTGATGGGCAGATGAATAATAAAAAATTAAGATATGCCTTAGCTGTGAATCGTCCTACTAGTTTTAATTCAATTTAGTTTAGTTCAACTAAACACCATATTTTACCCACCAACACTTAATAAAGCATTATTTTTTTATCCTTACCTTTAATAATAGCCGGAGTAATAAAAGCAGAAGCATTATCTTTACTGTTCCCACATTATAGATATGTAATAGTACTTTAGTTTTTAAATTCTTAAACACCTTAAGCTTATCTATTAACAATTTTTGTATACCAATGCAATATTTATAGGCTGAGTGGTGCACAGTAAAAATGAAAACATTATAAAGCCCCAAAACATAGAAAAACACATGTCAGTTCATAAAAGGTCAGAGGCTACCCACAATCCTACTAAGGACCAAAGGACCACAGAAATAGAATTCTCTTGAGGGCCTTTTGGAATGAGCAATGTTAGGGCCAGAGGAAGGGAGTTCCAGAGAATGGGCTGTCATTCCCATCTCTGAATCCCAGACCAGTTTCTTTGGGGGAGTGCAGCCCCATCTAGCACAACTCCTGGGGCTGATGTTCCTGGAGAGACAGATGCTAACGTAAGAACAGAAGCTCTATCTTGGTAGGATTTAATCTGAATGCCTTTCTCCCCATCCAGTTTCTACCAGCCTCTTAACACCAGCAGTCTAATAAGATCCTAAAGAGTTTTTTGCACTAGTGATCTGTCAGATGGATTAGCAAGAGCAAGAAGGGGTGGTAGTAAGTGAGCTACAAGAAATATAAAAATGAGCTACAAGAGAATGGCAGTGCTGGTTTTGAGCAGCCATGGCCATATGATCAGGATGGTCATGGAGAAGGCAAAAATGCCTAGGAGTAGGCAAAATGGTACATCCCACTCACCACTAACAAAATAAAAGGAGTTGTCAACCCCCTAACAGCACAATACAACCTAGAAAAAGGGATTCCCAATGATTTTCATTAGTTTGGTTTATTATGAAGGTAAGGGGTGTTGCTGTTCCTAGTTTTAGTCCCACATCGGATGCAGGGTCCATGTGTTTTGCAATGTGCTTGCTTTAGTTCACCTAGCGAGGCTATCAATGGGTGATGTGTAAGGACTTTTGTACTGTTGTTTTTCAGCCAGCTTGTTGCAAGCCTGACACTGATGAGGGCTGAGAGGCAGTGTGTGGCTCATGGTCATCTGGCTGGCTTCCATGCCAAAGGGAAGATTAGCACCTGGGTATCCCCACTCCTAATCCAGCACCTTAACCACTTCACCAAACTGTCTTGCCAAGAACGTAAGGGGTTATTATGCAGAAACTTGGAAACCCAATAAGCCCAAACTTTAGCACTTATTCATTAGTGGATTAATTAAGGTGGGGTTTCTGAGAGCTATTTGAATCTTTTTTTTTCCTCTGAATGCAAGACCAAAAGTCTTTTTCAGACAAGACTGACCCTGAAATATCTATCTGCTCATCATTAATGCTTAGATATATCCCCATTTCTTTCCCAGCCCCTGAATGACTCCCAGAGATTTCTCTCACAACAGTAAAAAGTGCAGCCAGAGGATGCCTCTTGTTGTCAGAATCAGCTGAAAATTTGTAATGCACCCATTGGTGACAGTACCTACAATGTGCAGCTGGCAGCACTCAGCTGTCTTTTCCCGTTTCAGTTGGCCTTCTATGCAGCACAGGAGTAAGTGGTCTTTCAAGAGTGCTAATTCTGGTTTTTTCAAAAGCATTCCTAGTACCCTTTTAGGTCTGTCTGAGCACACTGGATCTGCCTGAGCACACTGGAAAGCACCAGTCACACATTGTTCAGGCAGCTGCCTCTGCCAAAACCAGGTATCTGTTTTCTCCTGCAGCCTAAGCCAAAATGGTCATGGATGGCAGTGCCCAGCAACCAGAGGAGAGAAGGCATACTTGCAACAGCCTGAAGTGGCCAGTACAAGCTGGGTAGATGCCAGCCCGATTGTGCAGTCAGCTACATCATTGAGAAGAGATCCAGGTCCAAAGCAACAATAGTGTCTGGAGCAGAGCCTTCTAATAAAATATAACCTTCAGGTCTTATAACCACTATCTGCATAACACCTATCCTCACTCTGTTATGTGTGTGTATGACTGCAGGAGGAATCATAACAAACTGCCCCCACAATGGCACCTGACTATAGCATCTGACAATATACACTATGGAGGATTCAGCCATCTACTCCCACTTTGATGCTCAATGGCTGTACTTCACCAGTGTTTGCAACAGAAATTATCAGTTGAGCACTGAAATATCATGCGTCATTTGCAACAACTTACCTCTGTGAGAAAAACCTTCTCCTTTTATGCAGCACCAAAAAACAAGTATAGAAATAGGCTAAATATAGAAGATGATCTTTGCTTGCACATTTCATGAATTGTTCCAAATATTGAACTTTTATCCAAGGAAAAACACATCTCAGTCATTGGTGTTGTGGGGGGAGGGAGTGGTCTAGTCTAGTCTGAGACCCCTGATCTAGGAACAGGTACAACTGATTCAAAAGATGAAGGTATGCAAAGGATCCTCTGGTCACAGCTGCTACTGCTCTTCATGGTAGGAATCCCAGATCCAAATTAAACATTAGATATGAAATCTCCCCAGTTTCCAGCTCCATGACACTGAAAACCCACAGCCACTCAATCTTGGAAGGGTTGAGCCAAAGCCTGTTTTTCCCCATCCAGGCCCCCAAGCCTCCAGACACTGGCACAGAACTTTGACAGCTTCACTTGGACAGCCAGAGGCAGAGATGTACATTTGAGTATCATCAGCATACTGACGATACTGCACCCCAAGTTGTTGGATGACATCCCCTCCCCAGTGGCTTCATGTAAATATTAAAAAGGAGACGGGAGAGAGTAGAGCCCTGAGGCACCCCAAAATGAAGAGGTCTCAGACCAGACCACTCCCAGACACCAACACCAACTGAAACTGGCCTAGGAGAATGGTGGGGAACCATTGCAAATAGTGCCCCCCCACTCCCACCCAGAAGGATACCAGAGTCAATGGCAGCAAAGGCCATCCTGAGTCCACCAGAGGTCATTAATAAGGACAACCAAATCTGTTTCAGTACTATAGCATAGCCTAGTCTGAAATCTGACGGAATGGGTCCGGATAGCATGCTTCCTCCAGGACTCTTTGGAGCTGTAGGCTGGCTACCTTTTCAACAACTTCCCTAAAAGGGGGAAGTTTGGAGACTAGACAAAAATCCAGATCTATAGGATCCAGGTTTTTTTGGGGGGGGGGTTGAGGAGAGGGTAGACTACCACCACTTTCAGAAATGTTAATTTTGCATTTACAGTAACAGTTTAGTTTTGCTATTATTGCCAATTTTCTATCATTAGGGCTTTGCTTCTTGACCAGAGGAATCTTTTTTTTTTTTTTTTTAAGTAACAGATTCCATAGACAGAAAAAGTAGGAAAACCTGCTATAGGTATTTGGCTTCCAGACAGCTCATGAGGAAACACAAGTTGGGTAGCATAAGGAATGGAGTCATTTGTGAATTCCCTCTGTGCAAGACACGTAATATTGAAATAGATAGCCTTGTTCCATAGTTGTATAACTGAATGTGCGTGTGCAGGTATAATCTTCCATTCAGAGAGGGAATGCACATCCATCAAATAGTTCAATAAAGTGAAAGGACAAGATTAAAACAATAACAAGGCATTGTTTGTGAAAGCATATGCAAAGCTGCATGTCACTTATATTTCTATGGCACAGCACTTTACAAAGTACAAGGAGACTGACATCTGTTCTGAGGCACCTAGAATTCACCACTTGGCACTGGAGAAACAACAGAGAAGGGGGGAAGAATTAAAGTCTATTACATTCAGTTGTGTGGGTATAAAGCTAAGCTCTACTGTATAACATTACAGTTGAGAATTTTTCAGGCAGCCTTCAAAGGGGTTTAGAAAGATGTCCTCCTTTGGTCACAATGTACTTTTGATTTTCCTTCTTGATAAGTTTTGCTTCCACTCATCGTCAAACCAGTTCCTAAAATAACTGGAAGTGGGGTGGGAGGAGGAGGAGGAGGAGGAGGAGGAGGAGGAGGAGGAGGAGGAGGGGGGGGGAAAAGATGTTTAGAATTTTCTAACCAGCCTTGATTTTCCAATCTCCTCCGTATATTTCGAAAATGGGTGGGCCCACATACATAGATTCTTTTAAGTTTAACACAGTAATATGAAACAATCAGCATCCATCTTGCAGCAAGATTTCAACGGCATGACTTCAAAAGAAAACCACTGCTTCTCCTCTCTGCTCACAGTTTCAGGAAGCAGCTGCATTTCTTTGAACTCTGCTTTAACATTACTTTACGGTGAGCTTAAGCTCTCTGAGCCCCACCCCACCCCCCACTCATCCCCATTTGCAGTGAAAACTAACATGGCAAATCTTAGAAGTGGTGCTTGGAAGGGACAAATGGGAGGATAGGGTTGTTGAAAGCAGATGGTGGTGTAGCAGAAAAAGAAAGGCATGTTTAAAGAAACAAACATTAGCCATAAAGGGCAGAGACACTTTGAAAATACTGTGTAATCATTAGAAAGAGTAGGTTGACGGTTCTTTTAAACGCATCTTTGAATTCAGTACATGAGATGTGCTAGAAAACTCAGTTTGTATTGGGATCATGGTTTGGAGCATTGCCTGTCTTACAGTATGTTTTCTTTCCTACTCTGCTCTCCAGAAGCTTCTATTTGTCCCTACAATGTCATTAGCCAACATAACATTTTAAAGGTCAGCACTTCCCCATGTGTGTCTTGCAGACGCATACAGGGTAAAATGACTAGAAGTATTTCTATTTGTTTACTAATTTCTAGAACATCTATAACCACCACAATACATTTCCATGCTGTTTTCAAGTTAAATCATAAAAACAAGAAAAGCCATAAATATCAAAACAGCTGTTTAAAAAAACCCGTAACAACTGAAATAGCTCACTGCTGTTTGGACAGGAAACAAAGGGTAGATGTTATTATCAAAGAATGAGTGTGAATCGAACACATGATTAGATTGTTGTGTTCAAAAGTATGGCAAATAGCCCACTTTAACATAGACTGAAACTGAGACTGTTCAGTTTGATTTGGGAGCCTTCTTTCCCCCACTGTTTCCTAAAACCAAATGCTTTCCTTCTAATCCAGAGATGTATAACTTGAAGCAAAGACAGCCATGAAGTGCTCCCAGGAAACTTCCAAAGTTATTACCAAGGAGTGTGTGTGTTTTTTAATATAGTAGGAATGGAACATTATGACAACAGAGGAATCCTACTAACTCTCCTGAATATTAACATAATGAAAATAACAAGAAATATTTTTTGTCTTGGGGCTATCCACTATTTCTTGGATTGAACCCCCCAGCAACAAGGTTCCCCCTGAGATCCAGATGGCCTCCACTCTGTTTAGAAAAGCTGTGAAGACCTGGATCTTCACCCAGGCCTTCTGCAAGGGAGAGTGAGGCCCCTCACTTCATTACACTTTCCATCTTTTATACTTATCTTTTATGTTGCTTTTGTTGTAATTTCTTTGTTTGACTATTGTGAGCCACCCAGAGCTGTTGAGAGTCGGGTAGTGTCAGCCTTTGGAGATAGTCCGGACTGGAAGCCCAAACCATGAGTACTAACACTACCTTTATGGTAAGGCTACAGTAACAGAATCTTGCAAGTCTGAAAGCCCTTCCCCCCTCCCCTGCCTTGACTTTCCAGAGAACTAGGGAGGGTCCCTTCTGAGATGCTTTCTCCACCCCCATTCCTTCTGTGGGCTGAGACATCTCTTGTCTGACCGCTGCCCTGGCTTGGCTCTTCCTCCTGTCTCCCAAGGTTATCCTCACAGCCCACTATAGGTAGCATACAAGTTTATTATTACTATTACTATTACTAACCCCTGAAAGACAAAGACAGCCCTTAGTTCGGAAACAATTGTGCATTTCTCTCCTCCACCCGAATTTAATACTCACACACACTGAGTGAAGACTGGCTTCATGAGAGAACCGATATCTTGAGATTGCTGTGGGACACAGAAGTTTCCTTCTTGTCTCCCAATTGCTACAGCAAAGGTTTCTCTGTGCTACAGACAGATTGCTTCCCACTGGCCTCTTGATACAAGCAGGAACTTTTGCTCCGGTTTTCTGAAGAACTGTTGTTCTTTTTCGTTTCAGAGTTTCCTTTTTACTCCATGCCTTCTGATAATCTGTCCCTGATGCAGTGTTGACTCTCTCTGCTGCTACCCCTTTTTTATTCAATTTTCCTTCTCATCCACTCTCATCAGGTTGAGGGACCAACCTCGTGACTCAGTTGTTTAACTGGTTCTTAGGCCAGCCATTTTACAGGCCCTTAAAGCTACTAATGCTCAGCAGGTCTTACTTTTCAACTTCTTACCAGCTGAAAGGGACAGATTTTCAAAGCCCAGGTTTTGTACATAAAGACTTTGGCTACAACATTCTGTTTTCCACACAACTCTTTCTCTCTCTCTCGTTTGACTGATGCTTCAACCAAACACTGATTCCTCATTGTCAGTTCTCTCACAGAACATTGAGGAAAAATTCCTTGTAATGGACATGTTAATTCTACAGATGCCAAATAAAGTGAAATTGCCTCAGACGCTTTCTTCCTCATGTACACTATAAGTCAAGTCAACTATGTTTCAGGAGGCTTTTAGGAATCTGTTCTGCAAACATTATTTCTTTATAATGTCTGCTCTCTTGTCAATGTGCCATTCCCTTTTGCACCTAATGATTTGTTATGTGTTTCATTCTGATGGGTATTTTATGGGAAAAAAGCCATCTTCAGTTTTTTGGAAATTATAAAGAGAAAGAAAAATGTTAATAATATGCCCCTCTCAATTTGGCAGACTAGTTTCTGGTATGCTGAAAACAGGAATAGGAGTCTGAGTTAATCTGCGGCTTCCAGCTGTGACAGGTTTGATCCTCTTTGGGCTTAGCCACATTGGCTGGTTGCCCCGTCACCAAACAGGTCAGCATCCACTTCTGGAGGGCAGAAATGGATGTTGCCCTCTGTCAATTCCCTACCACCACCATCAGAGTGACTTCAGGATGTGACTTTCTACTCCATTTCTGAAGTCCACTTTTCCATGTTACCTCACCTCAAGGCTCCTGCCCTTTTTGGACGGCAGGTTCATTGGCTACTTCACCCCTTCAACTGAGAAATGCTCTTTCAACCTGCTCAGAGCATATGCTCTCTAATACCTTAGAGCTGCCTTGTACCATGCATGCAATAACAGCACAATGGCCTTAATACTTTCCTTGTTAACAGAAGGTTGAGAGTCAAGTTAAGGCATCAGGCTAGAAACTGGGAGTCTGTGAGTTCTAGTCCCACCTGAGGCACAAAGCCAGCTGGGTGGCCTTGGGCCAGTCCCTCTCTCTCAGCCTTAGGAAGCAGGCAGTGGCAAACCACTTCTGAAAAACCTCACCAAGAAAATTGCAGGGACTAGTCCAGGCAGTTGTGAGCAGTCAACACTGACTTGAAAGCAAGGAGGAGAATGTGGTTGTTACAGGTTTGAAGCATATCAGAATTTTATTACTAATTTTGTTTCCCTGAGCTGCCTACTTTTTCTTGTGTGTGTGTGTGTGTTTTTAAAGGCCAGCAGCACATTGTTTCATCACTTTGCTGTAACTTGCACATGGGGTTTGGGCTTTTCGAGAGATGAGGATTAAACCTTTCTACCTTGAGTGACTGGAAAAATGTTGAAATGGTGTAGCACTGACTTATTTAAAAAACAAGCGGGGGTGGGGGTAGGGGGGTTGTTTTTGCTTTTTAAGTTTCTGCTGGGTTTTGAACCTGCAACTGTTTGTTAATAGGGAAAGAGTTATGCCTAGTGTGCTTTGTACTATTATAGCATTCATTATAAAAATAGCTCATTGAAATTGCAATGTGCTCTACATGGGGCTACCCTTGAAGAGTATCCGGAAGCTACAGCTGGTCCAGAATGCAGCTGCATGGGCTACCTTTGGCGCCCCTAGAAGGGCGCACATAACACCTCTACTACACAAGCTGCATTAGGTGCCAGTTTGCTTCTGGGTCCATTCAAGGTGTTGGTTATTACCTTTAAAGCCCTACATGGCATGGGGCCAGGCTTCCTGAGGGACTGCCTCTTCCCTATTACATCAACCCATCCCACCTGATCATGCAGACAGGTCATGTTGCGGACCCCGTCGGTAAGAGAATTCCGTCTGGCGGGGTCCAGGAGGCAGGCCTTCTCTGCAGTAGCTCCCACCCTCTGGAACATCCTGCCCCTGGAGGTGAGGTTAGCCCCTTCGCTCCTGGCTTTCCGGAGGAATCTGAAGACCTGACTCTGCCACCTGGCTTGGGGCAGGGTGGGGAGTCATCATGCCTTGAGATGGCTAGTGCCCTAAAGTGCTCATCCCACGCAAGGACTGAATTAAATCATTGCCATCTGGACTTAATTTTTATCTATATTTATTAGTTGCTTGTAATTGTATTTTATATAGTGTATTTTTATATATTGTAATTATATTATATATCTATTGTTTTATTGATTATTTTGTTGTAAACTGCCCAGAATCCCCCTGGTGGGAGGAGATGGGCAATAAAAATCTGATAAAAAAATAAATGAAATTAAAAAAAAGAGAGAAAAGAAAAAGGAAAGAGTGGAATAAAGAAAAAGAGAAGGTTATAAAGAAGTGACTTCCAATATTCATCACAACAACAATAAACAAGTTTGGTAACAATTCACTCTCTATAAGGTTACAAACAGATCTCTCTTCTTTCCATAACCCATTCTTTATGTATAAGCAAATCTATAAGATATCAACATTTCAATCCTGGTGTCAGCAAAAAGTCCATAAAGGGTTGCCAGAATTTCATAAAAGCATGTCTTATTTTAACCTTGATCAAATAAACCAATTTTATATTCCTTCCTTTGACCTCTGAAAATCTTAATCTTTAGTTCATTCAAATAGTGTCAAGAGATTTTATCTCTCAATTTTTCTTCTTTGAGGTTTTAACAAGCCTCTTTTGTAAATCCAATAAAAAGACAATATCCAGGTCATTCTCCTAGTTTATCATTTTAATTTTTAAAACTTCAGCCAGCTTCTTTTGTATATCCAGTAAAAATTCTCTTGGCCTGTCACTTGTATTTCTACTTTAAATGCCTTCTCTATCTTGTAATCTACACTTTTTTAAAAATCCAGTATTTCTGATTCCACTGTTACTCCATCAAGCACGATTTGTTTCACACCTGTCATTCCTTCATTAACATCCTTTAAACATAGTCTGTCCATAGAAGCAGACATTGTTACTGATATTACTGGTATTGTGGCTACTAATTTCTGACCCCATTCTTTGAATATCTCCTTTAATATTTCAAATGTTACAGTGTTTTGTGCCATTTTGTAAATCCTAATCCTAATCAAAACCAAAGACAGTTTTTTTTCTTTTTGTCTGGAACCTTTAGTCCCCTCTAGTGTCCAAGTTAAATCATAAGGTCCCTAATCTCTGTTATGTCTTACAGTAGACAAAATAATTCTGGTTCCCACAAAAAACTGTTTATTTTATATAGTTAGGTCCAAAAGCTTATAGTAAAAGTTCCAATGTTCCAAATTTGGACCCTTAATTCCTTTATAACTTTCTTGGTTCAAAATCTTATTTAGTTTTTTGCCATTTATTTCAAATTCTTTAAGTTCCTAAACTTATAATTTTTCTTTTGTTCAGAAATGAAGATAGACTCACCAGGTGGCCTTTCAAACTTATTGTTCTGAAGATAAGCAATTTCCAAAAGTGATTAGAAACTAGGTTAACAAGCTTAGTGTCCTTTAAACCACCTGCTGTGGTTGTGAGCTTGAAGAGCTTTGTCTCCTGGCACTCAGACCCTTGAAAGACTGCTGTCCTGTGGTCTCCTTGTGAGAAGCAGCCATCCAGAGCAGATGTGCTCAATCTCCCATCCTCTCCTTGTCTGGAAAGATTCCAAAGAACCGGTCTACTTACCAGTTCTTTGGTCTTTGCCGTGGTCATCATCTCCATTCTCCAAGGGGACATGTTTAGCTCGCCATGCCTCCACCAGAAGGATTTTTAAAATATCTGTTGTCCCTGAGTGTATGTGCATTTCAATACTTTAAATAAATTCTAAATTATATAAGTTCAATTTAACTGTGTGTGTGTGAGAGAGAGAGAGAGAAAGAAAGAATACACATACTTATATATACACCTAGGGAGACACTTTGGTGTACTGGTTAAGGAATCAGGCTAGAAACCAGGAGATTGTGAGTTCTAATCCAGCCTTAGGCACCAAGCCAGCTGGGTGACCTTGGGCCAGTCATTCTCTCTCAGCCCTAGGAAGGAGGCAATGGCAAACCACTTCTGAAAAACCCTGCCAAGAAAACGGCAGGTACTTGTCCAGGCAGTCTCTGAGAATCAGACACAACTGAATGGAATACACACACACACACACACACACATACACACCTACACACGTATGCACATGCTCATGCATATGAAAGTATATGTTCAGGAAGACTTTCCAGGGGGGAGAAAACAATTGGCAGTTACTTTCTAAGAAGAGAAAGATGAAAGGGCAGGGGAATTGTCCAAGGTAGCCTACAGTTTGGACTGAATATCTTGCAAGTTGTTGCCGGACTGGACAACCAAAGGCCCACCAACCACATGCAGTCCTCAACTAATAGAAATGCCTTCCATAGAACTGCAAAGAACGTTCCACTTTTCCTGATCATTTCAGCTGATGGGTGTAGATTAGCAGGAACAGATCATTGCAAAAAAAAAAATGCTCACCTTGAGCTGTGTTTATTGAATTGCTGTTTCGAAACTGTTCCCCATTCCCCAATTTTATGTATTTCGTTAAGTTCATTAGATGTAATTTCAAGCTTATTTTGCTGGGAAAATCTGTTGAGGTTTTCCTACTAACAATTAAGACTGCTATTGTATCTAATCATTTTGGCCGGGTGAAGAGGTTGTATTTGATTGTCTCCTCTCACGTGCTTCATGCAAATTGCCTGGGGGGAGGAAACCTGCCCGGACTTGTTCTTACTTCCTCTTTTTTTTTTTCTCTCTCTGCCAGCATGTAGCAAGCCAGGTAGCTCTCAATGAGAGCTAAGTCCTTTAAATATGTTTTGCTTTTGGTTTGCTTTCTGTAAATAAATTATTTTTATAGATATGCCTGGTGTGTGTGACTTTTCTGATCTCTCCTGGGCTAAAGGCTTTCCCAGCATTCTGCCAACAGGTTATGTGCCCAGTGAGCAACCCAGTAAGCCCAGTAAAACCCAGAGAGAAAAGAGAGATCAGCTCCATACCTCATGCACAATTTAAAGGCAGGTAGCAAAGACCTGTGAAGATTTTCTTTGGAGCCGCCTGGAGATTTTCCAGCAACTGCCGGTCTACAGGACAAAGAAGCCAGCTGAGGTGACTTGCAAAAGAAGGAAGAAGCCATGGCTACCTCCCAGCCCTCAGCGATGCCTCTGGAGCGCCTATCAGAGACCAACTATTTGAATTGGGCCCTGAAGATGGAAATGTATCTTCGCAGAGAGAATCTTTGGCTGCCAATTGGTGAGCAAACCCCCCCAAATCCCAGTGCTGAATGGCTGAGACAGGATGAGCGGGCTAGAGCCACCATTATCTTGGGAGTTGAGGACAATCAGCTAGTCCACGTGCGAGGCATGCAGTCTGCAAAGCAACTTTGGGACGCTTTGAGAGACTTATATGTAAAGGCAACAGCAGGGAGTAAAGTTGCTCTGACGAAAAAGCTGTACAGAGCCTACCTTGCAGAAGGAGATAGCTTTCCTGAGCACCTGCATTATATTCAGCAGCTGTTTGTTGAGTTGCAGGAGAGAGGAATGGAATTTACACCTCTCACAAAATCATATATCCTCCTGTCCTCACTGAATGAAACATGGGACACGCTGATTTGTACCCTGGAGGCTATGCCTGAAGCAGACCTCACCCCATCGTATGTTACACAGCGCTTACTCACTGAATGGGAGAAGAGAGAGGAAAGATCCCCCCCCCCATCTCTTCTGGAAAGCTGCAACACCAGAAAACAAGGGAAAAGAAGGGAAAGGAACCTGAGGCCACAGCGCTAGCCAGCCAGCGATGCTTCACTTGTGGTTCAGCTGGACATTTGCAAAGAGACTGTGCCATGAGACCCAAAAGTAGAAAGACAGAGGAGAAGAACACAAGGGCAACACAGAAGAAGGCTCTTCAGACAACCCAGATTGCACAGGTTGCTGAGAAGGGTAATTCTGATGTATGGGTGTTAGATTCTGGGGCCAACTGTCATTTATGTAATTGTAAAAGCTCTTTTGTGTCACTGTCTAAAACTGAAAGACAAAGTGTATCTTTGGCTGATGGGTCTGTGACCAAAATTATGGGACAAGGTGACTTGTATTTATTCTGCTTAGGAGAAACTGTAAAAGGTGTGTTGTATGTGCCAAATTTACAATCAAACCTTTTATCTGTGGCACAATTGGCTGCAACAGGGTATATCATAACATTTAAGAAAAATGGTTGTGAGATACGTAAAAATGGGAAATTGTGTGCTACTGGTATGTTAAAAGACTCCTTGTACATTGTGCAAAATGCAAGGAAGCCAAGCTGCAAGGCTGCAGTTGGCAACACGCCATATCATGACCAATGTGTACACCTGATGCACAGGAGATTTGGTCATGCTAATTTCAAGTATATAGCACAAATGCCACAGCTGTGTGCTGACCTAAAGATAAAACCCTGTGATAAATACTTAGACTGTGTAGTTTGCAAAGAATGCAAAACACTAAAAGCTCCTGTGAGTAAGCACAGTGACAGAGTTACAACTAGACCTTTGGAAATTGTACACTCTGACATTATTGGTCCTTTTGCTCCAAGTCTTGGACAAGCAAGGTATGCAATGACCATCATTGATGATTTCTCAAGATACACATTTATCTACATCTTAAAACATAAAGATGAGGCATTTGAGAAATTTAAAAGTTTTGTGACATGGGCAAATGGGAAATTCCCTAGGCCTGTATCTGCACTCCAATGTGATAGAGGAGGAGAATACCTTTCTCACAAATTCAGAAGGTTCCTAGTGGAAAAGGGGATAGAACAAATTCTTTCTGACCCTTACACCCCTCAGCAAAATGGTGTTGCTGAAAGAAAGGGCAGAACCTTGCAAAATGCGATGGAATGCATGTTAAAAGATTCACGATTATGTTTTAAGTACTGGGGAGAAGCTTTATCGACTGCTTGTTATGTACAGAACAGGTTGTATAACTCTGTGATTCAGGACACTCCATTCCATTTGTTTTATGGTGTGAAACCAAAGGTAAGCCATCTTAGAGTGTTTGGTAGCACTGCATGGGTTCACATTCCAAAACAGCAGAGAAGGAAAGGAGGCCCCACAACAAAGAAAGCCATCTTTGTTGGCTATGAACAAAGCCAGAGGAGCTACAGGTTCATAATGGGAGAGAAATTAATAATTAGCAAAAGCGCTTCTTTTGCTGAACAAAACTGGAGGAGGTTAAATTCTAGCTCTCCAGTTGAACTGACCACCACAAGAGAACAGCAAGGACTTGCTGATGGTGATCTTTTGCCTGATGAGGACATTAAACCAGAAAAGCAAACTGAAGATCTGTCTGATGAGACAGATGCTTCTCAGGAAAGTGATAGGAGTCAAAACTTAAGCCCTGTATTACCTCACAGATCTCAGAGGAGTAATAAAGGTGTTCCTCCATCACGTTTTCAGGCTGAAACAGTAAAGGCTTTTCACATATTCACAGAACCTGAGTCTTTAGAACAAGTGAATGCTTTACCACCTGAGATTGCACAAAATTGGCATTCTGCCATGCAACAGGAATTAGCATCCTTGAAAGAAAATAAAACATGGAAACTGGTAAATCTACCTCCCAATGAGCGCTGTCTGGGTTGTAGGTGGGTTTTCAAACTGAAAAGGGATGCTGATGGTAAAATCCAAAAATATAAAGCAAGATTGGTCGCAAAAGGGTTCACTCAAAGGAAAGATTTAGACTTTGACAAGACTTTTGCACCAGTTACTAGAGGTGAATCCATTAGATTGCTGTTAAAAGTTGCTGCACTCAAAGGAATGTCAGTTCACCACTATGACATTCAGACTGCATTTCTCTATGGTGGTTTAGACCACAGATTATACATGCAGCAACCCCCTGGCTTTAAAAGGGGGAGAATCTAGTCTGTGAACTGCAAAAGTCAATCTATGGGTTAAAACAAGCTGCTAGATCCTGGAACCAAAAATTAGATGAAAAAAAACTGCAGAGTTTTGGTTTTGAAAAAGGAAAAGCAGATCCCTGTGTATATATGAAGAAGGACAAACAAGGCTGTATGTATCTGCATTTATGTTGATTTGCTGCTGTTCACATCAACAGAAAAACAAAGGCTTGATTTTGAAGCCTGCATGAAAAGCCATTTCATATTAAAAAGCCTTGGAGTTGTGACCAATTACCTAAGTTTGGAAGTACACAGAGACAAGGATGGTAGCTTTCTGTTAAACCAACGTAGTAAAATTCAAAAGCTCCTAGAAGATTTTAATATGCAAGACTGTAAACCAGTCTCTACTCCGATGATAACAGATTTTCAGAAAGATATAGGAGAAACTCAATTAACTGAGGCAGAGAACTATAGATCTGCAATTGGAAGTTTACTGTACATTGCAAATAATTCTCACCCAGATATCTCAAATTCTGTGGCCATTTTAAGTAGACAGGTAGAGAAGCCTACATCTACTGGAAAAGCAGCATTGAAGAGGTTAATGAGGTATTTGCAAGGAACAAAGAATTATCGCCTGAAGCTAAATGCCTCTGGAACTGAGAAATTGCAGGCTTTTGCGGATTCTGACTGG
Source organism: Candoia aspera (assembly GCF_035149785.1). Taxonomy (NCBI): domain Eukaryota; kingdom Metazoa; phylum Chordata; class Lepidosauria; order Squamata; family Candoiidae; genus Candoia; species Candoia aspera. Next base: position 137,506,104 of record NC_086153.1, on the reverse strand, counting down.
GGAGCAGATGTCAGTGACAGAAAATCCACTTCTGGGATTTTAATTCAATTTGCTGGATCTAGCTTAGGCTGGCATTCTAGAAAACAAACACTTGTTGCTCTTTCCACTGCAGAAGAAGAGTTTTATTCTCTAACACAAACCTGTAATGAGGTTACATGGTTTAAACATTTGTTAAAAGACATAGGCATGGAAGTGAACCAGCCTCTAACTGTTTATGAGGATAATCAAGCTTGCATTGCTATGGCAAAATCTGAAGCCTGCAGAAATAGAACAAAACATATCGATATTAGATATCAATATATCAAAGATATGATAAGCAAAGGAGAAATAATGTTAAAATATTGTGAATCAAAAGACATGATTGCTGATATTTTAACCAAACCTCTTCCTGTACCAAGACACACAGAGTTGTCAGAGAAGATTGGTTTGCATCTTAATCTATAGTGTAAAAAGGGGAGTGTTGAGGTTTTCCTACTAACGATTAAGACTGCTATTGTATCTAATCATTTTGGCCGGGTGAAGAGGTTGTATTTGATTGTCTCCTCTGACGTGCTTCATGCAAATTGCCTGGGGGGAGGAAACCTGCCCGGACTTGTTCTTACTTCTTTTTTTTTTTTTCTCTCTCTGCCGGCATGTAGCAAGCCAGGTAGCTCTCAATGAGAGCTAAGTCCTTTAAATACGTTTTGCTTTTGGTTTGCTTTCTGTAAATAAATTATTTTTATAGATATGCCTGGTGTGTGTGACTTTTCTGATCTCTCCTGGGCTAAAGGCTTTCCCAGCATTCTGCCAACAAAATCTACTTTAAATTCACTTACAGCTCAAATAAATGCTGCACTACAAGAATGACCATGTTTGGGGGTGGGCATAGAAGATGGCTAGAGACATGACTGACACCATCATCTGCCAGCATCCACTGCTTAGTGTTGCTGCCTTACATATACAAACTGTCAATACATCAAAGAGCATTTTTATCAACAGCAAATTATTTGCTGGGGATCAGAAGAAATGGTCAGGAAGGGAATTAAGAAGGCATAAATAGCATGACCAATGTCTTCCCCATACCCTCCATACACCCATCCACATGCTTTTCTTGTGGCTCCTGTCACCTTATCTAATGGTAAGCCTGGCACTAGAATGACTTACTTCTTTTCAAAGCTCAGCATATGAAACAATGCACATTTTATGGATTCTAGCCAAGGATGGGACTTTTAGAAATTCCAACCAAGGTCTTTTAAAGAGCAGAACTCTTACCAAAACAAAGCAAAATTCCTCTCTGTATGCCTGCTAGTATGAGCTCAGTTCCCTTAGAGAAATCAGTAGGAGAAAACAAACTTCAAACAGACTTCACACAGTTTCCTTTAGTGATGGGGACTTCACAAGAGCTGTGTGACATACAGTAGAAATTCTAAAAGGAAGAGTGAGAAGAAAAGCAATGGTGGATACTTCTAAACAAACGTGACAAAATCTTCCAGCAAGAACATTTCAAAGTCCTGTGCCAGATGAGCGAACTGCACCAAACAAATGGCTGTGCTTTAGAACAACAAATGTCAGGCAGAGAAAAAAATACCCAGGGGTAAGGAAACAGGAAACAAGCTACAGAATGATCAGAAATAATCCCCGGTGGAAATCTGACCAAGGGGTGGAGGGGATAAATAAAGCACAAAATCTGGAGAAAGACCGAACCACCCTGGAGAGTTTGCATTGCAATGATCCTGTAGTACTAAACACTGCTGATGTTTAATGCAGCTCATTGGATATGGGATAAGAGAAATGACAGATGGCTGGAAGAATATTAGCTAACCTATTAATAGATAGCAGTTATTAAATGAAGTTTTAGTTGCTGCGTTTTCTGTGAGCATTTTGGCTTTGTTTTCAAGGTATCTTATTGCAGGCTTCTAGTTCTTTGGAGGAGATGCTTCAAGTAGATGCTTCTTTTCAATATAACGTAGGGTCTGTAAAATTCATTTTGCCTGCATTCCATTAAAATGGAATTACCTCCAAGTATGTTGTCAAAATCTGTGCAAGTAGAAAAGTGGGAAACAATGTAACTTGCTGTAGTTTTAACTTCAGTGCTGCTCTTCTTGGACTATTTCTGTATACAAGTGACTCCTTTGCATGTAAAAAGATTTAAAGAGAATGGGGAAAAATACATGGAAAAGAAGCAACAACTATGTTGCCTATGAAAATATCTTTTCCTAAAAAACATCCTAACTGTTTAAGGTACAGTTATTATTTAAAATGTTAAAGCATGTTTTGGCATGCAAGAGCTTTACCATGCTCCCAGGGCTACGTCAGTTTACAAGATAGTAATGTCAGTACAGTATTAAGATTTAATTTCATTATGAGATTTCGTTGATGTGTTTTATATATAAATATTTTAACACATTGTGTGTGTGTGTGTGTGCGTGTCTTTTGAGTCAGTCTTGGCTCCTAGCAATTACCTGGACAAATCCCTGCAGTTTTCTTGAAGTTTTTCAGAAATGGCTTGTCCTTGCCTCCTTCCTAAGGCTGAGAGAGGGACTGGCCCAACGTCACCCAGCTGGCCTTGTGTCTAAGGCAGGATTAGAACTCACAGTCTCCTGGTTTCTAGCCTGGTATCTTAATCCACTACATCAAACTGGCTCTCAGTGCATCATCATCATCATCATCATCATCATCATCATCATCCTTACATGTTCTCCAGGAGCTTAAGGCAGCTTATATGGGGATCTCCGTTTCTTTCGTCCTTAAAACAACCACCCTATAAATTTGGATGAGCTAAGATATAGTCACCCAGCGAATTTGCATGGCTAAGAATGGACTGGTATCTGAGATTCTCTAGTCCACTTCCAACATCTTAACCACTACATTATAATGGTTTTCATCTATATTATTTATCTAGTGCAAACCGTATGTGGTTGTTAGAAATCCTTGCATACAATTGGGCTGTACAGGAGACATGGTGTAGAATCTGATTCATCCTCCCTTGTTTCCTTCAGTTTTTATTCCTATTGATGGTTTTGAAAAAGTAAAGGTTAGACCAAGGACCAAAATACCAAGAAAGCACCATACAAAAATGGCCATTTGACACCCACTGTTTATTTTTTAATGACCTCCAATCCCTGCACAAGAGATAAGAACTATGGTGCTTTCTTGGCATTTTGCACTACACCTCCCATAACTAATGTCTATTTCCTGTTCTGGCTGGGACTATGGAAAATGTCCCATACACAGCATATCATGCATGGTAACACAGAGACTATAGCACTGTAATGTAATTTTTTTTTTATCTTGAATGCAAATCTTGACCTAGATTTTCTACATCTGCCAGTGCCCCTATAGCAGGTAGCATACTCAGCATATTTGTACTTATTGGACATTTTGTGGTATATCCTTGCTTGTGATAAATATTAAATATTGATGACTAAATTGTTAGAATGTATTAGTTCACTAAAAGCCAAAGTGATATCATCTAGTATTCCAGATTTTCCAGCCAGACAGGCCAACAGGAAGGCTACCCTAAATAAACTATAGGACACCAGATTTCTACCCTTTGTTGCAGGAAACATCTGTTGACAAGGATGGACCAAAATGTTCCTGCCCCACTCCTTGATATCAAAATGGATTGGATCTTAATTCACTAGTGTTTCAGCATGGGTGCCAGGGTTCTTCTTCCACCAAACCTAAGGAAGTTTAATCACAAAGACTATTTTTTAAGGAACAAGGCTGGCCATTCTCCCTTAGGCAAAGAGAGGGACCAATCTCAGTAGCTGACACACAAAAGGGGAAAAGGGATAGGGCTGCCTGATGCGTAATTCACAGGCAAAGTAGAAGTAATAAGCAGTATGATGGGAGTATCTTAAACAGATGTTGATATACTAGATGCAACATCTGCACTGCAATGTTTTCAATCTGCTGTATCATAGATATATGGCCATGACACTGACACAAACATGTGGGTGTTTCTCCAAACAGTGTGTACATACAACCAAAGTAATGACAGCAGTTCACACATGTTTGCGTGATTCAAAGATGCTTTGTTAGTCATTGCTACTACATGACATTTATGTAAGACCACCTTTACTACTGCAAAATACTCTTCAGGCTTTATTACGAGCACCTCGTGCCACCCCTCACCCCCACCCCAAAAATAACAGCCTTGGTGAAATAATTCTCCGTTGTACGTTTTACAGATGGAAGTACTAAAGCTGAGAAGCCACATAATGAAGCCAGGGTAAATACAAATTCAAGATTTCCTGAAATGCATTTTTTTCTTGCTGAATTCAGTGGGCAGGATGGCATACATGAAATGGAAAGATCTGGGTTTCAGTCTCTGAAGATCCATAAAAACTAATGGCTGATTTTGGGCAAGGCGCTTCCTCTTCACCTAACCTACCTTATTGTTAAGATAACCTGCATATATCCCTAAATCTGTATCAGCTATCCAGGACTTTTACTGCTCTCAGTGTGCCCCATTTGTTCCTGTTGCAATAAAACACTTTTCAGCAAAGGCTCATGCACAACTCCTTTATGGAGCACAACTCAATGTTTATTCCAATTTATCAAAGGTTGAGCCTGTTCAGTCCAGGTTTCTAAGAAACATTCTTCATGCACCTCTATGCATAACTAGTACTGTTCTTCATATGGAAGCAGGACTACTTAAAGTTGAAACCAACGTATGGATTAATCTATCTGAGTTTTGTCTAATGGTTGTTACTTTCTCTGTAGACTTAATCCCATATGTATTATCTTAAAATGGAAAAAAGGGATGGAGGAGAAACTGTATTACTATGGTTTCTCTCCACATGTATTAATAGAAATGGGGTATAAATTGGCCAACAAATCTTAGACAACAAATATTTGATATGGAGCATCAATTTAAGCATAGACTAATTCCTAGAGATGTCTTCTTAAGCAACCAAGTTACCAGTCAAAGCCTGCTAGATGTCTTAATCTGATCACCATGACAAAATTTTGAAGAACTTTAACATTTCTGTGCTATAATACTGCAGTCCTGGAAAGAAGACTCCAGAAAGTCCCATATAAGAAACACCTTTGTCACAGTAAGTCAGGAGCCATTGAAACAGCCCTCATGCTTCTTTACTGTCAATACTGTCAAGATCTGTGACACAAATTTATTAACCTTTATTAACTCAATACCGAGGCTGTACTGACTTTTTATCCCAACTATCTTTTAGCTGACCAGAGTGATGCACTCTCCTTTAATGCCACCAAGTTCTGTTTGGTAGCAAGATTCAGCAGGACCTCACTAAACACAAAGCACCTCACTTTGATTAAATTCACTCAAAGTTTAATAATAACAATAATTGTTAACCCTATTTTTCTGTCTCCAACTATAATTTATGATGGTATCTTCACTGAAGCCTTAGTACTAATAACCTCAGTGTTCAATATGGCTTACCTAAACTTAGAAAGTTGCATCTGTGCTGGCTGTGTTCAATGTATCTTTTTCCATTCAATTTTGTGATATATATAATTTTATTTCATTTCTAAGTTTTATGTTATTTAAAGCTGGTCACTGACCAAAATAAAGTAATGCTGCTTCATATATCTCCCTGAAAGAATGACAGTGCCTTCTGATAAAATAACTGTTAACTCAGAATAACAGTTAAATGCAGCTTCATCACTTTGAACAATACTACTGATTAATACCTAGTAATTACTGAACAATGATAATGGCATGATACACATTATAAATATAAAAGTAATACAGTAGTAACATTAATATCACTGAATAACTGCAATGGGTGTAGGATATAAATACTGTTCATAAATGCCACATAAATTACAACGCCCAGAATGAAGAAAGCCTTTATTTTTCATTTAGAGCAGTATAGGTCAATTAGGCTGGCTGAGGGTAATATTTTGGAGACAAGGTCAAAGAATTTGGCTTATAATTTTAAAAGCATAAATTCAAATCAGTGTAAACCTAATGACACAGTCACACATCTTGCTTTGTTCCAGGGAAATGATACAACTATGTATATGTAAGTTAAGTAGCAGTTGGCCCCGGAATTAATTTGCTCTGAAAAACAAGGGGGAAAATGGCTGTTTAAATGGTCAAGTTAAATAAGGTACAATTACATACATACTGGTCTCTTTAATTCAGAGCTCCCACCGGTGTGTTTATGAACCCCAAGAGGGGGTACTTTGTTGCCTTGTTAGTTTTAATTGCATTTTGTTTCATTAGATCATCTGAAACAAGAAACTCCCTCCTTAACATGGATCTTTGAATATTTCTGTAATTGTACTATTTTGGGCCTAAGAATGGCTTTTCCCCAAGCTGAACTCTTTTGGACCAGGTGTATTTTAACTTACTCATAAGAAATTCAAACTTTACTGCTGAGATATGGCAAACAAAATTACCCCAAATAATTCCTCACAGAAATGGGTGGTGGCGGGGGAACAATATATGATTATATGACTCAAACTCTTATAGCTTTGGTTTGAAAACTCAGCATATGTACGGTTCATAAATTAAAGTAATAGAAAGCAGGACAACATCTGTTCCACAGCATAAGGGGGAATTTGGACATTTGAGAAGTTGTTATACTGACATTACATTCTGCATGGCAACATACGAAGAACATTTATACTAAAAAGGTCTTCTGGTGCCTACTTGTATTTCTTGGTTTTGTGTTTTTTTTAGTTGAACACACATCTGTTTTAATATTTGTGACACACAACTTCACTGTAACATTAGTTCTAATTTGTCTTGAGGATCCATTACATGAAATAGGCTATAGTTAATTTAACAGAGAAGGAAGGTGTATAAGATATCTCCCCTCCCCAACACTTTAAGTGAAATACTTTCTGCATACTTTCTGGATCCAAAACTGCTTTAATTCAGTGTCAAGTACATGTTCCCACCCAGCACCACATTTTAAAGCTTCCCAACACCATATTCCTAATGTTAACCACTAACTACTGTTCCTAATAAAATTCTATGGTAGGCTGATTTAAAGTAAGGTTTGCTCAATTCCAGATCAAAGCCAAGCCTTCTTCAATTCGTATCTGAAGAGACGAAGGATGTAATTGAGCTCATTTACGGGCTGTTAAGTAACTAGGATGTTTGCTTCATACTTAAAGCTATTTCCTGAGGCTGCGTGGCAGCCCTTTCATCTAGCAGTATGTATTCCAAATAGTAACGCTACTGAAAGAAGGCTGTAAAGCAAGAGCGGGGGGGAGGATTCCTGCAACCTGATTACCCAAGGTAAGAAAGTACTTGGGTGGAAGGAAAGGTGGTGAGAAGAAAATTAATTACAGGCTCAACGTTTACGTACCCCCGTGCGTGCTTGTGTGCTTTTAAGAGGAGAAAGGGAAAACCCAACCAATTGAACCGCCTAAACCCCTCCTCAGTCAAACTGACTGCCTGTCATCCAATCAGCAGCCGACATTGACACCCCCCCCCTAAGGCAGCCATTTGGCGTTCTGAAATTCTTCCATGCAGATAGGAATCTCTTCAAAGATAGGCAAAGGCCTTCTTCGGAACGGTCGGGTTTAAGGGGTTCGGGATAGACTTCAGAGCCTGAAGAAAATGCACAACAAAATCGAAGATCGATTTCCTCTGAAGTACCCCCGCTCCCCCCTCATTACAAAGTGCAAGCATGCAAAAGATTGTAGCCTGGGCTTGCTTCGTGTAGAATTGCCAACTATGTTTGCAACCATCTGTCTTTGCCTCCCTTTATCCCACTGGTGGGAGGTAGTTCAGGGGAAGAAAAAAGCAGATCACCCCCCCCACACACACACCCCTAATGGGGCTTGTTTAGCTATCCTATCCATGTTTATTGGGGTGTGCCATTGATTGCAAGGCATTTATCTTTGAGTAAGTGGATGGAGCTCTATTCCTTCAGGCTGTTACTTGGGAGCAAGTCATATTCAAATCAGTAAGGCTTCTGAGTGAATAGGCCTGCCCTGAAGCTGTAATGCTAAAGCCATTTATGAGGGAGTTTATCGTTATCCCAGCAAGAATTATTTTAAGTAAAAATGCTTACAATTGTGTAGTGTAGACAAGGCATGCTTACGCGAATAGATTAATTAGTGCTTTGTTGCTGGATCCACAACTAGGAGTGCCTTTGATTAAGCCAGCACAAAATAGTTCATGGTCTGTCTTGGTACAGTGGATACTTTCCACTCATATCAAAGACTGTAGAACCAAGTAAGTTATTCTGGTATAAAATCTGATATTCCTACAGTTATTTCTCCCTGGGAGAGTATGTTTATGTAAAATTGTATTGACCTTACATTACAGTAAAAACAGTTGTACAAGGCCCACATCTCATTCTTTCTACCACATAGTGGTTGAGGTAATGTTGTATACCAGTGTTCCTCAACCTTGGCGACTTTAAGATGTCTGGACTTCAATTCCCAGAATTCCCCAGCCTGCATGCTGGCTGAGGAATTCTGGGAATTGAAGTCCAGACATCTTAAAGTCGCCAAGGTTGAGGAACACTGGTATATACTACTTCATAACTTAATGGTTTCAAGTCCTCAAAGTGCTTTCCTTAGGGTGTTCTATGAGTGATTTCATACAACACCCTAAGGCAAAACAAGGTTTCCTGTTTGTGGCTTAGAAAGTTTTATGTGCCCAGTGTGGTTTGTAAACCATGGTTGACAGTGTTATGTGTTGTGTAGACATTATGGAGTGTATTTTTATATAAACCATAGTTAAACCATGGCTCAGTGTGTTGAATACACACACACATTATTTATTTATTATTTATCATATTTTTATCACCCCCACCTCCCCAGACGGGGGACCCTGGGAGGTTCACAGTAAAAACAATTTAAAATCAATAAAACTATAAATAATACCAGTAATCAATACATGTAAAATACAATAAAATCCAAGTAAGGGCAGATCTAATTCAACCCATAAAGGGTAAGACCAGTCCCGGCAGGTCTAGGGAACTAACCATCCTGAAGAATGGCTCTTCCTCTCCCAACTCCAAGCATGGTGGCAAAACCAGGTCTTCAACTGTTTCCTGGAGTCCAGGAGGGAGGGGGCTGACCTCACTTCCCGGGGAAGGAGGGTGGGAGCTGCTGCAGAGAAGGCCCGCCTCCTGGACCCCGCCAGATGGAATTCTCTTACAGACGGGGTCCGTAGCATGCCCTCTCTGCATGATCAGGTGGGGTGGGTAGATGTAACTGGGATGAGACGGTCTCTTAGGTAACCTGGACCCATGCCACGTAGGGCTTTAAAGGTAATAACCAACACCTTGAATTGAACCCATTAAATTGTCATTCCTTATAATCTATAAGGAAAAAAGTCTAGCCAGCAAATGAGCATTTTATGCATGATGCAACATCCCTGTTGTATTGGACTTTCTCGCTCTGTCAGCCTGTCTCCCAAGCCACAGTCAGAAAGAAGCTTTTTTATATCCCAACTATCTGGGACCTAAGATTTTAACTGGCAGTGTCAGAGATTGAATGTTCTTTCATAATGCATACATAGGTGAGATCCAAGTTTCCATTCCTGTCTTGGAAAAAGATTTCACTTAAGTGAAGAATCTCCTATTGGAGAAGGGAACCTTTGGATCTAATCCAAAATAGTTGCTTCTGTGAGAGCTTCCTTGTTTTGGTTTTTTTGTTTGTTTGCTTTAACTGATACTTCAAATGCCAATTTAATGTATTTCACAAATTACAAATAAAGCATACAAGTCACAGAAATTCAGTGAGAGCTGAAGAAAGTAAAAACCAGGCCTGCTTTTTATATCTACAATAGTTCTCAGCTAGAGCCTATAACCCCTGCTATGAATAGGTGAATTTCTGTAGCTCCTTCGATTGCCCATTATTACTCATTACATTGACCGGGCAGACCTTGGATCCCAGATGTTTCACACGCTGCAAGACTAGGGAAAGCATCAACTCTTAGCTCCTGTGAGAATTACTTAGTTATGAAGAAGATCATCAATACAGTGGACATTACATAAACATAGTGAAATGGAGAGGGAAGCTGTACAAAGGGACCTCTTGCTAGCTAGGCTCGGTGTGCAAAGGAAGAAAACATGCAGTCCAATAATATGAACTCAAGTGCCGTTGGTCCTACTGAGCGATATTAAATGGAATGTTTTCTCTGCATAAATCCGTGATGGTTGTCATATCCTCTCCACAGCTCTGCTTGGATGATGCCTTGTTCTCTGCCACGAGGATTGCAATGGTATTGGGATGCAATGGGAGCAAGGTGTTCAATAGCTGTATCTGAGTAGGCAGGGACCTCTTGGTCTCCATGACATGCAAACCTGTAAGCCAGATCTTCCCTTCAGTACAAGAGTGTTGATGTTTGTAATGCATGTTGGCTGTAACAAAGAGGGAAGTGGGAGAGAGAAAACAGCAAGCACAGGCTGCTATTGCTGCAATGTATATGCTGCAAGCATGAGCAAGGTCTGTTTCTTCAGGGACTAAGCAGGGACTCCATGGGATCAGTTGTATGGGGACAAGAGAGGGAACCTGAAGAGATTTCACAGGCTCTGATAATACAGGATGCAGCTGGGTCAGTCATGGGCCTCAGTAAAGGACCTCCTGCACTTGTCCTATAGAAAATGTGCACTCCTATTTACCAAGGCTGCTGAAAGAAAAAATGGTCTTAATGTATTGTAATCCATAATCACTGCCTATATAGTAGTTGGGGAATGGATAAAACATATGTTCCCCTACTGATCCCCTTACCTGGATCCCTTCCTGGCTTTCTGTGTTGTAAGTGATGGCAGCTTGTCTGTGCATGTATCTTGGTCCAGCTCTTCGATACAATTTGTGTAATGACCTGCCTATGTTAGGGTCACATACTAGAGGCAATGTGCTGTGAATAGGTGAGGCATGATGCTCCATCCAGAACATGTTCATTCATTGATTCATTAAAAAAAAAAATTACATAGCCATTCATATCGTAACAACAACCCTGGGCAGTGCACAAAACAGTACAAACAACAGAAGCTCCCAAACCATAAAATAAAAACCAAAAACTCTATAACTCATTAAAAATTCTATAAATACTCATGGCAGCCTGGGGCAGCACTCTCCCAATCATCTACACACCATTTTGCTGGGCTCCAGTCTCATCCTACCCCAATGCCAATTGCAGAAGATGGATATTCTTCCTGAATTTATTTGTTGGTAATTCCCATTAAATTTAATGGAAGAACATTCAGTTGTATCAGTCCCTATCTTAGTGTCACTTTATGCAACTTTGTTTGTTTGTTAACTGGGGTTTAAATTATATGCTGCTACAATCCCAGGGTCCTCTGAGTAGCTTACATTCCCTTCTTTCAGTAAGAAGGTTAAAATAGTCAACCGATATTACAAAAGAACAACTGTCAAAAATAAGTACAGTTACAAAGAAAATTATAGCTACCAATGAACAATAAACTTCCAGAGTAGGAACTCCAAACTTGTCCCAGCAGCTTTCCCAGGCCTCTCCTCAAAGGCCATGTTTTTTATAACTATCTTAAAACTCAACAGGGTTGGAACTAGACTGATCTGGGAAGAAAATTATTCCAGAGGAGTGAGAATGCAGCTGAGAAGGCTCTGTTTGAGTCTTAAAGAAGTGAACCTGTCCTTGGAAAAAGTGCAGGGAATCTGATGACGTACATATAAAGGTGCCCCACCAGTTCTCCATTTCTTTTAGAGGCTCTCAGTCAGCCTTTGAGCCCCATCTGTCTGCTGATCTGTGGGGTAATCTATGGATTAAGATCAGATATGCAGCAGCACCACTTTTGACCAGAGAGGGATCCTAGTGGAAAATAATCCCTCTAGCCTCTCAGTTTTTGAATTGAGATTGCATCATGAACAAATACATTTATTTAGAAGCAATGTTTGACCCACTTTAGATTGAGATCTAAAGCCCTTTCAAAGAGCCCTGAGTTGAAAAACCATTATATAAAGTGAAACCTTTCCCACTTTGGGAATTATGAAGTACCTTGTTTCTGAATTCCAGAGTAATCTTGTTCTCTCCCTTAGTAAAGCTAGCAGCATTGTTGCTTAATAACACTCCTCTTATTAGGCAAACTGGCCTGTTAGAAGGTGTTAATTCAATTCCCTCCAGTATTTTTTTAAAAGCATATTTACCTATGAAGCCATGTGTAACGAAATAGAACCCCTCAGCGAGAGGCAGGAGTTAGAAGAAAGAGGCCTGCAAGTTGCATTTCTTTTACACTTTTGCCCAAGATCTCCAAGCCCCCAAGGTTTAATTAACGTGTGCAGTCTAGTGTTGAATAGGGAAAAAAGGGGCTGTAGCAGGATAGGAAGATTTTCACACTGATACCACAAAGGAATAGGGCTATTAGAGGATGGGATAAAAGTGAGGTGGACTGTGTGTGAGAGGGACAAATTCTTTTTCTGGGTCAGTGGGGTGGGGGCGGGAATCTTGGGTAAAACATGTATAAATCAAACAATTTCCATGGACCGTGGTCAGGATAAAAAAAATACTGAATGTTTTCTCTTTCACTGGTTTATAGGAATTACACAAACAGAATTATATATAAATGCAGAACAGAAATTCATCCGTTCATCAGAGCAGGATTGACAGGGGAAGAAGGAGAAGTAACCCCCTCCCCCATCCCTTGGCCTTTGTGTTTAGCTCATTTCAAATTACATCACTGGTTTAGCAGAACTAAAAGGTGCAGAAGCCCCCTTGCTATTATTCACTCTGCCAACTGTGACCTGAAGAGGATTAAAGATTTGTTCAGAGTCTTTTCATGGTATTCTTAAAGTTCCCCTCCAAGGGAGCCGTTAAACAAAGGCTTACACGCTAAGCACTTCTTTTGTTATTGCCTATTGTCAATTAGTACACAGTCATTCCAGTTTTGGAATAACTGAGGCTTCCAGTTCCAAATTAAAGTATACAATATACAGAAAGAGGAATAGAGTTAACAGAATAGTAGTAAACAATTTTCTGGACATTATCTTAATTCAGGAATCATGATAGCACCATTCATCAGTGAAGTGTAGGCAAAACTTTGGGCTGCAGTTATGTTTCAGTATTAAGGTTTGGAAATATGTACATATTAATATTGCTTTAGGAACAGCTTGTCCAAAAACTTTCAAGACCGAGATGAATTTTTGGAAGCTATCAGGATATAGTAACTGTGTTTCTTAATTTATAGAGGAAAGTCCTCTGCTTGCAGGCGTTCTCTAGCTGAAGTACTATCCAGTCATTAAGAACTATTATAAGGAGAGGAAAGGACAAATAGAGCCCTTAATCTATTGGCATCTGGCATCTGGATGGCAGACTGAACAGGTAGTCAATCAGTTTTTCCCTTTAGAATGCACTGTATTCTTAATGCATTGTGTTTTGATTTAAAATACAGTAATGAGGTCAGACTTTTCATCTGTATTTATAATACAGAATTCGCGAATAGGTTTTGGCTGTTGTTTGTCCTTTCGGCCTAATGCATTTTCTTTCCTTCCAGTATTTTAGTTGCCACCTATATCTAAGTAGCAACAAATGTTTTTTTTTTCTTTTTTTTTAAGAAACAGAAAAATGGATGCATAAATGAGCTACATTTATATGTAGCTACCCAACTTCAGCTGGTCACAGAAGCTAAGCAGAATCAGCTCTGGTTAGTATTTGGATGGCAATCCAGTATGGAAATTCCAGGGCTGTAGGCTGGACTGGGAAGAATGCTACAAAGTCAAGCTCACTTTAAAGTGAACTTTATCTTAAGTGTTGTAATGATACACATAGTTGGGGAGAGGATTGACAGAGTATGTTATAATCATCAAACAAGTAATCGAAGACCTTTCCCTACTTGCATCTAATCATGAAACAACCATTTTCTGCAGCATTTTTTTTTTTAGTGTCATGTCCCTGTGATGTTACTTTAGTCTCATGAAATGAGATAGGCTTAAGCTATTCTTAGCTCTACTAGTGTTAGAAGCAAAGTCAAGTAAAAGAGATCAGAAAAATGCTTATTGACGTGAAAGAGGTAGGATAGGGATTTGCAGTGTGGGTAGAAAATTTCATGCTTTCCACTGATTCAAGAATTAATGAAGCAGTGGAAAAAGGCCCTGAGTCAGTCCAACTCAGCTTCCATACACAATGGGAATTTTGCACAACTAAATCATCTCTTCTTGGCAGGTAGTTCACTGTGTGTTCAAAATGAACAGTCATGCTTCTTTGATCTACTTAGTCTGAAAGGACCTACGTAGGATTCTTCTGCACATGTTTTGTGCACACTGGATGCCATGCTCCCCAATCAAATGTTCCCAGAACATCTAATTGGACTCGCATGTATGAATGAAGTCAACACATGTAGAGACTTGTGAGTGGGTAAAAGGGAGGAGGAACATTCAGGAGTGAGAAGACATCATGTTTGGACTCTGTCTCATACCCAAGGTCAACTGGCTGAGCCGTTGTAGACACCTGCAAGAGACTGGCATGAACTGAGGGAAAGGGGGACTGCATACCAGGGTGAGGGAGGGGGAATCATGTACTCATTAGGCTGTTTAAGTTAGAGAAAACGCAGGAACTTTCATTCACAACTTTTTTTGCTATTCTGTACGCTTCTTCCATTAAAAAGATTTCTACTGTATTTACGTATGAATTGGATTTAATGGTAATAGAGTGCTGCAGTCATCACACTGGAAATACCTGAAAGTCAGTGGAAAATGCTTCTGTTCATGCTTTCGTTTCTAATTTTCACAGAACCTTTGTACCTACTTCAGCCCTGCACACCATATTTTGTCTTGTAGCAGAGTGCCCCTCAGTGCTAAAGTTACATTTTGGGAACAGGGAACTTAAAGAAGGTTAATGAAAAATTAAGTATCCAATTTGCACTAGTGAAAAAAAAAATATTCTGCCTATTAAATATATATACAACCTTGTAATCGGTTCCCAGGCATTTGGAGCTTTTCCAGGAAAATTGTCCAAATATGAAAATCTGGACACAACAGAACTTTTTCCAAAGACTGTCCATTCACAAAATGCCAGATTATTTTTGTTCCAGAAACTTCATTCCAGTTGGAAGAATTCCAGCTGCCTGCACTGCTTTCTAGATTCAGCAAAAATTATTTATTGTTGGATTATTATTATATTATGATTATTATATATTATAATTATACAGTGCATTCGGAAAGTATTCAGACCCCTTCACTTTTTCCAATTTTGTTATGTTGAAGCCTGATACTACAATCGTTCAAATTCACTTTTTTTCTCATTAATCTACACTCAGTAGCCCATAATGACAAAGTGAAAACAGAATTTTAGAAATGTCTGTAAATTTGTTAAAAAGGAAAAACTGAAACACCACA
Organism: Candoia aspera; assembly: GCF_035149785.1. Classification (NCBI taxonomy): domain Eukaryota; kingdom Metazoa; phylum Chordata; class Lepidosauria; order Squamata; family Candoiidae; genus Candoia; species Candoia aspera. Next base: position 137,490,858 of record NC_086153.1, on the reverse strand, counting down.
TGTATGTCAGTATTTAGACCCTTTGCAACAACACTTGAAATTTAGCTCAGGTGCCTCCCATTGCCTTTGATAGTTGCTGAGCTGTTCCTACACCTTGATTGGAGTCCACCTGTGGTAAATTAAATTGATTGGACTTGATTTGGAAAGGCACACACCTCTCTATAGAAGGCCTCACAGCTGACAATGCAAACTGTATCAGAGCAAAAGCCGTGAGGTCAGAGGAACTACCTGCAGAGCTGAGAGACAGGATTATTGCAAGGCACAGAACTGGGGAAGGCTACAAAAAAATTCTGCTGCACTGAAGGTTCCCAAGAGCACAGTGGCCTCCATAATTCTCAAATGGAAGAAGTTTGGCACAACCAGGACTCTTCCAAGAGCTGGTCGCCTGGCTAAACTGAGCAATCAGGGAAGAAGAGCCTTAGTAAGAGAGGTGAGCAAGAACCTGTGGGTCACTGACTGAGCTCCGGAGATCCTGTGTGGAGATGGGACAAAATTCCAGAAGGACAACCATCACTGCAGCCCTCCACCGATCTGGGCTTTATGGCAGAGTGGCTAGACGGAAGCCTCTCCTCAGTGCAAAACACATAAAAGCCCACTTGGAGTTTGCAAAAAAGCACCTGAAGGACTCTGACTGTGAGGAACAAGATTCTCTGGTCTGATGAAACCAAGATTGAACTGTTTGGCCTCAATTCTAAACGTTATGTCTGGAGAACACCAGGCACTGCTCATCACCTGCCCAATACCATCCCAACAGTGAAGCATGGTGGTGGCAGCATCATGCTGTGGGGGTGTTTTTCAGCAGGAGGGACTGGGGGACTGGTCAGGGTTGAGGGAAAGCTGAATGGAGCAAAGTACAGAGATATCCTCAATGAAAACCTGTTCCACAGTGCTCAGGACCTCAGACTGGGCCGAAGGTTCACCTTCCAACATGTCTTGGCTGTGTGCTTAGGATCGTTGTCAACACAGGGATGGCTTAGGGACAACTCTGTGAATGTCCTAGAGTGGCCCAGCCAGAGCCCTGACTTGAACCCTATTGAAGATCTCTGGAGAGACCTGAAAATGGCCCCCATCCAACCTGACTGAGCTTGAGAGGATTTGCAAAGAAGGGCAGAAAATCCCCCAATCCAGGTGTGCAAAGCTTGTCACGTCATACCGAAAAAGACTCAAGGCTGTAATTGCTGCCAAAGATGCTTCAACAAAGTACTGAGTAAAGGGTCTGAATACTTACGTACATGTGATATTTCAGTTTTTCCTTTTTAATAAATTTACAGACATTTCTAAAATTCTGTTTTCACTTTGTCGTTATGGGGTACTGAGTATAGATTAATGAGAAAAAAAGTGAATTTGAATGATTGTAGTATCAGGCTTCAACATAACAAAATTGAAAAAAGTAAAGGGTCTGAATACTTTCCAAATGCACTATATACAGGCCTACACATGAAATGAATATAATAATTCGATAACTTCTATATTTGAGCCTGAATGTGCAGGGGTTCCCCAAGACCTGAACAATAATTCAAGGGTTCCTCCAGGGTCAAAATGTTGAGTAAGGCTGTTATAGACTATTTACGAATGAATGAATGAATGAATAAATGCATAATACATAAATAAAAGTAATCTATATAGCTCAAGCAGAAATGGATGTGAAAGGCAAATAGCTTCTTTTTTTTTTAGTGTTTCCCCACCTACAGTCTTCTCTAGATTATACTGTATATCTAGAGGGCAGCAGGCTGAGAAATACTTCCTGAAACATTAAATCTTTCCTGTAATTTGCAGAGCCATTCATTAAGGCACAGCAATGAATGCACATCAGTTTAGTTGTAGTTCAGCGCCCACGGATGAAGCTCAATAGGCTCAAGGTGCAGAATCCTGACTAAGAATGTTGTGCTTTGACTAGAGCTATATATGAGCTGATATAGGTAATCAATGTGGCTTTGATAATAACGTATCATCAAGACACGCTTGTGCTCTTGCTAAGGTTGATCTCTTTTTAAATGAACAAAAGGAGTTCAGAAAAATGAAAGAAATCTATGAACTAACTTGCCTTTGATATTCCCTCCATCTTTCCCAATGTCCTACAGAGAACAAAGCAGCTATTCATTCTTGTGGAATGAATTATTTTCTACATGTCGTAATTTTCTGTTGCAAAGTGTGACTTTACCTATTCCTACCCCACCCACCCCCACCCCGTCCTGTGTCCCCTTAAGGTGAACACGTAATAGCTTCAGGAAGCAAAATTCATTTTTTGCAGTCAATGGTTTTATTATTAATCATTTGCATGATTTCTGCACTTTTTCCATTTTTAATTGGGGTCTTTATTAGAAGAGGTTGTCCTGAAGTTATTCCATCATCTATAATGTCAATAGCTGATAATACATTAGGCTGTATTTTCCCGGCAGAGTATTCTTCTGGAAACCTTCATTTGGGGATGAAGAGTTATTCCATTTCCACTGCAGAATCTACTGTGATCTGCACTTCACAGTTCCTGATGATGAGCAAAATAAATGTGCACAGAGTATGAGAACTTTTGGTTTATATGTAGCATTGCTCTTAAAGGAGAACTCTCAAAAACTCATGATGGCATTTCCACAAAAGTTCTGAAAAATTCTTAACACGTTTTGAATCTGTTAAACACATTGTTTTCAAGATAGCAACAGTGAACATTTTGCAGAGACTGTTGCCACCAGTGATACACACCAACACATCTCTAAACACTTGGGAATGCAATGTGAAAACCTGTAAGGGAGCTATGAACATTTAAGGAAGGGCTGTAAGTCAATGGCAGAGCACAAACATTGCGTGCAATCTCTGGCATTTTTAATTTTAAGGATGAAGAAAGATGTCTGGCAAGACTTTGGAGAACCACTCTCATTCAGATCAAGGTAGAACCTAGTGCTCATGGTAGTTTTGGACTACAACTTCTATAAGCTACTACCAACATAAATGACAATCAGAATCAGTGAATCTGGCCCTAAACTGTTTTGAGGATGTCAGTAATACTGGACTTTATGGACAAATAGTCTCACCTTATACAAGTTTCTAATAGCATTGTATCTCATCTTCATCCTTTCCAGATATGTTCCACTGAGAATACTGATGGAGATGCAGCAAACATGTCACAAAGTAAAAACAGGCACAAATAGAGAAAAAGAGTAGACATGTTTTTGCCAACAGATACTATGCAGAGTACAATCTGTTCAGCCCCTTTCTTCTGACATCTTCACTATATGATTTTGATGGTGATTTGTTTGGGATCAATGTGTACATGGGGTCCCCTTCAAAAATAACTTGTCAGGACCATAGGGAGCTGCTTCTGTGTGACCACTAGCTAACAGCAAAGTGATATGGAAAATTGTAACTCTTTGCTTCCATCTAGCGGCCATCTAGATTTTTGTAGCCCTATTTATCTTGTCTTGTATATTGGCACGTTAGCAATGGTTTCAGGCAGGAGTTTTGCCGATCCAATTTTGCTAGGGAGCTTCTGCATGGAATGCATTTACTTTTCCACTTAAATTTAGCCCCATGTGTGTGAAATGTGTGATTCTCATGTGTTAGATTAATTTTAAAAGCAGTATCATTTAGTGGCTAATTAGGAAACAGCAATTGTGACAATGTGGCCATCATGGCTTGTAGATAGGGCTGTGTGAGCCAAAGTGAGCCCAGGTTAACACAGTGTAGAAGAAAGGAAAGGTCCTCTTCAATTAGCCACAGAGGGCAGAGTTCTATTGAAAGTATTATCTGACTTTCTGGCTCAAGGAGGGCTATGTTTTGATGAGGCTACAGTTTACATTTCTGGGTGCTATGAGGACCACAGGGATTATACATGGGCAGGGACAGGACTTTCTGGAGGTAAACTCTCCCCCATATTTTGGCCAAAGCTTGGTTTCCTTTCCCTCCTTTTGGGGGACAGGGTGTTGACTGCTGCCTGGAATAGTCCCTGCAGTTTTCTTGGCAGTATTTTCAGAAGTGGTTTGCCACTGCCTCCTTCCTAGGGCTGAGAGTGAGTGACTGGCCCAAGGTCACCCAGCTGGCTTTGTGCCAAAGGTGGGACTAGAACTCCTGGTCTCCCAGTTTCTAGTCTGGTGCCTTAACCACTATGCCAAACTGACTCTCTTCTTCCTGGTGCCAAACCTATTTTAGAATTTAGATTATAGCTTTTCCATCTTGCCTCATGGAAGAAAACTCACTGCTGATCTTCCATGATTGTACCACTGAAATTTAGTGGCTTCATAAAAAGGGGTTCCAAAAGGTGCAGAGAAAACAAGTTCCGAAAGTACCTGTAATTCTGGGTTCCAGTTACCCAACTTGATCTAAACATACAAAACACATGCTCAACTGGCACAATGTACATACCCTGTAGATCTAAATGTAACCTATTGTAGCCCATCAGTGTGAGATGCTTGACAATTTCTTTGTTTTTGCAGCCAAACAGAAGGTTTATTGATTGAACGATAGGCTGCAGTCAGCTTGTGGATGGAGTGGAGGGAGATTAAATTGTTAAAGTAAATCAAATGTGTAGCTTTTAAGTGAAACATGCCATTAGTTGTTTGGTTTGGTTTGGCTTTTAATAAAGCATAATGGAATAAAGCTAGGTAAGAAGTTGCTGTTGGTAGGAAGCATACTTTTCAGCTATCCTAATTGTCTAAAAATAGATTTTTTTTTCATTAAAACTGTAGGTCCTTGGTTTAACATTAAGCTCAAAATGCTGATCTAACACTGTTAAAAGTGTAGCAAATTTGACTTTGAAACTAATACAAAAGTTTACACTATTTCACTGTTATTCTGTATTAATGCTGAGGATATCCTGCTGTTTTGGTCACACTGATCCCCACAGCCTTATAAGAATTTAGATAAGCTATTTTAGTAGTCTATTACATATATTCAAAGCTCCATTGTATGCATGCAATTTTCTCTCTTGTAAAGTTTAGAAAAGAATGATTCTCACTTGAGTGATGTATTTATTTCTCATTCAGATTTATTTATAGCACATCCTTCAAACAATTTATTATTACAATAAAATATGAACAAGTCACAATAAGCAAGGCATAAAAATAAACTAAAAGCAGACAATGCTGAGCAGCGGAAAAGTAATAAACCATGGAAAAAGGCTATAAACAGAAGTCTAGAAAAGCCAAATGTCTGCCTGTTGTCAGAAAGGTATCACAGCTTTGGACAATCCAAAGTATCATCAATGAAAAAGCTTGAAAGAAGCCAAGAAACTCAACTGTGAGTGAGTCTCTGGAATTTTCCAAGCTGGGAGTGCTATCTGCAAAAAAGTCCCTTTCCCAGTAATTTCTCACAAAATCTCAGATTGTGAGGAAAACTGGAGTACTTCTGATGATCTCAGCATATTCAGTAGGCAGGAAAATGTGCCAAGGAGACCTGATCTTAAAGACCCAGTGACCCAAATCTGTGGATGATTGTATAGATCAAGACCAGCAGTTTGGATTGTGTTTGGAAACAAACTAGAAACTAATATAGTTGGTCAGGTGCCACCATAATAGAATCAGGTTCTAATTAATCATCAAACAGATGATCAAACAGATTATTACTTGACTGTCAGAATCACAGCAGTGGTGCTATTATTTTTTTCTTTTTTCTTTTTCTTTCTTCAATCTGTTTGAGAAGAACCAGGGATATAGAAGGGGAAAGGTTCACATAGGACATGATTCTGTGTATATGTGCATGCAGACATGTACATCAATGTGTAAAACTTAGTATTTTTAAATTAATTTTTATTAAAGAAATTTTTACGGAATAAAAACATTTTAAAAAATAAAGGAAAGTAAAAGAAAAGTGGTGACAAAAGAATAAAGAAATGGAAGAGAAAGGAGAGAAATAGAGAAAAAGAGAAAAAGACAAAGACAAAATATAAAGAAATGACTTCTGATCTTCTTTACAGAAGTTATAAATGCATTTGAATGTTATCCACTCTCTAAGGTTACACCATAATTCCCTTCTTTCTATAACTGACCCTTTCTAATCATCAAGCCCATAAATCACAAGTACATTTTTCTCTAATTAAACAGGTCAGTTTTGCCGTCTCTGCAAATTCTGTCATCTTCACCAACCATTCCTTCATTGTAGGTATTGCCAGATCTTTCCATCTTTGTGCATATAGTAATCTTGCTGCAGTTACCATATACAAAAACAATTGTCCATATACATCTTTTCTAACTGTTTGTCCATTAGTCCCAGCATGAAAAATTCTGATATCAGTTGAATATTGGTCTTTAAAATTCATTGTATTACTGTATGTATTTGAACCCAGAATTTTCTGTTTTTTTTACAAGGCATGATAAAATGACCCTTCATGTTTTCCACATTTCCAACATAGATTTGAAGTACCTTTATACAACCACTGAGTGGTTGTTTTCCTTATCCCACTGTTCCAAAGACCTCTCTTTAACTGTAAATTGGTTATATCCAAAAGTGTTTAAGAAAGTGAGGGTTTCAGCAACTTGATGTCCTTAAAAAGGCTGCACTGCAGGTGTGAGCGCACTGTTTCTTCCTCATCCCCAGCCGCTCTCCTCACTAGAATACCACAAGACTTCCATTTCTGTGGTCTCCTCATGAGGAGCGGCTCTCCAGGGTGCAGGTGGGTGATCTCTTGGTCTCTCCTTTATCCAAAGAGACACCACTGGCCACCATTCATCACCACAGCACCGTCTCTGCTCCTTCAGAGATGTCTAGTCCACCATAAACCTCACCCAGAAGCATTAAATTTAATATGAGTGTGCACTCACAACTATAGAAAAAGTCCAGGGCTGGCCTCACAAAATAGAATGAGCAGAAAATAGAAAGGAGCAGGGAGGGAAAAAGAAGAGGAGAAATGCAATTCTAAAAATGATGCAAATATGAAGTTAAAGTTGCATTCCAGTTGCAGAAAGGAAGCAAGGACCATTGGTGCATAGCTCAACACAGAACTGGTAATTAGCCTGGAAAAAATGCATGTATATTTTGTGTACTTTCCCAGTTCATTGTCCACAATTCAGAAAGATGACTGTGGAGCAGTGTATTGACATGCTCAGCATTTTGTATATGTATCTACATACTTTCAGCCAATACTATCAGTTTATAGATGAGAACAGATTCATTCTTCACATATGATTGACAGTTGCAAAACTGGCAGAGCATCTCTTCCTCTTTCATGACACACCACCAATCTAGTGGGTTCCTGGATTCATGGATCCCATTAGAGAGCTTTCACAAAACTCCCAAGACTTACTGTGCATATGAAAGCATTTTACTAAGTATTCATTACTTTATTGATATGGGGCATTTTATTTATTTATTTATTTATCTATCTATCTAATTTGTCCCCGCCCATCTCCTCCCATCGGGGGACTCTGGGCGGTTTACAACAATTGATTAAAAACAATAAAATACACAGAATAAAATACAGAAATAATATAAATAAAGGTAAAAAATAAAGAATCCAGGTGGTGAAGAATCTAAAACAGTCCAAGTGTGGGAGGAGTGGTCTATAGCAACCATCCCATGTAGATCTATTCCCCTCTCCACCCCAAGCGAGGTGGCAGAACCAGGTCTTCAGACTCCGCTGAAAGGCCAGGAGCGATGGGGCCAATCTCACCTCTGGGGGCAGCATGTTCCACAGGGTGGGACATGACAAGAAGAGCATTGTGAGAAGCCAGCATATTACCAGTGCGTGTCTTGTACCAGTGGATTGGCAGGGGGGCATCAAGGATTAGACATAACCTTTTCTACACACCTGGAGCATAGCTCTGGGTTACAATATAGAGTAACTTTGTATATGTTGGGGAGGGTTATGAGATAATGGCTCATTTGAACCCAGAGGTTGAGAAGCAGGGAGATGCAAAAGTTGGTACATGGTTCTTCTATAAGCAGAAAAATTCAAGCTTGGCTTTAAAAAAAATCAGGGATGATGAAATATATTAGTAGGATTAAGATCAACTTCATTGAAAAACTTTGTTTATATAAACTGGGAAAATCAAGACAAAGAGTTATTTACAGAGTTTATGAAAGTAACTTGATTGATTGATTATGTGCCATCAAGTTGTTTTTGACTCTTACTGACCACATAGATAGATTTGTTCCTTAATAATCTATCCCTATCCTGGTCTTTCAGGTCTTCCAACAGTGTACTCATCACCACTGTAATTGAGTCCACCCACCTTGCTACTGGTTGTCCTCTTCTTCTCTTTCCTTCCACTTTTAGCAGCATTAGAGACTTCTCCAGAGAGCTAGGTCTTCACAAAATGTGTCCAAAGTAGGATAGTTAGAGCCTGGTCATTTGTGCTTCAGGTAAGAACTCTGGGTTGATTTGTTTGATGATCCATTGGTTTGTTTTCTTGGCTGTCCATGGTATTTTTAGGAGTCTTCTCCAACACCAAAGTTCAGAAGTATTGATACTCTTCCTATCCTGCTTCTTCAGACTCCAACATTCACTTTCATGGAGTGTCACAGAGAATACCATGGCTTGCACTATTCTGATCTTTGTAGGTAATGATGAATCACAGTATCTGAATCTCTTTTCCAAGGCCTTCATGGCTGCTGTACCAAGTGCTAGTCTGCGGTGTATTTCTTGACTGCTTGTTCCTTTACTGTTGATGGTAAAGAGCATGGCGTCAGTGCTGGATTGGACAAAGGCAAATGGATGGAGACAGGTCAACACTATCCTCAGGTAGCCAATAGAAGCAGAGCAGATCACTGTCCCTAAGCTTACCTTGGAACAATTTGCCATCAAGTGACCATTTGACAAAGTTTGTGCCAGCAGAAGTAAAAAAAACCCACCACTGTTGAAGTGGAGCAAATTAAGATGGGCAGAGGCTGTCTTTGTGGTGACCCTGGGTCAGACTGAGGCTGACTTCAGGTGTTCTTGTCCTCAGCAAATGGTTAGCAAAGCATCTTCCCACCACAACAGGCAGTAGGTGTGGATGAGCCCAAAGATGAAACAGCTATGGCATTGCAAACTGGGTTATGTAGCAGTGCTAGCATTTTTGCATCTCAAACTCCTTGCAATCACTGTACACTTTAAAAACATGTTTATATCATGATACATTAGGCATACATTGATTTGATAGCACTGAGATGAATACAAATAGACTCATTTGAGGTATAAAACATAATCACAAATATAAACAAAATGAATGCAATGACAAAACTGTCAGTAACTCATAAATACTAATAATGGCAATCAATAATGAAGCTTCTGGATATAACACCAAGTAAATCAGGATTTTTTTTCCCCTCAATAAAATATTCCATGCTTAATATGATGCAAATCAGAAGTATCATTGTTAGTTTCAAAGCGAAGCATAAAGTGTCATAAAGAGATTTAATTAAGGCACAGTTTAGACCCAATGTAATAACTTAAAGCAGCAAGCAGGGACTCATTTTTGTTATGGAATTATTGTTCAGCAAATATCCTTTCAGACTCTACCTTATTTACCTGGAATATATACTGCCCTATCTTATAGGGTAGATACCAGCACCTCTGGCACCAGCAATGGAGACCAATTTCTCCCAGGGCGAATCTAGACTATGATTTCCCCACCCCGCTTTCTGTGGCACATTCCCCACTTCACTGTCTTGAGGTTATTTCTCCCTGGACAAATCGTATTTTCCAGCTCTTCTTTCTAACTTTTCTTGCAGTTATTACTGACTGCTGTTTTGGTATATTAATCTTACATAGTCCAATCTAACAGTCTTGTAACCCTTGCTGGTAGAAATCGCTTCAGAGCTGTAGAATCAGGTACCCACGCTTTGCAACATTCACCTTTCCTGAGTGGAGACTTATATGCAACAATTCAAAGTTGATGCCATTGGGCCTCCTTTACAACGGGATCACTAGTTAAGCTTTTATTTTAGCTTAATTTTAATTGTGTAGCATCAAGCAACAAAGTTATGCAGTTGAAAATAACCACAGAAAATATTGCTTTTAAAATCTGCTCCTACACAGCTGTGCATGTAGTTATCATACTTTCAAGGGAAAAAGTGGTACCTGAAGTGGTTCACATAATACTTTTCCTGGAGTAGCAATATATCAGGAAAAGGAAACAAATGTATATTTTATTCCAACAGATCCTAAATATATATTCTTCTAAAGGAGGCACCTTTAAATGTTCAGTTATTATTTAGTTTATTATTTATATATGAAAAGTACTTTACCTTCTAGTAACCACAGGAGACTTCTTACCTTAGGATTATTTCTCCTTCACCCTGATGCTGCATATGAATATTCCAAGCAATGCTCTCCTTGGAGAATTAATTATAGGAATGGTCAGAAACTAGATTTTTCTTTTAAAAAAAGCATTTATTAAAAACTTGAACTGCCCAATAGCCAAAGCTCTCTGGGTGGTTTACATAAAGCACAGTTAAACATGTACAGTAAAATCAAATCAAATACAAAATAAAGACATCATACAAACTAGGCAGCAGCAAATGGTTGTCAAAATCTTAAACAATATGAATTAAAATACAATTAAAATATTAATTAAAAGCCTTGGAAAATAAACAGATCTTCATTTAGTGCTGAAATGATGCCAGTGCAGGTGAAAGTCGAGTGTCTCTGGGAAGGGCTTTCCATAAATGGGGTGCCACCACAGAAAAGACTCTCACACTTGTAGAGACCCAGCTGAACATCTCTGGTGGGAGGAACCAGGCAGAAGGCCTCATTAGAAGATCTTAAGATCTGGGTAGGTATGTACAAGACAGGCGTTCCTTGGTTCAAAGCCACTTGGGCCTTTAGTGACAATGGTGATCAAGGACCACCTCCAAACTCTGAGCCTTCTCCTTTAGAGTGAGTGCAGACCACTCCAGAACTGCAGGGTACAACTCAGCTGGACAGATACACCACCCACAAACAGTATCTCTGTCTTGTCTGGATTGAGTCTCAGTTTATGGGCCCTCACCCAGTTCATTAGCTGCCCAGGCTCTTGTATAGAATGCTAACTGCCTCACCAGTGTAATATGAAGAGGAGAGGTAGAGCTGGGTGTCATCTGCAGGTTGATGGCACTTCAGCCCACATCCATGGATGACCTCTCCCAGGGGTTTCATGTAGATGTTAAAAAAACATAGGGGATAAAATGGAGCCATGAGGCAAAACAGTAATCCCAAACATCACGTTCTAGAAATAGCCATCCAAGTAGGAGCAGAATTATCATAGTACAGTGCCCCCCCCATCCCTACTTAAGACAGCCTGTCTAGGAAGATAGTCAATAGTCAATGGCATCAAAAGCTGCTGAGAGGTCCAGAAGGACCAACAGGGTTGCACTCCCACATCTTTTCCCCACACTCATCATCCCACAGGGAGGTGGTTTCTGTTCCATAGCCAAATCTGAACCTGAATTGAAATAGATCCAGAAAATCAGTTTCATCCAAGATATCCTGGAGTTGATCAGCCACCCTCTCAAACACTTTGTGCAGGAAGGGAATGTCGGCCACTGGCCTGTAGCTGTTTTCATCCTCTGGATCCAGGTTTGGTTTCTTAAGAACAGGAAAGAGGCTGGAACCACACCCTTTCTCAGCAAAGCATTTACAACTTCCTGGATCCAGCTGAACAGCTTGTCCCTGCTAGATTTGATAAGCCAAGAAGGGCAAGAAGATTTGCTGCTTGGGCACCCACTTTTGTGTGATCAGGTGGCTGCCTATGAGATTCCTCTGGAGAACAATCTTGCCCATGGTATCTGAAGCAGAAAGAGTTCGAGTGTCTAAACCAGTGTTTCTCAACTTGGCAACTTTAAGATGCATGGACGTCAACTTCCAGAATTCCCCAGCCTGCACAGAAACACTGGTCTAAACTGTTGCTGCCCTTGAAACAATATGCTGAATTCTCCAATGAATGCCATCTTAAGATAAATAGCTCAGTCAGAACTCTGGTACGTTTAAATCTCCAAACCCTGTTTGTTAGTGTTTTGGCTTATGTTCTTAGCTAGTGATAACTGAACCATTTCATTATGAACTACAGTATTCAAGATGTCTGTGTGTGTGTGTGTGTGTGTGTGTGTGTGTGGTGTCTAAAGAGAGAATACCGGCATTTTCTGTCAGTTAGGAGTTGTTGCAGCAAAGGATCACTGAGAAGGACTTGCATCTGACGCCCTAAAGTTGCAGCAACTTAGAGGCCTTCTGTCTCGTGGTCTTTATTTGGCTACCTCAGATCAATAATGCCTTCTGTCTGGGCTCGCTTGTCTATGGGGAGAGCTGTTCTGCAGTTCTGTGAGGTCACTTTTTTAGGCTCTGTTAGTCATTTTCTGTGCCATAGTGGATCAAAGCAACCTTATAGATTGACATAGGCAGTCAACAACAATCTCAGGTCCTTTATGTTTTAGATCTCAAGCAAAGCAAAACTAATTGTTTCAACCAGGCAGATATGTGATCTCTCCTTGGACTTGCTTCCTCCTCCTTCCCTCCTCTTAATTCTTCTCAAATGGAAACATTAATTATATTTTGGTACAAAGGAACAATAAATAGCACGTTATGCCTTATTTATTTATATGGGGTCTGCAGTGTCTCTTCTGTCTTTTTATGAAATGCAGGTGCATTGCAAAGATGGTTCATGCCTGCAAGCTGTATGTGTGTGTGTGCGTGTGTGTGTGAATTCATGCTCCTTGGATTACAAATGGCTTTCATTATACATGTGTACACTTGCCTTTCCTTGCAGCCAGCGTAGCTCTCCTCCCCCACCTCTGGGCAATGGGAAGTTGAGAAGGCCTTTCTGGGTTTTTCTTCCTTGGGGAAAGAAAAACTAGGTTTTCAGGATGACGCTCATTCATAAATGTACTGACATGTTGGGGCTCCCTCAACACATGCAGCCAAATGAGATGCTAATCAGTGAAGAAAATAAAATGCATGTAGGAGGTCTTGGATTCAGTAACCCAAGCAACTCCATTAAAAAAAAAACACACTCAAATAAAAAATAAGCTTGTTGGTAAACACACGGCCCCTCTCAGATCCTCTTCCAGAATCTAGAGTTGCCAGAATTGTGAATTTGATGCTGATGCTGGTGGTGTTAGAGTTATATTGCAGTTTTCTTCCAGAACTGAAGGTGGGTTAGATGGGAAATGCCCTTCATTTCACCCCATAACAACAACCCTTGAGGTAGGCTGCAATGAGAAACCATCACCGGCCCAAAGTCACCCAGTGAGCTTCTGTGGCTGAGGTTAGACTTTAACCTGGGTTTCATCTGTCCTAGTCTACCTTAACCACTATACCATACTGGCCTTTAAAATTTTTGAACCTTCATTTTTATTGTTCTCTGAGAGATAGATGTAGATCTAGATCTAGATGTAGATCTAGATCTAGATCTAGATCTAGATCTAGATCTAGATCTAGATATAGATATAGATATAGATATAGATATAGATATAGATATAATTTGTGCCTTCAAGTCAGTGTTGACTCCTGACGACTGCCTGGACAAGTCCCTGCAGTTTTCTTGGCAAGCGCAGTTTTCTTTTCGGAAGTGGTTTGCCCCCCCCCCCACTATTTATATAATTTTGCAGGTAGAAAATTATAGTAAGCCATTAGTTTTGTAAGCCTTTCTTCTTCGTTAACTCCTGTTCTTGCAACTGAGGAGGCAAATGAAAATATAATTCTGCTTCCCACAATAGTGTGAAATAGCTTGAGTTGTTTCAGCCTGATAACCTTAAAACATAACTTGTTTCAGGTAGATGAGATAGAAGCAACCATGACCCCAAGTCCTGAAACCTGTACAAAGATGAGGCATGTGGCACATTTTGCACAAAATCTTGCATAATTTGGCAACATCGTTTCAAGTATAAATTGAGAAAGTCACACTAATCAGATGTGAAATTCTGGGTTCTGGCACACTCAGCTTTGGAGCGTATTATTATATTCACAACTTTTTTTCCATTAATTATCTGCGCTCCTTAACTGCTTCTCTGACCAACTGTAGTCAGCACAACTGCAGTGTCACTACTTTTAACCTTGGCATCGTAGAACTCATAGCTGAACAGAAGCAAAGTTGTTCAGGTCATACTTTTTTGAGACAAGATAATTTTTAAAAGCATTATTCTCTCCTCACTGTTGATCCAGTCCCAATACAGCAGCCTTCCCTGACCTGATCCCTTCCCAGATGTATTGGGACTACAGCTCCCAGATTCCTAGCCAAGACAGTCCTAACACATTTAATGAGCTCCACGTTAGGGAAACTGCACTATAATTTTGAGCCAAAAGAGCAAATGTGGAAGTTTTTATTGAGAAAAAGGCAGGAAGAAGAAATGGCTCATCCAGCAGCAGTGAAAATTCTTCAACAAAAGGAAAGTGACTTTCTTTTCACCAGCGGAAACAGCTTCAATAGAAGTACAGAATATTTTATCTTTTTGACTAAGGAAGGAGTGGAAGGGACAATGAAGTTGCCAGGTTTTCCCAATTCAGCTATTTCTTTTGAAGAAAATCATATATTTATTTATTTTTATTTATTTACTTTCCAAATTTGTCACCGCCCATCTCCTCCCACCGGAGGGACTCAGGGCAGTTTACAACAAAATAATAAAAAATATATAATAACATTCCAATATAAAACATAATATAAAATAATTTCACAAAGCTACTAAATATAAATAAAATCCAGATGGCTGTGGTCTCATTCAGTCATTGCGTAGGATGGGCACTTCAAGGCTCTAGCCAACTCCAAGTATGACTATTCTCCTCCCTGCCCCAAGCCTGGTGGCAGAGCCAGGTCTTCAACTTCCTCTGGAAGGCTAGGAGCGATGGGGCTAACCTCACCTCTGGGGGCAAGATGTTCCAGGGGGTGGGTGCTACTGCAGAGAAGGCCCGCCTCCTGGACCCTGCCAGATGGAATTCTCTTATCGACGGGGTTCGTAGCATGCCCTCTCTGCATGATCGGGTGGGATGGGTGATTACTCATATATATATATATATATATATATATATATATATATATATATATATATATAAATAACAACAACAATTAGCACAGAAACCCGGAAACCAGTTAAAGCATTTGCTAAAAAGAAAGAGAAACAGAGAGGTATAGAAATATCTTTAATTGCCTTACAGTTTGATGAGCTAGGTTATTTAGGCAAAAAAAACAACAACAGAGAAGCAGACCTTCTCCTACTCCAAGGGTGAAATACAAAATAAATACATAATGGAATGCCCAAGATCCACATCTGGGCCCTAACCAAAACACCATGAAAGAGCATACAGACTTTTGAATTCTGTAGAACTTTCCCATGCTGTATGAAAAGTCCTGAAGAAATCAAACACTTACCCAGATAATACTTGTGACGTTTTAAAGGTATGTGGACTTTTCCTTATCAACCGGGATGGCTATATTTGGTTTTTTACATACACTGAGCCATGAGAATGAGTGCTTCTGACCTTGTGCCAAATTCCCTTTCTTTACCAGCAAATACCTGCAGCCAACCTCAACTAGCCTGGGATGACAAACAAGCTGCTGAAATGCAGTGATGCCGGGCAGACCCCTTGAGACTGACCCATCCTTAACAAAAGCTACCCTCCAGTGTGCCCTTCCTGGCAGGCCCCTCCTGCTGAACCCGGTGGGGCTTGCCTCTAAGTAAACCTGCCCAGGATTGCCTGGTAAGTTGTCTTCTCTTCTGGGTGACCTTTCCTGCTTTTGCATTAAGATAGCTCATATGTGCAAGCATTGGTGGCACTTGCAGTTGTAAATAAGTTCACCCCTTCGTCGTCATAATCAGCCATTCACAGCAACAAATTATCCTTGGCTGAGTTTCAGGAGGAGGCCATGAAGGAAAAACACTTGGGGGCAAGGATTAGAGAATCTGTCAGTCTCGGAAAGTTATGAAGCAGAGAACTACTGCTGCATCTTAGTGAGTGAAAGTTGTTTCTGTATAGTTTCGATATACAAGAAGAAAACATCTGGCTAATTGGACACAAAGCAACTTGTATCAGCATGATAATGCTTTCTGATTGGGAGGAACTTGGAAAGAAAGGGTTTGATCAGAGACCAGGTTACCTTTCAAAATTGGGGCATGCTATTTGCAGAAGTAAGCCAGTAGCTCTTTCCAACAATTCCCCCTCCATGCATTTCAAGAGGAATGTGTAGCATCCAAATGTATTTAGCGACAAGAGATGCTGCACACACCAGGCCATCTTGCTGTTTATGAAAGGTATGGAAAAGATTCTTTACAGCGTCTTAATGGAACTCTGTGGGTTGAGGGTTAGAAATGTCTCTGTGCAAGTTGGCTCTTGCAGGGGGATTCCTCTCTGTCTCTCTGCTAAGTTATTCTGTAGTATTGTGCTACAATGCAATTTGGCAAAGTTCCCATTTGGGGTTCAAAGTAGCCTGGTACATGGTTTGGATATTTGGCACACTTGTTCACAGAATTACAGTTGTCCAAAGTGGCAGAGTGGGTCACACTTCTGTCCAAGGGATACCTGCTTAACCGTTTATTGAATAAACTTGGTTCACACATCACACTAAGCCTAAGGCATGGTTCATATACTGCAAGAAGTGGAAATGAAACAAACCAAATTATGGCTTGGTGAGTTGTGCAACTTCAAGTCAGTTTTTAGGATGTGACTGTAGAGAGAGTTTGAAGATTTCAGTGAGGGACTGATATTTCTTTGGGGCTGGCCCTTTGGTTGGTGAGCTTCTTTCTGTTCTCCCTTTTGCCTAGTTGTAAGTTATAAATAAACAGGTGATTGCAAAAACTGCATATACTGCATTTTTTAAAAGTGGGTAGGAAACAGAAACATTTTTTTTTCTTGATTCTGTTGACTTCCCAGGCTGTGCCCTGATAAAATGCCATTTCCTGAAACAACAGCTAGGAACACAGGACACTCGTTCACTGCTGCACACTGTTGCTTAAGTTAGATAAGTCTGGATTTTAGCGGGAAAAAAAGATGATGATAGAATGGCATCTGTTCTATGTATTTCCTAACGATAGCATCCCAGCCAATACAAACAAGAGCTTCAGGGAAATATCACATATATATTGCCTTTGCTAAGAAGGTGCTTGTACACTCTGCCACGTGTTAGGAATCTTCTAGATCCACTATGCAGAACTCTAATGTGTTTCCCCACAGCCATTTCAGAATAAATGACATTCTACTGGATCATCAGCAATACATCTGATGTGTTTTGTGAGATCTGGCTCTAACTCCTATGGCAGTATTGTATATAACTTTAAAGGAGTGGGATCCCTGCCAGATGACAACTGTTGTTGTTGATGATGATGTTGTTTTAATCAGTCTCTCTTCCACACCCACACACTCACACAGCCCAGTGCTAGGCAATGAGCCATTTTAAACTAGAATGCATTTCAGTGAGTTAACAGACATAAACGAACAACAGTTGGAACTTGCTTTCTTGTGGAAAGAGAGTGACCCAAACAATTTCTAGTGGGATAGAGAAATCCGTATTTAAGTCTTTTCCATAAATGAAGATTATTCATGCGTGAAATTCACTGTCCTCATCTTGATTCTGAGGAAGAAAAGAGTTCCCATTGAGTCTTGAAACCTTCACTGGTTTTGCTTAGCCTTAAAATAGTAAGGAAACTGAAATGTGGCTAGATGGCAGAACCTCAGCAGATTAACTTTTCCAAGGATGAAGACGCACTTGTTCAGAAAGCTTCCCCTGATTAATCTTTGCCCTTTCATGGGGAGCCCTCCAAGGGGGTGAGGTTAGCAAATATATTTGCTATATTATACTATTAATAAGTCACAATTTAATCTTAGTGAAGAGATCTGTTTGGCAACACTTTTTTTTTCCAAGACAACCAGGAAATGTAATTGCACTCCTGACAAGCATGAATTTGAAAAATGTGGGCTTGCTACCAAGGCATCCTTGCAAGCTGCTGAAGTCTCTTGCAGTCAAAGCACAGCTCTGTGACTGAGGATATGTGTTTGAACGGCAGCTTTGCCCCTGTATAGAGTTCCCTGTGATTGAAACTGTGCTGGCTCTACTCAAAATGCAAGGGTATTTTTTAGCCTCGACTCAGTGTCAAGAGAACAGCAGACTTGTTAATGTCCTGACGCCAGCAACCAGAGGATTGGCTCATTAGCTCAAAATCAATATGAAAATTCATTCCAGCCACGTCTTGCCCCCTCAGGTTGCCAGGTCACCCAGTGAAGCAGAAGCTGAATCTAGCAGATATCTACTGTCTAGACTGAACAGCCCTTCAGTTAATTCATTCCACTCCTTGCCTATCAATGACCTCCTTTTCCCTCACTGAGGCTGGACCGTGTCCCCTAAGCAGCCGAACATTCCCAGCCCTCACAGTCACTGAGCCAATCAGAGAGTGGTTTCACTGTCACCCATGCAGGCCTCAAATAGGCTTTCAGATGCCTGTCTTGAGGTTCTCGGCATTTTGGAGATTCCTTCTGTGTTTTGTTGTTTATTTGGGATCTTTCCTAATTAGTGTTAACGATACAAGGCAAGTCCAGTAGTTCCTTAGCTAGCTCCCCTCCATGCAACTGTAAAAAGCAACTGAAATATTTAGAGGAAGAAATGGATAAAATCTTCATCATTGTGACATTTCAGTGTTTGGAAAGAAGTCTAGCTTTGTGCTTTTCTCATGGGCTAGGTTTCTGCATGCAGGTATGAATTAGACAGAAAATTCATCCCTCTAACTAGGGGTTTCTCAGCCAGGGTTCCGTGGAACCCTAGGGTTCTGTGAGAGGTCACTAGGGATTCCCTGGGAGATCATGATTTATTTTAAAAATCATTTAAAATTCAGGCAACTTCACATTGAAGAGGTCAGTTTCATTCTTTACTTTTAGTTTAAGAACAATGTTAATGCATATGTATATACTGGTCTATACATGGAACAAATGTAATAATTTTGTAACATCTGGCCTATATTTGAGCCTGAATGTGCAGGGGTTCCCCGAGGCCTGAAAAATATTCCAAGGGTTCCTCCAGGGTTAAAAAGGCTGCTCTAACTAAAATAATCTCCCCTTCTATATGTAAACCTAGCCAGCCCTGGCTGGACATATACCTCAGGGTGATATGTTGACATCAGAATTAAACTGTTGGCCAGTTGTTTCTCAATGTAAGAATGAGACAACCCAGGTGTTTTTGTGAAAACAGGAGAGTGCTGGATGAATTGGGTGCACAGAACCAAGTTAAGAGTTAGAGCACCAAACACTGAGAATGCAGGAGAGATGATACACAGTTCAGAATGCTGCTAAACTGCCAAAGCCCTGAGTGTTTTTCATCTGGACCTCATATATTATTTTAAAGCAGCTCTGTTTGCTGCCCAGATGAAGCAGGAGGGGTCTTCCCCATCAGTGTTAAATGAAGTCAGCAGAGGTGGGGAGGAAGGAGGGACAGGAGAGGTGGTTCCGTGGTAGAGCTTAGGCTTTGCAAGCAGAAGACCCCTGCTTCATTCTTCAGGCAGAGACTCTTGGACAGCTGCTGCCAGGCTGTGTTAGCAGCCCTGAACTAGACAAGTGAATGGTCTGGCACCAGAGAAGGCGGTTCCCCGTGCTCCTAACCATCCCATGCTCTTTATTTCAGACAGACAAGGAAAAGGTTTTTGTTTTAAGTGATTTCATGACTCTTTTTTAGTTTCATGGGATAGCCAATTTCTGGATTGGCTGCTGCTGTCTTGTTCTTGTTGGTTTTGGAAATGAACACACATACAAAAGCCTGAAAAGACTGCTTATCCTGCTTATGCTTAAGTTGTCACCTCCCTCTACCCCACTTTTTAGTTATTACTTCTGCACATTTAACAGTGAAATCATGGCAATCAATTCATTCCAAGCCAAGAAAAGACTTTGGTTTAAATGCTTAAGAATAGAGCTAATGCAACAGGGTGGGAGCGCTGTTTTTATCTGGCCCCGGTTTTTACTTATGTATGGCTCTACCAGCATAAAGATGTCTTATACTATTAATACCTAACTAGGAATAAATTAGATAAAAGACAGCTAATTCAGGTATTTATTTGGGATTTAGAGGATACTAATTTAATTGTATGTTAGTGTACTTGCAGATTTCCTTAGTCTAGACAGGCCTTAAAAATCTTATTTGATAGAAGCCGGAAGATTCCTGTAAACTTCCAACTGTATTAGATGCCCTTTAATTCTTTGTAATGTCAATCCATTTGTTTACCATTTTAAAAGGTAACTTTTCTTTAGCTGTGTGCCATCTCGGTGTTGCTTTTCTCCGTGAACTAAGTGGAGTGTTTTAGTAAAGTGATGCCAAATATTTGTCTCCATGGTGTTTACCCTTTACTTCCAACAGCAGAAAGAGCGAAGGCATTTAATTCCAACAAGGGCTTTTGTCCAGAAATCTCTGTAGCTTTCAGGCAGAGAGTAAATTATGGCATGGAGGTGCAATAAGGTAATTGCTGTACCTGTCCAACTTCTGCCTGCTGCAAAAGAACAAATGTCTAGGCCTCCCTAAAACGTGACTCTAAAGAGAGTTGGTGTAATAGACATATAAGCTAACCCCACTTTAAGAGAACTAAGGCTACCATGGCTTAAACAAAAGCACTAGGCCTCTAGTGTTTCTGCATAACAGACCATCTGGGTGCATAACTGTTAATGGGACCTTAGGCCAGGCACGTATGACTGAGGAGGAGGAATCTGCAGGGGTTATGCAGCAAACTTCTAAGGGCCCTCTTTCCCTTGTAAGAGCCTGCGGCTTTTATATGACTGCTTAGGTAGTCAAGAGAGTAACTCTCCTTGATATTTCATTGGCTGGCACAATCTCAGGCCTCAGGCCTT
Source organism: Candoia aspera (assembly GCF_035149785.1). Classification (NCBI taxonomy): domain Eukaryota; kingdom Metazoa; phylum Chordata; class Lepidosauria; order Squamata; family Candoiidae; genus Candoia; species Candoia aspera. The sequence goes on along the minus strand of NC_086153.1, from coordinate 137,470,175 downwards.
CTCAACCTGTGACCAACAGTGCAAATTCTAACTTCTCAACCAACTGCAGTAGCTCTTCTCATTATAGCAGCTTGGTGTGGTGGCATCAGCCTGGAAAAATTGGGAGAATCATGCCATCTTCAGGCATAATAAATTAACCACCATTTGACTTCTAGTTGATCAGCTGGGGTAAGTGGTTTTCTGTTGGGATAGGAACAATTGAAGTTTTTAATATGACTCTGGGAAATTGATAGGGCAAGCTAAGAAGAGCTGGAAAGCTATTTAAGTCACTGGGCCCAACCCTGGGCTCAGTGCAGGACTCCAAATGAAAGCCTTCCCTTACAGATGGCTGCCTAGCCCACCATTTCTCTGCATAATTGGTTCCACTGTCCAACTGCTCATACAGTTAGGATGTTTTTCCGAACATCTGTAACAGAAATTGCCTTCCTTTAATTTTTTTTTAATCTGCTCAATCGTGTCCAATTCTCCGAGACCAGCTGGACAAGTCCCTGCCGTTTTCTTGGCAAGGTTTTTCAGAAGTGGTCTGCCATTGCCTTCTTCCTAGTGTGAGAGGGAATGACTGGCCCAAGGTCACCCAGCTGGCTTTGTGCCTCAGGCAGGACTAGAACTCATGGTCTCCTGGTTTCTAGCCTGATGCCTTAACCACTACACCAAACTGGCTCTCTTCCTTTAATATTAATTTTAATATTCCTTTAATATAAGACTACTATTCCTTGTCTTGGATTCTGGGTTGATAGAAACTGGTCATAGCCGTCTTCTGTGTGATATTACTTTAGGAATTTAAAGAGTGTTATAATATTCCCCCCTCAATAGTCTTCTCTTCTCAAGTCTTCTCAATATTCCCAATTGCTTCAGTCTCTCTTCATAGGGCTTCATTTCTAGTCCCCTGATTTTCGATGTCGTTCTTCTTTAAACCTGTTTAAATCCTTCTTAAAGTATGGAACCTACAACTGGATGTAATACTCAAGATAGGATCTGACCCATGTCAGATGTTTGCATACTGTATGTTTGCATTTGTGTCTGTTAAATACTACTATGATTATGGGTAGTAGGATCATGAATGAAGAAGAAGAGCCATTAGATTTCTCATGCATATTCCTCTTTCCGGTTCTTCCCTGAACTAAACCATTTTTGTTGTCTTCCCAGGTTGTTGATGGGTTTGATGCGCCTGTTCTTGAATACCAGGTTGTCCCAGAATAGATTCTGGGTGATCCATTATTTAATTTTGGTTCAGAGGTTCACTTTGACATACACTGATGAGGCCTAAATGGGAGGCCTGGAAGGGAGGATTGACATTGTCTATAGCAGGGGCATAACTTTGCTCAGGCTAAGGGCTGCACCAATATTTTAAAGGCATGCCAGGGTGGGCTACGATTAAAATATAAAATAAATCAATTGATTTAATATGCAATATAAGTACTAAGCAGTTGTCTTTTACGTACAAAATACTCTGTCTTCATGCACACACACACACTCCTCCGAGCTATCCCGTGCAGAATCAGAGAGTATCCCCATTTTCTTATAAAGCCTATAGAGCTTTGATGACCAGGAATATGCAAACAAAATTAATTGGTGTGGATGGAAATTGTAATTCATCTCCTTGTAGCAGTCCAACCTCTCTTACCACAGTCATGAAGATGGAAGAGTATTATAAGGCAGAAGGATGGCCTGGGCACATGCTCAGCTTCAGAGGAGGAAAAGTAAGGCCACTTTTCCTTTTGCCTCTTAAGATAAATTAACATCAAACTGATGGGGTGAAAAAGGAAGTATCTTCCTCTCTTTTCTTCTGTCCAGCAATAGCAGGAAACAGTGTGTCAGGTGGGGTGACCCAAGGAAAACAAGGGCAGCTTCCTATGTAGATGCACACACATCAAAGAGGCAATCTCCAGGGAGCATGAGAAAGAAGGAATAGCAAGTCACTTCCCTTATTGCCTCTTATGGGAGAGAAGGAACATGGCATGGCAGGCCTCTTGTTCTGCTCCTCATCCCAGCAAGGGGTAGAGCAACTTGACCAGCCTGGCAGCTTGTTCTTGGCTTCAGCCAAAGGGGACAGAGCAGAAGGGACTGCTTATAATTGATGGTGCATCCTTAGCATAGGAGAGCAAAATGTCAGGTTGGGAAAGAAAGGTCATTCTGTTGAACCACAAAGGCAGGGAGAGATGAGATAGTGGAGACTACTGCTCCTTAACGCACCCAAGGTAAGGCAGCCAGGACTGCTGCATCAAAAGGCAAGAATTGGAAAATGCAGACAAAATTGATACCACCCTCAAAGGAAACCTCATTCATGGAAAAGAGGGAGAAACTGCTAAAACATTTGTCTGACATAGGAACCAAAGGTTTACAGAAAAACAAGGCTGTAACTCTTTCTTGCTGTGAGATGGAAGTGAATATCTTCTCCCAACCATATTTCCAAGGTAAGATGGTAATGCTAGTTTTTTCCCAACAAAGCAGTTGAATCAGAAACAAGTTTGCAAGCGTGTCTAAGATCGGATATAATTGTCTCTGTCTCTGGAAACTCCACTTTCCTCTCGGCTTAGTTCAGTTGTCCAGCTGACTGGCATTTAGCCTGAAGGGGCCATGCTTGTTTTAAAGTAGGGGTGGGACAATATTTTCAGTCTAGCCATTATCCATAACTGGTATGTTGCCCAGTTGTGCAGGCTTGCCCTTGTCCTGCTGCATGCCATTCTGAAATGTTTAGTTGAAGCATTCCAAGGTTAGAACCATTTGGATTTCAGATAGTGCTGCCAGAACTAGTAATATAAAGCTATGGCCTGATCATTTTTGGTATTTCCTAGTGTCTGATGAAATGAAGATCAGACAGATATTATTTCACAGATCCTTGTATAGTCAGCCTTCCCAACCTGAGTATCTTCCACAAGTGTAATTATAACTTCCCAATTCTCAGCATGGAGAATTTGGAGAGCTAAAGTCCACTCATTTGGATCATACCCAAGTTAGGACCTTCCTGGGTGCATCTACTTCGCCACACTGGGTGCAGTTCTCCAGTGTTGAATTTGGAAATCTCCAGATTGGAGAAAAGGGGCAAATCATGATTTCATTTTCTTTCCCCTACAACTTAATATAGCATTAAAGTTGCATTATTCAGAGATTTAGGAAGGTTTTGCTTCTGTTTAAAGCCCACTTGTCTAAGAGTTTATTCTACTTATTTCAAGATTTGTTGGCTGGAGGCTCCAGAAAAATCACTTCATTACAACTTCATATATGGAGTGAAAGCAAGAGAAAGAAGTTGTGAAATGGTTGCTTGGCTGTCTCATGGGTTTTAGATCATGGGTCCAAAATGATAAAGCCATAAAATAGTGTAGTTCTTTTCTCCTCAATTATGCTACAATCCTACATCTATCTGCCTGGAAGGAGTACCATTGAATTTAACTTAGTTTTATTTTTATTTTTATTTGTTTATCAAATTTTGCCACTGCCCATCTCCCCCTGAAGGAGACAGTTCCTAGTAGACATGTATGACAGAGGAAAGACTCCCATTTGTCCTGCTAAAACCTGGATGAAGGCTTTCCCTCCAACTCCACCCTTCAGAGACATGTTGCTTTGGGCACCAAAAGGGATAGACTAATCTTACATTCAGGGACAGGGTGTTATGGGGAGCAGTCTAGGGAGGGAGGAGTGCCAGCCCATTGATACCATTGAATCAGATCAGAGGCACAAAAACCTTGATCAAGCTGAAGGTTGCAACTGATACAGATTTGGAACCTCTGATCTGTAGGATTTCCCTATAAATAACAGAACAAAATAATTCAGTACGATGAAAGTTCAATTTTTCTGTTGAATGTGTGATAAGAGTTTTTCATCATAACCATTCTCATCCATAGACAGGTATACACACACACAATCTGTTGTAAGTGATGAATGGCCCTTGACTATAAAACCACTTTGCATTTTAATGTGTAAAACCCTTTCACAAGGTGGTCGTTTGTGTATGCACAGAAGTGTACTAGCTATGAACAGAATTCTCCTAAGTTCTACCAGATCAGACATCTACATTGTAGAAAGTTTGTTGCAGCTAATGAATTGGGCTAAACCTTTGTTTTGTTGTTGTTGTTTTCAGTGTTTTGAATCCTGCTGTAAAAGCAAATCTCCTTTCAAGACTTTGCTTAATTGCAAGACAGTGCTCCTGGTGCCAAAAAATGCTAACTATAAATTACAAATGTGGATACACGTAAGTAAAAACAGATGTTTGTACTGAAGGAAAAACCCAAGTAAGGCAATCAGTTTACCTTTGGCTGAAGAGTTAATTTGCAGGCTATTTTTTAATCCTAAGGAGTATCTCATCAACTCATGGTGTAATTTTATGCAAACCATATTCTGTCTTGATTCTAAATGCATAGTTCTTCCATTAAATATATATTGAATCAGAGCATCATATTCAAGGAACTATGAAGTATCTGATGCTCATCAAAGAACATGAATGAAAGAACACTAATACAGATATTTTCATCCTGGGAGCAAACAATCAACTCTGGTGGCATTTTGAGTTTAAAAAAAAGTATGTACTGTACATGAAACCAAAAATATGCACCAAACAATTGAAATGTCCAGTCCAGCAAAAGTTAAGTGCTGAGAAAACTCTCCTGTAAATTTGTCCACCTTTACTGGACTGTGTCAGTTTTTGAAAGTAGGTCATAGAAAGCATGTTTTAGCTATTATACGGTATTTCTGCAAAAGTCACTAATAATAACATTCCAAAAACTGTTGCAGCAGCTGAATCATTAAAGAAGATTACGTTGAAATCATATTGAATGTGACTGAATTATTTTGGTGCTTAATTATCTTAAATTTGGGATCATTTTGATTTGGCCTAGTGCAACCTTAGGAAGCGTTCATGTAGCTGAGAGCTATGAAGGGAGGAATGTATATTCATGGCACTGCAATAGCCACCATTATTGGATTTACAGGTATAGGAGGATGAGTTAAAAATACATATGCTACTGCCCTTTTCATTTTGTGCTCCATCTTCTATAATACTAGGTTGATCTGCAACCTCTAGACTCTGAAGCTAATCCTAATAGATGCCAAGTTATAAATTGGGAAACGATCTGTCGCTAGTGCTCATCAGAGGTGGACGTGTTGACCTTGTCCATATATCTGAAAGTTGAGTGTGTGTGTGCATGCGCATGAAACTCTCTTAAGTCAAGTCCACATTGGCAGCTCAGATCATGACCTGAGAGAGAAGTAATTCTGGTCTTACATTGGAATGACAATTTGAAGGCCTGCCTTCACACATTTAATCTTATCCATTAATATAAGCAGGCTTTCCGCTCACTACTAAGGTTTCCTTCTATTCAGTGACATGTGCAAGAGATATAGACTTCTCTGTAGTGGCTCCAATCAAATAGCATTTCATTCTAGGTCTGTGCAGCACGCTGGATGCAAAGGGGAAAGGATGATTTGAGGATACAGGGATATTTACATTGCACCTTCCAGCAGCTCTTTAAAGCAGGGAACCATTGGGTTCAGAGAATCATTGCTTACTGCTATGGTACTTAAATCCCAATATCCTCAGGCATTTAGCTAGGTCTGAATGGAATCTGATCCAAAGAGATCCTAAAGTCCTTCACAAAATCAAGAGGTCTTGGGATCCTCCATCATCGAGATGTGGTTGCCAAGGATCAACAACCATCTGCCCATTTCTTTTTAAGCCACAACTTCTTTTTCCTTTATCATTCCTTGTCATTCTTAATTATTCCTTACCACTTTGCTATCTTTTGACTGTCTTCTCATCTGAACTGGAGCTGTTGTGGGTGGGAAGAATCTTAATTTGTATTTCTACTTCACTGTGAGTCATTTAGCTTGTACTTGTAAGAAAAGAGTACCCTTATTTTGGACTCAAATAAAACTTTGGAATGATATGAGTTTAATGATGTCTGATTAGAACTAAATGAGATTCAGATCCATATTTCCATGAGGTTGTAATATTATCTTCACTATGCTCTTGTAAGATGTGATAGAAGGACAGTGCAGGAGACCATAGCTGGAAGAGGTGTGAAGATAACAAATATTATACTTTACTTTCTTTCTTCCCTCATTCTCTCTGTGGATTTGTTATGCCACAGCATGTGAGTGTCCACCCTGCTGCCCTTCTTGCTGTCCTCAGCCCTCCCACTGAGCTGACCACCACTTCAGCTGGCCCAGTGTGAAAAATGCAGCCGGATGGGACCTCAGTGCCACCTTCAGTCTTCTTTTCACAGTGAGGGAGGCAAACAAACAAAAGCCCAACTGCAAAGTGGTGGGCAAACTTTGTAAGTTTGTTCAAGCAACCAGAAGTTGATATGTTGCAGCTTCCCCTGACATGGGCACCAAAGAACTTTAAAAAAAACAAGTTTGGCAATTCCTCAGCTCCGCTTGCTTTACAAAAACACTTGGACTGAAAAGAGATGCTCCCTTACAGTTTGTTAGTTAACTAGCATTGTGGGGGTGTACTGTAATGAACTGGGAAGGTTGAAAGGAAAGGAAATGGGTGACTGAGTTGGATCTGGACCATTGAACCCTGAGGTCTAATCCGGTTTGGTCACAAAGCTACCTGAGGGACTTCAAGCCAACCCTCCTCAGACTCTAGTGTCAGCAAGAGACTGTTTCCACCCCTGCTATACTAAGCTGTTCAGAAGACAAGTATGATAACTAAACTGCTCCATAAACATTACTTGTGATTAGCAGCTTCCAAATTGCCCATACTTCCTCTTCAATATGTGTATGGAACATTGCAATCTAGCCCAAATTAGCCAATGATCCCTTTCAGTGATTTCAGGGGAAGCCGTGAGCTTAAATCTCTCTCTCTGAAGCAAACAGGATTTGAAAACAGAATCCACTTGGGTGAGATCACGTTCATCAATATGCTGTGATTTATTTTTTCAATCGTGCTTCTTCTCTCTCTCTTTTTAACTCCTAGTAAGTCCTCTGTTGTTTGTTTCCTTTCTAAACTGTCTTAACCTTTCCAACCACCCTTCACTCTCTTTTCTTATTTCATCACCTCTTTCACCGTTCCAATTAAATTGCCTTTCCATAAGAAGGAGGGCTCAGTGCAATGTAGATAGCATTTGAAATGTGTATGTCTTCTTTCTTTATATGACATGAGGATATCCCTTGTCATTTTTCTAATTCTTTTCCTCAGCATCCTCTCATTTTGTTTGCTTTCTTTTCCTATACCCAGACAGGAGGCTTTCATTAAGCTGTCTCCAGCGATATGAAAGTCTCTTTTTTTTCCCCTTGCGTAGTTACAGTTAATTTAGAACCCAGCACCACGCATGAGTAACTAGGTCCCCTTGTTCTTCAGCATCACAATAAAAGGGAACCCAGTAGAAATCTGACTATGATCTCAGAGGCATAAAGTTGGGCTAAGATTACATGCAGTAAATGCAAAGGCTTAAAGGGGAAAAGATTAATGTGCTCATTCAGGAGGATGAAAGGAAGTGGTAGAGGCCACTTTTGCAATTGAATTAAGTGAATGTTGTGATTATAGCTGGCTTTCAAGGGTTTGCTCTTGATGTGGTGACTTCCTTTTTTCCCCCCTATTCACATGTGGGAGCTCTTCCACACCAGCTGTTGGTCCTTATAAAACTGACCCAAAACTTATTCAGTGAGACCTTCATACCTTCAGAACCTGCATAACCTAAATGCACTGCTTCAGTGGACTTACCTGCTTTTCTTGCTCACATTTAATACAGTTCAAAAATAGGTTCTGCAATGAACCTTTTGAGGCTCACTTGAGAAGTCTAAAAATCACTGAGGCTGAGCCAGCCAGGGTCAAAATTGTAATACTGAATATGTATCATTCAGAGGAATTGGGAAGAAATTGTATGAGACATGAATGAAATAACACTCATACCCAAAGAGATAGTATACCCTGGAAGCAGATGTGATTATTTAATTTGATTAATCATTGATTATGACCAAGCATGTGGGAAGACATTCCCATGCATCAGGTAAGGGTGATGAAACAGTAGGAAAGGACTGCACTGCATACACCATTCGGTGTACAGTATATTAAAGTGAAAAGTCAGCAGCCCATGCCTTGTTAATAAAGGTCACCGTGGAGCAGCAAAGGCTGGGGAAAGAAAGCCACTTGTGAAAAAATATCTACCAAGCACCTTGCTTATAGCAGTGTTGCAAGTCAAGATTATAGGCAAGGGGGCCATGGAAAAACACAAGAATATTGGGGGTAATGGCTAGCCAACATAGCTATTGGGCATATTGCCTGGGGATTAAGAGAGTTGTAATCCAGTATATCTGAAGAGCATCTGATTGAGGAAGAGTCAGACCATAGAATTTCCTGAGGAAGATCTTGAGCAGCCTGCTTTAGCCACAATGTGTCACGTCTCCATTCTGAAGGTCAGAGGTGTGCCTGGGCCTTTCCCCTCTTCCCCCAATTCAGATGGACCAAATATATAAGATACTTTTACACTTGAATGATACTAATGTCTGACACAAATGCATATTTGATTGCTTATCAGAAGTGATCTTGCAGTTGCAGGGGTTTTGCTGGCAGAATTTTGAATGGAATTCCACCAGGCCCTTTGATCCATCTCCAGTGAATGTGAACGATGCTGCCTCTCATTAACCTAGCGTTGCAGCTTTGCCTCTGAACATTGCTGTGTACGGGAGTCTTTCACAATTACTGCTGTTGAGAATGTGGCTGAAAGGTCTCCTAAAGAGATCCCAGTGTCTGTACTGTATTTCTCCATGAAACCAGTATCAGTTAAATTAGTCAACATCTTATGGAAAGGAATCATAATAAAATTCAATTCATTATCAGTTAACCTTTTGGATGTGAAAAAAATAAAAATCTAGGATGCAAGGCATTGCTATATTAACCCTAACCGTGCCCACTTGGATGTTGCCCTAATTGGTGGATTCTTTGGCAAATGGAATGAGGCTGGCCAGAGTATGGCTTGATATGGCCTTCTGTACTTTTGAACTGAAAACATATTCAACCTAAAGCTCAGTTAGGCTCAGCAGCTGCTGCATCTAAAACAAACGCATCAAACTAGAAGCTGAAATCACTACCTGATAAATGGGCATGCACAATTTGGTTAAAGGTGCTAATAGTGTGATTGCTTTATCATGTGACTAAGTTAAATCTCTGAGGCTGCTCTTAGGTGACCACCCTTACCATCCACAAAGCCTTGTACTATTAATTTATAGCCCACTCAATAATGTTCTGGACTATGTGGACCACTGCAAACCATTTTGCAAATTGGAAATATATGAAGATAGCGCATATTTACATGCTGGGGCCCACCAGCCTATGAATGCTTGGGTTTTTTGGCCAAGAACCAAGTACTGGGAATGCCAGCTGATCAGTACTCAATTGATGGGTAGAAACATACCATCTTTTCTCACCTCATCGGTGTTGTACCAAAACACAAACCTCTTCCCCTAAATGTAAAATAAATAAATAGGGTACACTTGTAGTGTGTCAGGGCTCGCTGTGCTAGATGGTGATAAAACATGCTTTTCATGCCTTACATTCAGCCATTTCAGCATCTTCTGAGCTAGCACTCCAGTCCAGTGAAGTACCAGCATCGAAGAGGGTGAGCCAGGCATCCCCTCTAATATTTTCCTGTGCACACAAGGCAGCAAAATACTCCTGCCTCCCCAACAACATCTGGTTTTCCCTGTTTGGAGGAAAAGTTGACAAGATTGAGATTGCCTGCACTTGGAGGCAATTTCATAGAATCACTGGTGGAGGGTATGTCATTTCACTCCCTTGATGGATCTATAGACCCATCTGGCAGAGCCCTGAGAGGCTTTGCAATGTTACCAGGGCCTGTTGTACTGAGTAGTCATGCTTTTTAAGTTTCCAGCCCCAAATTACAAGGACCATGCTCATTCTGGAGGAAAGCAAGAGCTTATTTGCTTCTGGTAGAGATTTCCATGCTATTGTTTTCAACTGATAGCATTACGGACTGGACCAGGGCCTTCTGACTGTGTCCTGCCATTGCCTGTATACCTTATATATTACCCAGCTCACTGTTTAAACCTTGAGCAAATCACTTGTCTTGTAGAAATGGTCTCCAGATGTTACATCAGCAAGCTTCTTCCTTAATTCTCATTCAGCAGCAGTAGAAGGCAATGAGAGAAAAGTAGGGATATCCCATTAATCTTACTGAAAAAGCAGCTCCTTCAAGCTTCTCCTTTGCCTGACCATATCTCTTTCAATACACACTATACTGTAATGCAGTATCTCCAAATCTTCACCACCCTGAAGATGATAATATCCAGAATTCTCAGCCCTCCTGCCCATTGGCTCTCTTGCCTGGGAATGCTGTGAGCTGGAGCCTCAACATAGGTCTAGGGGACCAAGCTGGGAAAGGCTATTAGGATGATTACTAAAATAATGCATGCAAGAGTGTTTAGTGCACCCATATCAATGCAGGTATTATTTAATTGCCAAGTCAGCCATATTCCTTTGAAAGGAAAATGTTAAGGGAACTAAATGCACTTATTAGATGGAAGGCAACTATAAATACAGATTCCTTTATGGGTGTTCTTCAAAGCAGCTGAACCACTTCTGGAAAGCTTTAATTGGCAGGAAATGCATCTTCAACTGGCGCTAAGTATTCATTGCCAGCAACAAGAGCCAGGATACCTGGAGCTGTTAAGCAAATCAATGGGCTGGTGGAGTCAGACTTGCTTATCATACCTTTGCAGATGCAGAGGGGATATTTTTCCTATTTTTCCTAGGGGCTCTCACTAAAGCAAAGCCAAAATAGAGAGAAGCCCATGGCTTTTCTCCAAATGAAACAGCCTGCAATTATTACCAGTAATATATATTTTATTATTCTTAGACAATATCAGTTCAGTTTGGGATTTATGTGTGCTTTCTTGCATAAACTTTGTGACCATTTTGTAAAGCTTGACTAGACATTTCATCTCCTGGAATTTATTTCAATAATATGTAAAACTATATGCTTAAGCAATATAGTATTTTATTTATTTATTTATTTTCTATCCTGCCTTTATTATTTTTATAAATAACTCAAGGCTGTGAACATACCTAACCCTCCTCCCTCCTCCTCTTTTCCCCACAACAACAACCCTGTGAGGTGAGCTGGGCTGAGAGAGAGGGACTGGCCCAAGGTCACCCAGCCGGCTTTCAGGCCCAAGGCAGGACTAGAACTCTCAGTCTCCTGGTTTCTAGCCTGTTGCCTTAACCACTAGATGAAACTGGCTCTTATATTTAATATCTATTTATTACATAAATATTGATACATAAATATTTTTACATAAACATTGATAATCTCACTGAAACTGCAAATGATGGAACAAATACTTGGACAGGGATACATAGGGCAATATCAGTTTTTGCTTGGATAGTGTGCACAATAGAAATTTAGGACCAGCCTTCCAGCAACTTAAAATATTGTGTAGCTTAATATTATCTACAGTGATGGGCAGTAGCTAGGACTATGGATCTGGGCTGCAGAAATCTGTCTGGCCATTAGGTGGCAGCAAAGAGCTAGAGGTTTATCTAGCTCTTTGCTGCCATCTGGGGATCATTTGGATACTTGCAGCCGAGATCTGGCAGCCCTAGCAGTAGCACTCCCAGGCTTTCCATCAAGAATTGTTCCAGCTAGAAGAGAATGGGCTGTAATTTTCTCCATGCAAGACATATGTTCTGCCTCTGAGAGATAGCCCTTTCTACATAAAATGAAGGAAAATATGGGAAACATGTGTTTCATACAAGTATACTCATTAGGGAGCCAGGATGGAGGATAGCTCCCTGTTGACCAAACATTTCAGAGCAAATCTGGGCTTGCCTTCTGTCTTAATGTGCGAAATAGCCTCCCATTTCAAAGTTCCTCTGAAAAAAAATTCTTTGCATAAAAAGGACTTCCTTAAAAAACAGACAGTGATTTTATTAGCAACAATGCATCTCCCAGCTCTTGGGTACTTAGAGGATCAGTCTGTCCGCTCATGAAATGTAATCAAAGTATGTGTAAAATAAAATAGGGAATTTCCTGTTGGTCCCGAGTTTAAGGTGTTTGGGATGTACGTATCTTTGTGTTTTGAGGATTTTAGCTCCTTTAGTCTGACAAGATGATCCTTTTTGTTTCACACATGCGAATATTTGTGCTAGGTATCTTTTGGGCTGAATCGTGGCCTAGGAGATGTGAAGTATTACACACTGAAAAGCTGAGGGGAGATTAAGTGGAAGCTGGATTTTGACAGGATTGACAAAGCCTAAATATAAGATGACTTCTAAAATCATTTGCTCCAAGAGATCTGAAACTTGTTCTGTCTCGGTGAGTGAATGAACAAAACGTCTGTTGGCTGAGGAGGAGAGACAGCGCATTGCAAAAATGGCAGAGAGAAGAATGAAGATGTTAAACACTGAAGGGAAGTTGTCAGACTTGAATCTGAAGGACGTGGAATCATTTTGTTGCGGTGTGTGTGTATGTGCATGTTTATCAAAGGTCTGGCATTCTTTTCCCCAGAAAAAAAAGGAAAACTGGACATACAACAGGGATGACAGAAAAAACTGAAATATGAACTAACAGAGAAGGAACACGCAGTGTTTCTTCCTTGCGTGACGTGGTCAAGAACATAGTAATATTCATAAGATGAAAATGTACTCCTGGGGTTCTGCAACCTCGTGCTCAAATATGGGTAAAAAATGAAATCACTTCTCACCTGCAGAATTACCCTTTTTTCTCCTCAACACACACAGAAAAACAATATCTCCTCCCAATGCACCCACATCCAGATGTGGAAGACCTATTTTGGAGCTGAAGTACAGGCATGTTCCAAATGATCCAGCTGCTTACTCTTTGGGGGGGGGGGGAGGAATGGAAGGCTTGTGCTGACTGCTGTGATGGTCTCCTTCCACAGTGGAATACAATTCAATAAATAAAGTTGTGAATACCATATTAGACACTAAATGCTTGCAAGAGTGTAAGGATGCCAGATGGTGTATCTGGAAGATACTCTTCTGGTTCTACTGTTCATCAGCAGTTCCATAGTACCTAAGAGTGGCTTTTTGTCATCTGGGTCCATGCATCTGTAACAGTTGTGCAGAACATGGCATTTTGCCGCATTGGATACCTATAAGCATCCAGAGAACTCATTATTAGCTATAAAGCCCTACAGAACATGGCGCTGGTCCATTGCATTTCTTTCAAAATTGTCTTCCCATCTGATAAGGTGCTGCTCAGGGTCCCAATCTCCCAACAAGGGTAGAAGCGGATCCAGAGGCAGGCTTTCTCTGTGGCATTCCCAAGGACTTGGAATATCTTCCTCCTTCATTGTTGGCCGCCTACAAGGGTGTCAGAACCATTTTATTTAGGTGGCTTTTGAAGGGTGGTGATTTTTTTTCTTCTGGTGGTTTGTGGGCTGTTTTATATTATGGGGTTTTTTTTTGTTTGTCTGTTTGTGTGCTGTAAACTGCCCAGTAGTTTGGATTGGGGGTTATACAAATAATTGTAATAAATAAGCAAACAATTTTCATAACTGCAGGTGGCCACCAAATAATAAAAGTTAGACCTATCTGAAGCACATCGCTTTGGAAATTTAGAATTTCTCCTTTTGCCCCACTGCCTGACAAAATACCCCAGCAGCAGTGGTTTCATTCCTAACTTAGTATTAGAGCTAAGGAAGGCTGAATATTTTTGTGGAAAAAAACCAAACTGGCTGACCAGAGAGGAATATTTCCATTGATTCAACTGGGTCTTGCTGATGACCAGTGCAAACAATATAGAAATAACAGCTGATTTAATGTGAGAACGGAGTGGTGCTGTTGGGAAAACTTACTACTGATAATCCTTTAAGCATCTTACTACCGTAAGTCCTCCTTCTTGCAGATGTGACAGTAAACTCCTATCTGGACTTTAGACCATCTGCGTGTCATATGTAGCACTCCCAACACACCAGTATCTAGTTGTAGGAATGAATGCTGCTGTCTTAACCTTTTAACTTACAACCCAGTGTTCTGTGTTATTCATATTTTATGGATCAGCTTTCAGTTCTGCAAGCCCTTAGCTACAATCTGAAGTGGTACAATTCAGAAATGGACCTGTTAAAGTCTTGCTTTTCCTCATTGGGAAAAATACCGTGGGGCAGGACCATACCACTTTGTTTGTTTATCAAATTTATACACTGCCCGTCTCACTATGGAAGTTTTCTTTTCTCGAAGAAGGGAGTACAAACATGAAGCACTGTATGACTGAGTGTGCTTTTCCCCCTCCGCTCCTTGCACTCTTCCATATGTCCCTAAACTTGGCTCTAGAGAAGCTCTCAATCTTCTGAACGCACAGGAACCTGCAGTAGGAGGGGAAATCTGTTTGCCACCATATATGTTTGGATGGTTATAGACAATTCCATCATACCTGAAGAAAATAGTTAATTAACTCAGTAGTAAGGATTTGTGGAGTTGGATTTGCAAGGTAACTACTAATGCTTGCATTTAGTAGCTAATAACTTATTACTAACTTGCCACTTCATTCCATCTGGAGTGGATGGAGAAGCAACTAAAATCCATTGAAAGCTCCTCCAGGATAAGCTTCCTCCGTAAAAAGCTGCCAAGGGAATCCTCAGAGACTTCAAGCTCTACTTTTGTTCCATGGACCCAATTGAAACAAACAGCATGCTTGAAACAGTCTTCTGTTTCACTGCATTTGAAAAACCCTAAAAACACAAGATCCAGAAGGAAAACATAAAATCTAATCCTTAGTGAGCCATAATTTCCTTTCCCTGCCAAGTCTTCACCAAGGCATAAACTGTGGGATTGGCAGATCTATCTTCGTAAGTAATTTTTGCTCCATGGTTTAAGAATTAACATTTCATAGCCAATCAAGCAGTCCAGAATAATTGTTTCTTTTTCAGGATCAGTGCTGATGCTGTTTACATTAAAATTACAGAAGTATAATAATAGCCTATGAATTCATTTTTACCTCACTGACTTTTCTTGGGAACAGCACCTGTTCTTCAAAAGGTAACTGTGAAAGCTGTAGATACACTCTGTTCTTTGTTTATTTCAGGCATCAGAATGAGTATATAGGGCATTCTGCTTTTAGAAGGAAAATCATTTTTGTTTTATTTATTGGGAGAGAGAAGGAGAGTTCTGTGAAGCAAAACCAAGAAATGTTCTGTCTGTCTTCTGTCTGTCTGTCTGTCTGTCTATTAATTATAGGGAATGATCCTCTAAACACACATAAAGTCCAACTGGTTAAATCTTTTTAATATCCATTGATTTCAGTGGAAGAGTTAAATATGTGCTTAATGCTCCTAATTGAGCCTTACACTGTTAATTAGCAGAAGAGAGCAGTTTTCTGAAGTGATAGCTAAAAGGAAAGACATGTTCATTATTTCTTTATTTTCAGTTATTTTTTCTTCCCTATTAGCTGATGAAATTGTAAAGGCACTAATCAAAATGTGGCATTCCTTTGGCTCATTTATGCCATTACAGCTGGAGTAGTACTTGCTGCTATGTTTCCCACTGGAAAATAATTTTTCCAATATAATTTAGGAAACCATTCCTAAATGTGCTTTGGTCAAGAGGAAAGAACCTTCTTTGGAAGGGACCCTGTGTGTGTGATTCTGGGAAAAGCACCATCCTTCTGAAAGGAATGTAAGAGAAATTCATTCAATCCAAATTTTTATGACACAATCAAGGCTGAGATGTTCCTTCCCAAATGTTCACCTCAGGATAAAAATAAATGCACACCATTTCTGTTATCCTATATGTAATTTAAAATACAGATTTGTAATGTAATGAAAAAATATCTGTACAAATATTAGATTATTAAATTACTGTATTGGCGACTCTAAAATGACAGCTGACTTGAAGGGTTTTATGATCCAGTTTGTAATGAAAAAAATAATCTGTACAAATATTAGATTATTCACAGACAGAGATATATGGGGAAAAGGTATTAAAAAGTGCTTGAAAATGTGTAGATTAAGAAAAGTTAAGCTCAAAATATGTGCATTAAGTGGACTTTTCTGTGATTTTTTGTGAATGTCTTTTCAGATTTACAAAACTGTGTGAGGAAGTGAGTCAGTAATCCCCATTTTCAGCCTCCTTTTCCTATTCTAAAATGGAATTCATTATAATAATCTACTTTGTGTCTGAGAGGACAATCTGCTAACAATGATTGCGAAGTGTTTTGCAAATTTCAGAAAACATAAGAGACAGGAGTGGCATGGGTCAGGTGGATTAGAAAATACTGAAACATTGGAAACTGCTGACATGAAGCTGCAAGAATAGAAGACATGGAGAATGGCTGTTAGGGTAGATACCTTTCCCCATCAACCTAAGTTTTAGTTCTGAGCTATTTTACAGTATTGCTCTATGGATCACTAACTGTGATTGCAATGTTGCACTAAGCCATGGCTTGTCAAATATATGACAGTTGATCGAGTTTACCCATCAAAGTAAGATGTGAGCCATCATTTCAGTCATAACCTGAGAACTATTTAGAGCCCTTATCTCAGACTCCAAATCATGGTGTGTGTGTGTGTGTGTGTGTGTGTGTGCAACACACACATTGAATCAGGGCTGTAACTACAAGAGCAATAATTAATTGGAAAAGTAAAGGAGTGGGTCTTTTGCTCTTCTGGGGCCCTGGCTGGCTGTGAATTCCGAAAGCAGCAGCTAGCCATTAGGCTAGGTAAAGGTAAAGGTTTCCCTTGACGTAAAGTCCAGTCGAGTCCGACTCTAGGGGGCGGTGCTCATCTCCGTTTCTAAGCCTTGGAGCCGGCGTTGTCCATAGGACACTTCCGGGTCATGTGGCCAGCATGACGACACGGAACGCCGTTACCTTCCCGCCGAAGCGGTACCTATTGATCTACTCACATTTGCATGTTTTCGAACTGCTAGGTGAGCAGGAGCTGGGATTAACAACGGGAGCTCACCCCGCCGCGCGGTTTCGAACCGCCGACCTTCCGATCGACAGCTCAGCGGTTTAACCCGCAGCGCCACCGCATCCCTAGCCATTAGGCTAGAGCAGTGTTTTTCAACCTTAGCAACTTGATGCATGGACTTCAAATCCCAGAATTCCATGATGGCTGGGGAATTCTGGGAAAATCCACACATCTTCAAGTTGCTGAGGTTGAAAAACATTGGGCCAGAGAAATAGGTACAATTTAAGGTGGTACAACAGTAGTGCATGGTGTGGCTTGCCTTTGGGACTGTTGGGCCAGAAACCAATGACCTGTGCTACAGTCCTAAAGGCACCCTGCCCATGGATTTTTCAAGGACTTTTAGCAACCACTAGGGCTAGAAATTCCTTGCTTGCAAAAACAGTTTTAAATAATCAGGAAGCCCTATCCTACATGCTGTTCTGTGGCCAGTTCACCGTGCTGCATGTTTGACTAAAGGAACTATTTATTTATTTATTTATTTATTTAAAAATATGTTTATCCTGCTTTTCTACCACAAGTAGCCAAGTTGGAATACTTTCCATTCTGCTCCGTGGTCTTGTGAGCAGTGTTCCTGCTTCTGCAGAATAGCAGTATGTACAGTTATATGCATGTATATGTATCTACTCATATACACGTATTGAAATGAATCCATTATGTTCTCATCTTCTTAGCATATTAAAGATTCATGAAAGTGTATTTCTGTTATCTGTTCCTCTGCAGTGTTGCATATCCAGCCTGAGGCAAGTTATTGGTCCTGCAGCCTTCTAAGATTTCAAATCCTATGGCTCACTTTCCAGCTGATTAGAATTTAGTTGCAGAAAATCTTCTGCCCAAGGATTACTAATCGTGGATTGGGCTGTAAATCCCAAACACTCTTCCCAGACAGTGAGTCCTGTTACATTTCTATCAAAGCATTACATTTGCCCAGGATGGACATTTTGCATGTACTTTGTTGATAGTTTGCATTCTGCTGCTCCTGCCCTACCCAGTCCTTGCTACAAGGAACCTCATCTTTCATTGAAAGTTGATCTGTTCTTCTTGCTGGAGCTCCCACTCCCAGCATAAGGAGATGTAACCGATGCCCTTGGACTTCCAGAAACAAAAATCATAAAAGCACAGCTTTCCCTGGTTAATCTCTGGTCTTTCTGGAGCAGCAAGTTTGAGAAAGGCAAACTTAGCAGCATTGCTCTGCTTCCCTCCCCGCTGCCCACCCCCTCACTTTTGTTGACCAGCCAGCAGGGCAGGTGGGAATGGCAGGTGGGTCCCCAGCCCCCTGAGGCAGACAGTTTCTGTGAGCTGCCTTTGAAGCAGCCAGCTTTGCCCCTCCCTGGATACAAACACAAGGTCTGTCTCAGGATGAGAACAGGCAGGTCACATGTGCAGCCAGCCACTTGGAAGAAGGCTGTGACACCACTAAATGATTGGCATTTAATAGAAAGATCATGATCCTTGTACTCATCAACACTGTTACTTTTTAATACTAACCTAAGCAGAAGGGCCTCTGTTTTGTTTTGTTCTCCAAAAACTATTCCCTGCCCTTCGTTATAATCCAGGGATGCCGTTGTCTTCCACTCCACACAGCTGGCCACCTACTCACCAGCACCATGCCCACCTCATCCCTCTGGGAAGGAAGGGTTAGGACCTGCCCTGTCAGCTGTGTCCGGGTGGCACCCCTTTATTTAGACTGGGTAAATTGACTTACAGCTTCCAGATGCTCTGTGCATTTCTGTGGCAGCTCTGGGGTCAGAAGGAGTGACAGAAGACCATCTGTCCCAAGGAAAAGGCAAAACGAGTCCTTTAACATTTTCTTAAAGGAGGAATTACTGGTATGTGCAGCTGGCAACATCTGGGGGGGGGTCTGCTGAAATGCCCATCTCAACACTAGGGAGAAAATAGACACCATCCCTATTCTCCTGGATGTAATTTAATTATCATCAATTCGGTTTTCTTATTGGTTATGTCTAAATTTTGAATTTCTTCCAGAAGTTAAAGGCTGCATATATAATAAAGCTTCATTTTATCCTGACAGCATTCCTGTGAGGTAGGTTAGGCTGAGAGATAAGGACTGGCCTAAAATCATTCAGACAGCTTCAGGGCTGAGGAGAGATTTGAACCGGCTCTCACCAATTCTAATATTCAACAGCAGGTCCTGAAAAATGAAAACAAAACCCTGTCTCAACTGTCCAAAGTGTCTCTTTTAATGATCTGTATCTATTTCCACCTAATGTGTGTTTTTATAACCTACCATTAGCAGCCAGTACTGTGGAAAAGCTGTTGGGGCCACAGCTCTTAGGGACTTTTTAATATAGCAAAGTATCTCCAGGATTATGAGTTCCCACAGCAGCACCTGGCTGTAGTATCACACCTGAGCACACTATGGGACATTTAAACCAATGGCTCATGGCCATTGCTGTCAGGTGGTTCCTGGTCACAGGTATCTTCCCTGCCTGGAAGTGATGGTGTTCCTAATCCAATTTCCAAAATGGTGGCTGGTAATTTTGGAAGTTATTGCCCCGATATATTTGGAAAGGATAAGATTGGGAAAGGTTGCTTTACTTTCTTCTAGTTTCTGGAAGGATATTGGTAAGACAAGTCCAGCCTATCTGAGGTAGGTTAGCCAATGTAATGGTATGTGGGAATGACCTTGGGAGACTGGGCCTAGAGATGCTGCCTAGGGAAAAGTCAGAAAAGAGAGGGCATAGTCTGCAGCTGGATACTGGGAGGGGCAACAGGCTCAGAAGGGACCCTTCCTAATTTCTCAGGGTATAAAGGATATGGGGAGAATTGTATTTCCAGACTTGCAAGATTCTGTTAATGTAGCCTTACAAAAGTAGAATTAGCTCATCTGGTCATGTTTCCTGTCTGGTCCACCTGGTATCTGGTCCACCTGGTAAGGCTGACAGGCAACGTGCAAATTCAAGATGCTTTAGATTGCATCATCTACATCCCCTGGCTATTGTAGCCAATGGTCTAGATTAATTGGAGCTGTACTTAAAATTCTAGAGCGTGCCAGGGAACTTTTTCCTCATTAAAATATGGTAGACAGAATTCCACATATTAGTAAATAGCCATCCTTTTAAACAAGAACTCCCAGGATTTCTATTAGGCTTTCTTTACTTTGAGAGATGAAGGATGCATAAGCCCTCATTAGCTATTTCATTGTTTCTTATCATGTGGGGCTATGGGGCACCCCTTTTTATTATTAACACCTCTCTTTTAGCAAGTGTTGAACTGAGCTAGGCATTTGAAGTATTTATCAGCACACCAGCTTTTGCTGTGTAGCAGCAGCCACTGTGCTAGGAGTCGGAGTTACGTGACATGTTATGTCATGCTGCACAATGTACTGAAAGAGGCCCATGAAAGAATGGAGGGGCAGATGTGTCTGCTGTGTCATCAAAGAGTTCAAATTACACCCCAGCTCAGATGCTTCTTGTCTCTCTTTCTTGTTTGCTAATAGTCCAATTCTACGATCTTTCTGAAAGCTGAAGGACTCTGAAATCCTTCATGGGTCCTTTTAGGTTTGCTTCAAGACATTTTCCATTATCACCTTTCACATGGAGGATTTTTCAAAAAAGAAAAGGGAAGGGAGGGAGGGAAACAGGCAGAGATGCCTTCAAATCAGTTCCCAGAAAAAACTACAGAGTGAGAGAAATTTATTTTGTGATGTGAAAATATGGCAGTTTCACACAATCTTGATATTTTCCTGAGCATATGGGAATAGTGATGGTCTTTATACTAATAACAAGCCTTATTGGTTACATCTATTAAAATATGATTGGCAAGTTTTTCTGGGTTTCTTAATTCTCAATGTTCCTTTTCACTTACATTGGCTAGGATTTGAATATCCAGAGAATCGTCTCCCCCACTTGTGTGTGTGCCAGTCCCCTGAGGCCTCCTTCAGTTCTTCAGTTTCTGTTGTCATAGTAAGACATAAGAGACAGGGCCTTGATCTGATGGGTGATGGTGAAATGGTGGAAAGCTCTAGAAAGGAAATGTAGCATCTGCTATTACAGCTCACCATTTGATGGGCAGCCAAGTCCTACGAATTAACTCCAATAAAAAAAGAAAAAGAAAAACCTTAAATAATTGATCACAGTGTGTTTAAACATGCCTAAATCTATGTCTCATATAGGCCCATCTTTTTAAACTGCCATATGAGGTATGGTAAAATAAAAAATATCCAGCTGCTTCTGTTTGAACTTTAAACACAATTCTGAAAAATGAAATACAGGTTTAATTTGAAATTATGGCATAAGGCTTATATATATTTGGCTCCTTGAATATTTGCATAGATAAGCAGGATAAACATGTTGAAAATAAATATACACCAAACAACTACTGAAATTTCAGTCAAAGTTGCAGTGGAAAAAAAAGTGGTTGCAGTTTAGTGAGTCATAACCTTTATCACTAGAATAAAATATTCCTAGTATCGGGAAAGGAACTCTTTTAGGCATGATTCCTTCAAAACGCTCCAGTGGCATATAACAGATGTGAAGACTTTCATTCCTCTTTTTTATAGCCTATTCTTGATATTTTATATTGCACAAACTTTTTCCTTTAGGTATAATATATTCTTGCATTCCTAAATCCTAACAGGCATCAGCCTTGAAGCACTATCTTTCTTATGAAACATTATAGTTGGTATAGATGTTGAGGAGCTTTGTGAAAACGAAGGGGAAATATTTCCATATTGATTCTGTCAGCAACTGGGAGGATTTTAGACTTAACCACTGCCTGCTTTTAACTTGACCCTGTACCTAATTTCAAATGGTATCTTCCTCGCCTGTGTACTTTCACAGTCACATACAGTCACTTCCAACATCCAAGCAGTACTGCTCCAAACTCTTATTTCCAGATCAGAAATACCTTGCCCCCATGATGGATCTGAGGATAGTTTTCCTGAAGCATACAAAAGAGTCCATCTAGTTCAGATACTTTCCAGATTGCAGCTCCCATGACACACAGCTTATAGCCATGTTGAAATGATGGAGTTTATTGACCAAGACAACTTGGTGGTACCTGGTCCATCCTCCTCCTTCTCTCTACCAGCAGCTGGTCATAACCTTTAGAACCAAAAGTCTATGAAAATAAAAATTCCGTATTCATTGTCCACTGAATTTTGTAATCAGTCATATATTAGTCCTGAACATGGAATCTGTTTTCTGACGTTGCATTAACTATCATTAGTATGTTCTATTTGTCTGATCTTAAAAAAAAAAAAACCACCCCACCCCCACCCCATCTATTGCCATGTTCTGTGACAATAAATTATAAATCATGTGATCAGACCTTTATCTGAATTGAACTTCTCTGTATAAATTTCCCTCACCAAATCTCACAATTCTTGGCATACACCATGTGAGTAGAATTGTATTCCTGAAGGGGATTAAGAGGCTGTTGTGCTGCAGTATGTTGTACCACTTAAGAAAGCGCCCTCGGTCTCTTTAAGTGTACATCTTTCATTCTATATTATCCTCTGCTCAGTACATTATTCCTTTTAGATAGTCCTTTTTATAGTCTCAAGGTCTCCTGGCTATAGATTGTAACATTCTAAGAGCAGTCACTCCAGATTATACATCTGTGGTGTGAACTAAGCTTCAGAACTCTGCATGTCAAAAGTGTACCAACTGTGAATCTGGACACTCTTTCAGACCTCAGTCTTGCCCCATTTCTCATGGCTCAGGTGAGCTTTTCCGCGTGTCAGTACTGTTGGCTTGTTAGTGACTATGTGGTAATTTACTACCATGGGTCTGCTTAGTGACTTCTGGACAATACTGCCAGATGCTTAAAGTATTTTCCAATTGAAAATGCAAAGTGGTAAAATTCTTGTCAACACCTGGAAGAAAACTGCAGATGACAAACTGGATCACTAAATACTGTTGGCATGTGACCCAGTATTGAGAACAACTTAACTCTCTTTCCAATGAATCACTCTGATCATGTTTGACATACAATTGGGCCTTGTAGAGGCAAATAACTAGAACTTTTTATCATCATGTAATTATCATTCAAAACCTAGTCATTTTCTGTCTTCTCTGGTGGCAATAAAAATCCTGAAATTTCAGTTTGGGTTATCAGTCACTGCTGAAAATAATTAATGATGTTGGTAGTAAAAACATCCTGAGCACTTGTGCTAGCATGATGCTGTAACTCCCTTGCTTGCTGGATAAGGAAACTTATTCCGTTCTCTATTTAACCCCAGTAAGCTGTACTTCTGACTAAGCAGTGGCGAGCTGTAATTCACTAGCAATATGTGGGAATCCTACAGGAAGCAGACTGCTGCCTCTCTGGAACAGAACACTTCAACTGCTCTACTAATTAAAAAATAAATATTCCAACCATGTAATTGCTTGTCCCAATTTTTTATCTCCCAGTGAACTGAATTCTGAACAGGGATTTTCATTTCAGTTGTATTTCACAACCCTAAGGACAAAAGTATTCAAAGTGGTAAGAAATACACAGGATAGGTATTCTTTTTCTAATCTGAATGTATTATAGCATTTTCTAAAATCCAGTTTTTTTACTTAAAGAGCTCAAAGCAATGTGTCCTTCCTTATTACCCCTTTCATAAGGAGGTCTCTGTGCAATAGAGGGCATTGTGGCATGACTGCAGGTATCTGCAGTCTAAGTCTAATATGTAGTACATAGCATCTGAATCAGAGATTCTAGTTTGTTCTCATTCAAACAAGCCTGAAAGATAAACAATGAACAAATTGTGGGTTCTTTGTCTGATTCTGATAACAAACTAAACAAACCCTCTGTGAATTGTTAGTTGTGTCCACTTATTAAAAGAATCAGTGGACATGATCAGAAGCATGCTTCAATATGGTGACTATTCACTGGTAAGCCAGCATTTGGTATGCTACAGTGTCTGAATGTAATATTTCAATGCAGGACCGTTTTGCTAGCTGAGGTAAGAACAAGCTTATCTTCTTATTCAAACCTAGTTAGACTTGTAGCTGAGTACTATAACAGGAGTGCATCTACTACTATAGCTAAAGAAGCAGGAGGTATGGACAGAGCTCTCATGGTACATTCCAGCACTTTGCCATTGTTCCCTTGATATCTGCTATTGGAAGTGGCCACTTTACTTTACCTAACGGTAGTACTGATTCCTGGCAAGAGAATTTGAAGAGAAAGATGAGTCATGATGCGATTGCAAATTTAACCCTAGTATAAAAATCACTATTGTTAATTTGAAAGGATTTCCATAGATATATCTCCTTGATACATAGTGTGAATATGCATAATAATGGTAGTAAATATGTTTATTTAAATGAACAGGATATTTCAATTTTCTTGGTTTCAATAGGAGGATTTAGCATGGACTTATTAGAGGTTATGTAAGGGTGTTTCTTTTACCCTAATTTGAACTTGATGGCTCAGACTTAATGATACATGACCAAAATTCATATAATTCACATTATATTTCCCCATGTTCTAGTGATTCAGGATTGCAAATCCATCTGCAGTTAGACATAAGAATCTACTAGACATAATATACAATTGGTGGGTGGTGAAACAGAACTTCTAATGCTAAATTTGTTACTTATTATATGAAATCACTGACCTGCTGAAATTCCTTTTATGGTTTGTGGCAACCTTTGAATCAAAATAGGAGGTGGGAGCATTACAAAAATCAAGGCAGGATATAACTTTAATAAATTATAAATAAAATGAGCATCACTGATTTATGAATACCAGTGCACCTGCCTGTGCTTTTCTTTCGGTAGTGGAGTTATAGCAATCAATTCTCCCCACTGATGTTTGAAGGTGGTCATAGATAGAACTCAACTGGGGTGAGAGGTGGTGGTCCTTACGGATTTATCAGGAACATGTTCAAATTGCATTTGTAACACATATGTTTCATTTGTGAATTGTCCCTTGATGTCTGTCTGGATTAATAGTTTTCTTTCTAGATTTTGGATGGTTATTGCAAGCCTGTATTCTGCAGTACATCAAACCAGATAGCAGATTGTTTGAAAAGATGTGGCAAAGACTGTGTGGATTCCATAAAGGATCTTGGTTTTAGATGTATAATTCCATTTACTCTTAGTATTCTTAAACTATCTGAATCCTAGTATTCTAGATTCCAGAGACTGGGCAGTGACATCCACAAGGCTTCTCAGAAGTCATCTCATTACAACGGCATGCTTGGCATACAAAGCATCCTTACTCTTTTCATTCATTATAAATATAAAGGGATTCCACACAATTAATGGAAAGTATGGCACACCAGTTGCCCTTTTATCTTAAGCCTCACCAGCCTTAACCAAGTCTTGTTTATGGAAGCCCAGATAAATAGAATTTTGTACATATAGATGTCTATATAATCTAGAAATTTACACAATCAAATTCTAGATTTCATAGATGTTATCAGCATCTATTTCTGATGTTGGCTATAGAGTATTTTATTAATGTGGATTCAGGTCCCTACATAAAGGTTACTGGAGGTATATGTCGGTCCAGTTACTTGCCTTACCGAGTTGTTATATTGATAAAATATGGACAGACTCATTGTGGTACAAATACCTGTTAAAATAAAATAAGCTTCTCCAACAGATATTCTAGATTTATAGGTATTATTTTTTATCATGAGATCATTCTTGACTCTGTTATAGCCTATCATAAACTAAAGTTGACTAAGTTGCTACTTTGTACCCCAGTCAATGCCTAATTAGACATGATGAGGACTTTGATGTGACAGTTTTCAGTTTTGGTTTACTCCAGGGGAAAGGAGTGCTTAATCCTCTCCCACAAGCTGTTTCCCTATTAAAATGTCCACTGGTTGTTTTTCTTGCCTGAGGGTGGGGCAGAGAATGATATGGGTCCCCACTGAAACCTGGGGTCTTTCTGTATCCAACCACTTGCCCAGTTCTGACGATTCAACCCATACAACAGTAGTGGCTTAGCAAGATGCTGCAATGGCCTACAGCAGAAAGTATGTCAACACTCCTGTGATCTCACAGAATGCATCCAGGAGAATTCCTGGCAAGTTTCTCTGGTTCAAGGCTGGTCAGAGCAGTCAGTTGTCTACCAAAGCTCTTGCAGCCATCTCTGTGTCAAGTACAGTGGCTTTGTTTTTCCATTCCCAGAGATGATTAGCATATGCAGAGCGTCAGCTGTATTTCTGAAGGTGTCAGCTGGAGTTTCCAGGCCGACAAAATTCTAATAGAGGGCTGTGGCTGTGGCTGTGACAGATATGCCGGCAACAACAGAATGATAGGCTGCCGGAAAATGCTTGCAAAAATGTGATTTATTCCTCTTGGTGGATCTGGTATGTATCTTTAGATGTCTGGAATACATGGCACATTATTATTATTCATGTTTTAATAATCTCCTAGGAAACGGAGAATGAAGGAAAGGAATGCATAACCATAATTGTCTAAAGGCAAGTATGTTCAAATTACAAAGTATTGTGTTAATAGGGTGCAAGCAGCTTCTAATTATAACAAAGCAGAAATGCAATGATGGGGCTGTCAGGCCTTTACTGAAATCACAGTGTTCCTTGTGACTTTCCAAGGAGGGAATAAAGTTGTATACGGCCATGTCCTCATTTTACTTGGGAGCAGGAAGTTCATGAACAAATCTCATCCATAAATCAATGGATCGGTGATCTTGCTACCCTGCTTTTTTCTCATTATCTCTGTGAAAACTATTTGGCTTAAAAGAGTAGCAGATAACATAAAGCTTGTTAAACTGTAACTGTGACAATTACTCCCAGATATCTGGTATCTGCTGTTCAAGCTGAATTTCATGATATTTGAATAATGAACACACCAACAAATACCCAGAACTTAAAAATATAAGTAGTCACTCAGCTTCATTCAATTTCCTATGTTTTGAGATACACTATAAGAAAAATCTGAGAAAATTATTTCAGGAAAGAATTCTCCTTTACAAATAAGAGAAAACAAAGCTTATTAGAACCAAGCCTCCCCCCCCCACCTTTCCCTCTGCACAGCTAAACTAATTGAAACCCATTTCAAGGCTCATAAACCAGGAAACAAACCCATTAACTATTCATTGACTGATCAAAAAAAAAAAAACCTCTATGATTATACCAATAGAATTTTTTTTTTCATTTTTGAATTATTTTTCTCTCGGGATTGTTGATTCACACACACTCTTTGTGTGGTGATGATGGGGGGAGGGGGCAAGCATAGGTGGGCATCTGTGTTTTGCTTCTCTTGAGGCCTTTCCCAGCTGCCGAACTGAAAGTCTCCCCACTCATCCTTGGATCAGCAGAAAATTCTACCAGCATGAAATAGGCTGACCCAATGCTGATCCTTGTCCTGCTTCTGTTCCCAGTCATTGTAGTCACCTGATTTATCTACAAGGTGATGGACAACAAAGCCCAATAGCATTTCAAACACTTTGAGGCTCCCCAAGGGCAGTGTGGGTATAAAGGGAGATTAAATATTCATTTAACACCAGTTTGGTTAAGGATGACTATCTCACTCATGGGCTGGGGATGAGTTGAAGGCAACATCATAGAGACATGGCAGACAAACATGCTGCCAGAGCGGATTTACTCTGGCTTGTGCAAGGATAGAACAAGCTGTACTTTTTCAGTGAGCCGCCAAGTTCACCTTCCTACCCTCCAAAAGTGTTGGATTTTTAACATTCATCATTCTGATCCAACATGGCCCATCTCCTACAATGGGCTTTCTGATGCCTTGGAGCTGCACTGAGGAAAGCTACTATCGTTTCTTATATTTCTTTAAGGGAAAATGTGGGGAAAGACCAGAGAATTTTACAAAAGAAGATGGAGAATCCTCTTCTAAAGATTGGAGCACAACATTAGCTGCCAAGAGGGATAAGTTTCATAAATATGTGAGCGTGATGGTGTTTGATCTCCAGCTTTCTGACTACATGGACTGCAGTTCCTTGTTTCACCTGTTCTGCAAAGTATCAGGGCACTAGGTCCTTCTGTTTTTCATATGGTTGACATTAAGCAAAGAAGGAGGCCTGAAGATTTATTCATTGTTTTCATTACCAACACCATCCCATATACAGATGCTTAAGACATTTTGAAAATCTGGTGAGATCAATGAATGGCACTTCTGCTATGCCCTTACTGCCATTGTTTCCATCAGTGAAGAGACAATCCTCTTCTCTTTTGCCAGTCTCAACATTCTGAGAGCAAGGAGCAAAAACCATTGTTTAATTGTTATCCTGCCTGACTTGCAGTAACCTAAAGGGCAGGAACTGAGCAAGGGATGGATTCTCTAGCCCTGCAGTCAAGGGCGAGGAAGCTTCCAGCTACTTCACTTCTGCATGGCCAACTGCTCTTCAAGGCATTAATTTGATACCATTTTTTGGTTACTGGTTGACCTTCTCCAATCCAGGTGTTGGGCTGCAAATCTCATAGTTCCTAGCCAAGTAGGGCAAAGTTGGGGCTTAGGAACTGACAGACAGCACAGAATACCAAGTCAGACTAGGCTGATCTATTGCTTGAAGATAAGGCATAATCCTTCAATGCACATGTGTGCATATATGCACTCACATCACAGTGCAGACAAGATTAATTTCATCAGCAGTAGTACAACTTGTCAATTCTTCATCTCTTTACTTTTCCATTTAAAAGGATGAATACTTACAAACCATATGGAAAAGCTGCTGGAGGTGTAGGTTGTTTCAATGATGTTGATTTTCCTGTCTTATATTTAAATCACCTGGAGGGCCCAATGAATAAAGGAAGAGAATTAGAGGTAGAATTAATAGCTTCCCTTGGCTTCAAAGAAGGAATTATTATCAGTGGCAATAAGCAAAGTGCTTTTAAATTCTTTGTTTCAAGGGACAGAAGAATAAAATGTTGCTATGAGCTTAACATAGTTTTAAAAACCGGAACTTTAATTTCAGCCATTATTATTCAGAGATCTGTATTAATGTCAAGGGAAGTTGAAAGACAAGACAAGTCCTGTCTTAAAAAGCTATTTATTCAAAATGATGGTTGCTTGCTATCCTAAAGCTTGTTTGAAACATGTTTTCCCACAGACCTTGTTAATGCTACTCAAAACTTAGTGATTGAAGGGTTGACTTGAGGAGTTTTTAGAGAACTCCCATTTGGCTTCAAGTAATTGTGATGGACCATTGAATGGGTGGCAATGGCAGAAGAAGAAAAAGTTTTTTTAAAAAAAGTTTTCTCCTATTTAGTACTTGATATGGAATAAGTATTCCTCAATTGCTTTTTCTCCTCTAAAATTGTGTGTGTGTGTGTTTCAATTTATGCAAGGTAGCATTCTTAAGCTGTGAAGTGCAATTATCACTTTAGTAAAAGGAAAGAGAGGGAAAGAATGTGGGTACTCTAGAAATTTGCCTGGAATGAAGAAAATTAGAATTGTTCTTCAGCTACATTGGGAGGGTAACAGTTCCTCCTCTTGATGGCCCTCTTACCAGCCTGAACTAGACAGCCCAATGATCTGACATAGTCTAAAGCAGTTTTCCTATGTTCCTTACTTCCCATATGTTCAAATTGGGGTGGGGGTGGGGGACTGAAAAACATTTTCAACAATATTTTAGTAACCCAGTGAATGGATGTCCTTCGGTTTGACTTGGAAAGTACATTCTGGGTGGGAGAAGCTCAGCATTGAGGTTCTCTTTGATGGAGTTTTTAAAGGTTAATAAAAGAACTCCAAGCAGCTAACAACATTCTTGCAAAGTAGGAGCATGAACCAAAAATAAACTTGCACATTAAGCTTAATTACATTCAGAAAAGAATTCAGTCTTCACACAGTAGTTAGATGAAGATGGGAAAAAAGGCAGCTTACATTTATTCAATAGATCTGGATACAAGTAGCTTCATAGTAGAAAGCACTTATTCATCACTGGTTCTTTGTAGACATTTTCTATGGAAATAGAAATGTCCGCGTGCAAGTGAGATGAAAGAGCTGCATTCTGCAGCACCTCCTTCTTGCAGGTATGCCCAAGAGGTAAAATGGAGATCCTTAATCCCCAAACCCAAGGAGGAGAAGGAAGTGGAAATCAAGTGACCCATGTGACATCCCACAAGCACAATAGAGATGCGTTTACTAGAGAAACCCCCTTTTTATGCTTACGAGGCAATGCTGAGTTGACCCCCTGATAATGCCAACACTCTTTCTACACGAGCATTTCCCCAACTCCCAGAAATTATTAGGTTGAATGAGAGCACTCTCACTTGTTGCCTCATACAACTCTAGCCTCTGGTGTTAACTGGAGCAGGACAGACAGCTGCTAGTGTGGCTTCTGCCTCAGATGATTTCTAACACAGAGAAATCCAAGCAAGCCACCAAACTGATGGATCATAATAATATTTGGAATTACCCATGTACCCTACCCCAACTTTAATAGCAAGTAAGCAACCTGGTATTTAAGACATGGTACCCTCCAGATGGGTAAGACAACCCTATCATGTCCAGAAAGCATGGTCACCCTGATGGATCTGCATAATGGGAACTGTAGTCCAGCACATCTGATGGGCACTACATTAGGGGAAACCAAAATCAAATGCTAAAATGGAAGAAAATTCTTCCTCTTGTCATATAGACAAAATATAGTATTGTTTCATTTCGTTTATTCAGGAAACTGATTCAAGTTCCTTGTGAGAATAGGAACATATTCTCTGCTAACTTCATTAAAAATGTTTTGCTTTTTTTTTAAAAAAATGGTTTCTTCTGACTTCTTGTGTCCTATGTTAGACATGTATCAGCACATTCATCAATCTTCAGGTTACTTCAGGAAACCAAATTACTCCAATCTATTTCCTAAAGCAATACCATGTTGTTATTTTTTCTAGCTAAAAAACAAATAATTCTTTATAGGAGAAATGCACAGATATGCTGTGAACCTTCCAACAGCAGCCACAGTTATTATAGTAAACAGGGAACACGTAATGTATAACTGCCAAAAAGCTATCTGGTATGAATGATTCTCCATCATGTTCTCAATTTAGTTGAGATGTTATTTTTAGTTAGTTAGTTAGTTGTTGTAAAAATTGTTTCATATATTCACACTGATATGAGTCAGTGTGCTTGGACATCTGTTTCTTATTCCCAATTTGTTGCAAAAGAAATAGACACAATGCATGGGACTAGCCAAGAAGCAGCATAATTCAGTGGCCATTTGCTCTGTTAGACAATGTATTGTAAAGTGTGGGAGATGTTGCCAAGGTCTGACCTGACTGGACTGGATTGTGAAATGGAATGAAGCTAAAAAGGACAAGCACAAGCTCTTCTTGGTTGATGTTGGTTGTATTTCACACAGGTATTCATCCCTAGGGCCAAAAGGGGGAGAGAAAAAAAATGACCTTAATATTCTATTAGGAATTTCTTTATTCTTGATTATGTGCCACCAGGTCAGTGTTGATGCTTAGTGACCACACAGGTAGATTTTCTCTAGGATAATCTGTCCCCAGCCTGCTCCTTCAGGTCTGCCACTGCCACTGCCACTGCCACTATAATCAACTCCATCCAGCTTGCTGCTAGTAATCCTCTGTTCTTCTACCTTTCCCAGCATTAGAGCCTTCTCCAGAGAGCTAGGTCTTTACATAATGAAGTAGGATAATTTGAACCTGGTCATTTGTGCCTCAAGTGAGAACTTTGGATTGATTTGTTCAGTGATCCATTTGCTTGTTTTCTTGGCTACCTACATATCCTCAGGAGTCTTCTCCAACACCAAAGTTCAAAAATGTCAACACTCTTTTTATCCTGGTTCTTCAAAGTCCAACTCTCCCAACCACTGACTGCCCAATTTTGTTCTTTGTCGGTATGGGTACATCCCAGCATCTGAATCTCTTTTCCAAGGTCTTCACTGCTACCATGCCAAGTGCTAGTTTGCAGTGATTTCTTGACTGCTGGTTCCTTTATGGTTACTAGTCAATCCTAAAAGCAAGAGCTATCCACCATTTCAATATCTTCACTGTCAATTCTAAGCCTGGTTGCTATACCTGTTATTATTAACTTGGTCTTCTTTATATTTAATCTTAGTCCCGTTTATTTACTGTGCTCTTTGATTTTTGTTACTAGAGCTTGCGGATCATTTGCATTTTCAGCCATCAGAAGTTTCATCAGCATAGCACAGGATACTGATCTTTCCTCCTCCAATCTTAAAATTGTACTCATCTTCTTCCAATTCAGCTTCCTCAGTATATATTCTGCATAAATAAATAAATAAATAAATAGATGGAGAGTACAGTACATAGCTTTGTCTCACTACTTCACTGACTTGGGGCCAGTCTGTTTCCCCATGTTCTGTTCAGATTGTGGCTTCCTGTCCTATGTATAGGTTTCATTTGACAGCAATGAGATATTCTGGGATTTTCATTTTCCTAAGCACATTCCACAGTTTGATACGGCTGAAACAATGAAATTTCTTTCTCTAATCAATGATACACATTTTGACTTCTTTTTGATATTCTTTGGCTTAATCAGTTATCCAGCATACATCAGCAATAATGTCTCTTGTTCCTCTGCTTTTTCTAAAGCCAGTTTGAACATCTGGCAACTCCCTTTCCATGTAAGGCTCTAATCTGCATTGGATAATCCTAAGCATTATTTTGCTAGCATGTGAAATGAAGGATATTATACAATAGTTTGAACAGTCTGTTAAGTGTTTCTTTAGTATTGGTATGTAGATTGATCTCTTCCAATCTGTTGGCCACAGTGTTACAATTTGCTGGCATAGTTTGGTTAGAACCTTTATAGATTCTTCTTCTGTTGTTTGTTGAATTTCTAGAGAGATTCCATCAATTTCTGTAGCCTTCCAACTTGGAAAAGACTGGAGGGCTGAGCTAAGTTCATTTTTTAGTATTAGAGGTTCTGGGGAGCAGGAAATTTCTAAGGTATTTTGGATGTTGACATCTCTACTGTACAGAATTTCAGTATACTCTTTTTTTTAATCTTCTCTGAATAAGTATTTATCTGTCCTTTGGTGTCCTTTAGTATACCAATTCAAGGTTGGAGCCTCCTTCTGAGTTTGGAGATCTTTTGGAAGACTTTCTGTTTTTCTGTTTTTGTTCAATCTTTGATTCTTTACAGTTGGTGTTGTAATACTGTTTCTTGTCTCTTCTAACAGCTCTCTGAAATCCTTTAAGTTCCTTCCTGAGGTCTTTGTCTTTACTTTGATTTCTCTTCTCTTCTTGGTAGTGACCTTGGTTTGTTCTGACTTCCAGTTTGCTTTCTTCTGTCCCTTGATCTTTGGTAGTCTCTTTTCACATTCACCCTTATCTTCTATGATTTCATTCATTGGATTGTGAGAAACTAAGTCATTCTTCTGCTTCATTTCTGTTTCCTAGGTCATATAGTCCAACTACGTTTTCTTCCTTAATATTTCCAACATTAGCATTCCAGTCTCCAACCACAAGCAGCACATCTTGTCTCCATTTCTGTCAATTTCAGGTGGAACTTCACCATAAAACTAGTCACCTTCCTCTTCTTCTGCATCAGTGGCTGGAGCATAAACTTGGTTTATCATCTCATTAAAAGGTTATCAGTGAAATATTATTGATATTATTCAGTCATTGATTGCATTGTACCAAAGTACTATCTTTGCTATGTCATTCCTGATTATGAAAGCAATGCTGTACCTTCTATGTTTTTCATGTCCTAAGGAGTAAACAGCGTGTTCTTCTGACTGAAAGCATCCAATTCCAGTCCATCTCAAATTGCTAATGCTAAGATGTCGATGTGTAGTTGGTTCATGTCATCTTTCAATGTGTTGAGCTATCTCATGTTCATGCTCCTTATGTTCCATGTTTCCTCCGTAATCTTGTCCTTGCATCTTTGGATTTTCCTTTTCTGCATTGTAATATTACCAGTTAGAAGTTCCAAGGTCTTTAGTCACATGATGTACACCATTAGTACCCAAGAATCTGCTGCTTAAGACAAAAGCCTCACTCTACCCAATTGTTGAGTGTAGAAACATCTTCAAACCTGCTGCAGCTTTTTCAGCAGGATACTTTGCTTCATGAGTTCTTAGTGGGAAGGGTACTAATTAGAAAAATAAACGAACCAACCAGATATTCCATTGATTCCTTACAACCTTCTAGAGAGAAAGAGAAAGGCCTGGCATTGGGCAACCCATCAGAGCTAGTTGATTACAAGTAGGTTTTCAAAAGTGCAGAAGACAGTCCTGAATCTCAATTCCTTTCCATTCTTCCTACTGAGCAGTCCTGTGATGCCTCTGAATGTTATTTTGGTTCCACATAATTTTGATTTTCCTGCAAGTACAGTATCTTCAGCGATGGTTTACATGGATGGCCATACATTTCAATGATAATTCCATATGTATCCATTCTTTTAAATAGTTAATCCAGTCTCTCGTCTTCTGCATGTGTCCGATTTCATTATTCAGAAGAATAACCATTCCATCAGAAGATGAAATATTCAATCTATCCCATTCAGAAGAAATGCCTATTCCATCATTTATTTAATTATTGTATCCTACTTTGCATGCAGCAACAATGGCTGGGTAGCCTGTGACAATTTTAAAAATGAAACATCTTTAAAATTAGCAACAGTGTAAAACCATGTAAACCAGAGTCATGTATCATAAATAAAAGCAGATGAATAGTGAGGGATCAGACTGCTAAAACTCAACTTTGCAGGTTCAATGCTCCCTGCAGTAAAAGTATTGTAAGCAGAAGAAGCAGGTCTTCTAAAGTGGTGAATGTTATAAAAGTGGCTAGAAGGATATTTGGGGATGCGGTGGCGCTGTGGGTTAAACCGCTGAGCTGCGGAGCTTGCCGATTGGAAGGTTGGTGGTTCGAATCCGCGTGATGGGGTGAGTTCCCATTGCTAGTCCCAGCTCCTGCCAACCTAGCAGTTCGAAAACATGCAAATGTGAGTAGATTAATAGGTACTGCTTCGGCGGGCAGGTAACGACGTTCCATGTAGTCATGCCGGCCACATGACCACGGAAGTGTCTACGGACAAACGCCGGCTCTTCGGCTTTGAAACGGAGATGAGCACCACCCCCTAGAGTCGGACACGACTGGACTTAATGTCAACGGAAACCTTTACCTTTTCCTAGAAGGATACTTGCCTCCTGTTTCGTGCCGTTGACAGACATGTTTCAAGTCTCATTGGAAGGCAAGGAAGAGGCTCCTGAACAGAAGCAGGCAGGCTAGTGTGGGAAGGATGGTCATTCCACTATTCCGGGTTCAAGTCATGAGATTAATCACAAGCGTGTGAAATTGTGAACTGGGCCTGTTTAACACCACCACATTCAAAAGGCCTTTTAAAAAGAAAAGGAAAAAAGCAACCAATGTTTCTTACTTTTGATTTCCTGAAAAGTTTCCAGAAAATGAAGTACTTCATAGATGACCAGTTTACTCAATGTAAGTTCCTATCAAATGGCGTTTTCTTTACAGGCATATCTGCCACTTGAAAAAAAAAGCACTGATTCTCATCATAGATCTTCCTCCTGGGCCTTGGATGTTTGAACATTTTATTAAAATATTTCAATTCTAGAGTTTAATTTAATAGAAGTTGTTCAGAGGATTCTTCTTCATCTTCAGTCCTATACAAATAATAAGATTTATTTTCTCAGCTCCCCTTCCAAAGACTCCAGTGTGGTCTGATTTCTCTCAAGGAAAGAATATATATATATATATATATATATATATATATATATATATTAAACTCATTCCTTCAGGCTCCTTTCGAAGAGACAGAGTTGTTTTGTGACTTCTGTTTGCTGTGGTCACTCTTGCTAAGCACCAGCCATCAGAAGACAACCTGGTAACAAGCTAAAAATTGTTTCTACATATGTGTTGGCTGCTTGGAAGTATTATGTGACCTGTCCTGTGTGTGCAGTAGGGACTTAGTAATAAACATTTCATTTCTTCTGAAGTTTGGCGAGAGCTGTTTCTGCAAAGAAGAGCAGTGAAACTTTCATCCTGTTCTGCAATATTTTAATCAAATGAAATCAAGGATCTAAAGAACCATGTGAGTCGTTTTAAGCCCCCAGAAGCTTTGCTGTGTATGGCAAATTGTTTTGAAACCGCCTTAATTTTCAAAAGGTTGTTGTGATATAGTGTGTGTGTATGTGTCTCTAGTTTAAAAAAATTGGTCAAAAACCTGATTACCTCTTTGGTTACGTCTGAAATAGCTTTGTGGATTTTAGCGATACATTACATTAGATCAGTGCAGTGAGTTGAAGAATGCGAAATCAAAAGGGTCTGCATTCACTTGCCACCCGTCATGTGGAACGCAATGGCTTTCTGTGAAAATAATCTGAAGACTTCATCTGGGACAATCAAACTTAAATGGCTTTAAATGTCATTTCTAAAATAGCCTCATTGTTCTTAAAATGTATATGTTAATTATATGATTTCTTAGACTGTGAAGATTGCCTGTAGTTTTAACGCCCTCACATTCATTAATAACAAAGCCTTGGTTTTCTGTCTGTGCTTCAGACATACAGATTCTTATTACTGGGAGTGTTTTCAAAAAGGTACTTTATTCTGTCTCTTTAGTAGCACATTCACGAAAAGCATAGGAGGAATATCAACAGAAAATGGTATTTCCAGTAATGAAGGAATAAACCTGGATATCCACAAGTCTGTTTCCTTGGCAACTAAATGGCATAATCAGAATCTCTCAATTGTACCACCATTAAATAGACTTTTAAAGGGGTGGGGGGTGTCTGTGAGTGTTTCTATGAACTGATAAAAGGAAGGAACAGAAAATAATTGGAAAAAAAATTGTCCAGCAGGAGTTTTCCTAGAATACATCAGAAGCCTGGAGGCTGTAAACAGGAGTAGGATGCAGCAGCATACAATGGCTGCTACTGTCAACCTCTTGCCTGCAATCAGCTTTGTAAGCACCAAGAAGATGGCTGACAGACCCAAGAAGAAGTCCAGTGGAAAGCCACACAGCTGCCACTGCCTTCTTCTTGCTGCCAGACATCGGCAGCTCAGAAATGTTTTGCATTAGTAGGCCAACCCCTAATATCCTAAAAAGGCAGAGCTAAGCACATTTAAGAGCTTGGGGCTCCATGATCTGTTTCTTCAACCTGGTGCTGTCTAGATGTACTGATTCTGTGATTCCCAGTACTGGGACAACATCACATTGAGAAAGCCTGCTCTTGCATGCATGTAGCTGAGAAGTTCCTAGTGCTACACTGTCATGTTCCCCGTTGCAAGGCATATGTGCATCACAACGGGGAACATGCACATTAGGAAAGAGGAAGGGATAAGCATAATTCCTTAATCACTCACATATCCCTCAAGCACCCATATCCATAAAGGAATCACCAACATAATAGAAACGCCCCTCAGACCGGACTTGGCACCCATCGAAAGATTGGGGGAACGCCTTCCCATTACCCCGGGGGACGCACCTGCACCGGACGAAGGCGGAGAAACAAAGGAGAACACCGGAGATCGCCGGAATCACCCATCAGCAGACGCATCACAGTCCCAAGCACCCATCCGGCCCTGGCTCGAGGGTAACGGGGGGTGGAGTAGGACAAGGTCTGCCACCGGGGTATAAACAGGACACCCTGCCAACACATAAGGATTCCCGTCTTTTTCAATGCATGCATACTGTTCCAATAAAGCTGAAAATCCTTAGACCCTCTAAGTGAGTCCGTGTCTTGGAGCAAGGCTGCCCTTGACATAAAGACGGGAATCCAAAAAAAATTTTTTCCCTAGCACCAATCCGGACCAGTTCTGTGAGGGATCCACGCTAGGATGGAAGACTTCAACTCATGGAGAAGCGGCTACCCGGCGACCAGCAACGGAACTCCCGTCCAGATGAATGGAAGATGCCCGAGGCCCCGACGGTGCAACATCCAGGGGAGCTCAGGATCGAGTTTGGAGGGAGAAGCCACGGCAAGCGCTACCTGTGAGTCCCGAGGCCCGTGGCTCACCCTCGACGAGATGGACGGATCCTCGCCTGGATCGCCCGGCACCCCGGAGGAACCGCGGGATGTCCCGACATCAAAGACGTCAAGAACCAGAGGCAACCGCACCACGGCGAGCTCACGAACAGCGGCAAGGCTGTGTGCGGCCAAGGAAAAGCTGGAGGTGACACGGCAGCTGCTCCAGAGGTTAGCAGAGGCGTACGAGTCCCACAGCTGGGGAGCGGAGGGACCAGGCACCAGAAGCCCGACACCCATCACCCCCCCCTCGGAGATGCACCAGCCGGAGAGACGGAGGAGAGGTCCGGAGGACGACGCAGCGCCAGGCAGAGTCCAGTTCCAGGTACCCGCCAGATGTGCTGCACCCCACCCTCCCACCCCACAGCCGAGGTGAGTCCAACACACCGGAAGCCGACATGAGAGGGCACAAACACCACCCGACGCCAGATGGAGGGAATCCCCACGTCCCGACCACGGAGCCCCGACTGCCCGAAGTACCCAGCATCACCTAGCTGCGGCTTGGAGCCCACCGAGGGTGGCGATCAAGGACTTCGGGATCAAGTTCGATGGGGACCCCACAAAACTTTCTTTCTTCCTCACTAACGTGAGGATCTACATGGAAGAATGGGGCCCCTATTTTTGAACTGAGAAGGGCAAGGTAAATGTCCTAGCTGTCAAGCTGAAAGGACGGGCTGCCGACTGGTATGTCCAGTTGTGCCAGTCAGGCGCCCCGGAACTCAAGGACTGCAACGAGTTCCTATGGGCAGTGGAACTGTATTTCAGGGACCCCCTGGAAAGGGAGAGGGCAAAAAGAGCCTTGAAAGCCCTCAAACAAGGACAGCGCTCCGTGGCAGATTATGCCATGGAGTTCCAAGCCCTGGCCGGTAAGATCAAAGTATGGTCCCAATCAACCCTCATTGAAAAATTCAAGGAAGGGTTGAACCTGAATGTACTCAGGTGGGCACTCTGCAGAAACAACCCCAACACTCTGGTGGAGTGGATCCGGCTGGCAGGGGAGGCAGAGGATGCCCAGGAAACTTTCCTCCAGGCGCGGAGGGAAGCGCAGTACACAGAGGCAGCGAGAGGACCCCGCACAGCTGCAAGACCTGCGAACCCAAGATCCCAACCTCGTAAGGACGACAGGGACTGACGTTTTGCCAGTGGTCAGTGCTTCAAGTGCGGGGAGGAGAACCACAAGGCGGTGGCTTGCCCGAGAGCAAAGGTGAGAGACAGCCCGGGGAAGGCTCCAAACAAACCAACCCCAACACCAAGGAAAAGGCCAGCCGCGAAGGGGGAAACCTCGGCAAGGGAATTCCCTGACGTCACTGCTGACGAGGAAAGCGGAAGCAACGAACCGGCGGGAAACGCCAGCCACCTGCCTTAAAGAGCGCCAAAGGACAGGTGGAAGACAACAAAGGGCGCGACAACTTTGGGGTGAGTGAGAACTGTCCCACCCTATATATGAGAGTCACCCTGGCCCACGGGGGAAAAACAGAGAGAGTTTGGGCGCTGATTGATTCGGGCTGCTCGAAATGCCTCATGCACCCAGACCTGGTAGCCGCGCTCAACCTCCGCTGCTATCCACTTCAGCACCAATTGGTGTTCACACAGTTGGATGGATCAGCAGCGGGAGGGGGCCCGGTCACCCAATACACGGACAGAGTTGCGCTGAGGCTCGGCGACCACAAGGAAAGCCTCCCCTTCATCGTGGCACCGGTGGGCCAACCCCTACTCATCTTAGGGATCCTGTGGCTTGTGCATCACAACCCTCAAATAAATTGGACGACCAGAGAGATCACCTTTTCGGACGGGCATTACCAAGCACCCACAGGGGATCGGGTTCCCCACGCTGCAATGGGGAGGGCGACAACCACCTCGATGCACCTGGAGGCAGCAACCCCGGAGGGCCTGCCAGCCAGATATGCAGACTTTGCCGACATTTTCGGGGAAAAGGAGGCTGACAAACTCCGCCCCCCATAGAAAAATAGACTGCACCATCGAACTGGTCCCGGGGGCACCTCTACCAAAGCCCAAAATTTACACTATGACTCAGAGGGAGTTGGCAGCATTAAGGGACTTTATCGACAAAAATTTGGCGCGGGGGTTTGAGCCAGCTAACTCACCAGTCGGGGCCCCAGTTCTCTTCCAGGAGAAGGACGGGTCCCTCCGGCTCTGTACAGATTACCGCGGGCTGAAGGCCACATCCATTTCAAATAAATATCCCCTACCCATAATAAAGGACATTCTAGCCCACCTAGAAAAGGGCAAAATATTCACAAAACTAGACCTCAGGGAAGCCTACTTCCGGATTCGAATAAAGGAGGGGGACGAATGGAAGACGGCTTTCAACTGCCCGCTGGGGTCGTTCCAATACCAAGTTCTGCCATTTGGGTTGGCTGGGGCACCAGGCGTGTTCATGCAGCTAATTAATGAGGTCTTGCACGACCACTTGTTTAAGGGGGTGCTTGTTTACCTTGATGATGTTTTGATTTACTCTGAGAACGAAGTAGAGCACGAACGCCTCGTAAAGAAAGTGCTCACGAAACTCTGCAAGGCAGAGCTATACACCAAGCTCTCCAAGTGTGAGTTTCACAAGGAGCAAATCGACTACCTGGGCTATCGGATCTTGGCAAGGGGGATCGAAATGGACCCCAGCAAGGTCCAGGCCATACTGGCGTGGGAGCGCCCACGCACAAGGAGGCAACTTCAAAGTTTCCTCGGGTTCACTAATTTCTATAGTGGTTTCATCCAGGGGCTAGCGGAAATTGTGCTGCCGCTAACAAACCTACTCCAGACAAAGGGCCTAGGAGATACATGAAAATCACGAAACCCGGGGGCGCTGCTAAACTGGACAGCTGATTGTCAAATGGCTTTTGAATGCCTCAAAAGCCTCTTTACGGCGGAGCCAGTACTGCAGCATCCCGACCCCACCAGACCCTTTGTCGTGCAAGTAGACGCCTCAGATTCTTCTATCAGAGCACTCCTCCTTCAGCGCGATTTTGACAATCAGCTGAAGCCCTGCCCGTACCTCTCCCACAAGTTCTCCGAAACGGAACAGAGATGGCACGTGTGGGAAAAGGAGGCGTTCGCGGTCAAGGCAGCCCTGGAAACATGGAGGCACCTCCTGGAAGGGGCCTCCTGCCCCTTTGAGGTCTGGACTGACCACAAAAACCTGGAGGCTTTCAGCACCCCAAAATGCCTCAGTCCAAAGCAAGTATGCTGGGCGCAGTTCTTTAGCAGATTTAACTTCAAACTTAAGTTCATACCGGGGAGAAAGAACTTCCTGGCAGATGCCCTTTCCCGACGACCTCAGGAAGCCGGCCAGGCATCGGACATTGTGGGTACTGTGTGGACAGACACACAGCTGGGCTGCCCTGCTGTCACACGCAGCCAGACAAAAACCCAATGCACCTCAGCGCAACCACCGGCGAACGGAGGGAGACGCAGGTCAATTTCACCGGACTGGCAACAAAGACTTGTTCAAGCCCTCGAGAAAGATACATGGTTGCAAAACAACCAACACCATGTATCTCTTACGAATGGGCTAGCCTGGAGACAAAAAACCCTATAAGTGCTGGAATCATTGAGAGCGGAGGTCTTAAACTGCTCCCACGATGATAAGACGGCTGGGCATTTTGGGTTCATTAAAACCTTACATTTAATTAGGAGACAATTCTGGTGGCCCACCCTCAGAAAAGATGTCAAAGAATATGTCACGGCTTGCCCCACATGTGCAAGGACAAAACGGAAGGTGGGGAAACCCCAAGGACTGCTGCAGAAAGTAGCAAGCCCCTCCCGCCCCTGGGAGATTTCCATGGACTTCATAGTCGACCTGCCACCCAGCCAAAGAAAAACAGTCATCTGGGTGGTAAAAGACTATTTTTCCAAGCAGGCACACTTTATACCCTGCGCATCCATCCCCTCCGCGCAACAGCTGGCATGCCTATTCCTCACCCACATCTACAAACTCCACGGCGCCCCCTCCCATTTGGTGACCAATAGGGGCACACAATTTACCTCCAGGTTCTGGAAAGAATTCTTAAACCTCATTGGCACGAAGCAAGCACTGTCAACGGCTTGGCACCCCCACACAGATGGCTCTACGGAGATTCTCAACTCCACCCTGGAGCAGTTCCTACGAGCGTTTATTAATTACCAACAGGACAATTGGGTGGACCTGCTACCTTTTGCAGAGGTGGCCTACAACAACGCGGTACACCAGAGCACAGGTCACACCCCATTCAAGGTGGTCTATGGCAGAGACTTTGTGCCAATCCCGGAACTGCCCCAACCAGACACCCCACCCTGTTCTCCAGATGACTGGGCAGCACAACTGGGCACGGTTTGGCCCATCATCCAACTGGCTCTTGCTGACACGCAAGCATCATACAAGAAGTTTGCAGATAATCACAGGGCAGCGCAACCGAACTACAAAGTGGGAGATAGGGTCTACCTCTCCACTAAGTTCATCAAATCCCCACAGCCCTCCAAGAAACTGGCACCCAAATTTATTGGACCATTCCCAATCACAGAGATTATTAACCCAGTCACCTTTAAACTGGACTTACCCCACAATCTACGGTGCATACACCCAGTATTCCACTGTGCCCTCCTGAAACCAGCCACCCTTTCAAAATGGCACACAGAACCCCCCCCCCGCCCCCACCCATCATGATAGATGGGCAACAACATTTTGAGATACAAGAGGTACTCGACTCCAGCAGGCTGAGGGGCACACTACAGTACCTCGTTAAATGGAGACATTTCCCACACCCAGAGTGGGTCCAAGCTCAACGTGTCTCAGCTAAACGGCTGGTAAAGAGCTTCGATGAAGCATACCCATCTAAACCAGCACCCTATGATTTTCTTTGGGGGGCAGCATGTCATGTTCCCTGTTGCAAGGCATATGTGCATCACAACGGGGAACATGCACATTAGGAAAGAGGAAGGGATAAGCATAATCCCTTAATCACTCACATATCCCTCAAGCACCCATATCCATAAAGGAATCACCAACATAATAGAAACGCCCCTCAGACCGGACTTGGCACCCATCGAAAGATTGGGGGAACACCTTCCCATTACCCCAGGGGACACACCTGCACCGGACGAAGGCGGAGAAACAAAGGAGAATGCCAGAGATCGCCGGAATCGCCC
The DNA here is from genome assembly GCF_035149785.1 of Candoia aspera. Taxonomy (NCBI): domain Eukaryota; kingdom Metazoa; phylum Chordata; class Lepidosauria; order Squamata; family Candoiidae; genus Candoia; species Candoia aspera. The sequence continues at coordinate 137,427,284 of NC_086153.1, read as the reverse complement.
ATCAGCAGACGCATCACAGTCCCAAGCACCCATCCGGCCCTGGCTCGAGGGTAATGGGGGTTGGAGTAGGACAAGGTCCGCCACCGGGGTATAAACAGGACACCCTGCCAACACATAAGGATTCCCATCTTTTTCATTGCATGCATACTGTTCCAATAAAGCCGGAAATCCTTAGACCCTCTAAGTGAGTCCGTGTCTTTTTTGGAGCAAGGCTGCCCTTGACATATTATTCCAATCTTAAATTTCCTTCAATGACTTTAGGTAAACTGTTGCTTAGACCCTGTCACCTACATTTGTAATAGGGGAGAAAAATAATGCTAGCCTTCAGGAATACAGTCCTCAGGTGAACATTCCTGGAAATGTTGTGTCTACATTTGCTGAGTACTATTATAAGTAGCTTGCAGGCAGAAAAGGTAGTTTAATGAGCAATGATGCATATAGTTTATTTCCACTTCATTTTAATTCTTAATCAAAAGTCTAATTTTTAAAATTAAAATATTGATTAAAAAGGGAATATTGGAAATCTGGCTAGCTATCTAAAACAAAGAGTCTTTGCATGTTGTTTTAGTCTGGTGGCTTTTTTATACTCTGTCTCCAAAAATTGTTTTTCTTACTCCAGGCCACATTTTAATGAACATCAAAGTAGTTATTTGAAGACTGACCACATCAGTACAGACTTTATTTCAACACAGATAGAACTGGCAAGTCTAATAGATCAAGTGAAAGACATTCTTATTTTGGTAGCTTGCCAATATATTAAAAGTAGCTTACTCCCTGGGTTAGGATAGAAAAGAGGATAATTAATCAGCTGAAACCAGTGTGTTGCATGAGCACCAGGAGTAGAATATATAAGGCCTATATTTGTACTCATGTACAAATATAAGGTTGTGAGATGCAGAGGCAGCTGCATTGTATTATACCCAACAATTTGTCCCTCAGCTTCAGCCCTGTTTAATCTGACTGACAGTGATTCAGGGCACATTAGGACTTTCCTATTATCTATAATCTGATACTTCTGAGAACAGAATCCAGAAACACTTGCACTGAAAAGAAAATGGTGTATCAGGAAGATGCATTTCTGTGAGTGATGGAGAGTAGGTATTACAGGTGCCCTGCTTAGGTTGAGGAGATGAGGATTTAACTCACTGTTCAGTCATGAAACTTTCTGAATAGTCATCTGCAGTTAATACCGCTGGGAATAAGCATCCCATCACAAAATTATTTTCTAATGAGCATACCTTCCCAGCATGGACCTGGGAAATCCTCAAAACAATTATGGTTCCCTTGGGAGATTACATACATAAAAGCAATATAAATCTATACTGCATATATACTAAGAGATGGCTTTTGGGGTTTGAAATTAAAAGAAGTTTATTAAGTGCTGTGGATATATGGGAGGGTATATTAATACTACATTTGAAAGGGAATGGTGCCAGCTTAATCAGAATAAGCCTAGACTCAGTTCTTGCATATGTTTTGAATATCTTGGAACATGCAGAAAGGCTTCCCCTAATGTTCTCCAGATGGACGTTCAATACTAGTATGCAGACTTTAATGCCTTCTCTCTCTCTCTCATGGAATCTGCAGCTTCTACTAACTATTTAGGGTAAGATGGCAGAATTTCAAAAGAGCACAAGGGAAAGACACTCAATGTGAGTTTCTCTTTCACTATTAATTGTTGGTGTCAGCTATGGCTGGGCGAAATGGGGTGAGGAGGTGAGGAAGGTTCCCCCTTCCCCACAAATGCTGCCTCCCATGTCGGCAAGACAAAGGGATCAGAAACTACTGGCTGAGTCCCTGTCTTATCATGCTGCATTGTCATGAAGCTGTCATAACTTGGAGTGTTATCCCTGTTGCCTTGGAAATGAGGATATGCTCAATCTTTCCACACTGCATCAAACCTGTCAACAGTTCTGGAAAATAATAGGTAGCAAACATGTATGTTTGGTGGAAGCCATTTTACAGTTGTCAAATGCAGCTTGCCATTGCCATGATTCTGCAAGAATGAAAAGGAAAGTCAGGAAGATGCCTTGTTCTGTGTATCTGGTCACCTTGTCCTTTGGAATATAAGTTGTTATGCTTAAATTCAAAGACTCTCTCCTTTCCAGACACCATACAAATATCAATAGCCAGCTGACATATCTATCTGGCCGTCAGTTTTCTTTCAATGGAGCTGGGAAAAGTAGGACTAAATATTTCTCCAACATTTGTGGTTAAAGTATTCTTCTCTGCCATGTAAAATGTAGATGTAGCTGAAGTTCTAATGAAGTTCTAATTTGTTTCTTCCTTTTCCACTGGAGTGGGCAGCTATATTAAATCTAATAACACATTCTTTTAAAAAAAAAAAATTTCTGGTAGGAAGAGGGGTCTCTGTGACCTCTAATGGAAATCCATTCAGGGTTATGTGTAGGATGGACTGGGAAAGTTACCCAAGTAAGCATATGTGTTAATCCTCAGTTTTTCTAGAATTTAGTACAGGCAGATGTTATGTGTGTGCCCCTATTGCTACTAAGCACAGAAACTTAATGCTTCTTTATCTCTAACAGTAACCTGGCAACATGTAAGCCACTTATTAAAATTATCCCTGAAAGCAGGAGCTGAGGATGAAGCCCGCTCGGCACAGACTCTATGTGGCTGTTGCTTTAGCCAGTTGTAATCTTATATGCCGTTTTACAAGTGCTTGGAAGCAAAATGAACTGGGGAAGATTTTGCCAGCAAGAGAGATTTGACATTCTCTCCCTCCCTTCCCCCCCCCCCCATTTTATCTAGTTTGATGCTATGGTTTTGATTTGTGGGTTTGATTTTATGAGGACCAAATGGGTGGCATTTGTAAATCTGCCAGCTCTTATTTTTCACTTCATTGGGCTGCGTTGATTTATCACAGGGGCGACCTCTTTGATGAGGAATCAGGTTAACCTGTATAGGCCTTGAATTTGCCCAATTTTAAAAAAAAACTTTTGAAAGCTGGGTCCATTATTTCTTTCCTCCATAGACTTTATATTACATTTATCTTGGATAGTCTAATATATCAAGCAGTCTATGGAATTTGGCATGTACTGTTCTTAAACTGCCAAACCTAAAAATACAAACAATACTAAAACCCTATCCTTCTGTTATTTCATGAATGCCCGTTAAAGCTGTCTTTAAAATTCACTTACAATCTGTAAGGATGACATATTGTAAAAGAGATTAGCAGTACATGTTAGAGGAGAAAGAGGCCCTCAGCAATGGTAGAGGTGAGACTAGCTTGGCAGAAGGCCAGTCCTTTAAAGGGAATGAGCTCTAAGGCCTCATTAATTTTGCAAACTGGCACACCAGTTGAGTATGAGGTGTTATCTTGTATTCTTCTGCAGTCTATTGGAAATGCCAATAAAAGATAAAAGACAACAGTGAATCTGACAGAATTAATTTTCAGTCCCTGGGTAGGAAACTACCAGAAATACCATGTATGACACTTCAGATTGAATGAAGGCAGAAAGGCAGTTGATGAACTTAAATAGGCAGGTGAGTGGCTGGGTGGATGGATGGAGAAAGTGAAAGCTCTGTCTTGCTCTTTGATCTTCTCCAATTGCTATAGCTTACTCTAGTCCCAGAACTTTCCCTGCCACATTTAGTCTATCCTAGAGCTTTATCTTGATAATATGATGTTTGTCTCACATATGCAGTGTACAATATACTCTCTCTACCATTTTCTTTACATAATTCCTCCCTCAGAATTCTCCTTTTTCTCAAACTACTTTTATGACAGAGGTTCCCCCTCCAGCGAAGTGATTGCACTTTCCTTGTGCTGCATAACAGTTTATATGTAGGCCCTGACGTACATGGTATTTGTACTATCTGGAGAGCCTCTCCATGTACTTTTGATCTTATGCCTTTCTCCTTGTTGAATAGTTAAGCCAATCTACTCTTTGCTTTGTTGCAGCACAGGAGGAACTGAACTGAAGCCAGTTTTCAACAGGAAACACTGGGGACTATGTGGTGTTTGGGGACAGGCATGCTCCCACTGGTGGGAACTGTTGCCTCCCCTCCCCCCTCCTTTCTATAGAAGGTGGACTCAGGATTTCATATATGTACTTGAAGGGGCCTCTAAACTGAGCAAAGGAGGAACAGCTAGGCAAATTTCTCTCATGGTGATAGTTCAATTTGTTGTTTTTGTTTTTTTAAAGGAGCACATACCATGCATGAAGCTTTTACTCTTTGGATGTGGATGGGTGGCAGAGTATTTGTTGCATACTACTAGTCTGTAATAACCAGCTGAGGAAGTGTCTTGACGTTTCATGATTGGCTACCATGAGGACAAACACGAGTCAGCTTTAAACTACTCTTCGGGGGTTGGGGAATTAAAACGTTTGTGTTTTGGAAGAGTCCTCAGTTTCGGTATTGTGCCATTTATGATGTTTATCAGTGGAAGATGCTTCAAAAGTATTTAACTTGTTTTGCCAATAACAACAATAATAATTTTCTCCTTTGACTTATATTTTGGGGAATACTGTTTAACATTAATGCACTATCAACTTGTCCTGATATTTTGGCATAGTAGTTATATAAGCGGCTTCATCGCACAACTTAAGACCACACACAATTCCTAAAGCACTGATTGAAAGTCGTGGGTGCATATGCTAAATATGCATGCTTTGTTTCTCCAGAATAATATTTTTTTTAAAAAGTCAACATTGGGTCCAAATCTAGTGATATAGTATGTTTTATTATTAAAAAGAACTTTATTTTTTTAATCCTTTCAATTGCTTTCACAACATGTTTTCTTAGTTGGCAACAAGCCTAGCATTTTTGGGCTCTTTCCTACTTAAAGTTGTTGCCTCCACCTACCAGACAAGTAGCAAATAAGTACAATGCAAGTGGATTTTCTTCCTCCTAAAGCATCTGTGACCCAAGTACTTAACATACAAAATTGTTTCACTCAAGAAAGATAAGGAGAAATCATACACAAAAACTTGCTTCAATGTGGCAAGTTCAAAGGGGGGAAAAATTATACATTTTCTGGAATGACAATAACAACAAATGTTTTGCAATTTGTACCCACAGATGTAGTGACAAAAGAAACCATGACAAAGAACTTGGAAGCCACAATCCACACATTTCACAGGTGCAGCCAAGTGAAACAGCTTATGGTGGCGACATAAAAGGAAAAAGTCTGCTGTGGTCAGAAATTCCAGGCACTGAGAGATGCTTGCACCATCTCTTTCTACCCACCCCCTTGCCTCTAGTAGATTCAATTGCTGGTAATGCAAAGAAGCCTGTGCATTAGAAGGAAGCATCAGCTTCTCAGTGAACTGGGTCTCTTGATGTCAGTCTCAATTCTTTTCTATGTTCTTGAGCAAGACAAGTGCTCAGAGGGAGAGAAGAAAATTTGAGCTGGGATACAGTCAAGCCATTTAGAGTGACATATTGCCTCCCAACTTGGGCATGTAGTCCCATCACTTCAGCATGGACACCTCTTTGCTTATTGAGTGTTGAGCACTGCCTCTGGATTTGAGGCTGATGTTGTGTTTGTGAAGCACCAGGCCAGACTGATAAAGGGCTAAAGTGCCTCCACCTCAAATTAAGTGAACAATTCGCACCAATTAAGAATTTGACTTCCATTCAAGTCTCAATATTGACAAGTGTGAATGTGTGTGACTTCACAGTATTTAATGCCTTATGTTTTGGTTCAGAGGAGGATCCTATTAAATCTGAACAAATCCTGCCACTGCTAAGTGTCTAAGTGGTGAAGAGTTTCCTCCCTCAGATTTTAAATGTTATCTTGCAGGATTATTTCCTTGTCCTGCTGGATGAGAAGTCTTACTCAAGATTCTTGGATTCAGTCTGGCACTTCATCCATGCAAGATATTTGCTGACAGCCTGAGAAATGATTACAGCTTGAATAGTTTGAAATCTCCTCACAGGAACAACTATTTTCTTTTTCATACAACCAGGCAAACACACACAACATAAAGTAGGGATGTGAATGGAGGATGCAAGCAATTTATTGTATTTCCTTTTCGTAAGGTGTGGAGGTAAGGACATTTGTTACTCCAGGACACATAGTAGCCAACCAGTATGTGCCCAATACTGGAGCACAGAGAACTGTATCTAATCTGTGCTTCCTTGCTAGCTTGCTATCTTCAGGTTAGCCAAACCCCAACACCTGACATCAGCTTTCACTGTATCTGTACCTAAAAAATAATCCTTCCCTCTTCTTGCAAATGAAAAAGGCATTGCTATTCTTCCCTTTCCCTTAGTGGACCATGTGTTTCTGTGCATATATTTGTGAAACTAATTGCTTGTTTTGTAGTAAGATCCCAGAAGCAGTTTAAAGGGAAGCTGTCAGAGGAGGATTGCTAAAAGATATAGAGAAATTCATGAAAAACTCTTAAAGGCACTCCACTGGCCATGGCTGGAAAGCTCTGTTGCCATCCATACTTGTTACGTTGGTGTGCCAGTGATTCTGCATTTGGGCTCCTTTTCCTAAACATGTCAGCATATTTTATGAGGAGATCCTAGGTGTTAAGAGGTGGATAAGCCAAGAATCCTCTCCAGTGGCAGCACCTACTGCCTCGCTAAGCAGAAGATAGCAATCCATCACCATTTCTGGAGCAGCATTCACTGACTTGAAATGGCATTTCCCTGCCCACAAACGTAGTGCCACTAGTAGAGGAATAGGTCAACACAGCTTCCAATTTCAGTTTCAAGTTATGGTACTGCAGGGTTGGCACAAGGATCATCTCATCCCTTTCTCAGAACTGTATGTTTCTCTGGAAGACTTTCATTCGTGCTCAGAATCATCACCACCACCATCATCATCCTGCAAGCTCTTTATTAGTAGCAGAACCTGAGTAGAAACAAACCTTACAATCAGAATAATAGCAAATCTGTATGTTTAAAAAAAGCCCCCCAAAGTCTGCAATCAATGTGATAGAGCTTCCCCTCCTTTGCATGTAACCATGCCCCACAGTGACCTTCCTGTTCTGTGTTCTCATGACATAAACTTCAACTGATCTCCTGCCCATACAAGAGGCAGCCTTAAGCCATCCTTAGCTGTGCCAGTTTAAAGAACATTTTCCCTGTTAGCCCAATATAACTTTTACCATGGATAAACAGTGGCATGCTTCACCAACCACTGTATTGCTAATGAAGGGGTTGGGATCGGCCCAGGTCCTGTTAGCCATTCTGGTCCTTGGGCACTGCTTTCTGGGACTGTTCAGCTTTGGGTAGTGAGAAAGTTCAGTTCTTTCAAATTGTGCTCTCCCTGTTCCCACCATGCTTCAGACTGATCCCCAGCTCAGAGACCTGGATCAAGCTGATCCCCAATGGTGTCGGGGGTGTGATTTTGGGGGGCAGAGAGAGACCTCTCTCTTAGTCTGCCTCTTTGTGCCACAACCTTCCTATACCTCGGCTATTGTCCAGGCCATTGCTAAACACAGATTTAGTGTTCTTCTGGAATAATGCTAAACATGTGTCCAAAGAGAGCCGACTGTCAGCTGATTGTCAGGTTCCTTTTGAACACGAGTTTAGTTCTGTTCAGGAATACTGTTAACCTGGTATCCAAAGAGACCTGAGTATCATCGATCATTGGAGGTCTTTTGGAACATAGAACAGTGCTTTTGGAATAGTGCTAAATCTATGTTCAGTTCCTTTCGAACATGGGTTTAGTGCTCTTCTGGGATTGTACTAAGCCTGTGTCTGAAAAAAAAGCTGGACTATAATTTGATATCATCTCACAGTTAGGCTTTCAACGTAGCTGTGCAAAACCAGAGTAAAATCTGAAGATGGCTAAATCTGCTATTCTAACCATCTGTCAAAACCTGCCTCCTCCCCAGCCCCAACCCCTTCCCACATGAAGGAGATTGATTGGTGGATATGTTCTCACTGGCTAGCCATGTTCTGTGGGAGGAGTGAGAAACAAAGGGGAATCCACCAGTCCCCATCCTTAATGTGCCTTGTACACTGTAAATAAGGACAGCACCGATTGTCAGCATTGTTCCTGTGTCAGGATAGGAGCAGTAAATTTTATTGATTAGATTGAAATCCTGCTTTTATTTTGTACTACTCAAGACAGAAATGACCTTGGAGAAAATATGTGGTGTTAATAAAACACGCTTAGCCTGGAAAAACAAGATAGCATGAGAAAAAAACTAAAGATTTCCTTGCTTTGATTCTCTCTGGTACAGGATTTCTCAACCAGGGTTCCGTGGAGCCCTAGGGTTCTGTGAGAGGTCATTAGGGGTTCCCTGGGAGATCATGATTTATTTAAAAAATTATGTCAAATTCAGGCAACTTTGCATTGAAGAGGTAAGTTTCATCCTTTATTTTCAATTTCAGAACACTGTTAATGCACTGTTAATCTCCCTTTCGGGGGAGATGGGCAGTGATAAAATTAGATAAATAAATAAAATGCATATATACAGGCCTACCCATGAAATGAATATAATAATTGTGTAACTTCTGGGCAATATTTGAGCCTGAATGTGCAGGGTTCCCCAAGGCCTGAAAAATATTTCAAGGGTTCCTCCAGGGTCAAAAAGTTGAGAAAGGCTGCTTTAAAAAACAGTCACTGCATATTTTCTCCAAGGTCATCTCTGTGCTCCTCTACAGCAGCATACATAACACTCCTTCCTATTTTCCCCACAACAACAACCCTGTGAGGTGGGCTGGGCTGGGCTGAGATCCAGTGACTGGCCCAAAAGTCACCCAGCCGGCTTCCATGCCTAAGAGAGAACTAGAACTCACGTCCTCTTGGTTTCTAGTCCAGCACCTCAACCTCTCAATTTGTAAGCCAGTATAATTTTATGCCAGGTAAAGGACTGCTGGATATAGCATTTTAACATGGCTATGAGAAAAAGCCCACAAAATAGTTTTCGTCTGACACAGACACGGATATATGAAATCCATCTTACTGAGAAAAAAAAATAATTGTGACGGTGACACAAGGAAGAAATCACCATGATGGTGAGACAGATACAGTATTTGCCTGAATGTATGAGGGCTTGAAATAAGCAGAGGATAGCTCTGTCCCTATTCTCCCCAGCTTCCATGTGTTCATCTGGAAGCCTGAAAGACAACAATACTTGCCTCTGCTTGGGCACCAGTATAGTTCTCCGCACAAACAGAATTCTGCTTTATTAGGTTGCCAAATCAAATGGAGAGCAGGATTTGTTTTTAATGCATCTTCTCAGTCCTGTCAATTGAATGAGTAGAGTTTGGAGAGAATGATGGGAGTGGGGTTGCATGTACTGATCCATTCTCTATCCATTTTAAAACATCATGCCTTCAGGCAAATGCTCAGAGAGAGTTAGCCTAATTGAAGAATCTAGATCACCTTCCACTCAGCATAAAATATTGCCATAGACAGACCCACACAGATGGTGTCAGTATCTATGTTAGTGCAGTGACAACTAATTTCACTGAAATCCCTGTTCACTGTCCTGCAATAGTTGTTTATATATAATGTTTTAATTGTCTCAGCTTCAAGCAATGCCATAATTATGATTTCTTTTCCTAGAGAAAAATGGCAGCTAATTGGCAGAGGCTGAGTCAAAACACAGTGGTCTCCTGGGAAGGGGGGAAAAAAACTATTTGTCAATGTATGCCACATTTGGCCTTTTATTTAGTCATCTTTCAGTCAGAAGAGCATTGAGGTTGTTAAGTGGTGCCCAGGGATTCTCAGACAGAGGGGCTCTTTCTGACTCAGTAGCCACTCATCTCGAAGTGACGCTATGTGCTACACATTGCTGTCAGTGGTATTAGCTCTATGTACATTTCCAGTGTAGCTGCAGCATCTTCCATCTTCAGTGGTTAACCATTAAGTTTTCAGTCTCTGCACATCCAAGATGGCCAGGCCAGAATTAGTACAAGCATTCAGAATTGCTTGGAAGATGATGGCTATTGGCAAATACAAGTGCTGGTATTCAATGCCCAGTGAAAGGACATGGGCTTCTTGCATTTGGAGTGCGAAGGAGAGTGTTGTTGATGATTAATAAGGCACATACTTTCTTGTATCAGATGGGAACTGCCACAAACACATTAGAGCAGGATCTTTCCTCTGACCTCCTAATCTCATCTGCAAAACTCATCAGAAAAGAGGCAACATGAAAATATCATGTTCCTCTGGTATATCCAGGTACTTTTTTCTTTCTGCCCCATCCAGAAACATGCCAGACACTTCTGATCCATCTGACAAGCGGCAACTACCATGGTCTAAGACATAAGGAATTTTCAGTTAAGGAAACAAAGGAACTATGACTGATACATTTAGAGCTAATTTGCATGTTCAGAACATTTGTCATGGGACATCCCACCTGAAACTATGTTAATTCAGAATGCAGATGAACATTTAGGAATGCATCTCACCTCTTACAAATTCACTGAGTATAGAATGCAAACATGTCATGGTGAAGCCAAGATTATATTTCTTCTAACACTCCTTAGTCAGAGCGGGTTTTGTGTGTGTGTGTGTGTGTGTTTTATTGTGAAGAGAACACAGAGCCTCCTGTATGCATTCTGAAGTGTGAAAGTCCCAAAAGAGCTGTTTTTTTAAATAGATAAATAGTAAATAAATAAATATTACTGAATGTTTAAACTGGTTCTTAATTCAATTCCATTCCTTAATTTTCCCACATAATAATATCCAAAACTAAACTTCTTAATTTGTTTCATGCTATCTTTGCATCAATTTGCTACTGGAAAAATGCTAGCAGAAAGTGCTATGCAGGATGTGGCTGCATGCATCAAGATAATAACTTTTATTCTATTAAGAAAATAGATGGGTGAAGTGTCACTGTGCCCCAACATTTTGTCATTTTGAAACAACTGCCAGTCACCAATAAGGCTAATGTTACTTTTCCCCATTGCAGTATCTTGCTATCTGACAGGGCTTTCCCCTTGCTCCAAACCAATCAATCAGTTAATTTTATTATTTTATTATTCATTTATTGATATATTTATTAGATTTATATCCTGCCTTTCCTCCAGGAGCTCAAGGGAATGTATGTAGCACTTCCTCCTCCATTTTTTACTTCAAGAACCTTGTGAGATAAGTTGGGCTATGAGCGAGCAACTCACCTAAAGTCACCTAAAAAGCTTCCATGACTGAGGCTGGATTGTTCTCCCTGGTCCTAGACTGACTCCTGAATAATTGTGCCTTCCCCCTCATTCAAACATCACCACTGCCATAATCAAAAAGTACTCATAATGTAGCTGCAGCAAAGTTATTCATGTGTTTGTTCCTGGACTGGGAAAGGCTGCACTGGAAAGTTCCAGCACGACATCTCATCCAGCTTCCTAACTGAGATGTTAGTGCTACTGTAAGATTATAGAAGTTCTGTAAAAACATGTAATTTGGACAAAAGGTGTGGCCTCCAGAGCAAGGAATCATAGGATTCAAAATTAATCCAACAGCACGTCAATACGGTAGAATGGCAGGCAGTGATTTCTCATTTCTCATTGTTTTCATTTTACCATCTGCTGATGGAAAGAGCTATATCATTTTCCTATTCCTTTCAGCTGACCAAGGTGGCTGTACTTGACCCTTTACCTTCTCCCTTCCCAGGCTGTACGGTTGGCTAATCTGCAAACTGGGGAGGCGTTTCCAAAGGCAGTTAAAGTGAAATTTAACCTTTACATTTCCATTCCTTGAATTAACAGGATGGGAACTCAGGAAGGTGTCAAAGAACAAGTGATTATCTGATGTCAAATGACAAGTGTTTATCTGATCTCACTCCCACTTCACCCAATGATGGAGCCACATAGCCAGTCTGGATTGAAGCAGGGCACATAATTACAGCCCTTTGTCAGAGCTGTAAAATCATGTGCAATGACAGTGAGGCGGGAGGTGACAAACAGCAAACCACACTCTCCTGTTTCTCAGTACCTAGCTGTGATACTGGTGCCAGACTAACTAGATAATGGTTTTAAAAGTGAATTGTATAAGTTTGCTTTGTAAAAATGGACAGTTTTCTGTTGACCACATTCTGCTGGGAAGGGTACAACTGTATCTACAGCCCCTTAGTTCAAGTGCAAGACAAAGACGCTGGGCTGGCAATTTCATATTACCTTGCTTTCTCTGTCCCACTGCAGAAATCAGGTGATACAAATGTAACTCTGTAAAATACCCTGTAAGAATCTAAAGCATACAACAATGAAGATCAAGTTTTAGGCACCTTTGTGACTTTTATCTTTTACCTGATCCTGCTCCCAAATATACATACAATGCAGGACGTCACAGCAACATTTACTCATCTATTCATGATAGGCTAGCAAAAAAGCAACTCTGTGCTGCTTTTTATTCCAGAGTGTGGAATATAAGCAGAACCTTCTTCCTGACATCAGCACCTCTCTGCATCTTGCCAAGCAGAAAGCCAGAAGCACATGTGACTAAAAATGGCTACTTTTCCAACTCTTGCTATGATGGATGGTGACAATGGCGTCACTTAGGACAGGCTTCTCAAGTAGAGCCTAAATAAGTCAAGGATTAGACTTATTTAGAGGTGAAAGGTCATCTCACCCAAAGTTCACACAATGGCAGCTCTTTCCCTTCTCTAATTAATTTATGCAAGGCACAGCTGCCATGTCTTTGTGTGTTCATGCAAGTACTGCAGCTGTTTCATTTTAAAGTCATATGCACCATCCTGGAGGAGTCCAGTAAGTCTGAGCCAGATCCAGAAATGAAGCTATAATGGAGGATATTCTTGTAATGAGTTCAGCCTTCCCTTCACTTTCCTACTACAAAAGACATAGCTGGTAATGGGGCCAACTGATTATGCATTACTTACAAAGCATCATATAACATTTTGTCCAAGTGGTACAAGGTGAAAGAATGTTAGTCAATATGCCTTATTCATAACTTCTAAAGGAACGGTGCCATTTTGATTAATTACTTGTGAATATGATTTATGCAACTACTATCCTTGTTCTGTCTGAGAATTAATTGGCAGCCCTGTACTACCCATGTTTAATTAGAACCAAGACCCTCTCCTTTTACCCCTCCTATTATACTGAACCCACTTCCCTATGGGATTTCCACATGGCTATGTTATGGTAGATATGTGGGCAAATGTCTAATTTTTTCCCCCATGAAATAATCTTCTGGCTAAGAGGAAAGCTATTGCTGGACTGTGATTCACATCATGCGCACTCCATATGCTAGACCATAGCCATGGAAGATTACACCATGCACATTTTTTTCCCAGACAGTTGTAGGTGGATATAGATATTAACAAACATATCACGCTTGAACCCAAAAGAAATTGCCCACCCCCAGGATGGCATGTTACCACTTGCCTCCTGCCCTCCACAGCCAACTAATCTGTTCCATCCTCAAGGGGAAGAAGTGATAGTGGCAACTCCCTTAAAGCTGAGAGTCAGCATCTGAGGACCATTACTTCTTACCCTGCAAGTGCTTGTAATAAACATGTTGCCAATCTAGGGAGGTGCCAGCATATCTTTTTTCCCCCTTCCAAAATTTGTGGGAGCTAAATTATTATCCCTACAATTTCCAGCAGAAAATATGCTGTCTTTTTCTGCCTGATTAGGAAGCTGTAGTTCAGCTTCCAGGATCCCCAGTATATGGCAAGTTCACTTTACAAACAACCATTCCAGCAGAAAAAGTTCTAGCTAGTATCTGTTCCATTATAAAGGGAAACATCTGACACTAGGGTCCCATCCTCATCCCCAAGGTTAATGCCTCTCCCCCTAAGGGCAGGGAGTGGAATATCAGGGAGCGGAGAGATGAGGTTGGCTCAATAGATGCACATTCACAAAGAAGCCAATATGAAATGGGCCTTGCTTGCCATTGTTAGGCTGGCAAGAATTTCTAGTGCAAATCTGATCCCATTTCCTTGCTGCAGGTAAATATCTTCACATATTTGCCTTCCACCCTTTGTTGTTTTACTGGGAGGCTGACCTCTACCCCCACTCCACTACATACCTGGCCTTGTAAGTGGGAGTATTAAAAACAGCAAGAGGTGAAATCAACAGGCCAGAATTACCTTCTGCTGGGATAGCTGGCTTCCTTAGCAGTTGCAGTATATTAGCATCCACAATGCCATTGTAGAGCTTCTGTAGGCTGTAGACCATGTATATGAGCTTCTAACATCCCTGGCCCTCCTCTTTACACAGAACCTTTTGTCATCCAGAGAGGTCTGACTAAAGTCATTTTATACCTTAAATCAATATTTAGTCCCTGGGGTTTAGTTGAGTTTCCTGAAAGCTGTCAAGGAATGTCTGAAATGCACTTTAAACTTATGTGCTCCATTTAAGATAGATTTTATAACATGCTTTGGGCAGACAAGTGAATTTAAATCTCTTCACGGTGTTGTTTTATTCATTAGAGAATGAGAGAGAAAGAGCAGGACAATATAAGAAAAGCAGGGCAAGGCAATTATGAATCCATTCCTCTCATACTTTGTATATTGTCTGACATGCAGCAAACTGGAAAAGTACCTCATGTTTAATTCTGTACCTAAGTGAGGTATGTTAAGTGGTGGTTCACCTGTGTGTCACAGTTCTGCTCATAAATGTAGATAGTTTAGAAAAAATAGGTACCACGGGATAAGTGGTGTCTATTGAGCTCATTGTAGATTGTAGACATGGAATCACTCACAAGGCATTAGCCTTGAATTATGAATGCATTCAGTCATATATTTGATTTGAAGGCTATGGTGCAACAACTTTTTCCCAGATAACAAACAGGAATGAAGGCAGAAGGACCAACAGTACAGGAAACAAATCTGTCTATTGAAAATTGGTGCTGTGCTGCCTTTTCTGAGCCTCAATTAAGACACCAAAATTGGGCATTTAAAAAGGGCCAAAGACCCTCAAAAATTGCCCCATCCTGCCTGAGGGCTTAGTACCACTTCAGATCCCACTGGTTTGAGAGCTGATTTTCTTTTAAGAACTATGCATAATTTGTCTCAAATTGGATAAATGGTGTTGGGGTTTTGTTCTGTTTTAAGTGCTCAGCTCTGCAGAGCTTGTAGACAGGCTGTTTTCTGATTGGAGGAAACTCAGATCTTGCCCCACCTCCTGGGTCCAATTCAGTTTTCCATCCTAGTCCTAGAGCACCCAGCTCCCATTGCCTGCTCCTTGAAATATTTCCCTTTCCTCCACCAATCCAACCACTGGGAAAAGCATATTTTTGCAAAAGATACCAATATGCTGTTCCTTCATAATTACACTCACACTGGATTTTACAGACAATAGTGATAACAGCTTCGTATTAATGGCTCTGATTTTTCAGCAGATGGCCAGAAAAATGGACACACTATGCACTAAAAATGTAGATGGGGAAAGGGAAGGGAAAACTCTTCTTTAATTCCCTTTTTATGTGGAATGGAATTAAGGAGGGTTTTGTTACTCCGGAATTGCTAGGGGCAGAGCATTAAATGGCTTCTTTGCTGCCTGTTGGCCAGCTGGAGGGAGCACTCATTGGCTCATGGTGTTCTCAGCATATTCTCATTGTTCCAAGGCCAGCAGAAATTGAGCTGATTGCAGGGCAGGTTCAAACTGTTTTGGAGATGTGGAAATAGTTGTGGTTGGGAAGTGCCCTTAAGTTTGTTTTGCTTTTTCCCCTTGCCATTTTTCAGCCATGTTTTGTTGCTACAGTCATCCCATTTTTAAAGTTTCTTTCTTCTTCATGACATTTGCTAACCAATTAGGGATAACAGGTAGAGCATGACAACACCCCACTGTATTATCACAATCAGAATTGACCTATGTGATGATGTCACTGAAGGCGAATGAAGCCCCTTTATTGCCTTCAGTTTGAATGAAGATTGTATATATCCCTTTTGATCAACAAGTCCTCCCTTATTGTGCTGTACTAAAACTTTCATTGTTTCCCAGTGTTCAGAGCAAAATATCTTCTCCAGTCCAATTAGATGACATGTCAGATGTCACATGCAGAATGAGGATGGAGGATACGTTCACTTGCAACACTGAACATTTACTCCATTCGAAAACAATGCAATCCATAGTGTGAATGGACTGGTTTCATATTCAAATATATATTAAGGTACACATATCATCCATAAATGCTTTCAGTAGAAAATGAATTTGAAATATGACTCTGTCCACATTTTATTCTAACTATACAAGAAAGAGACAATAGGGAGTGTTGATCTGGCTTTCTCTTCTACCTGATATCTATCCCCTTTAAGACTCTTTCACACTTTTTTTACAAAAAGAGGTGTGAAATACTGAAGGGGGCCTGTCCGGGAGAATGAAAATGGTTGCAAAGTATCTCTTTATGCTTCAGTTTGGCTGAGCACTGGTTAAATCAGAGAACTGCAATACTATCTACCTATTTCTTTATTCACTAAACTAACTAAAGGAGAAAGGCAGGAGCAAAATTTGGAGAAAAATGATAAAGTGGTTTGTTAACCAATATCCCTTAATTCCTATTTATGTTTCTTGTTACTGTTTATGATGGTCTCTTCCCTGAAGTTTTAATGTTAACAGCCTCAGTGTTTAAAATGGTTTATCTTCTATTAAGAAAATTATACCTGTGTTGGCTGTGTTCATTTCTTATATCTTAATTTTATTTGTATCTTATTTGTATGTTATGTTATGTTATTTTATTTTATTTAGGGCTGCTCAGTACAGTAATTGAAATATTTCACCAAACATCCCTTTCTTACAAACATCTTTGAGGATTTACAACTAGTGGGACCAACTGAAGTTAGCATCTCTGTTGTCTCATAGCAATTTCTTTCAGGACTATCATCTATCTCTATCTATCTATCTATCTATCTATCTATCTATCTATCTATCTATCTATCTATCTATCTATCTATCTATCTATCTATCTATGCAGAGAGGCCTCAGAGACAGCCCAACACATAGTGGCAGGGTGTAAGATGCAGGCAGGAACAGCATACACTGAACAGCACAACCAAATAGCTGGCATTGTATACAGGAACATCTGCACAGTGTATGGGCTAGACCCTCCCAAGTCCAGATGGGAGATTCCACAGAAGGTTGTGGAGAATGAAAGGGCTAAGATCCTGTGGGACTTCCAGATCCAGACAGACAGGCGGGTACTGGCCAATCAACCGGACATCGTGGTAGTAGACAAGGACCAGAAGACAGCAGTAGTCATAGATATAGCAGTGTCAAGTGACAGCAACATCAGGAAGAAGGAGTATGAGAAGCTGGAGAAATACCAGGGCCTGAAGGAGGAACTAGAGAGGATGTGGAAAGTAAAGGCCAAAGTGGTCCCAGTGGTGGTAGGGGCACTTGGGGCTGTGACTCCCAAGCTGGGAAAATGGCTTCAGCAGATCCCAGGAACAACATCAGAGCTCTCTGTCCAGAAGAGTGCAGTGCTAGGAACAGCCAAGATACTGTGCAGAACCCTCAGACTCCCAGGCTTCTGGTAGAGGACCCGAGGTTGAGGAAGACACATGCCACCCATGAGGGTGAGAAAGGAATTTTATTTTTTGTTTATATATACAGTATATAATCAATTTCACACAGAGAACAGCAGTGTGGCTACCCAAAAGAAAGAGAACTCCAATTTTAAGGCGATCCCCTCAGAAAGAGTAGACAGTATCTACATAGACATATTCAGACACACATACATATTCCTGTACAAAGTCCAACATCCCCATCTTGCCAACCTAGAGTTGCAGACACCAGCAATCCCCCTACCCCAATAAACATGCGTGACATATTTGTATGTGGATGTGCCTATATATTTGTGTGTGTGTGTGTATCAGCCAGACACTCAAGACAAAATAAGGTATTCATTTACAAAATTAAATATTTCCACCTACATATACCAATGATTCTTGAAAAAAATACACATTCTCCTCTGTCCTTCCAACAGAAACAGCAAAAAATAAGTGAGAAAGGGGGGGAAAGAACCAGGCTGGAGAAGGGATAAGAGTGGAGAAGGAAAGAAAAGCCAGAGAAGCCCAGTTTAGGCATTACAAAAAGGGTTCAATTATTCAGGTGAACAGCCCCTTCCAAGCAGCAATTAATCTTCAGGCTAATCTTCAAAGACAACAGCACAAAAGGGCCAGCACCACCACCTCAATTCACAGGCAATTATTTGGGTATAAAGCTTCGTCTTCCTAATGGAAAATATAGTAGTGCAACTTGGTGTAAATTTAGACCTGGAATTTAATCAACTTCCTGCCTGAAATGATAATGCGTGTTATGTCACTTACTTCTAAATGTGGGGAGCTAGGCCTGCAGCGAGGCTCATCTGCTCTCTCTGCTCCTTGGGGTTCTTACTCAAAGTCCTGATCTGGCAGCCCTTCTGCCCTCACTCTGGTAGGAGATCATTGCTATACAAATGCCTTGCTGTAAAATGAAACTCTCCTAGATTATCTGTCAGAATACAAATTCTCTTGCATAAAAAGTTTATTTTTAAAAAAATTATTTAGCAAATTTATATAGCCACCCATCTCATGAAATGTGACTCTGGGTGGCATACAAACATAATAACAATTAAAAACCATAAAACACTCAAACATAAATAAAAAGAAAACATTTTTAAAAACCAAGATTGCGGGAGAACAACAGTCACTTGACATCATACAAGTTGGCCTTCTGTTAATCATATGTCTCTAGTTAGAGGTTTTTAGCAAGCAGCCACAAGATTGTGCCTAAAATTCGTTGCTTTGTTCACAGTGGTGGCAGTGTAGGGTAATGGAATCCTGAATATATCTCAGATTAGCTGTGAAGATTTCACTGATAATTTTACCCACTCTCTGTTGCAACTCAAAAGATGTTCTTTCTTTCAGAAGATCACTGGTTGCTACATTTCTGCAGAGTCAACCTAGATTGTAAGGGAAGCCAACAGGCTTTGCTTGTTTTTTTTCCATCTTGGCAGATCATCTCACCCTTTCCAGAATTTGAAGCTCTGTTGAAGAACTTGTGAAAATGGGAATGCTTACACCCACAGTCCACAAAAGCATGTTCCTCCACAAACACATATGTGAAATCACACATTCAGTCTGTCTTCTATTTTACATTCCTTGCTGCAACAATGTCTTTGTATTTATTTTTTGTGTATTATTTTTAAAGAAAAAAATGTCTGTATCTCTCATTTGGGCCATTCATGAGTTAAAATTGCATCTTTGCCTCCTGAGGTGACAGATTCAAAAACTGGTTTCCATTAATCTGAAAAAAATGGCCTTTTGCCTAATAGCAGTAGACTATGAGAATCCAGAAATGTTTACAAACACTGAGGTCAGCAGGGACCAGCTTCCAGTTATGTGGCCTTTTAGGAGTTAACTAAGTGGCCATTAGGCCCAAGGGCCTTATTAAAAATTTGGCCCTTTAACAGTTTTCTTTACCTCAGATTTTAATAGATTTTAATGGATAATAGATTAAAAGTCTGGCTGAAATAAAACTAGAAAATGGTAGTGTATGAGTTTCTAGAGAAGCTTGTTTATTAGCAAAGATATCCATCCCCCAGTCAGTGTTTTTCAACCTCAGCAACATTAAGATGTGTGGACTTCAGCTCCCAGAATTCCCCAGCCAGCATGGGATTCTGGGCATTGAAGTCCACACATCTCAAAGTTGCCAAGGTTGAAAAACACTAACTGGAGGAGGGATATTTCTGCTAATAAAAAAGGTGGAAAACAAGGTGGAAAAACACTGCACCAGATAGTTAGGGGTACAGCTCTCCTGGTGGCTGAGATTCTGGGAACTGGAATCCCAACACATCTGGAAGGCACCAGCTTGAGAAGCTGATTTCACTAATCTGTGTGCTTTCTCAGTTTGCCCTTGCCTGCTGAACTGAACAGCTCTTGCTTCCTTATTTATTTGTTTAACTATGTCTTTGTTTATTGAAAAAAAGGTTTTAGGCCTCAGCCTATTTTCTCCTTCATGCCGACTGTCTTCATGCCTACAGCAGCACTGAAGCCAGACAGCGTCTCTCCTGCCTCACAGCAATTTCCTTCAGGACCATTGGTATTTTTCTATAGATTTGTGGTTTCTTCCTTCCAGTTTAGCTTTGTCATACTTTCTTCAGACAACTCCCTGTTACTCAGACTTCCTCTAATTCCTGATGCTTTCTCTTTCACCCCATAGAACAAAGTCCATCTGGTCTCCATTCAAGAGCTCAATGTGGTGTACATAATGTTCTTGCTCCTACTTTTCCCCATAACAATCCTGAAAGGTAGATTGGCCGAAAGCCAACCCAGTGAGTTTCCATGGCTGAGAGGGGAATTGAACGTCCATATCTCCAGTGCCAGTACAACATCTTCACCACCACACCGCTTCAAATGGTCTCTCTGATATTCTGACACCATGCTTTACTATAGATGTATTTAATATAGCTATATTCCTTTCATCAGGAACTAACAAGCAGGATAAGATCCCAGCCTCATTTTTGTAGCTCCCAGAGTTCCTGAGATTGCAAAGATCATTCCCTAAAATAAGTGCATTAAATCTACCCAAAATCCAAGAAGAAAAAATTATCACTATAATATACTAGGTACATTTTGAGGCATCCACGAGATCACATTATTTTGTCAAAATGTTGCAAGCTCTGCCCCTTTCATATAAGCATACATGATGACATATGTATCAAAGGGGTAGAACTTATGGTGCATCCCTGTTTTCATCATTGGCCAACCCCCTTGAGCTCCCTGCAGACATCTCCATTTTGTACTGTATTTATATAGTAATATACTAAAAAAGCTGCTTACACCTGCTTTAGATTTTATTTTTTTGCAAATGGAGGAGTCTTTTCATAATGAGAATTATTCTTTTTGTTGTTTTCATCACTGGGTGTTTAATTGTTTTGTGAAACACCTGGGAAATATGATGTAGTCAGTTCCTCTGTGTATATTGTTGTTTACTCATCTTAGGTATTTGGGGAAAATAGTATATGCAAACAGTAAGATTTTAGCCTGATTGACAATCCATCTATACATGGGCACTTGATACTGTATTGGTGAGATCAAAGGTATCTAATATGATCCCTTCTTCCTCACTCTTTTGTAAACTGTAGGTAAAAACTGGTGTACTTTAATCCCACCATCTGTTTGGGTTCATTCTTGATTTAATTTTTTTGCTACTGTCCTGCATATATTGTAAGGACAAAAGCACAGATATGATTTTTCAGTAAAGATACAGAGTAGTCCATTCTTCAGTTACTAAAGAATAAATGTATTCATTAACCCATTCATTGCTGCACTTGACAAGCATGCTACAGGAAACAGTGAACCCAGGTTTACTATTAGATTGCAATACTATGCACACTTACTTCTTAAGTACCAGTGCATAGGATTGAGCTGATATGGCTTGTAAGGCATATATATTAAGCTATTAATTTTTGATAATAAGTGTAGATGACAAACTAAGATAGTGGTGTAGAACAATTAAACCATTACCACATTCTGTGCACTTTAGGCCTATAATTAACCAATGAAGATACTAATCTGTAGATGCCAAGTAATATAAGCTTAATTAAAAATATAGTTACAGTAGGGTAAATTCCAAAGTGAATAACCTCAGCAGGCTTCCTCAGAAGTAATACCTATGTTGCTTAATGCAGCTTATTCCCAAATAAGTCAACACTGGACTGTATTTAATTTGATTTATAAAATTATTTAAGTGGTCTAAACTGACTAACAATTTAAATCTTTAAAACAATTAAAAAACTTAGCAACAGATGAAATAAAGCAAGAATAAAACAGACCTTTAACAATAAAAGACTGGACTAATATATTATAATTGCTTAAAAAAATAATAACAGCAGCTTTCCAAAACTTAGCAAAGAAAGCGCTGGTATACGTAGTTTTATGAAGGAGCATGTTTCGCAGTCATGGCTGCTATCCTAGAAAAGGTCTGCTCTTCATTTCCCAACAGTTCGGCTTCCTTGAAAGACCAGGAAAGCAGTTCTTATAATGCAGGCAAGTTTCCATAGAAAAGGCCTGCTTTCAGATATCTTTGCCTCCATACTGCTTAGGGTTTTGAAAGTAAGAGAACAGCACCTTGAATTGTACCCAGAAGTGAATGAGTAACTGCTAGGAATATAAGCTAAGAAGCAACTAGGTCACTGCAGTTTGCACTAGCTGCAGTTACTGAACATGTTTTAAAGGCAAACCCTTAAAATACATCCCTATAATCCATATTGGCCAGCACTCCAGAACAATATCATTGGTCAGTGTTATTAATTACTACTGAGAGATGTCCAACAGAGACAAAATCCCTTTGTTCTCATGCCCAACAATGGTCAAAACTGTTTTTCTTCCCAGCCCAAACCTGGCTGGGAAGCAATTTCAATAATCAATTGCATCTAGGAAAGCATTAGGTTACCATTGCTTAAGAAAGAAACATAGGAAACTGAGATCCAAAGGGTATGTGTTTTTTTTCAGTTTAAAGGAACCAGAACACATTTCACACCAAGGCAGCACTTAGCACACCCATCATCCTATTAGCTAGTCTCTCTCTAACAGCCTTTATTAACTGAAATGGCCATACTAGGCAAGAGGATGGTTATCATTCCTCTAAACAACACATCTGTACTGTCAGCTTAAACAAAGTAAAACTCATTCCCCAAACTGCATCTTATGATTATTGATAGGTTGGATGCACAAATAAAGTGCTACATTTGTTTTAGTCAGCCTCTAATGGGTGGAATTCCACTATGAATGCAGACAGAATTGTAAGTGGGTATTATGCAGTTAAACCTCAAAAAAACCAAGATTATGGCAACCAGCTTGATTGATAACTGGCAAATAGAGGGAGAAAACATAGAGGCAGTGACAGACTTTGTATTTCTAGGCACAAAGATTACTGCAGATGCTGACTGCAGTCAGGAAATCAGAAGACACTTAATCCTTGGGAGAAGAGCAATGACCAATCTCGATAAAATAGTTAAGAGCAGAGACATCACACTGACAACAAAGGTCCCCATAGTTAAAGCAATGGTGTTCCCCATAGTAACATGGCTGCGAGAGCTGGACCATAAGGAAGGCTGAGAGAAGGAAGATCGATGCTTTGGAACTGTGGTGTTGGAGGAAAATTCTGAGAGTGCCTTGGACTGCAAGGAGATCAAACCAGTCCATCCTCCAGGAAATAAAGCCAGACTGCTCACTTGATGGAATGATATTAAAGGCAAAACTGAAATACTTTGGCCACATAATGAGAAGACAGGACAGCCTGGAGAAGATGCTGATGCTAGGGAGAGTGGAGGGCAAAAGGAAGAGGGGCCGACCAAGGGCAAGGTGGATGGATGATATTCTAGAGGCGACAGATTCGACCTTGGGGGAGCTGGGGGTGGTGATGACCGACAGGAAGCTCTGGCATGGGCTGGTCCATGAAGTCACGAAGAGTCGGAAGCGACTGAACAAATAAACAACAACATGAGTTAAAGTGAGTTATCTATTTTTTTTAACTGGACCTGTCCTTGAAAACATATGCTAATAATAATAATAATAATAATAATAATAATAATAATAATAATAATAATAATTGTATGCCGCCTGACCCTCAATGACTCTGGGTGGCTCACAACAATAAAGGAAATTGCAATAAAATCACTAAACACAATCACTTGTGTTAGTCTTTAAAGGGCCACCATTCTTTGTTGCCTTTATAACAGATGTACATGCCTGTCCCTCTGGAAGATTTGTAAGTTAAGTTTGTGGAATTTGTATGGTCACTAATCTCATAATAGGTGAAATATATCTTGTTTAATAAGGAGAAAAGACCCTCTCTCTCCAAGCAACTATGAAAGGACTTTGGCGTGAGTCTTCCTTTCTAGTGAATACTTTTTTAAACCTGCTGTGGGTTACATATCAGGTATTTTTTATAACAAGAAATGTATCACCCATTTAGAGAGACATTTATTAATAGTTCTGGCACTCAGAAAGAGAGGGATGGACAAGTAGAGAGAGAGAGATTCCTTCAGTTACACTCTGAAGCTGTTTGAAGAAAACTCTGTAGGCAAAAACGTAACCTTTCACTTCTGTGTATCATTATTTTGCTACTGTCCTGCAGAGTCCTAAAATCCACTGACAGTGTAGGCCAAAATTAAGTGTATCGCCCTGTTTGTTATTTCCAAGTATTCTAGTCTTCTCTATACATTGCTGCAGAAACTGCTCTTGTTTGTGATTTGGAATATATAAATGTTTATTTGGCAAAGGCCCTTTCCACTTACAAGGGAAGCACTGATGTCAGGACTGACTTATCACACCAAGCCCCCGTGCAGCTCACTGAGGTTTTCGCAGGCTGAGCCAATTAACTTCTGCCTCAGCTGCTACTCCAGAGGAAAAGCTGTAAAGTTAGTTTTATAGCTTTGGGGCTATTGGATGGGCAGTTTCTGACTGATGGGAACTCTCACTTCATCCCACTCCCTGCAGTTCTCTCTCCCACCTGAAGACACTCAGCAGTGGCTTTGTGCCTTGCCACAATCTCCTTCTGAGTCAATTTCAGGGGCAGCTTTGCTGCTTCCCCACACAGCGGCTGGTCTCCTCCCTGCTGCAAAAAAAAAAAAAGAGGGGCGGGGAGGCTGTGCTGATCCAGCACTGGAATGCCCTATTGGTCATCTGGAGGGAGTGGTGATCTCAGTAAGGTGAGGATACTTCTGAAACAATATGAGCGCAATTATTTCTCAGGAAATATCATTTGGGGGGCAATCAAAGTCAGGACTGATATACAGATCTTCCTCATAACTTAACATTATGTAAACTTCCCCATAAAGAATTAAAAATCCACAAAGCCAACATTTTTCAACAGCATATAATGGAATGTTCTATTCTCAGCAAAAAAAGCGTACACTTTCTGCTGCATAGGAAGAGTTTGGCAATGCATGAAAACAGATATAAAGCAACCTCATTTGTCTCCTACTTGACCTTTCTTCATCAGTCTTAATAGCAAATATCTCACTATTGATTATTCCATGTTGAATGCTACTAGAGTAAATGTCATTCCACTTTCAGTGGTAGGAGGAAGTCAACAAAGAATTATCACACTAATTGTGATGTTGAAGAATGCAGATCACAGGTCTCAGTGCAGAAAGCTAATGTGACCTTGATGTGAAATCTAAGAACTCAGGAAAAAAAATACAGGTTGCCCTCTTGTCTACCTTCAGCTCATGGGGGAATGAACCTTTCCATTTCTCCCAAGCATGGTTTTGTTATGGCATCTGTAAATGAATAATATTCTCAGACAGCATTATTCATTCCTAAATTTGCAAAACACTTTCTTAATTTAAAAAAAACAACTTGCAGCTGAGAAGACAGAAGAAGAAACTGGCAAAGCATAAAATAAAGCAAGAAGGTAAAATACATGGTTGCTATTTACAGTTGAATGTAGATTCTGCCTTTACAGTAGCTGCTAAGTGGGGAAAATAGCTTTAGTTTAGGAAATGCCTGCTTTGCCCACACCTTGTTTCTCCCTGTGGAAAGGAAGGACAAGTTTCAGACAAAGCATGCAGACATTTGGCTATGGGGAACAAAAGAAGTAATGTTGGAGATCAGGAAAGAGGCCAAAAGGAAGTAGCCTTTCTTGATATCCTCAGAGGGCCTGATAGACTGATGGGCTGCATTTAACCCCAAGATCCTAAGGTCACCCATCCCAGTAGTGACTGGTAGCAGTTCTCAAAGATTTTGGACTGGAACCTTTCCCAGCTTACACAGAGACTCCAGGGGCTGAACCTGAGATGCTGACATGTCCTATCATTTCTTCCGTTTGCATCTTGCACTGTTCTGGAATTAAATAATTTCTATGGGGCGGGGGGGGGGGTTGATAGCCTCTTTCACAAAATCTTGCTAAACAACCAACAAAACCTTTACATTACAATACTCCTGCTGCAGCTTGCAGCACCCAGTTGTCAATAGGAGTCATGGTTTCGTCATGAGATCCTACTTTTTATGGATCAGTAGCAAGGATAGAGGCAATTCATTCTCATTACCCACTTTAGAAACATTATGGAATTCAGAATGCAAACATTGACATAGCAATCCTCTCTACTTGCCATAATAATTAATAAACACTGGAGTCATGCTGGTTTTCCATCAGATACTACCACAGAAATGTTGTTCTGACCACAAAGAGCAATACTGGAAGGAATAGTAAGGGCAAGACAAACAGTCTACTCCATAGTTGTGGAGTTCCTAGGGTGATATGCATCACATGAATGTATATGGTGCATAATCAAATTACTGACTCCAGATGATTCAGTTCGAACACAACTCTGCATACCCACCAAAAAACAAAAACAAAATATGTTTTCTGAAACATAGCATAGGTTGAGTTTAGCTATCAGCAAATGTGATAGAGTTCAGATAACATTAATGTGCACTAAACAAGTTGAGTAGGTATAGCCTAAATCTTGTGTATCAAAGAACACATAGTAAATAGTTGCAGTTCCAGAGTCACTGAGGTCTATTTCTTATAGTCTCCCTATATGCCTTCTAGGACATTACAAAATAAAGGATCTAAAATGAATTAGCTGCCCTCAAGATTCTTTTTTTTTAAAACTTGGCTGCAATATAGAAAGAAACCATCATAAGCACTTCAGACCACAATTTGCTGGAATTTGGATTATGCTTGAATGGAGCATTCATTCATTAGGAGTCAGTGCAGTTGGGCTTCTGCCTGCCACACCACTTTCATGCTAAGTGCACCATGGCTTATATAGATCTGAATCAAGGGTAAGCAGTTGAATCCAGCATCAGGGCTGGGTTCAAGTCCCCTGTATATTCCTGCAGAATAGGCAAAGAAAGGTGCAGCACACCACTTCTTAGGACAGAAACATCCATTGGATGAAGCAGGGTTGCATCTGCAAGACCTTCCATTAGAGAAACCACAAACTTTTCTTGCTGGGTTCAATGCCGTTCAACTTTTCTAAAGGGGAACGGCATGGAGAGGTGCTAACAGATGTTCCAGCTGGAAACTGTACTTGAGTACTGACCAGTGCTCAAAGGAGAACCACACTTACTGTGCCCAGGCCCGCAACTAGGGTCTGTGTCACCTGGGGCAAACATGGATTCCGTGCTCACCCACCCCATTCAGTGTACAAATACTATTTTGTCATTTTGGCACCCCTCCCACCAGCACGGCGCCTGGGGCACATGCCCTGCTTGCCCTCCCGCCCCCAGTTGTGGCCCTGACTGTGCCCCATAAGAGAAGCTGCAATTGCAGCTTTTGCTCTAGTGATGGGGAGGAGTTTTAGGACACAACCTTACATGAAAACATGCAGGTTGCACAGGCCATCCTGGTGGGCTTGATTAAGCTTGGTGGCTCAAGTTTCCACTCCTCCAGTTTAAATGGAAATCCTTAAAAGGTTTTCCCCAATGCTGTTCCTTTGAAAGCCTGGGATATATGAGTCATGCTTTGATGTAAAATGTCTTAGCGCAAGGAAATTCCTCTCCATATAGAAACAGATGACAAAACTTATCAATATTGTATGTAACTGGCATGCACTTGAAAAACACTTGATGACTCAACATTGATGGTGCCCTAGTGGGTTTGCTTCGGATATGTGGCATGCTTATTTTCATTGCATGTAGGCTTTCAAAATGCAAATTCACCTGATTAAGATGGCAGCATTTTGGGAAAAACAGGAGCTTGCCTACTTTATTGTTACATTTTCACATATTGTGTTTTATGAGACACTTAGATTTTTTGGCAAGCTGTTCTGTTTTGGAAGATGCTATTACAAAAGAATAAAACATTGCCTGATTTAGAAGGCAGCATTGTTCATTTTATAAGGTTTGATCCTTGTGAATTTAAGGTTATGAAAACAATTAACATAAAAAATGTTTTGAGGTTAAAAGGCAAACTTTTATTTGGGGTGGGGGGATCATTTTGCAAAACTAGATGTCAGTCAGCTCTTTAAGTAGCCAGCTCTTGTAGAAAGAAAGGATATGAGAAATTCTCATGTTCTCAGCCCACATTAATTGACTCATTCAGATCAAATCACCTCCTTCCCACTTCCTAGAATGACCATATTTTTATTGCTCCTACTTTTGTCAGTCCATACAACATGATATACAACAAGCTATTTGAGAGAAGGTGTAGTTGATTGGCTGAGAAACTAAGGTAGTCTTTTCAACTCCCAGAATTCCACCTGCATGATTCAGTTTATCTCTGCCATGAACTTACTAGGTAGTCCTAGACAAGTAACTTCTTCTTTATCAGGTTCTATCCCTCCATTTGAAATGTGCAAATATCTTACAGGAATGCTAGAGGACAACAACTGGATGGCATACATGGAGTACTTTTGAATAATTGAGACTTGGGCTGAGGAACAGGAGCATATCGGAGAGATGCTTCCGGAAGATGTTTAAGAATCTTCTGGCTTTCTTCTTCCTTCTCCTTTTAATAGCTTCCCCTCCCAGGATGAATTTCAAACTGGCATAAATCTATAATTTAGTTCTAGATTACAAAAGATCAATGTCATCTTAAAGACCAGTAATGTGCTGTGACATAAGCTTTTGTGGAATTAAGCCCACCTCATCAGATGCCCAACTGGGCTGGACTTCCGGTGAGGAATGTTAAAAAGGTTGTCAGTTTAGGTATTCACATTTTCATCTGTGGACAACGGAATCTTTTTAATGTTTGCTGATCATGATAATGACTTGAAGGACTGCCAGGCCTGCAACTGGGATCTGTGTCACCTGGGGCAAACATGGATTCTGCGCCCCCCCATGGGTTGGTGAGGGAGGTGTTAGCAAGTTATATTATTCTATTGTACATTAAATTAACAAAACATTCAGTATACAAATACTATTTTGTCATTTTGGCACCTGCCCCCCCAGGCACGACGCCCAGGGCACATGCTCTGCTTGCCCCCCATGCCCAGTTGCAGACCTGAGGACTGCTGTTTAAATCAATTCCTACCTAGTTTTTTTTCCCCACTTGTTTTTCTTGAAAGAGGGACAAGCCTTTTGTGCTACAGATGAAAAAGACAGATGCTCTACCTTAAGATGCTTTTTATGCAAAATGCTATTTGATTAATCCCTAGCATCTTCTGGTAAAGTTGGGAAAGACTTTGGTCTAAAGACCTCAGGAGCTGACCAGAAGGCTCCATCAAACATTATATGAGCAGAGTTACATTCATACATCCTTCCAGGGAGTGGAATTCTCTGCACAGAGACCCTGGCAAGCATAGTGGGCTCCAAACAAAATGGGAGACATACAGTAGGGTAGTGAAACAAAAACATGACGCTACAAAAATGAGAGTATCTCATTCAAATGTTTGCTCCAGCCATTCCAGCCCTATTTATTCTGACTAGCAGTAGTTCTGCAATGCAATCCAGTCTTTTCTGCCACCTGTTCCCTGAAGGTCTCCATGCAACAGCCCCATGATCTTGGAAAAAGATGCAGACAGGTGTTCCTGCACTTTCTGAAACAACTCTCCTGAGCTGAAACCCAAGCATGGCAGAGCTTTTGAATGCCCTACAGCTTTGATAATATGTATTCTTAAACATTAGTCTCATTCTTCAGGATACAGAGCTTTGATTTACAGTCGCTTCTCTGGAGCATTCAGCATGTGCAGTGTGCAAAATTATCTATAGAAATAAGCCCTGTTAAATTCAATGGGATTGATTTCCAGATAAGTGAATATAGATTGCAGCCTTAATCTCAATGGGGCTCGGTTTTCAGTAAACATGTTTAGATTCAAAGTACACGTCTTCATATTAACGCATAGTAAAATTGTGAATGAGAACTATTTCTTCCTCCTCCTCCTCCTCCTCCTCCTCCTCCTAATGTTAAAATGCCTTGTTCTAATGTTGAACCCTCTGTGGAACTGCACATATTAATCTGAACAAAATATGCGGCCTTCTCCTCTGGCTTGAATTTAGAGCCACGTTTTCCTCAGCCACAGTCTCTGGCAATTGGCTATCTTAGCTGGGAAAACAAGGTCAACTGGAAGCCACTAGATTGTGGTAAGTACCACTGCCTGTTACATCACCTTGAAACCTTCTCAGGTACTTTCAGATTTTTGTTTTTTGTTTTTTAAATGCATGTTAAAAGAGCAAGGTGTTTTTGAAATGATGGCCAGCTTGCATATTTGCTCATTTAGACACATAAGTTATGTTGGGAGGGAAACAAGGTGGGCATCTCACTTGACATTCTGGGAGGAAAGACAGAATGGGCCATCAGCATTTGATCTGTCCATCTATCCTTTGAGGAGGGAAGGTGGGGAAAGCCAAGGGTGTCCAAAGCAGGAAAACCTGCACCTTAAACCCACATCTGGTTACACACTGATGTAACCCAGCTTTGGCTTTCTGTGCAGATATGACTAAAGCATCATAGCTTCTCTTTTCCTAGATAACACTTACTGTGCTTACCTGGGAAACTGAAAGGGCTTTAGAGAAGCTGAGAGACCATGCAGTAAATA
This sequence comes from Candoia aspera, assembly GCF_035149785.1. Lineage (NCBI taxonomy): Eukaryota > Metazoa > Chordata > Lepidosauria > Squamata > Candoiidae > Candoia > Candoia aspera. The sequence continues at coordinate 137,396,977 of NC_086153.1, read as the reverse complement.
ATACATAGGCTTAAAGCATGACTTCAGCTGCCCCTCTTCCTGGTTCACATTTTGTTGAATAAATGATTTATAGCATGTCTGTGAAGGCAGTCCCTTTTGGAGGTGATGTCATTCTCCTCATTTATTGCAGATGTGATACTCCAGGGTAGAGTGGAAGGAAAGTCGGGGATGCTGTTTGCATTTGCAGCACTGAACTCTGCTTCACTGATCTCTTCACTGCTATTGTGTTCAACACCTGAATTGTTCACAGACATTTAGCCCTGGTAGACTTGAAGAAAAGTCAAATACTCCTGGTCAGGAAAAGGCAGGGATGCATAGCTGTCTGAAGAGTCTTTTGTGACATTAAAAAATATATATATTTGTAAGGCTATTGGCTCATGTCATGTATGCAGTGGCTTTCCCAAATGCCTTTCCTCACTAGGCAGGGATGCAATGAGACACCATAAAAAAAAGAGGGGTTGTTGCCATATTAGTGTCTGTAACACCTGATTCAGATATAATGCTGAGCCACAAAGTCGTTGGTTTACATGAGGACAAGATGCAAAGTCACCCTTTATGTGAAACATCCCTTCCTTTGCATCCTCTGAGGCTCCCTGCATGGGGAGAGGATCTTGCCATTCTCCAGGTCTTCTCAAGGTTAGGGATGGAATAGCGTAGGATGCAATTGTTTTGCCAGGAGTTTAAGAAGAGACCAATAGACTAAAATTTGTTTACCTGCTCTGCATTCCTAAGCCATTTCTCCCTCTAACAAATAAACAGTTGTGTAGAGTTTGCTCTTAGTTTTTATTAGGTGTTGGTTAGCAAGATTCAGCAAAGACTCTGAGTAGAATTGCTTGGTGAAACTTGCAATTGTTATGGCAACTTTCTGCATGGGAATCCAGAATCCATCAGAAACATCAGTGCAGAATAGGTCAAGAAAAGAAACAGCCAAATATTCGATTGGCGTTTTAGTGCTACAGCATCTGATAATGTGCAGGGCAATAACTGGATTTCTTTATTGAATAAAGATGCAAACCAATTTTTATACCCAGTTTTTATTCCTAATAAGTTTTAATCAATGTATGTGTGTTAATTGGGTAAAGGGAAAAATGGTCTATCTTTCATTTTCACAAATATGCCCTATCAGCATAGAGCAGTCTTTCCCATTGGCATCTTACCAACATTCCTGGTGTTGGGACTGCAAGTCCCAAAATTCTTAGCCTGAGGACATGTTGCCAGGGAATTCAGGGAACTGAAATCCTAGCACATGGGTTAGAACAAAGAAAACAAAACTATATCAAGCTACATTAGATATTCCTATTTCTTTCTCTTTTTAAAATATAAAAAAAATCTTGTAATCCTTTTTTTTAAATCAAAGTTACATATGTTACATTGTCTATAGCAACAGTTGACTCCAATTCTCTTGGAGATAAAATATCACAATATTACTGTGAAATATTGCCTCTAAAGAATATTTAAATCAGTCTCATATAAAGGGAATTCAGATAACGCGTAACAAATAATTCTTACCTCCAAAATCGCAACTTCAGAGCCCAAAGCTGGACTCATATCTCTCCATCAAACAATGCAGTTCCAGTACAATTTGATGGAAGGAAACAAAGCTCTCCTGGGCCCTAGGATGCTGCAGGGGCAGCTTACTCTCGAAGGTAGAAGTTTTATAGTGTAGCATTTTCCTTAATTTTGTCACTGATGTCCACTGCATTATTCAAGAGTAAATGGCTTCTGATATGCTGACTGGGACCGAAATTTACTAAAAGCCATGTAAACTTTAATTCTTGGAGTTCTGTCTAGCCTCAGCATTGTTACTGGGCAGTGAGCAGGTGATTAGCTTTAACCATCTGGTATCAGTCCACACATGCACAAACGAGGCACAGCGGATGAACACAGTCTTCCATTCTCTCTGGCTGGAGCGAGGAATTTCAGGACTGCTGAATTGATCTGACTGAATCTGATTTGGACCCAGTAAGGTTGCTAATAGAGCCTCGTGGGGTGCAGAGCAGTAGGCGGCAGTATTGCAACCGAAACTCTCCCCATGACCCGAGTTTGATCCCAGCGGAAGCTGGATTCTCGGGGGGTAGCCAGCTCGGGTCGACTCAGCCTTCCAGCCTTCCGAGGTTGAGGTTGGTAAAATGAGTACCCAGTTTGCTTGGGAAGGTGACGACTGGGGAAGGCAAAGGCAAACCACCCCACTATAGGCTGCCAAGAAAACATCATGAAAAAGGTGTCCCCCCAAAGGGTCAGACATGACTCGGTGCTTGCACAGGGGACCTTTCACCTTTCACAAGGTTGCTAATTTCTTTCTGGTTCCACTCCATTTTTTTTTTACTGCTGTCAAAGGAAAATTTTTCTGATGTGAAGTGATAGAAAACTGCATTCTACACAGTGGGGGTACTCTGAAGTCAAATGAGCAAATCCAGTAAAAAAATTAGTAACCCCGAATGAAGAAGATGTGGTGGGGGTTTAAAATAAAAAGGAAGATAACTCTATGAAAAACAGTTTGGGTAGAATTGCCGTATCTGGCCTGCCGAAATCTAGGCAACTACCGAATGGCAGCAAAGATACAGAAAACTTGTTTTGCTCTCATCTAATGGTTGCCTAGATTTTTGCAGCCCAGTTATGGTAATCCTAACCTTAAACAGTCACTTAAACAGTTTCCAAAAAGGCTTTGCAATGAGACAAAGAAGGATAAGGCAGTGGGAAGCTTTTATCGATAGCATATTCTTTGTTGTCAGTCTTAAAGACAGCAGTATCTCTCCCTTCCCGGCTCACAGGAACCCTTTCTGTGTGCTGAAACTCAAGTTTTCCTCCAGCTTGATGACTGATCTTACAAATGCTTCAATAAAACAGCAGTGCACCAGACAATCTAGACATTGGATTAAATGGTTTATTTATTATTTATTTTATTTATTTTCTATCCCGCATTTATTATTTTTTTATAAATAACTTATGGAAGAGAATATGATTTTTTTTCATTAATTTCAACATGGGATAGGGCAACCCTGCTGTGTTTCAGGCCTCTTCTGTTCATTATCCCAAATCAGGCCTTCCTTCTACCTGGTGGCACCAGCGAACGTCTGCAAAGAGTGCCCTTGCTCAAGCCTCTTATTTTCTCAATATTTCTATGGATGCTTCATATACTGAACAAGTACACCAATCCAGCAACAATTAAAACTTACAGTGGCTTTACTACGTCACCACCTTATCATAATGTCTTCACAAATTAGGACCAGAATACTGCAGATTATCTGTGAAAATCCATGTTGGGAATGTTTACCTGGCTACATTAAAATACAGATTCAAGAACCCAAGTTAGCATTTCTTGTTTTCAACAACTGATGCAACATCCTATCCAACAATTACTCTGGAGATTAATGTGAGATTTTGGAACAGTAATAAATGCTGTCTAATACTCAGTACTTCTGGCAGGAAGGTAAAAAGGTTGCTTCAGAACTGAAAAGGGAAAACTCCAGTGTCTGGAAGATATCAAGGCACTGATTAATCTTCAACAATGATGTTTATTTTAAGGGTTGTTGGAAGCGTCTTAGCACCTTTTTTCACATGTATGCAATAGGTATTGAATCAGAATTTAAAGACATATGTATTTCTTGAAATCTTTTTTTCCTATGCACATCCGTTATAAAACAATTGAGGCACTATGGATACTATCGTATTTTTTTGCCTCGTTGGGTCATACTTGGATACTTGAAGGTCTTTTCACAGGTTTGAGTGGCTGGCTATAAGCAAAGAAATAAATATATAATGATTCACTCCCAAGCCTCCTTCATAAGCAATAACCACATCCCTTATACACATTAATGAAAATCTCTGATCCTATCATTGTCAGATACACCAATAATTATTACTATTGATCTATTATTTTATTTCCATATTTTCCCCTGATAACAGCTAGGCACAATTGTTCCAGTACCTGATAAAAACAGATCATCCCTCCAAGGACTCATTCTTGTGAAACTCAGAGAAATATTGCAACTCTCCAACACTCCTTAGGAGGGAAAAGAGGTGCTGGAAGGATGTAATTTTTCAGACAGAGAAGCTGTGCACAAGACTTGGATCAAGCATCACCTTTGCCCATGGTTTGCTGAATGAACCGTGTTTGGCTGGCTTTGCGCACTGTGCTAAGCCAAAAACTATTGTTTACAACCAACAGTGGCTCAATTCATACATCATGGTAGCTTAAAACCAAATGTGCCACACTGTATCTTAGCACAGTGAATTAACCTAGCCTCTGTATCTGGCATTAGCTCTTTCTGCATTAATTTTATGCTCCAAATACCTATCAGCTGCTCAAAGGCTCTGTGGACAAGCTATAAGAAGACTCTACAGATGTGAAATGAGAAAGATATGGAGGATGGGACTTAATTCAGCTATCTCCTAAACTTCTCTGTTCTGTTATGCAAATTGTTTTTTAAATGCCATCAGATTTTTGTGACAGGTTGTCAGGACATAAAGCATTTTGAGACATATAAATAAATAAATAAATCTCAAAATGCTTTATATTATATACATACATACATATATAAAATAGTATATATGTGTATATATGTGTATGTGTGTGTGTATATATATATATACACACACACACATACACACACACACAATTTCATTAGAGTGGTCAGTTTAAAATGTTGGCATTAATCATACAATCCCTGGACATTTGGGGCTTGGGTTATTTAAGGGATGGTTTATATCAGTCTCTAGATCTAAGCCTGACCTGCTTTTTAATACACCATTAAGAGTCATAATGGCAACTAGTCTTCATCTTAGGACAGCAAATTAAGAGTATCAAACAGGCAGTGCCCAGCACATACAACTCTGTCCTCCATCTCCTAAATATATCTCCCCATTCTGTCATCTGAGGCATCTGCCTCACTTTGCCCATTAGTCCAGATGGCCTCAGCATTAGTTTACATTTAAATAGACTTAAATAGTTAGTTACCAGGAAAGTTAACAATGATGCAAACTTTATATATAAGCAAGCAGTTTGTGTATATGGAATTTTATCTCCTTGGTAATACATGTGGGAATATACAATGAGAAAGCATAATTAAAGATTTTGGGTAGCCAAGCTACAAACAGTGTAAACGGGCTGTGTTAATTGTGTGGTTTGAAATCTCTACAATATAACACAATAATTTATATAAAACCATATTTAATATACAACAAACTTCCACCACATAAACACATTTTATAAACATATTATAATTCCAATTACAGATTTTCATAAAAACATTTTCATATCAAGAATCTTAATACAGAATGATTTATTTCTATGTCAAAATACATTTACAGTGTAAATTGTCTGTAGAAAAAAGACACAGAGAAATGGAGTTTGCTGGTATTTAATTCAAGAGTAGAAACTTCTCTTATTTCTTTATTTCATGTTCAGTTTTAAAACATCACCTGAAATGATGAACCCAAGATACTTTGCTTTTATCCAAAGCAGAAAAAGCAGAAAAGCAGGAAAAACAAATCATATTTGCCTTGTTTTCAGGGCATCACACATGGGCACAGAATCGCACTTTGCCAAGGCTGTTCTAGCTAGGCCATGAGTCATGCTTGCTTGGAAAGACACTCCATTTTGAGTGACTGAGAAATCTGAGCCCTTACTTTGTTATATACATAAAATACAAAACTTAGTGAAGGAAAAAATCCACATAAAAACACATATAAAGATTGATCATACAATTTTATTAGACTTATGTCAATGTGTTCTTTTATTTGATATTATTTCCCAATGGAGAAAAAAGAAAAAGAGAGAAGAGACATTGGAGTGGACTGTTTTCAACCCTGAGCGTTTTAACACTGCATATCAAGTACTGTAGTAAAGAAGCTGGTTAAGAATGTAGCACACTAGCACAAGTGAATGATATTAATCCTCTAGGTGATCAGGTCTTTACAAAAAAAACAAAACATAGTTTTCAATAAATAATGCTTAACTGTACAACTTTGATACAGCAATGTCATACACTGTTTTGACACATACTAAACTCTGCATGCTATATAGTCTACTAGAAGACAAAACTCTGCCATGCATTTTCTTTTTTCCTAGTGCTAGAAAACACTTTTGTCCTCCAGTGCATTGCCTCAAGCAAACCTTACTCTCCTCTTTCCCCCCTTCTCACAGAAATAGGCCTGTACACTGGCATGCAAAAACCATCAAGAAGGTCTCCCCCCCACTATCATCATCATTCAGACTTCTAAACAAGGATATTTTTCAGCTTTCCTCTCCTCCCCTTATCTAGAGTGGCTGTGAAAAACTACTTTTCAAGTGGCCTTTGAAAACTCTTTTGCCTTATTTTGAAATTACACATTTTTAAGTGTCAAGCTGAAAAAAAAAACCTGCTCCAAAGACATTCAATTTACTCCACCTGTGGCCTTCATGCAACATCACATAAAGGTTGTAACCACCAAGATTCCCACACTGATGCAAAAGGCCTCCAAACTAAAACAGTCCAACAGAAAAAAGTGAAGACATTTTTTTAAAAAAAGAAGCATCACAGCATTGTAGACTCCAGACTTCCAATGTACTACAAGATCAAAAACCAGAAGTTGCAAAAAAAATTGATAATGGTGCTAATGTTCCTGATAAAATCAGGAGATGAGACAAACTGGGTTTGAAGGTAAGCAGGAAGATGGAAAGAAAATTAAACAATGAGACTGAGAATTCCTGGATTAGAATTTATTATACCATCACATTAAAAAAAAAAGTATTTCCAACCTTGTTGGAAAAGCAGTGGATTCACTCCTATTGATATGTTTAGATGTTCCACTGAGATGAATAGGATGTACCGGCAGGTAAATATTATAAAATTAGTACATCCTAATTTCTTAAAAGCGTAATTTCCCAGAGAGCCTAATTCAAGTATGGCCCTTTAATTCACAGCAGGGAAGTCTGGATATGAAAAAGGTGTGTGATGACTTAATAAAGACAGGGAACTCCATTTTCAAACTTCCAGGTTGTCTATGTGTCCATGAGAACCACCAGCCCCATAATGAACTAGGAGTAGCTTTTATTCATAGAAGTCAGTCCTGTAAAAATGTTGTCCATCATCGTTTCTTAGATGTTGCAATAATTCTAGCTTTGCACTGGCATACCTATTGGGACTTTCTAGGAGAATCAATACCCAATTACAGTATTACTTTTATACATGAAATATTATGGACTTTTATTTCCCTTTTGTAAGTCATTCTACACTTTCTGCACATTTGTGCTTTATACTGAATATAAAAATAGGCTTTTTAAACTCTGTTCACGTTTAAACTCACTAAAAAACTACTTGCTTGTGAAATTCTCTTAAAAATTCACTGCATCCATGAGGGGAGGGTAAAAATCAAGTAGGCAGTTAATTGCTATAGGTAGTGTGTGGAAAGGAGGGGGGAAATCCCCATCAATGTATATGTGTGTGGAGGGAGATAACATTTGGGGGTGAAAAATAAGAAGAGATTAATGTAAGGAAACTCTCCTTATCTCTTGCAACTATTCAGGAGCAAGGGAATGAGGCTGTGGGAAAAGAAATCTTTCAACTTATTGGAGAATCAAGGCCCAACTTTAAAATGCTGAAAAATGCAAATTAGATTCAAACAAAGTTCATCTAAGAAGTGCAGGATGAGGATCGTACCAGGCCATAGAAGAAGAATACGTGATAAAGGTGGAGATATAGAACCGAGAGTTCTGTAGATTAAACTACCAAAGACTGATACAAGTTCTTAGTATCTGATTCTAATTTCACATTCAATAGTGATTGGAATAATTACAGTTTTATAACCAATTTACATTGGCATGAATGGCCATTAAGGCCACATAGGTTCAAATCACTTTCTGTAGACACTACACTAGGAAAAAGTTACCTTTTGCATGTATGGACATCTATATTTAGAGTAAATACAATTTTAAAAGACATTTTCATCAATCTATTTAATCTGTCATATATATTGCCCTTAAAGAATTAAACTTTTTTTTTAATTAGATCTTCTAACATTAGATAGGAAGTAGCCAGAAGGAAAGATACAAACTGGATTTCACCTTCCAAAAAGTGTCTTTAAAAAATCTTAGGTTGCTTTTTGAAATGTTATTCTATACGGATTAGGATATTTTCATATATTAAAAGCTGACAATCTTTAAAACATTTTCTTATGCCCTTCAACAATGCATCTCCTCACCCAAGGAGATGAAAAGTGCTGAGGAAGAGGAGGAGACAGACAATGCAACAGCCCAAGGAATAAATCTATTTTATAATAGTCTGCCTAAATGCACATGTGCAATTACAAGGAAGAGTTATGAGCGTGTATGTTATGGTGAGAGCACGCATACAATGCAATATTCAGTGATTTTACTCAGAAGTAGGCTTCATGATTTGAGTGTGACTTTTTAGTAAATGTACTTAGGACTGCAACCCTGAATTCAGGACCACAGTCCATAGTCTATCAGTTTGAGGTTTACTAACAGTAGGACTTATCTCCTACTTACAACAGGAAAAAAAAATGGATTTTCACTAGACCTAATGTTTTGGTTTCCACATTTTTTAAAAAAAAGATATCTATCCAAATTGACCAATTTTAAAACTTTCCAGATTGAATGTACATTCCCCTTCCTTGTATATTGCACATTCTTAAATCTTACATAGTATTGTGTTGTCCCTTTTCCAAATCATTACATGACTAATTTCAAATCCAGCTTTTAGAAATATATTCAGCTTCCCATGTCACTAAAAGTAAATGTTCTGCTTAGTTTCGGTATATCTTATTTAGATGAGTTACACCCTTGTATCTTCACATAATAAGCATGACAAGGGGGTTAAAATATAGTTCCTGCAATCAATCCAGGCAGCTCCATAATTAAGGCAGACAGAGCTCCCCAATCGTTCAGCGTACACATATCCCTTTCTACTATCATTTTCATGAATTAGAGGAGCTGTGAGACTAGCTCAAAGAATAAAAATATTTTGGCTTAATGTAGTTAACAAAGATTAGAATTTTTTACCATGGCCAGTCCACAAACCTGGTGGTATTCAACTGCTAAAGAACAATCATCAGACTGCAGGGCACAGTTCTTTGCCTCTTTTTCTCTCAGATAGTCCAATGAATTGTTTTAAAATATGTGTAAAGTCGTCAATAATTTAAGAGACCAAAAAAGAAAAACCTAAAATCCCAAGATTTGAGTTTTATTAGACCATTCCTAGCCAAATATATGTTGTGTGTTATACTAGGTTCTGCCCTAAAAGTTTTTTTTATCATGCCTTAACACAATGCAAAGACATAGACTGAAGTTTTGAGGTACACCATAATTTTTTAATCAAACAAAGCTTTAAACCAAACTTCTTTTAAAAAATAAAACAAAATAGGCCATAATCTTGGCTTGAAGAGATAATATTTAAGCACTTTATTACCAGTTTAAATAACTAATTTAAAAATTGATCTCTCACCAAAGTTTTCTTTTGACCAACAATCTATATTTTAAAGGTTTTATTCTATTTATATCATACAACTATGTACGTAGGCCAGTCCATCTTCAGCCAGCCTGGAAGCCTTTTAGCAGTGATTCCCAAAGTTAGCAGCTCAGTGAATTGCCCCTGTTAAATATCATCAACCCAATTCTAACACTGTTTACAGAAAAATAAGCTCTACTGATTTCAACAGGACTTTCAAGTACAGTAAATATAATCACATGTAATTACTTGAAAGTAAAAATAAACTGATCAGAGTTTCATGGAATATGGTCCTACATAATCACACTTTCTTGAGACCACATTGCATGGAACTCCAATCTCTTATTTTTGAATAATCATAGTTAGGACTGGTTGGATGATTTATTCACTATACTGAGAACTGTACAATTGAGTTATTACTTATTTAAAATAAGTGGATGGCCTTCCATAGCTTATCACAAGTTATTCTTGTGACTAAATCTAGTTATAATCTTAATTTCCCCACTAAAGTTTAAGACTGAAATATTGTATTTAAACAAACAAAAAAATTCACACCCCACCCCCCCAAGTATCTGCAACAGTTCAGCTCCCTTTCCCACTTCCTGCGCCTGTGGCCCAGGTCTCAGTAAAGGAAAACAGAGCCTGTTTCACTGGTAAAAGGACTCCCAGTTGCTCTGGGGCTGAGCAAGATGCAGCCTTCCCCTGGGCAGAGCATCTTTTATAACTACATAGAGCTCTTGCTCAGTTTCCGGAAAAGAGAAAGCAGAGTCACTGGAAGGAAACCACTGCGCCCCAAAGATGAGGGCCAATAATATTCCCAGGGCGCAATAAAATTTCATCTTAAAAAGAAAATAAAGCGGCGGTAGAGGTGGGATGAAGAAAAGCAGTCCATCCGAGCTACCTATAACACGCCCCTTTCTCCCAGTCTGTTCTGTAAAAATCAATTCAAAGGCTCCTGGCTAAAATGTAGGTGGGGGAAGGGATGAGACGGAAAGCTGCCTCTATGAAAAATGAGAAAAGCCATCAGCCGCCCTCCTCCTCCCGCTGCGAAGGTACCTCCCTTCACACATAAGGCGGAGGGGGAGGAGAGGAGGATGCTCACGCGGCCGTCTCCAAGCCAAGAATCCTCTGCGCGCGCGCGCGCGCGCACACACACCCCGCGCACGGCTCAGCCTTCCCAGCGCCCGCGCGCCTCTCGGTGACCCGCAGTTTTCGAAGTCGGATGGAGACGAGAAAGAGCCCGGCTCTCCAGGAATTGAGCCAACGGTTACTGGTGCTGCGGCTCAATGGTTGTGTTGAGGGAATGGAAACCTTTTTCGCCTTTCCAAGAATATTAAAACGCCGCGCGCGCGCACACACACCCACACGTCTTCCGCCACATTTTATTCACGCCAAGCTTCTTCAGTAATCTTGGGGTTGAAACTAGCGAGCAGGACCCTCTACACGCGCGCGCGCACACACATTCCCTTCCTCATTCAGTCCCTTCCCTTCGCTCTTCAACCGCGCGTTCCTGAGACGGTAGCTGAGGAGGCCTCGGCAGATTCTAAGCCAAACTAAGCGCCTGCCACACATGGTCAAGGCACGCCCCCTTGCAAAGCTCGAGGCTGGTGGCGAGCACACCCTGCATGAAAGAGACACCTTCCCTCCGCTCCCTCCCCTGGCTAAGGAGAGCGCACCAAGGTCCCTTCTGCCAGACAGAGAAACGGCTGGGGTGGCGGGGCGGGAGAGACTCCCCTTTCCCAAACAACACCATCCTGCCCCCAAAGAAGCCTTGCTTGGCGCCGGTGAGAAAGATAACCTAGTCCAAAAGAACAAGGTCTAAGACTGTAAAAACTGAAGCTGAAGATGTTGCCTAGTCTGGCAATGAAACGTCTGCAAGAAAACAACAAAGCTCAGAGAGCACCAAGGACTCCGCGGTAAAAACACTTGGCTAAACCTTTAGCTTCAGCTGTATCCGCGTGCGCGCCCGCACCCACAGACCGAGCGAGCCTGAAGGTGACCCAACCCCGCCCCCACCAGCTCCCCACATCCAGCCGAGGTTGCTGCCACAAATCCCTCCGTCGCCAAATCATGCTGGGTCCCAACCCTGGCATCCTTGCTCGTTTGGCACCCTCCTCTCAGAATGAAGGACCAATATGTACAGCCCTGGAACACGCAGGAACTCTTTCTCGCCCTTTATCCCGCCATTTTGCCCCAATAGCCTCTTCCTACACACCACGCCGCCCACCTAACCGAAGATGGGGGAGAGCACATCACAGGGGAGAGAAAGGGAAGGGGTATTTTAAAAAAAGAGAGATCAGCCCTTTAAATCTACCTACCCTTTTCTCCCCACTCCCCCTCCCCGCCCTCCACATAGTCTCAGCTAAGGCTCCTCCAAGGGTGAGGGAAGGCTTGGATACATGGCATATCCAGCGGCGTTTCTTCTATAGAGGCTACCATCGAATCGAGTTTCTATCAGTTCCAGCTGATTTATTAAAACTGTCAAGATACAGACTTTCAGCATTAAAAAAAACAGGCAATGTTGTTGACAGTGCACAAGTCTGTTATGTTGCCATCCTTTGCTACGAAATATGCAGATGGTCTGTACTTGTAAGAATCATATTGCACAAAATGAGAAACTTTTCTTTTACTATGTGCCTTTCTTTTTCCCATTTCATTTTTTTTTAAATTTTCACTAAAAAAAAAGTCGAGAATCCAGTTTCATACCTTCCATCTGGGCCCCCATTCACATATCACAGCATATGAGATACATAAATTCCTACTATAGTACAGTACATATACAATCTTTTAAACTAAGATAACAGCTCTGAGGTCTATATCACCATTTTCAATAAATCTTTACCTACAAATATTGAACAAATCTGAACTATAGCTGTACAAAAAAGTGTTTTGTTTCTTGTTTTTTTTTAAACCACAAGGCCTTTAGATACAAGGATTTTTTTCAATCCTTTCAAAACCGGACATAAACGTACCCATATAACTTGCATGCTAAAAACAGAGGAAAAAAATAAAAAAATAAAAGGGAAGAAGTGCCTGAAAAGTCTTACTGAAAAAACACAGCAAGAATGTTCCCTTTCACTGTACAAAAATACGCCTGAAAATATATTAATTTTTTAAAAAGACTGAGGTCTGTTATGTATCAAAAATGTTTCAATACCTTTGTGTACTGAGGTCTAGGCTGTCTGGTATTCAATCAAGGAGGTATAAGGGAACAAGTTACAAAAAAAAAGTTGGCAAGTAGAAATCACATTTGTAAAACCATAAACAATTTGATCTGAAAAGTAAACTCTGATCTTAAGTCAGTTCACAGTTTTTTTTTTTGTAAGCGTTTGTACAGTCTGCATTTTTTTCAAGCTCCCTGCAGCTTTGTTAAGAATTGGATGCATAGAAGACATCAGTTTTCTCCCTCCAAACAAACAAAAACAGTTTGCAATGGTCCCTTTAAAAAAATTAAAAAATCAGAACAGTCCTTAGAAATCTTTGTAGGAGAAACAAACAAAAACAAAAATCCACAAACCCCCTTGAGTAACAGTTGTGCTGCCAAAAGACTTTTTTTTTTGCAGACCATCTTCCAGACTTCAATCACAAACTTCAAACAACGCCTTCTGAATCTTTTAACCCCCAGTCCCATTTGCCTTTTTTTTCCTTGCTGCTACTGTTGTGATTACCAATTTAAAAAAAAATCAGAAGGAAAAAAAAATCACAACTCCGGACCCGGTTTGGAACTAACTTCAAGACTTTAAAAAGAAAGAAAAGAAAAATCCAAAGACATTTTGATCATTACTTCACTTCAAAACTCCACCACGTTTAAGCGTAAATCACTAGCATCAACTTTCCATTACCGATTTTTTTCTTTTTGTTTTCTCAGTCCTTTTGATCTCTCCCTCTCTCTCTCAGCCTGTTCGCCTGCCCGTTGCTTTTTCCCCCGCTTCCTCTCTCTCCCTCCCTCCCTTGCTCGCTTCTTCAGTAAGTGAAAACCAAGTCGGAAAAGTTCGCTTCCAGCCAGTCGCCCGCGATCATCTCGCTCAGCTCCGGGGTGCAGTAATCGGGGAACTCGAAGTGGGAACCCAAGCTGCCCTCGCTGAACGAATCCAAATCCTTGTCCACGAGGGAAAGGGACAGGTTGCCCGCCGCGGAGCTCACGCCCATCTCCGAGGCGGCGTGGGTGTGCTGGGAGAAATTCAAGCTCAAGTCAAACATCAGGTCGTCCGCCTCTTCGCCGCTGCTGCTGCTGCTGCTGCTGCTGGAAGAGGAGGAGGTGGAGACGGACCGGGAGGAAGCCGGGGACAGGCTGGGCTGCTGGGCGCTCTTGGGCATGCTCTTGAAGCCGTAGTAGAGTCTGCTGGCGGCGGCGGCGCCGTGCGGGGCAGCGCCGCCCCTCACTTCTTCGTACAGGCTGGCCCCCTCGGTGGACTCCGCCGAGGAGCTCAAGGTGGGGCTGGCCGGAACTTTGGCTACGCTGTACCGCCTCAGCTGCTGCTGCTGCTGCTGCTGCTGCTGCTGTTGCTGCTGCTGCTGCTGCTGTTGCTGCTGCTGCTGGTGGTGGTCCTCGTCCTCCTCCTCGTCCTCCTCCTCCTGCTTGATCCGCAGCGGCAGGTCGTCGTCGTCGTCGTCCTCCTCCTCCTCCTCGTCCATGAAGACGCACTTGATCGTCTTGCTGCTCACCTTCAGCGCCCCGAACTGGTGGTAATCCTCTCCCCCGTAGTCGCCCGGGTGGGGAGCCAGTTTCGTCCCGGCCTTTGGGGGAGACGAGGAGGAGGAGGAGGACGAGGAAGAGGTGGAGGAGGTTTTCCCTTTGCTGCATTTCTTACTGGAGCCTTTGGCGCTCTTGCCGCCGACGCCGTTGCTGCTGCCGGTGCTGGTGGGTGTGTTTTTCTCCGGGCTGTGGTTGGCGCTGGGTTTGGCAGATGGGTCTATTTTGGGCTTTTTCCTCGGCCTGTATTTGTAATCTGGATAATCGGCCATGTGTTTAAGGCGCAGCCTCTCGGCTTCACGGATGAACGGGATCTTTTCGCTGTCCTTGAGCATTTTCCACCGCTTGCCCAGACGTTTGGAGATCTCGGCGTTATGCATGTCCGGCGACTGCTCCATGATTTTTCTCCGCTCAATCTTGGACCACACCATGAAGGCGTTCATCGGTCTCTTGATGTGCCCCGAGGCCGTTTTGCACCAATCCGGATCGCTCTCGTCCAGCGCCACTGGGCTGCACGCCATAAACTCCCCTTCTTCGGTATCCATCGCTTCTCTGGGCAGGTTGTTCTCCGATTCTGGACTTTCCGCTTGCTGGACCATGGTGGGAAGTATTATTTCTCTTGAGTTTCTTTGTAGTCTTTCGGATCGATTTTTTTTTTTAAAAAATACGTATTTTCCCCCCACTTTGCACCCACCGGCTGCTTGCACACCTCGTTCGGCTCGGGTGAGCGGTTGCAAGGTGAAGCCCGGCGCGCAAGTTGCAAGCTCTTTTTTTTTTTTTTCTGCTTTGAATCTCTCAGTCTCTCCGTTTCCCTCCTGACCCCTCGGACGCTGCTGGTTATCTGTCCAGCAGCGGCAGAAGCAGGACTCGCTCCGGCTCTTTCCCCTCCCCCTACAGCAGCAGCAGCAGCAGCAACAGCAGCCGCCCGGACCCAGAGATCTCGCTAGATCACACTCCCCCTTCTGCAAAAGTTGCGGGTTCTCTCCGAACTAGTTATCAGGGTTTCGTATGGGTGACATCACTCCTTCGGCTAGCCAATGGAAGCGCCGAACTCCTCCCCTCGGCTCCTCCTCTCCGCCTTTATTAAGTTCCCCCACATGTATGCACACACACCCCCTTTGCAGCGGCTCTTGGAAGGCGCGGGGTGGGGGAGATGAAGTGGAAGTGGGAAGGGGGCTGGGCTCGGCTCGGCGCTTCGTCTCCATAGCCGGAGAGGGAAGTGGGACAGAAGCGAGGGAATGGCTGGAAGAGGTCCTGAAAGCGGAGCTGGAATCGGGAGTTCACTCTCTCCTCTTTGGGCTTTCTTCGGAGGAAGGGGCCCTATGTCTGATTTGCCAGAATCTGGGAGACAGGGCAGGTGAATCCGCTGAGATTATTCCCACATTGCCTAGTGACACACTGGGTGAGCTCATGCATGTAGGAATCCACTCGCATCCTGGGCACTGTCTTCTTTTGTGCTCAGCAGCTGTAGGTGGCGCTTTAGTACCACTAGCTCACTGCATTTCATTTTGGTCAGATTATTTCTATACACCGAGACACACATGGGTGCACGCGCGCACACACACATTTTTGTCTATGTGTCCTCTGTCTTGCAGATTGTTTTATTTTCTTCCCTTTTTCTTTCCAACCCTTCCCCCTCTCCATACTCACCCTGCCAGACCTCCCATCCTACCTGATCTCACGGTAGGACTATATTTCGCCTCTTTTGCATCTGCTTTTCAAAAACCAATAGCAGGAATATAAACTGATAGATTAATATCTGTGAAACTTGTTTCAAACCACTCTTGAGGGTGTTTCTCAGGGAATACTGGTCAACCTCAAGAGGTGCAGGAGGAGGGAAGCTTGAAAATGTTCATACATGTGTCTTTCATTTGAGATAATTCAGTTGCCATTAACCACATGTATTTTACCCATGTTCATGTATTTTTACTAACCCATTCAAATACATTTTTTTTAAAAAAGCTTATTTGGTAATCCATCCTTTTTAATAAAAATGAAAAACAATCCAAAGTAAACTGGAGCGCTCTATAATTCATATTAAACATTTCAAAGTACCTTTAGCTTATCTAAGCACTGATTTTAATCAGCTTTTAATCAGGTTATGTTTTCTAAGCACATAAGGGTATGTACGTGAGGCTGGCAGTGCCAACAGGAGTGTGCTTAGGTGTACTAGACCATTTGCTTTATCAGCACTTTTCTACAAGCCATTATTCCAGTAAACATGATTAAAACTCTATTTTGTATGTCCTATACTTGCAATTAAAAGTAAAATGTACATTTCTTTTAAACTTTTCCTGCTTTGCATAAACAGCGCCCACCCATTTCTGCACATAGTTCAAGAAAGGCTCAGTTGTGTTTTAAGTGTCACAAATATAGATACAGTTATAGGATTAGGGTGTAATTACACGTTTGAAAATTAAGATATATATCTTCATCTTGAGGCTTTTTGCACCAGGACATACATGCTTATTTGGGAGTTGTACTAACAACCAAGCCAGTCCATCATCACAAAGTATCTAACTCCCAATGTCACGGATATGTTAATGGGAATGTTGTGGCATTCATTTGATAACACTATTTTACAAAGAAATAGCATCTAAGAGTATAAATCTTAGGAGATGTAATACGTTCAAGTAAATAAACACCATACAAGGAAATAAATAATATACAAATGTGTAATGGTTATTTTATTTTTGGAGAAAAATGAGTATAAGGATACATGTCATTTATTAAATGTACTTTTGCTTATGTAGTCCTTTGGTCAAAGCTAAAACAGATTTAAAAAATACCTTGCTCAAAATATGCTGAATACAGGATTACATATGAAATATATCACCTGTTCCAAAATAAGGCATAAAGATCTCCAGACAGCAGAAATGGCTACATTGCTGATGGAGTTTTTAAAGGTTAATAAAAGAACTCCAAGCAGCTAACAACAATCTTGCAAAGTAGAAGTGTGAACCCCCCCCCCAAAAAAACTTGCACATTAAGCTTAATTACATTCAGAAAAGAATTCAGTCTTCACACAGTAGTTAGATGAAGAGAAAATATCGAGATAGCTTACATTTATTCAGTAGATCTGGATACAAGTAGCTTCACAGTAGAAGGCACTTATTCATCACTGGTTCTTTGTAGACATTCTTATGGAAATAGAAATGTCTGCATGCAAGCGAGATGAAAGGATGAGAGGTGCATTCTGCAGCACCTCCTGCTTGCAGGTGTGCCCAAGAGGTAAAATGGAGATTGTTAATCCCCAAACCCAAGAAGAAGGAGGAAGTTGAAATCAGGTGACCCATGTGACATCCCACAAGCACAATAGAGATGCATTTACTAGAAAGACCCCCTTATGCTTATGAGACAATGCTGAGTTGACCCCCGATAATTCCAACAATTGCATCAGGGCTAGCTTGCTCGGTTTTATTGCAGAGCGTGAAATAGGCCACTGGCAGACACCAGTATTCCTGGGTCAACCACAATTACCCATCCACTTCCTGCCTGCTTTGCTCCAAGGTGAGGAAAATGTCTGCTCTCATTTAATTAGAATTCCTTCCCCTCAGACATAGGGAGGAAAGGAACATCTTCTGGGCTCAGTCTTTCTTCCAGAAAGAACTTCCAAGTCATTGCAGTTGCTTATTTAAGGAATGAAAGGGCAACATCGGGAGAATTTTGAATGTAGCTGTTGCTTACCTTCACTTCATACCCAATTTTCTTTTGAAATTCAAGTAGAGAGAGCATAAAGGCAAAGAAAAGAAGCTTTTCCAGTTCTAAAAGGTGTGTTCTGATTCACATTCTATATTGTGAGTGAAAAAAGTTTGTTTGACTTCGATTTTACATGTTCCAGGGAGTTTGTAAATCATTTACTTCAATCAATTAAGCATGATTAAACAAATCATGGTTTAAAGTACTGTGTGAACCAGGCCAGTATATCACTGTGGCTGAACAAGCCCTCCTTGACTAGAAACTAGATCCAGTAGTCACAAAGTAATAACCCAATAAATATCTCCATTCTGATCTGCTATTGTCCTTTTATAAAATGTTTGGACAGCTTGTAAATGAGTATCAAATGATCTAATCTGATATAATCATAGTTCTACTCTAAGACAGATTTGAAATTCTAGGACTTTGCTTTGGGGTATATCATACCTGAGATGCTTCATACCATATGCAGTGATAATCCAGCTTTCTATACAACAGAAATACTGTCTTTGGATTTGTGCCCAACCCTAGGAATAAATGAATGAATGAATACACACACACAGTGTGTGTGTGTGTATGTATGTATATATTCATACATTCATACATACATATTCATACATATATTCATATATATATATATATGTATGTATATATATATTCATACATATATACATACATACATATATGTATGTATGTATGTATATATATATATATTCCTAGGGTTGGAACATCTGCACAGATTATGGGCTAGACCGTCCCAAGTCCAGATGGGAGATTCCACAGAAGGTTGTGGAGAATGACAGGGCTAAGATCCTGTGGGACTTCCAGATCCAGACAGACAGGCAGGTACTGGCCAATCAACCGGACATCGTGGTAGTAGACAAGGACCAGAAGACAGTGGTGGTGATAGATGTAGCAGTGCCAAGTGACAGCAACATCAGGAAGAAGGAGTATGAGAAGCTGGAGAAGTACCAGCGCCTGAAGGAGGAACTAGAGAGGATGTGGAAAGTGTCCCAGTGGTGGTAGGGGCACTTGGGGCTGTGACTCCCAAGCTGGGAGAGGGGTTCCAACAGATCCCAGGAACAACATCAGAGCTCTCTGTCCAGAAAAGTGCAGTGCTAGGAACAGCCAAGATACTGTGCAGAACCCTCAAACTCCCAGGTCTCTTGTAGGGGACCCGAGGTTGCTACATAATTGCTACAGTTTGGGATAAATATAGTTTGGATGTTCAGAAAGAGAAAGTGAGCAAATGCTATCAATACGAGAGAAAAAGGCTGTATGGCTGGAAGTCCCCAATGTCCGCAGTTACATTTTTTCACCAAATGTGCTTTATTAAAGCAAAAACCATGCCAATAAAGTTGAATGTAGACTCACAAATAGCCGCCTATGCAATAGTATAGAATTTTATTGTCAAGCCGGCAAGAGGTTAATATAACTGCCTGACAGAGGAGAGTGTTTTTCAAAATTAGAAATATAATTATGTGGTTCTATCTTTTAACCTGTTATACCAAGACTTTATAAAATAGACAAGAACTATGAGTTCTTTGTTATGATAAACGTAGCCAGTGAAACATTTTTGATGTGCAACATGAAAAATATGATCACATAGCAAAGATTATTTAACAACCTACACATTCCTATATTGGCAAAAATGCTATTATCAAACCTGAGAGCCAGTTTGGTGTAGTGGTTTAAGGCACCAGGCTAGAAACTAGGAGAGCACAAGTTTTAGTCCCTCGGGCACAAAGTCAGCTGGCTGACTCTCAGCCCTAGGAAGAAGCAGGCAGGGGCAAATCACTTTGAGAAAATCTTGCCAAGAAACCTGCAGGGATTTGTCCATGCAGTCACCAGGAGTCAAGAATGACCTGAAGGCACAAAAATAAATAAATAATAAGAAAAATTAAAACTAGTTTTTGCCCCCCCCCAATATATATTCATATTCATAATTGGAGCTTTCACCTGAAATTTGTAACTAAAGTTTTGGTAATGTTTGCATTGATGTGCAAAATAATATGAACATATCCAAATACATTTTTAATTCTGAATTTCTGAGTATTGGTGGTAATCTAGTAAAACAAATCTTTTAACACATGTACAGTGACATGAGGAATATATTCAGTTGATGTTTATAGAAAATGCTGAAAATTGGCTAAACCAAAAATTAATTCTAAAATATAAACCAACTTGCAGACTAATATGGTATATTATTTCACATTTATTAATTAATCTTATCTATTGACTGTAGGTATCAGGTCATGGTTGGAGACCAGCATTAACACAAATTTTTAATTGACAGGATTGGGAAAGTTCAGCTTTCACTGGTAGCTTTGTGTGTTGACTATATCAAACTATGGAATGTGCTTCTTAAAATGGGAATCCCGGAACATTTCATTGTCCTCATGCAAAATCTATAGTGAGGTCAGGAAGCCACAGTCTGGATGGAATATAGTGAAACAGACTGGCTCCAGGTTGGCAAAGGAGTAAGACGTGACTGCATGCTCTCTCCTTATTTATTCAACCTTTATGCAAAATATATATTGAAGGCAGCTAGATTGGAAAAAGATGAGTGTGGCTTTAAACCTGGAGAGAGAATCATCAATAACCTGCACTGTGCCAATGACATAAAAATGCCTCTGATGGCTGAAAAATGCAAATGAACTACAAGCTCTAGTAAGGAAAGCCAAGGAGCACAGTGAAAAAAAAAAGGGATTAAGAATAAATATAAAGAAGACCAATCTAATGACAGCCACCAGACTTAGAATTGAAAATGAAGACCTTAAAATGGTGGATAGCTTCTGCCTTTTAGGACTTTTGTTGTTTATTTGTTTAGTCGCTTCCGACTCTTCGTGACTTCATGGACCAGCCCACGCCAGAGCTTCCTGTCGGTCGTCAACACCCCCAGCTCCCCCAGGGACGAGTCCGTCACCTCTAGAATATCATCCATCCACCTTGCCCTTGGTCGGCCCCTCTTCCTTTTGCCCTCCACTCTCCCTAGCATCAACATCTTCTCCAGGCTGTCCTGTCTTCTCATTATGTGGCCAAAGTATTTCAGTTTTGCCTTTGATATCATTCCATCAAGTGAGCAGTCTGGCTTTATTTCCTGGAGGATGGACTGGTTTGATCTTCTTGCAGTCCAAGGCACTCTCAGAATTTTCCTCCAACACCACAGTTCCAAAGCATCGATCTTCCTTCTCTCAGCCTTCCTTATGGTCCAGCTCTCGCAGCCATATGTTACTACGGGGAACACCATTGCTTTAACTATGCGGAGCTTTGTTGTCAGTGTGATGTCTCTGCTCTTAACTATTTTATCGAGATTGGTCATTGCTCTTCTCCCAAGGATTAAGCGTCTTCTGATTTCCTGACTGCAGTCAGCATCTGCAGTAATCTTCGCACCTAGAAATACAAAGTCTTTCACTGCTTCTACATTTTCTCCCTCTATTTGCCAGTTATCAATCAAGCTGGTTGCCATAATCTTGGTTTTTTTGAGGTTTAGCTGCAAGCCTTTTAGGACTATCAGCAGCAAATAAACCAGCACTCAAGAAGTACATCACAGAGTAGCACTTGGTAGAGTAGCAATGAGGGCCTTGCAAAAGATATTTAGATGCCAGGATGTGTCTCTACCTACAAGATCAGAATAATGAAGGAAGTGGTCTTTCCCTGTGACACTGTATGGTAGTGAAATTTGGACTCTGAAGAAGCAGGGTGGGAAGAGTATGCTTTTGAACATTGGTGTTGGAGAAGATTCCTGAGGATACCATAAACAACTAAGAAAACAAATAAATGGATCATTGAACAAATCAACCCAGAGTTCTTACTTGAGCTACAAATGACCAGACTCAAATTATCATACTTCTGAACACATTATGCAAAGACCCAACTCTCTGGAGAAATCTATAATGCTGGGCAAGGTGGAAAGAAAGAGAAGAAGGGTATGACCAGCAGCAAAACTCATTACAGTGGCAATGGGCCCATCATTAGAAAATCTGAAGGCTGGGAACAGGTTGTCCTGGACAGACTCCATCTATGTGGTCTCTAAGAATCGACACCAACTTGATGGCACATAATCAATCCATCAGCACATCAAAACACTGCAGTAAATCCATATAAATCCATATTTACTGGGGGAAGTTAAAGAAGAATTAAAAGAGAGAGAGAGAGAGAGAGAGAGAGGTGTTACTTGCAACCGAGACTCATATTTTCAGGCCCAGAAATTCTTGATCACATTACTAATCCAGTGTTCCAAATCTGTTTAGGAAGTAGATGAGAAATGAATAGGAAAATAATAATGTTACCCATGTTCCCTCTGTATTTAGTTAATGTATATGCTAGCTTTTTATTTGAAATGAACCCTCTGTTTAAAATTTTACCGAAAATACAGAGTATGAAAAATAAAAACTGTAATAATAAAAATGAAGAGGTTTGTAACATAATGAATCAATAGAACTTCTGTGAACAAATGACTATCTGTATGAGCAGAAAGACAGACCTCTGTGTTTAAGCAATTCTCTGAGGGTTACAGTTGCTGAAAGACTAACTACAGCATGCATATACCCATACAGTTACCCTGGGCTGTACTGGAGAGGCCATCAATGTCTTGAGCCAGTGTCTGAAGGCTATGAAGGTCAGGATGGAACCGCCAGAGTCCCTCCTTTGGGGGTGGGATGGACAGTGATAAAAATTTGATAAATAAATAAAATAAATCAAACCAATCAAAATAATCTCAGGTAAGGCAGAATGGCAGTTTGTTCACTGGGATTTTTCTAACATTTCATTTGATAGGGTGGCACCCTATCTAAAAGAAAATCAGACTCATGGTTACTGCTAGATACTACTGCTAGATAAGCAAGGTGAGGCTCCGGCAGTGTGTGTGTGTGTGTGTGCATGAGGGGGGGAGGGGTTGTTTGCATAGATTCAGCCCAGCTGCAATCCTATCTGGAGTGTGAGGATCTTGCAGTGGTAACTCACACCCTCATCATCATCTGCCCGGATTACTGTAACACGCTCTCTAGGTAGCTGCCTTTAAAGAGCACATGAAAGCTTCAGGTGGTCCAGAATGCAATAGCCCAAGTGGTGGCTGGCACATGCTGAAATCAGCATCAACCCCTGTGCTGTGGGGCCTGTACTGGCTCCCTATTTCCATCTTTGGGGGCACCTGGAGCAGAATTCTGCTCAGC
Source organism: Candoia aspera (assembly GCF_035149785.1). NCBI lineage: Eukaryota > Metazoa > Chordata > Lepidosauria > Squamata > Candoiidae > Candoia > Candoia aspera. The sequence goes on along the minus strand of NC_086153.1, from coordinate 137,373,968 downwards.
AGCTTCTGGGAGAAATTCTGAATTCAGTCTGCTGAAATGGACTTTACAATTCTGCGAAACTGTAGCATGTACCCTAGAAAAAATGTTGACTTTGCCTTTTAAAATATATCATTATGTTAAAGTGCGCTGAGTGGTATTTGTAATGGGATGGAATTTGGTTTTGACAACAGTGATATTAGAAATGTCAGTCACTCAAAAATATATTTACTGCTAGTTCACTAACCTTGTTACGTTCTAGTGGAGGAAGTTTCAGATTTTAGTGTGTATCTCCTCCTGAGAGATTATGCAGACCCAGAAAAAATCTAGTTTGCTAGTGACAACATACAGCAATAAAATGAAAACATGTTGTAAACATGTTATAGTGAAAGAACTGAGCATGGTCATGTTCACAATGCTAAGAATACATATTACAGTGAAATCTCAATCATTTGGAGCTTTATTTAATGGACTTTGCTTTATTTAATGGACTTTGCATTTAGACTTCATTTTTAAGATACCGGACAAATTGGTTGTTTCCAAAGTCCTTTCAAACAATTAATGTAATTTACATATTTTTTGTAATGATACGATTGTATCCATTTCTATCAATTTATGTTATTTGTGCAATGACACCCATTACATAAAGATGTCAATTATGTCATTACATTACACAAATGACAAAAACAACAACATTTCTCTAAATCCGGATTTAATACACCTTTGGGTTTAATGGATACCTGTTCCCCATGAGTCAAGGTTTCATTTTACTTAGCCTTCAAAAGCATCCACTACTAGCAGTTGCAGAATTTCAGTTCAGTGAAACTATCAGAATGGTAAATAAAGTTTACCTTCCCTTAAGCATTCACTTGCTTGCTGTCGTGCCCCCATTTATAGGGGTTTTAATTCCTTAGGGGGGGTGTCTCTAATTTTACACAGTGTGTATCCAGTGTAGTGTTTTCAGTTACGCTGACTGCCAGGAAGGTACCATCTGATCAATTTCACCCTCATGGGAGGGAGGGAGAATTTGGCTAAAGCAGGTAGCTAAAGACACCAAACCTCACTGGTACATCACATATCACTACTTACCAAATGACAATTTTCCTAATGCATACATTAATTTTGTGTTCAGGAACTTATTAATGTAATTATGTATATGATTTTTTTTTTTTGGAAATGAGATATCTGACCTATGCATTTAAGGAGCTAAGCATCTGGTATCCCAATCCTCAATAGGGTTTCTGAGCTTGTATGTTCTAATGCTAGCATCTTGTACATATGCATGAAGGAGTAAATTCTATTGAATTCAGTGGGATTTATTTATGAGGAGACATTTATAACATTCCATTGAACAATGAATGCCAAAGGCCATAACTTGAATTTTGATTCTGCCTTGAGTTTACAAAATGGCTTAGGCAAGTCTCTTAGTATTTCTTCCCTCATCCAACAAAGCTACAGTGCTGAAATGAACATTTAAGTAACCTTGGGAATCTTGTCAAAGCCTCTTGCAAATGCTATCCTGATTTCTGCACATATTAAAGTACTGGAAATAATCTGCTAGTTATCTCGTCTCCACGATTATGCATGAACCACCATGACTATTTTGGCCAGGAAACAACAAAATGTTCCTTTTTCAGTTGTCCGTTGTTTAAGGACATGACGATTTAAATAGACCATAATTCCAGATTAGGCTTTTATTATGGAATTATCTTGCTCATATAACTTCATAGCTTATATGATGAAGTTTTCAGTCAATACTCTTTTGTGTTTTCCCAGTGTTCTTTCTTTTTCCTTTTCCAAAATAGAAATTTCTTAGGGAAGAAAAGATGCATGGGGAGACACAGGAAGCTTGCAGATGAAAGATATCATAATCTAGATCACTGTTTCTCAAAGTATAGTCCTAGGACCCCTGAGGGTTTCCCAAGGCCCTCCCAGGAGTCCACAAAATCAAAATTATTTGCCAGCCTATGTTTAAAAATAATTCACAATATTAAAATCCCATTAACCATGAGGAGCAGTAGCAGCATCGGATGCATCAATTTTAATTTTTAATATGGTAAATATTGATAAATATAACCCATAGAAACAAAAGTTCTTTTGGGGTCCTCCATAATTTTTAAAAGTGGGAAACACTGATCTAGATTATCCATAACATCCTTAGGATGAGGCAGCTGCCAAATGCCCTTTGACTGGTAGTGCTAGACGTTTTTCATTTGGAAGCACCCAATGTATTTATTCAAGAGGTGATATTTTAGGTTTCTACTTCCCCCAATTACTTAGGCCTCGAAGTATGACATAATAACACTTATATGGATATGAAATTATATATTGTCTAGAATCTTTGCGTCACTCCTCATATTCTGTGTTCTCTTAACAAATGTTATTTACTCAGTCTGAGTATTTTCCATCTTATGTAAAACTGATTTCACCATATATATCATAACTAGCAGTAACAAGTGTTCCACGTGCTATTTCTCTTATTATACTGTGATATTATGCCGGATGTACCAATGGAAATCCATTGATGGCCACTGGATTGTATGGATCATGCTAATTTGGCTGGAGTACTATTTATTTCAGAGAGTGACGCATGAGATGGAAGGAATCCAGTGTGACTATGAAAGGGCAAAGTTTATGCAGCTGTAAGTTTAGAATTTACTTGCAAGTTTAGTTCATTGTGTATGGAAATGAGTGAGATAATAAACCTGGACTCTTGCCATGCTGTTTTTCAAAAGGCAATGGGACATTTGGAAAGGGATGGGCTGTTGATTTACAGTGTCTGGTCATTTGAATTGCAAAGCCAAAGGAAACTGGATAAAAACTTATAGTGTGCTTTGCTGGTAACACCATATTTTTATATGTCTTGATTTGAAAGATCTGTTTGTATTAAATCATAAACTTTGTTTTTAATACACCAAAATTGTCTGAATGCCAGAGGGTGATATTTTCATGGATGCCCTATAGTTGGGGTAGGGTGGTCCAAGTCAAGTCTTCAGAACAATAAAAGCAGATGTGTATTTTCAACACTCATTTCTGTCTCAAGAGAGAGAACAGTTGATGTCATGAGTAAGGATGGCGAGCAGGGGGCTCCCATCCAGACTGTCAAGCGCATGCGTAGCACTGAGGAATTGGTCAGCCATTCAAAGAGACACAGATCAGGACCGCCTTAACCCTTGGGGGTTATATGTCTGGGTTTTCCGCACGCTTCTTCAGTTTGTTAGGATTCCTGTTAAGTACTAGCAATAAATATTAGAGACCAGTTCCTTGTCTCAGTGTGTTTCCTGGTTGTTAGGACAGTTGACTTTTAAAGCATGTGCCTGGGTGGGAGGGAGGTCAGGGAAAGATATGGAAAAGGGAGTTGGAAGAGAAAGGAAAAGAACAGAAGGTGATGCCATAAAGAGAGAAAACCCAGGTACCCAGGGTTATTACTAGATAAAAAGAGGTATATTGCTTATCTGCTTTTGACAGATTTTTCTTAGTCATCCGCTCCAACCCCCTAGACAGAATATCTGAATACTCTACAGCAGTGTTTCTCAACCTTGGCAACCTTAAGATGTGTGGACTTCAACTCCCAGAATTCCCCAGCCAGCTTTGGGAGTTGAAGTCCACACATCTTAAGGTTGCCTAGGTTGGGAAACACTGCTCTACAGGCATCACTCCTATGTACTGATCTCTGCACAGCCCACAGTAGTCGGGTTGAATGTGATTAATAGAGCCATGACTTAAATGAGGTAAATATAGGTCTTGATACTGATTGTTAGGGTTTGTGAAAGGTAATGAGTACTTCAGTGGCTTTTTAAACGTGCCTTTTCAGGGGAGTTTCTTAGGGTACAGCAGTCAATGGTCTTCAGCTGGCCTTTCTGAGATGCAGATGTGCTACCAGGAGCTGAAGCAGTTTTGCCCATGCAGACCTCACAGCACTACCCCAGTAGCTGAAAAGAAAACAATCCCCCTCCTAACTGCTTGTCACACATTGCTCTCCTCAAATGCACCCCAGATCCCATCAAGAAATCTCCAGGGTTATATCCATATCTGTCCAGCACCATTGGCATGCTCAAGGCTTGCTCAGCACATATCAGCACTGGAAGACTGAAAAATACACTTGTCATTATCTGGACAGACAGGAGAATGACCCTCTAAGTGTATTTCCAAGCAAGTTAAGTAAGAAATTGAGCCAGTTTGGTCTAGTGGCCAAGGTGCTGGGCTAGAAACCAGGAGACGGAGAGTTCTAGTCCCACCGAAGGCAGGAAAGCCGGCTGGGTGACCTTGGGCCAGTCCCTCTCTCTCAGCCCAGCTCACCTCACAGGGTTGCTGTTGTGGGGAAAATAGGAGGAGGAAGGAGTGTTAGGTATGTTCGCCACCTTGAGTTATTTATAAAAAAATAATAATAAAAGCGGGATAGAAAATAAATAAATAAATAAATAAATAAATAAATATTAAATAAATAAGTCTAGCCAAAGTATTTTCTGGGTCAATGGCTGTCCACTTCTGTGATCGGCAGAACAGGTTTGCTCTTACCTTCACTTCCCGCTCCGTAACTTCCAGTTCATTTTCTGCTCCTAGGAATCTTCTGCTGATAAGCAAAATTAGAACAACATTTGCACAGCTTAAACGGAAAGGCTTCACTGTATTTCTATTCCATGAGACATTTCTACTGTGTCTGGATTTGGAAGATTATCAGGGAAGATACAAAAAATGAGGTTGTTTTGATATGTTGAATGCATGCATTCTTTTCATTTTTTTTTTAAAAAAGTGATAAATAGAAGGCATGTCATTAGACATTGCTTTCCCAACACTGTTTTTTCCCCCTGATCAATGGTACTCACAGTTTTTTGTCTTGTTCATTAAATGAGCCATCTGAGAAAGTATCAGAAATGAAATGAGCAATAGAGAATAAACTTGTGGAGAAAGGTAAAGCATGTTACAGGTCACTGAGGAGTTCCTGTTCAAAATATTATATTGGTAGACAAGTGTTTTAAAGTTTGATAAACCTTGCAAAATAATTTCAGTGAGTTTCCCATCTGTTAGAAGAATATCCAAGAAAAATAATTTCACATGAAAAGGCAGGCGAGCTTTATTCCAAGATGGAATGCAAGACAACTTCATCTAACCTTTTCTTTGGAAGAAGAATAAAGGGAATCTCTACATTCCTAAAGTCATTCTCCTAAACCTTTCAACATAAAACTAAGTATGTGAAAAGTCCAAACTTTGCAAAGTGCTTAATAATTGTATTGAATCTATGCATAAACAAACCTCACAAGAATTGTTTCACTGAAAGAAATTGATATAAAGTCTTTTCTTGCTTCCTGTTGTTGAGACCTGGTGCCAGTAGGCTCTTTGGTAACTCATTGGGGCTTGAGATTGCTCTGATGTTCTACCAGGTGGAGATGACAATGAAAGACATGACAAAGGAATTTCATTTCACTGTCATGCTATAGCAATGCTATGCATTGAAACCTAACTGTGGAGCCCTTGGTGCTCTCTGAGCCTTGTTGTTTTCTTGCAGACGTTTCATTGCCAGGCTAGGCAACGTCTTCAGTGCGAAGAGGGAGTGGGCCTTGCTCTCAGTTTATATACTGTGGTTTGTCCTACTTGTGGTTGTGGTGGTGGTGTTCTCTCCTTGGGAGTTCTTTGATTGGGAACTGCTGCTTGGTTGATTGACTGAGTTAATAGTTGATTAAGGTATACTGTAAAGGTAAAGGTAAAGGTTTCCCTTGACGTAAAGTCCAGTCGTGTCCGACTCTAGGGGGCGGTGCTCATCTCCGTTTCTAAGCCTTGGAGCTGGCGTTGTCATAGACACTTCCGGGTCCTGTGGCCAGCATGACGACTCGGAATGCCGTTACCTTCCTTCCTAACCTATTGATCTACTCACATTTGCATGTTTTCGAACTGCTAGGTGAGCAGGAGCTGGGACGAGCAATGGGAGCTCACCCCGCCGCGCGGTTTCGAACCGCCGACCTTCCGATCGGCAGCTCAGCGGTTTAACCCGCAGCGCCACCGCGTCCCTCTAAGGTATACTGTACTGTTTGATTATTCATCTGGTGTTAATCCCGGTGTTAATCTTTGCATATCTGGGTGTTGATTGCTGGCGAGGTGGTGTTCTGGTCTTTTGGCTTTTCTATTGTCTCTTTTGAATGGTATGTAAATGTTGTTTACCTCTATGTGTCTGTTGATGGCTGCTTGGTCTGAGTGCCAGGCTTCCAGGAGTTCTCTGGCGTTTTTGGATTTGGCTTGGTTTAGGATGCTCACAGTTTCCCAGTTGAAACTATGGTTGAGTCTGTCCATGTGTTGTGAGATTAAGGAGTTCTCATCGTGTCTTCTGACTGCTAGCTGGTGTCCGTGGAAGTGCTCTGCTAGTCTTCTGCCTGTCTGTCCTACATAGTGGCTGTTATAGTCTTTGCACTGTATGTTGTAAATAACTCCTGTTTTTTTCTTCTTGGGCTACTGGGTCTTTTGGGTTACTTAAGATGATTTGGTGGGTTTTAGTTGGTTTGTGTGCTATGGTGATGCCATGCAGTTGTAGCAGTCTGTTGGTGGTTTCTGAGATGTTTCTGATGTATGGCAGTGTTATCCTTTTCATAGCTTCTATTGGTTTGGTTGTAGTGGGTTGGGTGGTCAGGCACTTTTTGATAAAGTTGAGTGGGTATCCATTTTGCTGGAAGATGCTGTATAGATGATCTGTTTCCTTTTTCTGGTGTTCTGGGTTGCTGCAGTGCGTTAGTGCTCATCTGAATAATGTTCTTACACAGCTCCTTTTGTGGGAGGTTGGGTTGTTGTTTTGGTAATGGAGCACTTGGTTGGTGTGGGTAGCTTTCCTGTAGACTTGGGTCTCTAACTTGCCATCATTTCCTCTGCTGATGAGGATGTCCAAGAAGGGTAGTGTGTTGTTGTTTTCTTCTTCCCTTGTGAATTTTATTCCATTGAAGATATTGTTGATAGTTTCATATGTTTCCTCCAGTTGTTCCTTTTTTATTATGACGAACGTGTCATCTATGTACCAGATCCACACTTTGGGTTGTATACGTGGGAGTGCTATCCTTTCTAGACGCTGCATTACAGTCTCTGCTATGAGTCCTAAGATAGGTGATCCCATGGGTGTTCCTTTGATTTGTCGGTATATTTGTCCATCAAACTGAAAGCAGGTAGTGAGGCAGAGGTTGATGAAGTCTATGATTCTGGATATTTTGATCTTGGTGTACTTGACTAGGTTGGGTGTGTCGTGTAGAGCTGCTGCCATGGATTTTTTCACTGATAAAGAGTGCTGTGACATTGAATGACACCATAATTTCATCTTCTTCTATTTTTAGGTCTTTGATTTTCTGGAGGCACTGTAGTGGGGGAGTTGATAGAATATTCACTCTCCTCTGTGAGATGCCCAAGTTTTTTTGTAAGCTGTTTAGCTATGTTGTAAGTGGGAGTCCCTGGTAATGATATAACTGGCTGAAGTGGTATGCCAGGCTTATGTATTTTGGGGCGTCTGTAGAAGTGTGGGAGGATGGGTCCACTGCTTTTCATCTGCCTCTTTCTTCTTTTGTGATTTGACCTTTCTTGGTAAGGTGGTTAAGAGTTCTTTTGACCTGGTTGTCCAGTTTCTATATAGGATTGGTGTTTACTGGGGCGTAGGTTTCTTTGTCCTCAAGTAATTCTTTGGCCTTTTGTATATACTGTGATCTATCCATAATGACAGTGGTGCGACCTTTGTCTGCTGGGAGGATGATGATAGTTTGGTCCATCTTTAGGTTTTTGAGGGCTGCTCTGTCCTCTACTTTCTGCTCTGTCCTCTGCTTGGAAACAGAACCAACTGAAAGTGGGAGACGAAGAGCAGGCCGCATGCGGGGAACGGGCCAGAGGTATACTGTTCCTGTGGCATGTTCCAGCTCCTCGAGCTCACTCCCAGGCCCTGGTTGGCAGACTGCCAAGGCCCTGGGCTGTTGCCATGATTTGATCATGGATGAGAAAGCTGACCTGGCTTGTATTATGGAGACCTGGCTGGGAGAGGAGGGGGGAGTTCCCCTTTCTGAGATGTGCCCAGCTGGGACGGTGGTGTGGCGGTGGTCATCTGAGATACTTGGGAGGCATCCAGGGGGCTGTTCCTCAGATTGCCGGGTGTGAGACCCTATTTGTTAAGTTCATCTCTAGGGATCAACTGGGACTGTTGCTATTGTACCAGCCTCCCTGCTGTGTAGCAACTCCCTGCCTGAACTCCTTGACTTCATAGCCAGGTTGGCAGTGGAGTTCTCGAGACTTATGGTCTTGGGGGATTTCAACCTGCTTCCTTGGGGGTGGGGTCAGAGGTAGCTTGGGAGTTCATGGCCACCATGACTGCCATGGGCCTGTCCCAAGTCATCCAGGGCCCGACACATAATAGTGGTCATTCACCTGACCTTATTTTCTCAGAGCAGTGGCAGAGTGTTCTGAAATTGGAGGTGGGATTGGTTCTCCCCTGTCATGGTCAAATCACTTCCTGGTGAGCCTCCAGTTCTCTGGCACCACCCTCCTCCACAGGGAGGCAGGGCCTATTAGTTCAGCCCGCCCCAGGCAACTGGTGGACCCAGTTGAGTTTCAGAGGGAGCTTGGGGTTGTTCCAGGAAGTCTGCTGCATGGTCCAACTGGAGCCTTGGTGGCCGCATGGAACAGGAGAGCGGCCACAGCTTTGGATCAGATTGCGCCTGAGCAGCCTGTCTATGCTCATGGCTCCTGTAGCTCCCTGTGGTATAAGGAAGAGCTGGGGAAGCTTAAGAGAGCTAAGAGATGCCTAGAGTGCCACTGGTAGAAGACAGGGAGCAAAGAAGATCGAACATCAGCTAGAGCCACTATTAGAGCCTACCTCGTGGCGGTAAGGGCGGCAAAATGGGGTTATTTCTCCACTCTTATTGCATCTGCAGATAGCCGCCAAGTGGCCCTGTTTTTGGTGACCCGGACTCTCCTTGGAGGGAGTAATTTGGGGGTCTATCTTCAGGGCCGTTGTAGGAATATGCTGAGCGTCTGGCAGGTAAAATTGCTCACATCCACTCTGCGTTGAACTCCAGCCTTGATGCAAGCTCAGTGGGTGCTACTGGGTCTGAGTCTTGCATGGTTATCTGGGAGGACCTCAAGCCCCTTGAACCTGAGGAAGTGGGCAGGGTTCTTGTAGCTGTTAGTTCAGCCACCTCTGTGTTAGATCCATGCCTCTCCTGGCTGGTCAAGGCTGCCCAGGAGAGGACACGTGATTGGGTCTGGGTGGTGGTTAATTATTCTTTGAGGGAGGGGGTGGTTCCATCGGCTCTTAAGAAAGCAGTGGTGCACCTCCTCCTGAAGGGGCCATTGCTTAACCCAAATAATCTGGATAGTTTCCGTCCAGTCTCCAACCCCCTCTTTTTAGGGAAGGTTGTTGAGAAAGTGGTCACACAGCAGCTTCAAAGGGCTCTGGATGAAGCAGATTATCTAGATCCCTTTCAGTCAGGATTCAGGCCAGGATGTGGGACTGAGATGGCATTGATTGTGCTCTTGGATGACCTCTGGCAGGAGTGGGATGGGGTAGTGGGACCATCCTTGCTCTTCTTGACCTCTCAGTGTCCTTCGATACCATCAATCATGGTATCCTTTTGGAGTGGCTTTGGGGGTTGGGGGGGTGGCACTGTGTTGCACTGGTTCTCCTCCTTCCTCTGGGGTCAGTTCCAGTTGGTGTTGGTAGGAGGGGAGAGGTCCAGTCCATGGCCCCTACTATGTGAGGTGCCACAGGGCTCGGTTCTCTTGCCCCTCTTATTTAACATCTACATGAGGCTGCTGGGTGAGGTGATCGGTTTGGGGTGAGGTATCATCAGTATGCTGATGATACCCAGCTTTATATCTCTGACCCGGGCTGTCTGAGTGATGCTGTGGATGTCCTATCTCAGTGCCTGGAGGCTGTAGGGGCCTGGATGGGGCGCAATGGGCTTCAACTCAACCCAAGCAAGACTGAGTGGCTTTGGGCAATTGGGCCTTCCGGTGACAAGGTTTTTCCATCTTTGGTCCTGGATGGGGTAGCACTGCCCCAGATGGACCCAGTGCGCAATTTGGGGATCCTCTTGGACTCACAGCTCCTGCTGGAAGAGCAGGTGGCAGCCGTGACCAAGAGGGCCTTTGCACACCTTTGGGTTGTGTGCCAGTTGTGCCCATTCCTGGACTGGGAGGCACTACTCACTGTCACTCATGCCCTCATGATCTCCTGTTTGGACTATTGCAATGTGCTCTACATGCGGCTGCCCTTGAAGAGCATTCGGAAGCTTCCGCTGGTACAGAATGCAGCTGCCCAGGTTGTAAATAGTGTCGGGTACTCGGCACATGTAACACCTCGGCTTCGGGAGCTGCATTGGTTGCCGGTGTGTTTTCAGGTGCAATTCAAGGTGCTGGTTGCCACCGTTCAAGCCCTCCATGGCTTGGGACTGGGTTACCTGAGGGACCATCTTTTCCCAGTTGTTTCTACCCGTCCAATCCGGCCCAGCAGGATGGGCATGCTACGGGTCCCATTAGCCAAGGAACGTCAGCTGGCAGGGACCAGGTTGTTGTTGTTTATTCGTTTAGTCGCTTCCGACTCTTCGTGACTTCATGGACCAGCCCACGCCAGAGCTTCCTGTCGGTCGTCAACACCCCCAGCTCCCCCAGGGATGAGTCCATCACCTCTAGAATATTGGCAGGGACCAGGAGATGTGCCTTTTCTGCTGTGGCGCCTGCCCTCTGGAACACCCTTCCTCCTGAGATTAGGATGGCCCCGACCCTTTTGGCTTTTCGGAAGGCCTAGAAGACCTGGCTTTGTGCCCGGGCCTGGGGCCCCAAGTGTGTGAAGGGCCCCGTTTCATGGTTGTGTTAACACCAATGGCTTTTAAGCTCAGCTGTATTTATATTTATATTTATATTTAAAAAATTGTTTTTGTTTTTATTGTCTGATTGTTTTTATTATTTTTAGCCACCCAGAGTCACTGGTCTGAGGTGGGCAGCTATTAAATTGAAATAAATAAATAACTAAATAAATAAGAGTGGTTCACAGTCAAGTCTCCATTGAACCAAAGAGCTCACTGCCATTTCTCTCTCTCTTACACACACGTACACACACACACAATCACTGGGTTGTTGTTGTGAGGTTAAAGTGAGGGGAAACTCATAGACTCAGTATCTTCTAGAAGAATTGGGATAGAAATACTGGCCTCTTGCATTCATGCGTTGTATTGATATCTTAGTAATTGTATATGTATTATTTTCATCCATCACTTAATTGAAAATCCATTAATTGTTGAGCACAGGCAGTTTTCCATTTTCAATGGAACTGATGGAATCCCCCTAAATATGGACAAATTCTCTTACTTTGTCAGAATAGATTGATAGATAAGCTGCACTGTCTGAAGACTAAAGCTTGCTATACTGGCTTTGGAAAAGAGAGGGACTCAGGAGAAGAGCTAATTTGACTTCCTGCATTACTATTCATATCCACTCCTGAGGAAATAGCAAGTTGTAGACTTCTATGGATACCATTATCTATTCTTGCACCAACACTAAATTATTTTTTTTATAGACATTTAACTAAGGTCTCAGATTTTCATCAGCATTACTAAAGCTAGATCAGGTTAAAATCTTAGCATGGTACATAGTAGATTATTTCACGTCAGCCTTCAAAGTCAATTGATTCCCAGAAGAGAAAATGGAATTGATCCTCCTCACCACCATAAAAGGCATCTTACTACATCTCAAAGGAGACAGTCATATTCCGTTGTCTTTATTCTATCTTATATCAGCAATTTGTGCTCTACACTGGATTTGAGCTGAGAGAAGGATACAAATGAAAACACTGTGGGCCTTTCCCCACCACTGTTCTTCAGCCACCCTAGGCACCCATGAACTCGGTTCATAGTTATTTACAGTCTTCTCTCCAAGGTGAGAGATGAAATCTAACAGATTTTACACCTCATGAGGCCTCCCTTGAACAGGATCAAGATAAGGAGGAAAGTACTACTTTATCTCAGATATGCAGATGATACCACTTTGATGGCTGAAAGCGAGGAGGAACTGAGGAGCCTTATGATGAAGGTGAAAGAAGAAAGTGCAAAAGCTGGCTTGCAGCTAAACCTCAAAAAAACCAAGATTATGGCAACCAGCTTGATTGATAACTGGCAAATAGAGGGAGAAAATGTAGAAGCAGTGAAAGACTTTGTATTCCTAGGTGCAAAGATTACTGCAGATGCTGACTGCAGTCAGGAAATCAGAAGACGCTTAATCCTTGGGAGAAGAGCAATGACAAATCTCAATAAAATAGTTAAGAGCAGAGACATCACACTGACAACAAAGCTCCGCATAGTTAAAGCAATGGTGTTCCCCGTAGTAACATATGGCTGCGAGAGCTGGACCATAAGGAAGGCTGAGAGAAGGAAGATCGATGCTTTGGAACTGTGGTGTTGGAGGAAAATTCTGAGAGTGCCTTGGACTGCAAGAAGATCAAACCAGTCCATCCTCCAGGAAATAAAACCAGACTGCTCACTTGATGGAATGATATCAAAGGCAAAACTGAAATACTTTGGCCACATAATGAGAAGACAGGACACCCTGGAGAAGATGCTGATGCTAGGGAGAGTGGAGGGCAAAAGGAAAGGGGCCGACCAAGGGCAAGGTGGATGGATGATATTCTAGAGGTGACGGACTCGTCCCTGGGGGAGCTGGGGGTGTTGACGACCGACAGGAAGCTCTGGCGTGGGCTGGTCCATGAAGTCATGAAGAGTCGGAAGCGACTAAACGAATAAACAACAATGTCATTAGATGTTGTTTTGCAACATACAGTAGGTTGAGACTGAAAATAGCCTTCTCCTCATCAAACCTCTTTTCCATTCACAGAAGGCATATTTCTGACTTAGCATCAGATAAGAAAAGTGCCTTCAAGTCCAGAGGAGTTGTATAGCTCACACAAATTCTTGGATAGAACCACACAGGCGGACTCTCAAAGCATGTGTGTGGTTTCCTGTAGTTTATAGGGTATAACCTGAATTGTCTTAATTCATCGTTACTGATAGGATAATATAACCTTGGATACACTAAACAATACATTTCAGGAATCCATGTGTTAGATAATATATTTTTTCCTTCTAGTTCTTCAGGTGAAATTCCCTGCTTGGGTATGAATAGTCTACTCCCCATTATACTGTATACAACAGGTTGCACAGTTTTATTCAGGCCACTGACTTCACTTTATTTCAGAAGTTTGGCCTCCAAAGCTCGTAGGAAGAGTGGCTGGTACAGGGGTGAAACTAGGTAACAACCAGTTCCAACTTTTCTTTTCCCTCCTTGTTTATAGTGGAATGAATGTGCACCAAGAGACATACAGTACCTCATCCGGCAAAGTCAATCTGCTTCCATTCTCTATGCTTCCCTCATGCCCAGGTATGGAAGATTGGATTTTTGGATCTCACATCGGAAGACTGGGGAATGTGTTCACCTGGTGCACCTTCATACACAGCAATACATTGGCCACGTTTGGGAAACCAATTCTGAGAACAATGTTCTCTGAAGAATTAATCCACCAGGGCTAGGCTTAAGTAAACAGATAGGAAGAAAACAGATGTTAAAGTTTATTGTCTTAAGTGTATGAGGAAAGATTAGAGATAATTGCCCCTCTTTTAAGCAGAGACATTCAGCAAACAAGGACAGTCAATAGGCAGGGTGTATAGTCCATTTCACAATCACTCTGGTGCAGTTAATAGGGCTTCCATTGGTGTACAGTATGCCAGTGAGATTTAGGCTCAGGCTGCCTCAGCCTGTTAACGAAGAAGCAAACTTTTGGACTACCTAATATACCTAAATGTCCCCAAGCCATTTAATACTCTTGATTAAAGAAACATTCGGTTTCCTTTCTATCATGTTTGCTCTTGCGGGTTGGGAGCATCAGCCCTTTGAGGTATGTCAGATCAGTAAACAGACTCCACAAGGGCTACTGTAAGTCAACTTTATTATAGACGGGTCTAATAATAGAATCTTGAAAACCTGACAAAGAATCAGAGCAGGGCAATCTTTCGCACTTTCAGGGCTAAATTTGTGTTTACCTAATGGCTGTTGAATACCTTCTTCAAGGCTAGCTCCATACTTCCAGAACAGGACAACCAGTAAAGCTTTTTTTGGAATGGCTGGCTCCTTCTTTCTTCTTCCTGCGTGTCCACCTTTGAGAATGCTAAGCAGGGCAGCCTCACAACCCCAAATTCCTTCTAGCATGTCCTGGAGCTGCTAAAATATAATGATATGCAAGTGTGGAAGGAAAGACAGCTGGCTTCCAGGTGGTGTTCCATAAGTGCTAACCAGCACCCAGCAGGAAACACTGTAAGTTCAATTTAGTGAAGCAAATGAAATATTTTATCCCTTTATTCATGGCGAACAAGCAATGTAAGGTATGTCTTTGTGCATGTGTGTGGAATCTTTTGAGTGACTCAAACAAAATAAGCATCCATATCCCAGCCCTGTAGAAAAATGCATATGTGTTTCTGTCTCCTAGCTTTTTAAATTTTTGAGTAAATGTTGATACCCTCAGCACCAGTCCTGCTAACAGCAGTGTTACATTTGAGCCCAAATACAGGAAGCACCTGAATATTTCTATATGAGTTAAAGGTATCAATTTCATGTGCCTTGATAACTTAATGGAGGCAAATATATTGGAGTGAAAAAGAGAACATGATTTTTAACAGTCTGTATATAAAGACAAAGCAGTTTTTCTCCAACCATTAGTGGAAACATTTTCATAAATATAATTAAGGGCAACATAATTTAATTAAATATGAATACTTGCATGGATTTGCTGTTGAGTTTATTTATGCAATTTTTAAACAAATTAAAACAAGCTTCATAGGCCAGAATATACCTTTCATGCTAATTATTGCATTAGTGTGTGAGATTCATAGTTATCATTCATTGTTACCATCAAAATTTACAACTTGTTTTATGACTACATCATGCTATAAATCAGAAGGATTTGCAAACATCTATATTATAGCACTGTGTTCTGACCATGTACTGCAGTTAATTGACAGCAAGCATTTTCTCTCTAAATGGCGTTTTTTCCCTGCTGGGATTTGAGCTTGTAATTTATAAGGCAAAAATACTGCCTTTATTTTCTTCTTAAATATATAGCTGCTCTTTTCTGTAAAGTAATATACATGGAATAAACTTTTATGTGAATATTAAGACACCCAGTATATTCAGCTGCATCGGGGCTTGAAAACAAGAAATCTGGCATGAGGACAAACCAAAACTCTGAAGGCATCAGTGTGTTATGGCAGTCAGTTAAAAACCACATCAAGGTCCTCCGTGATGTTTTACTCCATGTGGTGACCACAATATGTTCAGCAAGGATAAGTAATGTGCAGCTTCCAGATTTATTAAACTCTAGCTTCTAGACCACCATGGCCTAGATGATGCATGATGGAAGTGTCATCCATTAACAGTGTGAAGAGCCATACACTGCCATGCCCACTTCAGTATCACATCACATGTGACATATTAAATATTGTAGTTAATGGGGATAATCCTGGAAGTCTCATACTACTGTCCTTTCGACATTACAAAAAAATTTTTATAGTAGAGTAACACCCGTTTTTTAAACATGTTCTGGCATCTGAAAGTTGTAGAGATCAATGTGATGGCATGAAAACATCACTGGAAAGAATAACATCTGAAATGTTTGGGGCAGGATTGGCAAAGAATGGGGAAGGGTTAATATACTCCTTGAGGCCTTCATTTGTTTTTAAATGTGTGGCTAGAAATTGGTAATTTTGCCACCAAATTTGGGTGGTAAAATCGGGGGG
The DNA here is from genome assembly GCF_035149785.1 of Candoia aspera. Taxonomy (NCBI): domain Eukaryota; kingdom Metazoa; phylum Chordata; class Lepidosauria; order Squamata; family Candoiidae; genus Candoia; species Candoia aspera. Next base: position 137,358,204 of record NC_086153.1, on the reverse strand, counting down.
GGGGGCAGCTACAGGGACCATAAATTGGGGCTGTAGCCTGCAATATATATCCTAGGCTGGAAAGAAAGGCCACTGAACATAGTACGACTATTTTCCAAATCAACATGCACAGGATTTTGCTGCATGTAATGTGCCCTGGGCCCAATATACTGAATATGTGTTTTCAAAATGTGTAGAGAGTAAATATAATGAAAGAGCAGGCAGATTAACCAATGTACATTTTAAAAAAAACTAATCCGCTCTTGAGCATATGCAAAACACCTATACCGAAAGGGTTATTCTTTTCATATTAAACATGTTGCATGGCCACAAACCCAAGCAGGAAAAACCAAAATGGAGAGAGTCATATCTCAAAACCTTATCCCCTCCTTTCACAAGCTTCTTACCTATAGAAACCATCAATATCTACTAAAGAGTAAGTCATCATTTAAAAAAAAAACCTACAAAAACAATCCAAAGTGAAACAAATAGTTGAAACATAAATATTGTGATGTAATCTATCTAGTCTCATGAATCTTGTAGTTATATTTTTTAAATTCTTGAATTCACAGTACTCTTTTATACCTTAGTATATTTTGAAGCCAAAGTAAATGCTAGTTGCAATTCCACCCATCTATACTTACAATGATAAATAGATTAAGCACTAATAGATTCTCCAACACAGTTAGGGTTACCAGATGCCTGGCAAAAGGAGGACATATCCTTCTTTTTGTCCTCATGTCCTCCACCTGGCAGGCATAGCTTTAAAATCAAATATTGTCTGGCCTTTTGAGTGTCTTTTTTTTTACTGTTTTTACAACAGCACTAATTCACATTTTTGTGTATTGTGACTTCGTAAATTGTCTGCTTCTTTCTTTCTTTCATCCATTGACAGACTCGACAGCCTAGATTTATGTTATTTAATGTATTTCCTGATTCTAGCAATCGGTTTCAATCCAGCCCCTTCAAAACTATGATCACTGTAGTCCGTAGATCACATGACTCGCCATATGTTTCTGTGGTGAAATTTGAAAAGTGTGCTATCAATTCTGTATTTTCTTGAAAATAAAGATGTCTTGGAAAATATTGCAATTGTAAAACCAGTCTTTCTGATGCTGGAAAAATACATTTTCATATAATGTAGCCCTAGGTACATTTTTTTTTTTTTTGCAGTTTTTCTCTGTAATTTTTGTCACAGATGCCAAGAAAGTTAGAGTGTCCTCCTTTCCCCCCATTTGTCCTCCTTTCCAACTGTCTGTGTCCTCCTTTGCTTGTTCAGATATTTGATAACCTTACACATAGTTGAAAATCCGATGTTTAACAAATTATAAACTAAAATAATTAGAATGACCACAAATCCATAATTTCTGGGAATTTAGAGCATCAAGCTCGTATATAATTTTTTTCCACAGATTTTATTTCTGTGATATTGAGCTATTTCCTCTTCTCTAATAGAACACTGAGTCAGTGAAAGCAACTGGATCCTAAAACAATTTCACTGTTTCCGCACAAACTACAGATCAGCAGGAGCAGTGCTCGCATTCATGTGGGGGAGGGGATTAAAAAAATCACAATGGCAGCTGCAATTGCATGATTGAACCTCTGTTCTTTTTTATGTGGGCTGCATGTACATGGCACATAAAAGGAGATGGAGATTTGATTGTGTGGTTGTGGCTGCCATCTTGACATTTTTGATCTCCCCCTTTGGATGCAGGCCTACCTCAGATGCTCATTGGAGTTTTAAAGCCTCTGTGTCCATAGATGCACGTGGTCTTGGTAAGACTAGAAAGCCTGGGAGTCAGTATTCCCACACTAATTTTTTTCTCTCTCTCAAAACAAAAGGGGTTTAAATTGTGCTTTTCAATTTCATTTTTTTAATAAGAATTTTATTGAGTTTAAAGCAAAGATAAAAACTACAAAAACACAAAAAACTACAAAAAGAAGAAAAAAACTAAAAGAGTGAGAAACACAAGAAAAAGAATTTTAAAGATTACATAAAGAAGTGACTTCCAACTTTCAACAACAAGAATATACTACACTTTCCATAATCAATCTCTTACTCTATATCCAACCAAGATCACATTATTTCTATAAATCATTCCATTAGTACACATGAAAATCACTAAGTACAATCACTCCTTCCTCTTATATTAAAAAAAAATGTATATATATAAATCTCTAATCCAGCTTCCCTCCCCACAAAATGATATTCATTTAATTATTTCCTCCCTAACACTATTCTATACATTTCTATCCACTATAATAAAAATCAAGTTATAACAACACATACATTGTCTACTTTTATAATTAATAATACAACAATCTTAACCCTATTAAACCTAAAACCAAACAATTATTATTATACCTTATAAATCTTAAAAATCAAACTAACCTTAAAAGAAGACCAGTAACTCTTAATCCAAATTATTAAAAAGAAATGAAATCATAGAAACCTCATTGTCAATACAGTTAAACATTCTTAAATTTTTTTACCCCACCTCAAAATATACCAAGGCATTTACATAGCTCCATTTTACACACAAGGGATTTTTCGTACAGAAATCAAACAACCCAACTGCCCTCCTTAAAAACTCAGAGTTCTCAACAAAAAACTTCCCACAGAACAAAAGTTCTTCTTTCCCATAACATTCCCTCAAATAAACAATGGTATTTGTAATTTGCTATCCCTTTAACTGCTTCACTGCCATAGTCTTCATCTGGCATTTCAGAAAGGACTTCAATCTCACTGTCAATAGAAACTTCTCCATCTTGGGTTCCAAAATGTCCTCAGCCAGATGACACATTTTAAAGCAGATATTTTCTGCAATATCCCAAATATCTTGCAAAATAGCTTGACAGGAATCTGACAAGATCTGTTTGTAGGTCTGCTTAAGCTCACAGCAGAACTGTGAAAGAATCTCATTGAAATCCTCCATGTTTCAGGCAGTAGATTATGGCACCCCCTAGATACTTGACTTGCACATATAGGAGTTAATGAGTTAATGCAAAGCTTCCGAATGAAATTGAAACAAGAGAAAGTGTACTAACAAGCAGGTCCCAGGGAAAGTGAACTGAAAACTGAAGATTCAAAATGGCAAACCCAATGTATAGGAAAATATTCAATCCTTCAAATTCAATACAAAAATGATAGCAGGAAGGCAATTATTTATTCTCAGTCCTCCTTAATCTTTAAATGGAAAAACAAGCCAAAGCTTAAAAAGATTTTTAAAAATTTAATCCAGAAATAACGATAAGAACTGAGAGAATCCACTTCTTCGTGATGTAGAAAGCCTCTCTTGGGGTACATAAACTTAAATATATATATATATATATATATATAAATTGGGTGGTTTAGAAATGGGATGGCTCGATCTAATGTCCCTTTAAGGCTACAGCATGGTGTGGAAATGGTGATGTCCCTGCCTCCTGTTGTCTCTTACTGGATCATTGCGAACCCTGTCTGCGATTCTCTGCCTGCAAGGCAATATTCTGGAGGGCAAGTGGGATGATTCTGAGCTCTTTCTTTATTCATGAAAAAGCTCTGGGCTTCAGGAAAAAGCCTGCCTGAGCCCCCCAAAATTTCCATGATGTCAGTTCTGTCCGCGGAGCCCACGGACACAGCTGTTCTGTTGGCCATGTTCCCCACCAGAAGTCCATGCTTCTCAATTTATGAATTATGGACCTCCTCTGTAAATTACAGAACAATAGGTTCCTTCAATCTTGGGTCAAAATGCATCTCTCTTCTTTCACTTGTTTATCTCTGTTGATGCCATATCAGGCATGCCAACTAACTGTCCCACATGGAGTAGTTGGCTTCTGTTAAGTCTTTTTACAGTTTTTATGCACAGGAAGAATTTTCTTTACAAGGTAGGGCTGTGTCAGTGCATTATGAGGATGGGATTTGTCCAGTCTGCATTTCTGCAGGCTGTGAATTTAGTGGGTGAACTTGCTGCTCCTTCTTATCTGCATATTGAAGATAAACTACAACTGAATGGGCAACTTTTGGATCAACTTTGGAGGGTATAATTTTCCCATGCAAAACAGACAGAGGAGGGGAGAATAGAAGTAGTGAGATGAATTCATCTCAGCAAGAATATATGAATGCTTTCTCTTGGAGGCCATATCCAAGACTTTGGAGAATGGCACATGTGTCCCTGAGGCCATAGGCTGTGTACCACTGAAATTATGGTATATAAGAAAGTATGTACTATACATGTTCTCCTATGATAAACGTGTCACATTCCTCTGCTACACCAGGATTACTCTCTATGTTTTCCACCAGCCATCACAAAACTGCAGAGCCCAGTATAGGAAACTAATTTTGTATGATATAATTTTGGAAATTCTAGCTTGGTGCTTTATAGTGTACTAGGATGCTATGCAGACATACTCAACTAATTCAAAAAGATCCTGAAAGAGTCCACACAGATGTTTCCAGACTATTGGGAAATCCCCATGAATCCATGAAAATAGATGCCACACACAGTTTCAGTGTCAGATTTAGCAGTACATCCAGGCTACCCAGGCCTGCTACAAGCCCATCAATGAGGCCTTAAACCCTTGTGGAGGAAGTACAACTTGACCCGCAATGTATGACATAATCTATTTAAACTTTAGAATTACAAACAGGTTCTGATGCTTCATGGAGAGCCTCTGCATGCTGCCTGTTCATTCTCGTAATCTCTGAAGAGAAGAAACATGAAAAAGGCAGTTTATAATATGGAATATATGTATTCATATGTACCAGGTACTATATATCTATTTTACATAGGAATAAGAGATGCTCTATCTTGTATTAGCTATTGATTGGCTTTCTTAAGTCCCAGTGACCATTGGGTGGGTAAGATAGTAGTTTTTGACAGAGATTTACATAATTTTAAACACCAGAGATCTATCCATCAGCTGCTACTGCATTGGATTCAACTCCTAGAGACTGTGGTTCTACTAAATCTGGGTAAACATGATCTTTTCTGTGTGTGTTGTGAGAGAGGTGTCACTGAGTTGAGGAGAAACCAACAGGGTATGACAAGGGGCTTTGAAAGGGTACAGGTGCACCGTCAGTACCTCCTTAATGCAAGTGTTTTCCTGGGATTGCATGCCTATCATGTAAGCTCTGGAAAACACACTACTTCTTAATGTCCCAACAGGTGTAGTATGCATGTACCTGCTTTCTCTAAAGTTCCTTTTCTGCTGTGGATCTGAAGTTCTGCACCTCCCTAGTATTTAAATAACTGCTTTCAGTTACTTACTGGGTGGATTTAAACAATACTGATCCATTCTGATTGCATCAACTCCGATTAAACCCTATGTATGTATTCAATAATCAGGAATGTGATATTATACTTCCAAATGAAGCATTTGTCTGCAGAAACTCAGCATCACATTTGGGAACTGGGTAATAGCTGAATCTTAACAGATTTGATACTGATAGATAAGTGGTCTGCTGCAGACAAGATAGAAGCCATATATACACAGACGATCTGCCAGATGCAGAGCACATCAAGTAAGCCATATATCAGCCCCAGGTTTAAATCTTAAGCCTTTTCCTTCTATATTTTCTGACTTTTCTCCCTTCTTCTCCCAGGCTTGAAAGTGGAAGGCACATACTCCATGTTTACATAATGGTTTTGTCTAGTTTTATAATTCCCCAGTGGACCAAAAGGTCCTGGGCATCTTTGTGGGTCTGGAGGGCATTTTGCTCCTCCTTTTATTTCCATTTCTTCGAAGCCAAAGCTGATAAAATCTCCCTATCTTCATATCTCTCTTTCCTTCCCCACTTTTGCCTGGGGATCTCAGGGACTGGGGTGGGTGGATTTTCTTTTCATCCTTGGCTAAAGTTGAAGAGGTTACCCCCCTTTGGGGATCTTCTGCACCCTCCCTTCTTCTGACACCAGACAGCTGAAAGGTGGTGTTGAGAATCCATCTCTTGCTCTTCTTTGGCAAGAGCAATCTCATTCCAAAAGTCCCCCACCTGTACCCTTCAACTTCAGGTGAGACAGTTCTTCAGGTCTCTTTCAGTGGCCATGAAAATATCTCCTTCCCTTTCATCAGACCAGTCTCTCTCTCACTCAAGTCAGAACTGCCGGCAGGTGTTGGGACAGGTCCCCATGGTATGTTAGGTGGCTTTGGCCTGTGAGAGAATTGCAAATGGGACTGCTGAAGGAGGTGAAGGGTGTGACTCTTTTCTGCTGCTTCCCATTATTTTGTTTCTGGGTAGCTCTTCCAATGAATCCATTTTTCCAGTCTGCAAAATAATTGCAATGCTCAGTGAATGGCTCAACTTAGAGATGGGAGTAAGACAAGGATGTGAAATATGACCTTGATTGTCTGAAGTATTTATGGACAAAAATATGAGGAATGTTTGTGGTGATGTTAGAGGTATGTTGGTTGGGGACATCAGTCTGCATGCAACTTTGTATGAAGACGATGCCATATTGTTGGCTGAGAACCCAAGACATTTGCAATAAACATTAGATGAAATGATGAAATGATGAAATGAAAGGTATGTGAAAAATTATTGTTTCTTCTGTTCAACAAGAAAAAATTACAATTTATACATAAATGGCAAAAACTAGAGTAGATGAATTTGTGTCCCTTGGTAAAATGATCACGAAAAAATGGATGGAGAAATTTTAAATCACCCAAATGCTAGTTTGTGGCCTCTTTCAAGGAATGAATGTTTGAAGAAGGAAGTGAAAATGGCTGTTTATAATAGGGTGCTTCTCTTCCTACTTTCTAATATGGAAGAGTTGGATGTGTCAGGAAAAATATAAAAGCAAGTTGAATATAGTAGGAATGGGTTATGTAAAAAGGGTAAGTGATCAAGCAAGAAAAGCATGGCCAAGAATGGGTGTAAATGAATGACCAATAGGAAAGAAGTACGCTGAAATGTTTTGATCATGCAGAAAAAAATGAATGAGAAATACAGGATGGAAAATTGAATGGATTGACAGGAGGGGGAAGACAATAAAGTTGCGATTGGATGGAGCTGATGAGATCCTAAAGAGAGGTAAGAAGTCTAAGAGACATAGTGGAGGCTTTGATGGATTGCAAGCATAGAAAGAACCGGAAAAAAACAGCACTCTCAAGCAACCAGAAAAAAAAAACCGGGCACTTTCAAGCAACTGGCAAAAAAATCTGTATCTCTCTGCTGCCATCTAGTGGGTATTAGGGTTTAATAGTAACTCTCAAGCAATCAGAAACTACATTTATCCAGCATCTACCAATCCCCATGGGTGCCGGTTAACTGAGAGTCTACCGTATAAATTACATTTAGCTATATCCCCCACACCCCCACACCTCTCATGCCTTTAACTTGTTTTGTTGTTCCTTTTCTGCAATTTGCATAGCACTGCTTATCCTGAAAGGAACAATACAATGGAATGTAAGGACAGCTTTGAACTCAGAACCAGCAGGATAACTGCTTAAATATTTCTCTTACTCTTTTCCCCTGGAGGCTGAAGTAGCAGCAGTAGCACAAGTAAGGAGTTGGCCATTCAACTCTGAGCATTATTGGTATAGAATGGGTTATAAATATTGCTTTAAAACAACAAATAAACAACTGAGCCAATTCTGCCCAATTAAAACCACAAAACGCGCCAGGATTATTTATTCAATAAGGACAACATTCCCTTGGATCTCCTTACTGCATCTTTGCTGGCTTTCAGCATGGCATCCTCTTTTTTCTGTCCCATGACCCTAATTTGAACAACCTACTCTGGGCATCAACCATGAATGAGGGCTGCCCCCTCCCCAGCTCACATTATAAATTCATAAAATCAGTGTTTCATAATAGAGAAATGGCGAGAAGCCTTTATTTATTGCAGCTCCAGCAGATGCTGCAATAATGAACATGAGTCTTTTACATGGTCCTCATTTACATCGTTCATGCTCAATTTTATTATGAGCTGTGTAATGCAGTGTAAGGTTCAGCTTCTCTGTGGCACAATCAAAACACACATTTTTCATATACATGTGTCTTTTCTTGGGATGATGGTGGGTAATTGAAAACAGTTTATCAGTTTGGAAGTTAATGACATAGGAGGAAGAGATTTAGGTATACAATTCCTGTTGATAATGGGAGTTTCACAGCTGCTGAAAACATAGTGCTAAATGTTGACTAAAGATAAGCACAAGAATATATTTGTGCCATGAACTTCACATAGTATTTACCTGTTCTCCAAGCAAGTAAGCAAAACAAACATTTCACTCTGACATGTGCAATAGTTATACTAGCTGTAATTTACATGGGAGAGGAAACACAGACTCTAAATGAGCTCCTCTGTTTATATTTGGGGGGGACAAGAATTCTCAGTTGTGAGGCACCCCTCTGTTTTAAAGGTACAGGCCATTGGAAAGGAAAATCCAAGCTAGTTCCTTGTTGTATACTTGTTGTGCTTCCATTAGGTCAAATGGAAGTGCATATGAACACGTGCACACATGCTGATGTGCAAAACTGTGCCCTGAAGAAGTGTCAACCTAAGTACAGGAAGGTGATGATTAGTACCACATGCCAAGGGGATGATGGGTTTTGTGTTTCTTGAACCACGGAACCATCCAACTCCCATCCATGCTTTTCGGAAAAAACTGTTTTGAAGCTGGTTGGCGAGATGCGCTGGCTTTCTGCCAATTTAGTCAGGTAAAAAAGATTCTGATGTATTGGTAGAGAAGACAACAAAACCGTACTAGTATTGTTTCCGCCTTTGCAATTAGGCCCTCTAACACCCAAAGAAAGTACATGATGTGTTTAATCTTGACTTCTAAAATTGTTCAAATGATTTCAAAGAAGGGATTTAGGCAGAGCACTGCAAGCTTTAAAGCAAGGCCAGCTTCTAATTCCTTCTTACACCACAGAAAGATGCTAAACTCTTATTATAAGGACTCATGTGCTCAGTGATTGAGATGGGGAAGAAAATACAGAGAAGTTGGTATTTGAGCCTTAAAATAAAGGAGTTTGCCCTCCTTTAGCCAAAACTCCAGACAGAACCCCTTAGCAGGAATACAGCTCAAATTTCCTCCGTCTTACAGCATTGACAAAATGAGGCACAGATTCTCACAGGGAGAAAGACACAGAGGGCCCCATTCACAAGGGTCTGGGAGTGTCTTTATGTCAAGCAAGCCAGGCCAAAGGGGTCATAGCAAAGGCACAGATGCGCTCAGAAAAATACACTCCTATTGTATAAAGCAAAGTACCATATGACCAGGCTCAAATTTCACTCCGAGGTTCTAAAGGACACCTCCCAACCATTTTGACCAAGTACATCAGGCAGGCACAGCTTGAGGCCTCCCATTCTCTGACTTCCTAGGTGCTCAGTAATTCTCCTCTGTGTTGGCACTTTCTCCTCCTGCTCCTCCATAGAGGGAAACATGCATACGTTCTAACTGAGGAGGAAGTCCCATTCTTCCATCTGTAATCTTTTTTTTTTCTTTGCATGAGAATGCATTCACATATTCTTGCTGAGAGGAATTCATTTCACTGCTTCTATTTCTACCCTCCTCTGTCTGTTTTGCATGGTGAAGATTATACCTTCCAGCTGAAGCTGAAGTGGTTTAATTCAAGCATTTCATTTTTATTCTGTCTTCTTTTTGCATGGGGAAGCATTCATGTAGTCTAGGTAGAATTGATAGAATTGATCAACATCTGCCCACAAATCTACTAATGATGTAACTCAGCATTCAGAGAAAGGTAACATATTCACAAAATATATGCTCAAACACTATCCCTATAAGCCAAGGTACACCGTCTGATGTCCTCCAATGTTTTTTTACAACAACTCCCACAATTCACCAGTCATGCTGGAGGGAGTTAAAGGCACAGATATCTGGAAAGTGCAGGTTGTGTGTGTTATAAATCCTTCCTTGACTCTTTTCCATTAGGAGAATGTATAAAGTAATACTGTATCATCTCCCTGTCATCTCCCCTGCCCTCTTCTTTGTAATCAGGTCTGCTCCCCAGATGACAGTGCTCTATCACAAGCTTAGCAGTTGGGCTAAGCCCAACTGTTCCTGCAGTCTAAATTTTATTTTGTTATCCTTGTGCACAGCATTTCTCCAGGGTACATGGGGTGGTATATATAGGGGTTTCACATGATGTAATTTGAAGCACATTGGAGAACAGGCTGGGCTCCAATGTAACAAAATAGGAATTGGATTAAAGTTTGAGCTCCCACTTACCGTAATGACTTGTTACATAGAAACCTGTCATGCATTTTTGAGAAGTGTGATTCTGAGCTTTTTGGAAATGTGATTGAATTCTGGAAAGCCCCAAGAAATCTGCTGACATGATTCCCATGATTCCTTCCTGCTCACTGATGCGAGCTGAGGTTATCTGTAGCATACTTGTTGACTTGCTACTATGCATGCTGCTAATGGATTTTCCCTGGCATTGGGGTATGGCAGCAACTCACATGAGATCAGGCACAGAATTTTAATTAGCTGCAAAAATGAAAGATATATTTGTTGTATAGGCCATTAATAACATGCAAAAAGATATTATTTTATTGCTCTGAGTGATTGAGGTTGAAAGGTACCAGATGTGAAGGTATCTTGCACTGAAAAAAATACACAACATCATCAAAATCATAGCCACTAAACCAGGACAGATTTGAATTTCTTTCTAGAGAAACTCCTGGAATTGAGTGATGATGCCAGGTTGCCAGGTTGCTGATTCAAGGTGCTGGTCACCGCCTATAAAGCCCTACATGGCATAGGGCCTGGTTACTTGAGGGACTGCCTGTTTCCCATAATATCTGCTTGGCCAGTTTGATCTAGCAGGGTTGGCATGCTCCGGGTTCCATCGATTAAACAATGACACCTCTTGGGGCCCTGAAAGTACATCTTCTCTGTAGCATCACCTGCCCTCTGGCATGAGGTTCTCCCCAAGATTTCAACAACCCCCATCCTACTGGTAGTCTGAAGGGCCCTGAAGACATGGCTCTTTGGAGTCCTTGGTGCTCTCTGAGCCTTGTTGTTTTCTTGCAGACGTTTCATTGCCAGGCTAGGCAACATCTTCAGTGCGAACATGGCTCTTTGCCCAGGCCTTTGGTGAGGATGACTGACACCCCTTTCTTCTTCTTTGTTTCCTCTTGGTTTGTTTTCTTTGCCATCGTTGTTCTGTCTTGTGCTGTTTTTTGTTTGTATTGATTTCTGTTCTTAAATGTTTTTAACAATTGTAGACTGCTTAAAGTCGCTGGGATTTGGGCATCATATAAATTTAATAAATGATGATGATGATGTTAACCTTGCTCAGTGATTAAGTGTTGTCTATTTTCCTCTTTATTTATTGTGATAATTTACTGCAGTTAATCTTTTGGTAACTTTGCATGCTGATTATTCTTATGGACCAATATGTTAGAAGCTCTCCATAGATTTAACAGGCATGTTATGTATTTTTATATTTATACTGAACTTCAATCCTTGGTCCCCTTCTACCAGTGCACCACATGTCACAACTCAGGAACATGGAACACAATTATGTCTGGATATAAATGGTTATACAGGTATCTCTGTATCTTCGGATACATTTGTGTCAAACAGGGCATAAAGTCACTTTTGAAATTTCACAAAGGACTAGTTGCTCTCCAGAATAACTTTGGGTAACAGTATCAAGTGCCAAATGTAATGTAGAAGTGGAGATATAGTATCACATTACTGATCAAAATGTTCAGGGCGATGTTATGATAGAAAATAAATTTGTTGAAACCACCAAATGGGAAAGAGTAAATTATTCTTACATTGACAGTCATGACGAACAGTAGAGGAAGATTTTTAGATACCCTAAATGTTTATGTTCTAGATTATTTGATTATCTGAAACCAAACAGAGAGAAGGCAATTCTGGATGTAATCCTAAAGGGTACCCAGGACTTAATGTGAGATGCATTATTGAAGTGACTAGAAACACTATACTGTTATCACACTCAACATATATGTAAGTCGATGACTGCTAAAAAAAAAATAACATGTTAACTTCAGAAGAGGAAATGCCTCAGAAATGAGGAGACTGATTTTTTTGCTTAAAAAAAAAAAGATGGTCAGACTTTCCAAAACACTTGGAAGTTATTCAAAGCTGCAGTAATAGAAGCTTGGCTAGAATGCAAACCACATATCAGGAACTGTATTGCTAAGTCCAAGAGGATGTCACTATACTTAATAAGCACAGTAAGGAAGTTATTAGAGTAAAATGGCTTCTTTCAGAGTCCTGACCAAATGTGGAACATTTACACAACAATGAAGTAGGCTTTCAGTACAGGAAGGGAGGCAGTTGTACTATTGGACAATAAGGGAGTTAAATGTGTGTTAAAGAAGGAAAAAAAGAGTACAGAAAATTAAAATGACTTATCACCAGAACACTGTGGAATCTAGCTGAGATTGCTTTGAGAACTGAGATGTGGCAAAGTGTGATTAATAATTTGTCCCTTAGTGTTGTCTTTGTGCCATCATAACACCAAGTTACACTGCAGCCAAATTACTAAAGCACCCAATGTAACACCAAGCTTTTTTTTAAAAAGGATCCTAGGGTGATCTAGAAAATCATGAAAATCCTAAGAGAGACTTTCTAAGTAAATGAGTGATAATAAATATTAAAGATAAAATTAGAAAATACAATGAACAACTTTTGTTGGTGAAAAAAATCACCAAGATTTACCATCTGCAAAGGCAAATCCAGCCTTACCAAACTCTTTGGGAGTGTTCAGAAGTATGTAATTATGGATAATCCAGGAGTCGCAAAGTAATTGGATTTTCAAAAAGCAGAAAGCACCAGAATAAGCTTCCTAGTAGGGATATAAGAAAGAGCTTGCTCTCTCCCTTGCCCTCAAGATCAGAATTGGCAAAAGTTAATACATTTATTTATTTATTTATTGTACTTATTCCCCTTTGTAATTGGCACATTCACAAACACATGAAATTTCTAACAGCACAAATAAACAAAAATATTACTAAATATCAAAATAATAATAATTACAAATAAATACAAACACAAAAGATAGCCAACTTTGGTTTCCATATTCCCTCCAGAACGATTCCTTTTTCATCAGTTTCCAGAATGTCAATAAAGAGCGTTGATTTGGCCAAATAAATGGATGACATCAAATTATTCAGAGATGGTGAAGATAAATAAGGCAATAAAAGCTCCAAGAAATGTTCTCCAAAGTACAGAAATGGCATTAGAATATAAACAAATACTAGATAAAATGTAGGTAAAACATCCTATCTTCATGTTGATGTTGATGGGAACTCACTGCCACTGAGACACCAGGAAAGAATTTTTGAATTTTAAATAAAAACAACTGATCTCTGTGAAATGGATAGTGTTTAGTACCAATTATATTATGTTATAGCCTCGTGTGGTGCAGAGCGGTAGGCGGCAGTATTGCAACCAAAAACTCTCCCCGTGACCCGAGTTCGATCCCAGAGGAAGCTGGATTCTCGGGTAGCCGGCTCAGGTCAACTCAGCCTTCCATCCTTCCCAGGTCAGTAAAATGACTGCCCAGCTTGCTGGGGATGGTGATGACTGGGGAAGGCAATGGCAAACCGCCCCGCTATAGTCTGCCAAGAAAACGTCACGAAAGCGGCATCCCTCCAAAGGGTCAGACATGATTCGGTGCTTGCACAGGGGACCTTTCACCTTTTTTTAATGTTATGTTAGCAATTAGTAGCATAAGGACAAAAAATAAAACTGCCAAAATCAAAATTCCTAAATGCAAGTCTATCCTGCAGCTAAACTTGGAATACTCCTTGCACTTGGACCTCCAGGGGAACAAATGATATCATGTGTGTCATGACATCTTTGCCCAAATGATGCAAATTACATATATTGTGATGCATGCGAAGTCAACTTGACTACAATGTGGCTTCCATTGGACAGTGACATATACACAGTTTGGAGTGTTGCAGCTCAAAAAGGACATCGTAGAGCTGGAAAAGTACAAAAAGGAGCATCCAAAATGACCAGAGGTCTGAAGCCACTCCCCTGTGAGAGAGGTTAAAATGTTGGGGTTCTTAAATTAAGGGAAAAAGGGGTGTGAAGGGAAAACACAACAGAGGCATATACAATTGTTCATAGAGTCTCTCCCCAATTTAATATCTAATGTTAATAAAGCTGCATGTGAGAGATTCAGAGCAGAGAGAAGGGAGTAGTTTATGTTGTGCGTTGCTGAACTGTAAAATTTCCAATCACAGGTCATGGTGAACATCCACCAACGTTCATGTCTTTAAAAGGCAAATTAGACAAGGTAGGTGATAGTACAGTTATTAAGAGCTTTTAGTCACAATGACCATGTCCTGCCTAGAGGATCAGAGGGAATGTGTTTCTGAAGACCACTCCCTAGGAAACAGCAGCAGAAGATGCTAGTGGGCATTTCAAAAATCGGATCCAGACGAGAGAGTCTGACCACCTGGTCTCCACTTAATGTCCTTCGTTTCAAATATGAATAATGCGGGCAATTGCTAGTTGTATCATTTCTTTCTGCACAAAAATCAAATGGTTCTAGTAATGATGTTATTATGAGATGTGACACCTAGTTGGCATAATTAGGGCTTGGCTATATCCTGTCTTAACTAGTTTAACACACTCTATGTAGGGTTGAAAAGTGCCCAGAAATTGCAGTTAGCATTAACTGATGCAAAATTCTGGTTTCCAGTTGCTTATTGTGCAAAATTTAAGATAATGGTGTTAACTTTTGAAGCCCCAAACAGTTTAGGATTGACTATCAGAAGAATCACCTCTCCTAAAATGTACCCATTCAGCCCTTAAGACCTGCAGGAGAGGTCTTTCTGAAAATTTCCTGATTGTTAGAGGCACATCTATCTGGCATATGACAGAGTGGGTCTTTTCCAGCATTGCAGCACTTGGAAAATCTATACAGTTCTATCTTTTTCATCATACTTCATATTTAAAAAAAAAAAAAAAAAGTATAAAATTGTAGTTTATGTTTTTAAACATTTTGTACTCTGTTAGTTTCCCTAAGCCAGGGTTTCTCAACCTCAGCAACTTTAAGATGTGTGGACTTCAACCCAGCTTGCTGGCTGGGGAATTCTGGGAGTTGAAGCCCACACATCTTTAAGTTGCTGAGGTTGAGAAACCCTGCCCTAAGCAATCATTTGGATAAACCCATAGGATAGAAATTAATCAATTACAGTCATGTGATCAGGCAAGGCTCAGAAGATGAGTGGGTCTTCTATGACCTTATCTTCTGTAATCTCTAATGATTTGTCTCTATTTTTCTCTCTGATCCAGTCCATGATGCCATTGGCCAAATAGGTTTGGGGATTGGTCATCTTTCAGCCAGCTGAGTCTCCTGCAGTGCCATTAGACAGACTGACTTCTTCAGTTTATGAGAAATATTTGGTAAATGTTTCTCCCTTCATAGATGGCTTATGATGAAGACTTTGGAATAATGCCTTTCTGGAATATCTTAGTGAGTCATTTCTATATCTGTCCTTGAAAATGGAGGTATGCTACTGTAAGTATAAGCGCATATTGCTTTACAATTCCCATCACATCTTAATAATAAATACCACTTCTAATATATGATCTTAGTAAACTTTTGCAAAAATTATATATAACTGAAGACAGACATAACATTGTGAAAGAGTTTTAAAGATGGAGGTAGAGATATACATATCAGTAAAGTGACTATTGGTTAATGCCCCTCCTCAACTCATACTTCAAGCTGACAATCTGCTCCCCCTCCCTTCCATTTTTTAAGAGTAGCATTTGTTCATACATATGTTCATCTGTATTTTTTAAAGTGAAACATTTTTAAAATAAAGAGAAAACTGTGGAGTCCTTGGTGCTTTCTGAGTTTGTTTGCTTGCAGACGTTTCATTACCCAACTAGGTAACATCATCAGTACTAGTGAGTGTGGGGTTTCCTCCCTGTTTATATACTAGAACTAGGCCAATCACCTTACAAGTCAATCAGTATTGTATGTGATTGTTTTTTCTAGGTTTCAATGTATAGGTAGTCCTCGTTTTGCAACTGCAATTGGGACCAGCAAGTCAGTCATTATGCGAAGTTGTCTCTAAGTGAAACTGCGACTGTACTTTTGATCTTATTTCAGTTTTTCTTTGCTTTACAGACCTGGGATGGTCATAAATGCGCAGATTGCTTGCAAAGTTACTTTTCATCATTGTCGTAACTGTGAACAGTCACTAAATGAGGCATTCATTAAACATGGACCACCTGTACAGAGCTGTTATTTTCTCACACCCAAGGTAATATAACACATAATATAACAAGGCCGCTCCCAAATAGATTGACTAGATATTTGTCTTCACCTCCTTGTTACAATAAGCAACTGGCTGTTCCTGGTGCCACATTAATAAGTATTCCTCCCATCCTTGGGCTGGCAGAAAAATGTGCCAGCCTAATCTGTGTTGTCTGATGACTAAGCTCTGTTCTGCCTCAGTGAGGTGGCAGGCTACTAGTTCTGTCCTTACAGTTATAATGTCAAAGAAGTGAAGGGCACCATTTGGTGGATTATCCTGACTGGGTTTCCCCTCTCACCAAATGTCACCTGCCAGTAGGAAAATCGCCCACTATGTGGTAAGGCAGGTGTGGGTAACTGTGGCCAAGTGTCTGGGATGGAGGCTTTAGCTTTTATGTTCCATGAGTGACAGGTTGCTGACTCAGGCTATTTTTGAACATGGCTCTAGAGAACTTCTGGAACATTGCTAAACTGTCAAAAACAGCTCAGCTCACAAGCCATTAAAGAAGAGTAGGGGTGCTGGGTGAAAACAGGAATTTTAACCTGCCAACATTGTGAATAATTCAATCATAGTTTGGGCAGCTTTAAAAGAGATGGACAAATTGAGGGTAGATGAATGACTATTAGCCTTAATGGTCCTACGTCACCTCCAGTATCAGAGGCAGAATATCTGTTGATAGCCCACTGCTGGAGAAAAATAGTAAGAGAGCACCAAGGCAGGTCGATATTGATCTTCCTGGATGGATGTGGATGGCAACTGCATGTTGGCCTTGATAGGCCTTTGGTGTGACCCCACAGGTTTCTTTCTAATGTTCTTAATGCAGATTAGGATAAATCTCAAATGTTAACTATTTGATTAGCAAATGGGTTAACAGATTAAACCTGGCTGAAGAGCAGTTGCATTGCTTTAATTCTTGTACTTTGGACACAAATAGCCCGATAAGCTAACAGCATATCAACACAGCCTGTTCTAATAATAAAAGGCAAAGATAGGCAATCTTTTATGGCATGAGGGTACGTCAAATGTCTTTTGGGGTACACCTCCCAGACTGGAGCTGAGCAACCACACACAGCCACACATAAACCTCCCCCCACCCTTTATTTTTACAAATACAGAGACAACCTCAAACTCTTTTTCCAGCACTCTTAAACGCAATGTTCCTGCACTAGGCTTCCCCCTCAAACACACCTACACAGGTGGATACAAAATCACACACAAAAAAATCCTCTCCATGTCATCCAACCACCCATCCAACAACCCACAGATTCATACCCGCCCCCTCCCATCCATCACCCTCCCCTACAGGTGCAGAAGTGGGACGTTGGATTGCCCTCAGGACGGACAAGGAAACTCAAGATCTCCCTGCCTTTACACGGCTCAGCCTCTGCGTATGCATGTTTATGCCTCCAGGCAGTTGGAGGTCTGACTGAAAAAGCAAAAGCAGGACAGACTGATTGCAAAAGGAAATGAAAAACAAATGACAAATTCAGAAGAAAGATCTGGAGAGAGAGAAAAAGGGAGAATTCAGGCTGATGATACAAAGAAGATGTTATATCAAATAGTGTTATTCTCTTAAGAGGTGCTGTTAAGGGTGTTGTTCTTCTCCCATTTGTGCCCAGTTAATGGAACAAACCTTGGTCCCCAGAGGTTACTTCATGTTTCTCTTCTAGTAGGAAGGAGAAAATTGACTCAGCTTAGCACACACATTCAAGCAGCTAACTCCAGAGTCAACACAAAAAGTATTTTATGAGGAGACCGGTAAGTGCACAGGGCCCCCAACAAGGTCGTGATGGTGGTATTTCCATCGTAAAGTTCAGTCAAGTTCATGACATTAAACAGGGCTGCAAATAAGTCTGCAGAGAAGCAACCTTTATCTCCCCACAAAATGTCTCTGAGCAAACACAAAAGTTAGGGGCTGTCAAACCTCACTCGTGGTCTCCCTCAGCCATTGTGTGTACTGAGGTGAGTGTTATCACTGACTTTGTTCGCCAAACATAATGGCTAAAGGAGGCCAGTTTATTTACCATGTTCTGGGATTAAAGCTTCCCCACCTCCCCCCACAACCTAATTTGATGGCTTATTTTTCACCCACTTCTCCATTTACTTTTGTCTCCATCTGTAAACTGCACATGTTATAGGCTAAGGGAAAGATAGCTGAGGCATGTTTTCAAACCATTTCTTCTTTTACCACCACCTTTAACCAAGAACCCCCCTCCCCCCAAGAGTTAAAGGAATAAAGTCAATATTTGGGACCAGCTACTATAGAAATTTAATAGACTTACAGTGGCAATTCACTCAGTCCTCCCCCGCTAATGGTGCACTTTTGACCAGTTGTCCTCTCTCAAAGGATGCTATTGACATGTTTATCTGAGGGAAGGGAAGGACAAACATAAAATGTAAGAGGAAATGGGGTTACATTACAGTTACAGTTCTCTCATCTATATTTCATGATCAATCTTCAATGGCAATCTAGTCTTTTGATTCAGATTTTGTGCAAAACCACCACAGAAATTAATGCTGGGGAAGGCATTGCTGTCAGATGATGCCAGCAGACCCAAATGCTATAAATTGGGGTTGCCCTGATCATGAATAAAGAAGGTATATATTGGTGGGAGGAAGTTTCTCAAAAGAAGAAAACGTGCATACAAATGAGGAGTGTTTCCCTACTTTGTGGCTAATTTCTGTCCATGTCTTCTCCTAGGCATTTTTCTCTTCATTGGGTTGAAATTCAGTATCAGAATCCAATTTGGAGAAGGGAGAGATGGAGTTAATATATATTGATTGAAAAAAAGTGATAGTAAATGTATTCATCTAGGCATATCTTCCAATAAGCAAGACTCACATTATTTATTTATTCTTCATCTAATTTCTGTGACACCCCAGTAACAAAAAAGTTCTTGGGATGGTCTGTAACATAAAAACTGTTCTGGTAGAAATAAGTATAAATTCAGGGACAGCAAAGATACCATGAGGAAGAAAACTCATAGAGTCAGAGCCATGGAAGAGAGAGAGAGGTAACAGAGATGTGATGAAGGAGAAAGTTGGGCAGCCTGGCACTTCAGTCTGTTTATTATTATTATTATTATTATTATTATTATTATTATTATTATTTATGTATTTATTTATTTTATATCCTGCCTTATAAAAATTATAAATAACTCAAGGTGGCAAACTTACCTCATACTCCTTCCTCCTCCTCTCTTCCCCACAACAACAACCCTGTGAGGTGAGTTGGGCTGAGAGAGAGGGACTGGCCCAACATCACCCAGCCGGCTTTCATGCCTAAGGTGGGTGGTGGTGAGTGATGATGATAAAACTTGATAGAGTGATTATATGGGTTGCCTGTGAGAAGGCAGTAGTATTTGCACTGATGTCCAAGGAAGGGAGGGGGCTAGTGATGCAATTGCATGAATGATGTATTAAACAAAATACACATACATTATATATAAGACATCATGACATCATGATGCAACTGATAGAAATGACATAATCTGTGTCATTTGCACAATGATGTTACAATGGGTATTATGTTGTGGCTTCTATCAGACACCTGTGGCTGTTTGGCTGTAGATGGAAGAACTGAAGCCTGTCTTGCTCATACTTGCTAACTAGTCCCTGATTTTCTTATAGCTTCCTACTAATTTTCCCGTCGCTACACATATGGAAAAGAGGGCCATTAGCCCTCCATGAATGAAGCTTGTCATGAGCCATGCAGACTGGGTCTGTGGGTATATTTGAGCATGACCAAGTGAATTAGAGCAAGACAGCAGATGTGAATGTGAATGTCCTTGGGGTCATTTTAACAGTGGACACATATTAATCTAGAGCCATTTTAATATATTAATTTATATATTCTTCTAACATTATTTTTAATTTCCATCATTATTTTCATAATTATTTCACCTTGGTGATAAAGGCAGTTGTCATGATCACCATTGCGATGCTTGTGACATCGCAACGGCTTGCATGACAATGCAGGGAAATGGGTACCGGGCGGATTAAGGGAAAAGGCAACTAGCTAACAAAAGAGAGCAACAGGTGCTGGCAACAAAGTATCAACTCTAGCCAGAGGTGCGGAAGAGAGAGATACAATGTTGCAAAGAAGGTAACTGACAAGACCAGACCACGAGGCGCGCCCGAGCTGTCAAAAAGATTATGAACCTGATCGCCCGGCAATGAGCCATCACCGGCCAGGGAAGCAATCAAGGAAACGCCCGGAGCACAGGAGGGGCTCCACGACCCCTCACCTACCGGCAACGGAACTGACGGGGCTCGGGGCGCACCTGAAGTAAGAAGGGGTGGAGCGCTGACCGGCGCGGGCTATTTAAATCCCGTTCTGGCACGCTCCACTCACTCTCAGCTTTCTTAAGGGCACGCATACTGTTACTCAAATAAAACCAGAACCTAAGCCTACACTGGCGTCTGTGTTTTTACTGGGTAGCAGGCAGAGCCTGACATAAAGCTGAGAGTCACCAAACCAAAGTCGCCAAGCTCCACCGGACGAAAATTTTCCGCGGGAGAGATCAACTGGCGAAAACGGAACCAGGGACAGCAATGGAGCCAGCACTTTGCACCAGAGGCGTGAAGGATGGCCCGCAAGAGGCAGAGGCGACCCGACAGCTGCTGGAGGCAGCGCACCCGGAATGGGACACGGACACCCTCCCTGCCCACACCGCACCCCAGTTCCAGGCCTGGAGCTCCAACCCAGACAGGAGAGCCCCGACAGAAGACGAAGTCGGGGACCAGCAACTCCTCACATGGGCCAGTGGAGCAGGACCCTGGACGGGAACACCCTACTCCACCTGGAGGCTCGGCTACCCCAAAATGCCCGAGCAGGAAGGCGCAAGACTACAGACCGGACAGCATCTGGCAGCACCGACGTCGGACGACCAGGGCATGCCAGACAGGGTCATGGCCCTGGAAGCCAAGGCACGAGACCTGGAACATATGCTCCAGTCCCTGGCAACGATCGTAGGCGAGCGCTCCAAGACTGAGGCGGCACAGGGGGGCAAGAGGGGATTGAGGCACCATACCCACCCCGCCAACAACCCCAAGCAGAAGGGGCCAAGCACGAGACTCTGTTGCAGGGCTTCATGGCCCCAGGCCAGTGGGAGCCATCCCTCACCACCCACAGATAGGGGTCCCGCAAATTGGGAGGTTCGCCAAAGACTTCCCTGTACAATTTGACGGGAACCCTACGAAACTGTCCTTCTTTCTAACAAATGTGAGGGACTACATGGCCCAATACGGCCATTGCTTCAGCACAGAAGCCACTAAAATCTCGGCAGTGGCCACCAAGCTCCAAGACAGGGCTGCGGACTGGTATGTGCAGTTGTCTGAGTCCGGAGCCCCAGCCTTGGCCAATTTCCACGACTTCCTACCCGAGCTGAAGCATTACTTTGAGGACCCCCTGGCAAAGGAAAGGGCCAAGTGCACACTTCAAGCGCTGCACCAGGGAAGAAAAACGGTGGCTGACTATGCTCTTGAGTTCAAGGTCCTTGCAGGCAAAATCACGGAATGGTCTGAGGCCACCCTGATCGACATGTTCAAGCGTGGCCTCAACCGGGAGGTGCTACAATGGGCACTCTACAGGGACGACCCAGCCTCCCTTCACGGGTGGATTTGCCTAGCCGGAAAAGCGGAGCACGCTCAGCGCACGTTCCTGCTCACAACCGCAGATGACAAAATCCCTCCCAGCACCAGAGGACCAGTCCCACAGTTGGACCCAACCTGGCACACGGACCAGCAACGGAGGCTTGCCCGCGGGCAGTGTACCAGGTGTGGGAAGACGGGCCACCGAGCGGCGGACTGTTCCAAAAACAGGACAATGGATCGCCCGCCCAGACTCACACCAAAGACGCCACACAAGCCATCCAACCCTGAGACTATGCACCGATTACCGCGGATTAAATTCCGCTTCCCTATCCAACAAATACCCCCTACCCCTCGTAAAGGACATGCTAGCACACCTGTCAAAGGGAAGGGTGTTTTCCAAACTCGACCTCCGCGAGGCGTATTATAGAATCTGCATCAGGGAGGGGGACAAGTGGAAAATGGCATTCAACTGCCCCTTGGGCTCCTTCCAATACAAGGTACTGCCATTCAGTCTTGTGGGGGCCCCGGGGGTCTTCATGCAACTCATCAACGAGGTACTGCATGAACACCTATTCAAGGGCGTACTGGTTTACCTGGATGATGTCCTCATCTACACGAGGACACAGAGGGAACACGAGAGGTTAGTGAGGCAAGTCCTCACTAAGCTCTGGAAAGCCAAACTCTATGCTAAGCTGTCCAACTGCGAATTCCACAAGTCGCGCTTGGACTACATAGGGTACAGAATCTCTGACAAAGGCGTAGAGATGGACCCCACGAAGGTTCAGGCAGTTTTGAGCTGGGAACGCCCACGCACCAGGCGCCAGCTTCAAAGTTTCCTCAGGTTCGTGAATTTCTATAGGTCCTTCATGAGGGTGTTCGTGGAAATCGCCCTACCCTTAACTGATTTGCTCAAGACCAAAGGCGTCGGGGAGACGCGCAAGGTAAAAAACCCGGGGGCCGTACTTAATTGGACTCCTGCCTGTCAAACCGCATTTGACAGGCTAAAAGCGCTGTTCACAGCGGAGCCAATTCTAGCTCACCCGGACCCCGAATGGCCTTTTGTGGTGCAGGTGGACACCTCTGACTTCTCAATAGGCGCCATCCTGCTGCAAAAGGATTCTGCTGGAATCCTGAAGCCATGCGCCTATCTCTCGAGAAAATTCTCGGAGACAGAGAGGCGCTGGCACGTGTGGGAAAAGGAAGCATTTGCGGTTAAAGCAGCGCTGGAGGCTTGGCGTCACCGTTTGGAAGGGACGACTTGCCCGTTTGAGGTCTGGACAGACCACCGCAACCTCGAGGTGCTCCATACGCCCCGGCGCCTCAGTCCCAAGCAAATACGCTGGGCTCAGTTCTTCAGCCGGTTCAACTTCCAGCTGAAGTTCATACCAGGCAAAAAGAACTTCCTGGCAGACGCACTCTCCCGACTGCCTCAGGATGCGGAGCCTATCTCCGACATCGTAGGGACAGTGCTTTCCGATTCCCAGCTGGGTATGGCAGCGGTCACCCGGGGTTGCGCTCGGGGACAGCCTGCCCCCCCTCACAAACAACTACGACGCAACCCGCCCCTAGACGCAGGCAACCTCAAATGCCAGGTGGGCTATGGGCAGATTTTATAACGGCATTAAAATCTGACCCCTGGCTCCTCGCCAACCCCAACAAGGTCACTATGGACCAGGACCTTGCATGGGCGGAGGGAAGGTTATATGTACCCGACTCACAATGGCAGGTGATCCTCAACAGATCGCATGACAGCAAACAGGCTGGTCACTTCGGGTTCTTGAAAACCCTACACCTGACTCGGAGACAGTTTTGGTGGCCCTCGCTGAGGAAGGACGTCAAGACATATGTGGCGTCCTGCCCAGTGTGCGCTATGGCCAAGCGACTGGCTGGCAAACCCCGGGGGCTGCTGCAACCCGTGGCTGAACCCTCCCGCCCTTGGGATGAAATCTCAATGGACTTCATAGTCGACTTACCGCCCAGCCAAAAGAAAACGGTCATTTGGTTGGTAAAAGACTACTTTTCAAAACAAGCGCATTTTATCCCCTGAGCCTCGATCCCGTCAGCCCAACAGCTGGCAAAATTGTTCCTAATCCACGTGTACCGCCTACACAGCTGCCCCTCCCGCTTGGTGACCGATAGGGGCACACAATTTACCTCGAGGTTTTGGCGGGCTTTTTTGAAACTGATAGGTACCCAGCAAGTCCTGTCAACCTCCTGGCATCCCCAGACGGATGGATCCACAGAGATCCTTAATGCCACACTGGAGCAATTCCTCCGCTCCTACATAAACTATCACCAAGACGACTGGGTGGACCTCCTCCCATTTGCAGAGGTCGCATACAACAACGCGATACACCACAGCACGGGAAAAAAACCCTTTGGGGTAGTGTCAGGTCGGGAGTTCATCCCCATCCCTGAACTACCTCAGCCTCCGTCCCCAACAGTGGCCACCTGTGATTGGGGTGAGAAACTCGCAGATTCCTGGCCGGTCATCAAGGACGCGCTTAAAGAGGCACAAACGGCATACAAATTACAAGCGGTCAAACACCGGCACCAGCAACCAACATTTCAGGTGGGGGACATGGTCTATCTATCCACCAGATTCATCAAATCGCCGCAACCGTCGAAGAAGCTGGCCCCCAAGTTTATTGGACCATTCCAGGTGACACAATTCGTGAACCCAGTCACGGTGCACTTGGACCTGCCCCATAATTTAAAGAGACTGCACCCGGTATTTCACTGCAGCTTACTCAAGCCGGCAAGTGATCCCTCCTGGTGGCACCCACGCATGCCCCCCCCTCCACCAGTGATGATAGATGGGCAGCAACACTTTGAAGTGAAGGAGGTACTTGACTCCCGCAAGCGCTGGGGCTCCCTCCAATACCTCATAAAGTGGAAACACTTTCCACACCCTGAGTGGGTCGCTGCCCGTGATGTCCAGGCCCCTGACCTGATCCACACCTTCCATACCGCCTACCCCTCCAAACCCACGGCTTAACCTTCTCAAAGGGGGGCAGTATGTCATGATCACCGTTGCGATGCTTGTGACATCACAACGGCTCACATGACAATGCAGGGAAATGGGTACCGGGCGGATTAAGGGAAAAGGCGACTAGCTAACAAAAGAGAGCAACAGGTGCTGGCAACAAAGTATCAACTCTAGCCGGAGGCGCAGAAGGGAGAGATACAATGTTGCAAAGAAGGTAATTGACAAGACCAGACCACGAGGCGCGCCCGAGCTGTCAAAAAGATTACGAACCTGATTGCCCGGCAATGAACCATCACCGGCCAGGAAAACAGTCAAGGAAACACCTGAGGCACAGGAGGGGCTCCACGACCTCTCACCTACCAGCAACGGAACCAACGGGGCTCGGGGCGCACCCAGAGTAAGAAGGGGTGGAGCGCTGACCGGCGCGGGCTATTTAAATCCTGTTCCGGTGTGCTCCACTCACTCTCAGCTTTTCTTAAGGGCACGCATACTGTTACTCAAATAAAACCAGAACCTAAGCCTACACTAGTGTCTGTGTTTTTACTGCGTAGCAGGCAGAGCCTGACAGCAGTCCTGTCTATTCAAAATACAATTTACCCTCATACTGAGATCAACCTGGATTTGGAACAAGTCACAATTTACAGAATTCTTCTGGCCCCCACAGAATATCTTTAGAGAAGAATGAGGTGAATACATTTCATTTTTTACATTGTAGGGTGTGTGCATGATGTCTTCCACTAATAACTGATATTTATACTTTTCTTCAATAAGCCTAGGATGACTAGTAGGCAAATCTCCCTCAAGATTCCTGGTACAGGTAGTCCTCGTTTAGCAACTGCCTCATACAGAGACCATTTTCAGTTGTAATGGTGATGAAAAAGTAACTTTGCAACTAATCCTCACATTTATGATCTTTGCAGGTCTGTACAGCAAAGGAAAGCTGAAGTAAAATCGTAAGGATTGTCCCAGTTTCACTTAGCAACTGCTTTGTTTATTGACTGAGTTGCCAGTCCCAATTGTGGTCAGTAAACAAGGACTACCTGTATGTATGAAGTAACACATTAACAATGACTTACTAGATTTAAAACAGCTAGCAACAGTTAATATCATCAGTTAAGACTTTAGCTGCAATCAGAGTACAATAATGGAGGAAACAAGGATTTAAAAAACAACAACAACAGATTGATAGATCGATAGATAATATTTATTATTTTGGTCAGTGACCAAATAAATAGAGCCAGTTTGGTCTAGTGGTTAAGGTGCTGGGCTAGAAACCTGGAAACTGTGAGTTCTAGTCCCGCCTTAGGCATGAAAGCCGGCTGGGTGACCTTGGGCCAGTCCCTCTCTCTCAGCCCAGCTCACCTCACAGGGTTGTTGTTGTGGGGAAAATAGGAGGAGGAAGGAGTATTAGGTATGTTCCCTGCCTTGAGTTATTTATAAAAATAATAAAGGCGGGATAGAAAACAAACAGAACATATATAAGCCAAATATAGCAAAGAGAGAAGAGAAAACCAACCAACCAACCAACCATCCATCCACCTACATAGCCATAAGATAAGTGAACCAGGTAAGTCAGTCATGTGCAGTAGTCAGTTGTTTGCACACATTCACAGCAGCTGTACAGAACTTTGCCACGTTATGGGTGATGATAACACTTTTCTTGTCTGATAACAGGTAATTGCCAAGCAGTTCCTCAGGATAATTTGGTGCCTGTAGCAAGAGAGGGAAGATGAGTCATTTTCGGATAGCATTGTAGAAGGAGCAGTGCAGCAGCATCTGGAGAATAAATTCAACTGAACTGTCACCACAGGGGCAGGTTCAGTTAATGATAGGGGTCTTACTGAATCTCCCGTACAAAAGGGTGTAGACTATTATATCTGGCTCTGAAGAAGAACCTTCGTTGGGCTGGAGAGTACAACTAATAATGACCTCCATTTGAAAAAGGGAGGAATTGCATATAGCCCCAAAGGTTACCCTAAAAAGGGCAAAGTAGGCTTTTACCACCCTTTGGAAGGTCATTAAAAAAGGGGTGAAGTCTTTTTTCCTGAGACAGGAGTCCCAAACTGTGATTGTGATGAAGAATTATTGCACATGCCATTTCTTCAAAGAAATACTCCGGCTGCCTCTAAGAACTAGGGTGATCAAACAAACAAACAGACAGACAGACAGACAGACAGACACTCCAGGCTCTTGTGCAAACTCTAATTAAAAATAGACAAACGACACACTGAAATGAATAGTACTGTACTATAGTACCCTTGTAAGTGGCATTATGAAAACAAAGAAAGAAAGAAACTGGAATCCAAACCAAGCCATGTTCTCCTTTTCCATCCCATCCACAAGGGCAAATGGTACTTAACGTATCCATTGCAAAAGCCAATCTGTGTAACCATGGAATATAAATATTAGGCTAATATATTCAGCTGATTGGAAGTTTTCCCTAGCCCTACACCCACAAAAAAAGTGAGACCTTCCTGTGAAACGGGGATGGGAAACTTGTATTCCTTCAAATGTTCCTGAACTAAAATTGCCAGCAGGCCCAGTCAGGAGGATGAATGGTAAGCGATACTTGGATTTGTCATTCAGCAACATTTGGAGGGCCACAGGATTCTTATCCTTGCTGTCAGATGAGTCTGATCCATAAGTCTATGCACTAATGATGCATCACTACCCAACTGTGTTTCATTCTATACTTCTAATGCTGAAAAATTATAAAATGCCAGTTTACCAGGAAAGAAATGGGAAAGGTTATTCTTCAGTCTTCCCAGCTTGCTGTCTCCTATCCCAGTTTATTTTTATCTTTTATTAGGGCAGAGGCTATACACCATGTTTATTTTCTCTGTGATCCATGTGGGGCCCAGAGGTATCCTGGAAAATAAAACTCATGCTGGAAACGACTGTTTTGTTTTACATTGTGGCAGGTTCCTATTGAATTGGTTTTTAATTCAAAGCATCTAAAACACATGCATATGTATCAAAGAGCAGGGAGTTTAAAAGGCACTGAAAAGAAGCATCTTTGGGCACATTTGTGCTTATGGGCACCAGGTTGTTTCTTCTTACTGTATATATAAGGAAAATAGTGGCTGAGGAAAATGGTGCCTCCAAATGTATGGTTCTCCACTACCCACCAAAAGGTATTCCAGTTGTTCTATATTTCTTGTCATGAAAGATTTTTGGTGGTAAGGAGGGGGAAAGGATAGAAGTGTTGGGAAAATTGAGGAGGCTTTGAAATGGAAGATAATAATGTCAGACCTCTGTAAAATTCTGTGAAGGAAGCAAGACAATTGCACAATAAAAGCCTTCTCTAGAAATTTTGTTGTTGTTTATTCGTTTAGTCGCTTCCAACTCTTCGTGACTTCATGGACCAGCCCACGCCAGAGCTTCCTGTTGGTCATCAACACCCCCAGCTCCCCCAGGGACGAATCCATCACCTCTAGAATATCATCCATCCACCTTGCCCTTGGTCGGCCCCTCTTCCTTTTGCCTTCCACTCTCCCTAGCATCAGCATCTTCTCCAGGGTGTCCTGTCTTCTCATTATGTGGCCAAAGTATTTCAGTTTGGCCTTTAATATCATTCCCTCAAGTGAGCAGTCTGGCTTTATTTCCTGGAGGATGGACTGGTTGGATCTTCTGGCAGTCCAAGGCACTCTCAGAATTTTCCTCCAACACCACAGTTCAAAAGCATCGATCTTCCTTCTCTCAGCCTTCCTTATGGTCCAGCTCTCGCAGCCATATGTTACTACGGGGAACACCATTGCTTTAACTATGCGGACCTTTGTTGTCAGTGTGACGTCTCTGCTCTTAACTATTTTATCGAGATTTGTCATTGCTCTTCTCCCAAGGATTAAGCGTCTTCTGATTTCCTGACTGCAGTCAGCATCTGCAGTAATCTTCACACCTAGAAATACAAAGTCTTTCACTTCTTCTACATTTTCTCCCTCTATTTGCCAGTTATCAATCAAGCTAGTTGCCATAATCTTGGTTTTTTTGAGGTTTAGCTGCAAGCCAGCTTTTGCACTTTCTTCTTTCACCTTCATCATAAGGCTCCTCAGTTCCTCCTTGCTTTCAGCCATCAAAGTGGTATCATCTGCATATCTAAGACTGTTAATGTTTCTTCCAGTGATTTTAACTCCAGCCTTGGATTCCTCAAGCCCAGCTTGTCACATGATATGTTCTGCATACAAGTTGAATAGGTAGGGTGAGAGTATACAGCCCTGCTGTACTCCTTTCCCAATCTTAAACCAGTCCGTTGTTCCGTGGTCTGTTCTTACTGTTGCTACTTGGTCGTTATACAGATTCTTCAGGAGGCAGACAAGATGAATTGGTATCCCCATACCACTAAGAACTTGCCACAATTTGTTATGGTCCACACAGTCAAAGGCTTTAGAATAGTCAATAAAACAGAAATAGATGTTTTTCTGAAACTCCCTGGCTTTTTCCATTATCCATCGGATATTGGCAATTTGGTCCCTAGTTCCTCTACCTTTTCTAAACCCAGCTTGTACATCTGGCAATTCTCGCTCCATGAATTGCTGAAGTCTACCTTGCTGGATCTTGAGCATTACCTTACTGGCATGTGAAATGAGTGCCACTGTTCGATAGTTTGAACATTCTTTAGTGTTTCCCTTTTTTGGTATGGGGATATAAGTTGATTTTTTCCAGTCTGATGGCCATTCTTGTGTTTTCCAAATTTGCTGGCAGATAGCATGCATTACCTTGACAGCATCATCTTGCAAGATTTTGAACAGTTCAGCTGGAATGCCGTCGTCTCCTGCTGCCTTGTTATTAGCAATGCTTCTTAAGGCCCATTCAACCTCATTCTTCAGGATGTCTGGCTCTAGCTCACTGACCACACCGTCAAAGCTATCCGCAATATTGTTATCCTTCCTATACAGGTCTTCTGTATATTCTTGCCACCTTTTCTTGATCTCTTCTTCTTCTGTTAGGTCCTTGCCATCTTTGTTTTTGATCATACCCATTTTGGCCTGGAATTTACCTCCAATGTTTCTAATTTTCTGGAAGAGGTCTCTTGTCCTTCCTATTCTATTGTCTTCTTCCACTTCCGCGCATTGCTTGTTTAAAAATAATTCCTTATCTCTTCTGGCTAACCTCTGGAATTTTGCATTTAATTGGGCATATCCCCCCCTATCACTGTTGCCTTTTGCTTTCCTTCTTTCTTGGGCTACTTCTAGTGTCTCAGCACACAGCCATTTTGCCTTCTTGGTTTTCTCTTTCTTTGGGATGTATTTTGTTGTCGCCTCCAGAACAATGTTGCGAACCTCTGTCCATAGTTCTTCCGGGACCCTATCTACTAAATCTAGTCCCTTAAATCTATTCTTCACCTCCACTGCATATTCCTTAGGAATATTAGTGAGCTCATATCTAGCTGATCTGTGGGTCTTCTCTAATCTCTTGAGTCTGATCCTAAATTGTGCAAGAAGAAGTTCGTGATCGGAACTACAGTCAGCTCCAGGTCTTGTTTTTACCGACTGTATACATGTCCGCCACCTTTGGCTGCAAAGGATGTAGTCAATCTGATTTCGGTGTTGTCCATCTGGTGAAGTCCATGTGTAAAGCCGTCTCTTAGGTTGTTGGAAGAGAGTGTTTGTTATGCAGAGTGAGTTGTCTTGGCAAAATTCTATCAGCCTATGTCCTGCTTCGTTTTGTTCTCCCAGGCCATACTTACCTGTAATTCCAGGTGTCATTTGCCTGCCCACCTTAGCATTCCAGTCTCCTGTGATGAAAATAACATCTCTTTTAGGTGTGTTGTCCAGCAGGTGCTGCAGATCCTCATAGAACTGCTCTACTTCAGCTTCTTCAGCATCTGTGGTTGGGGCGTATATTTGGATCACTGTGATGTTAGATGGCTTGCCCTGAATTTGAATTGGGATCATTCTATCCTTTTTTGGATTGTATCCAAGCACTGCTTTAGCCACTTTACTATTAATTATGAAGGCTACTCCATTTCTTCTGTGGTCCTCTTGTCCACAGTAGTAGATCTGGTGGTCATTTGATGTGAAGTGGCCCATTCCAGTCCATTTCAGTTCACTGACGCCCAGAATGTCTATCTTTAATCTTGACATCTCACCAAGAACCCCATCCAATTTGCCCTCTTGCATTCCAGGTTCCAATGGTGTGTTGATCCTTAGAACATCGGATTCGCCGTTCACCACCAGCACCGTCAGCCGCTAGCCATCCTTTCGGCTTTGAGCTAGCTGCGTCATCACGTCTGGGCCTAGTTGAACTCATGCTCTGTTCCTCCCCAGTAGCAATTTGACCATCTTCTGACCTGGGGGTCTCATCTTCCGATGGTATACCGACATATCTTTGGTTGTACTGATCCATTTAGTTTTCATGGCAAGAATCGCATTTAGTCTGACCTCTCTGTCATGACTTTCCCATCTTGAGTGGCCCTTCATGGTTTACCTCATGGCATCACTGAGGTGTTCAAGCTCCAGCACCATGACAAGGTAATGATCCTTTGCTGAAGTTTCTAGAAATACACCAAGGTTTAAAAAAAAAACAAAAAAAAAACAATGTTCAATTGATTTCAACAAACAACCAAAATATCTTCTTAATATTCTGAAAATTAAAACAAGTGAACTTTACCTGAATTATACTCCAAAGGCTTGCACTGTTCAACCATGGTTTGCACATTTTGAATGTCTGCCTAGTCATCCCCAATGGTTCATGCCTTTTGCATTCTAGAAATGCATATAAAACAAGACCTTTGCTTTTGGGATCTCTATGGAAACGGCTTTCTTTCGGGGAGTCACAACAGCAGTAACAGAAAGCATGGCCTGAACATGAGATGCACATTCCACAAACAGGAACTTTTCAATAGAAATTAAAAGAAAAACCGCCACACACACACACACACACACACACACACCGAGCTGGTCAAGCCAGCCCAGTACAATTCCAGGTTAATTATACCTGAAGGATCAATTCCTTGGCTTTAGTCCCATTTGCAAGCCTTAAAAAGTTCATATGTTGCCACCTTAAAGCCCTTGAGCTTTGCTAGCTGGGGAGGTGGGGAGAGAGAGAGGCAAGAAGAAAATGAGTTGAATAAACCCTTTGTTCAAGAGGAATGCAGGTGAACCCCAGACATCCTGTTGTATAGTATATATCAGGTTCATCCAGCTGAACTATAAGGGAAATCTAAGCTTAAACTCAGACATTTCTTCTCTTCTTTCTCCCTTTGATTTTGCCTGGAGATATGTCGGACAGGCAGGCATGGCACTCAGTTAACTTGATGCAAAGTTAAGAAAGAGCCTTGCCATCTTCTGTGCCAAGCAGAGCCAAACCTCTTTCTGTGTTGCCAAGGCTGTAGGGGAGGAGAAGAATGGGCATGTAGAAAATGTGAAGATAGAAGGATTCCAGTTCAGTCTTCTGCATTCAAATGAGTTCCTTTGTTCCACATTCCTCACATGGGCCTCCTTCCTGACCCCAGGAAGGTGCAGCTTATTCAGTGGGCATCACCGGATTTATGGTCATGGGACCAGGGTCCCATGTGCCAATCCTCTTGCTCATCACTTGTCTTGCCTATGCAAGGCAGGAATAGGTTGGGAATGTCAAACCACCTGTAATTTGTTCACAAACTGCAAGTGGCATTTTCTGCACAAATAGTTCAGAGGTATTCAGAAAAGGATATTTTCACAGAAGAAGCCCTGCCATTTCCTTCCTGGACGTATAGGCAAATTGTGGGGCAGGGCAGAGGGAGGCTACATTCCTTAAGACATGGTCTTAAGCAAGGAAACTCACTGAAATTCACGTCACTTAGAGGACAATGCTGTAAACTTACTAAGAGTACAGTTTAGCTTGTTTTACAGCTGAATGACCTTTCATGAATGCCAGAAGCCGTCTCCTTTTGAAACTTTGTAATTGTGAAGGTATTGGCCTTAAGACTGGGAAGATTTGGAGTCAAAGGCCTCCTTGGCCTTGAACCTTCCAATCTAATCTACCTCACAGAGATGTTGTGAAAACACAAAGGTGGGAACTGTGTACACAGCCCTGTATTTCTTTAAACTTGTGATACTTTAAAGGCAAAGAGATTTTTTTAGAGGACTTTTCAAAATGTACCTTTTACAGCCAAAACAACAGAGTCCTTAAATGCTAACACATTTATTGTAGCATACACTTTTTTAAAGAAATGCAATCAGATTCATCAACTGGAAGATTTATTGTGAGTTATCTTTGAGGTACAGTATGAGACTACGTTGTTTCTTTTCCATTTTTCTGCAACAGAGGAAAGGAGACCTTACACTGCAAGTTTTTTTTTTAATCCAATTGTCAGTAAAAGAGTAATACAAGTATTTATAAAGGACGAATAGAAGTATGCCCACCATTTGTCTACTATGACACACACACACACACACAAATACACACAAATACACACACAAAGTGAGGATAACAAGTCAATGTCATTTAGGCTTTTTTCACATACTGTATTACAGAACAACAGTCCTAAGTTTACCAATGAGGGCTGGGAACTGCAACCAGGCCTGAAACACAGAATATACCTGGTGGCAAACATGTGCTTCATGCAAATCCAGGAGAAATGCTAGGTTTTCAGGACATTAAGCATATGTCCTGGTGAGCCCTCTTCAATATCACAAGCCTTTTTGATCCCCTATTTAGTTTAACAGCAAGACACTGGCCTTGGCTGTTCCTTCTAAAATCCCAAATAAAATTGCCATCAAAATTGTAATTTGTAAAGTAATTTAGTTACATTATGGATTACAACTTGGTGGCAACTTTTTTTTAGGATTCTGGGAGAAACAGAAGTTTTCTAGCACTACATTTGTGCCTTGGACCTCCCATTGTGCAGCTCTAAACTAGAGCAGCCTTCCTATGCGGCATTTTCCAGAAATATTGGGAATGTCTACTGACTATGCTGGTTAAGGAATTCTGGGAAGTACAGTCCTAACACACAATGGTGGTTATTATTTTGGCAAGTGCTTGATTTGCAAAATGGTTGGATCTCTGCCACATTGCCACCATAATCTAACTCAGTGTTTTTCAAACTTGGCCAACTTTAAGACGTGTGGACTTCAACTAGCTACCTGTCTGGGGAATTCTGGGACTTGAAGTCCACACGTCTTAAAGTTGCCAAGTTTGAAAAACAGTGATTTAACTATTCTGTAGCCTCTTGTCTCTCCTGTCCTCAAGATTCTGTTTAAGGTCATGGGCTAACTGTAGGAGTTGTTTGAAGAATATCCAGGCATGTACAGATAGTCAATTCCACCCCCCACCCCCAAGACTCCCACAGAGTATTTCCTGCTACCCCATTTACTCTTCCAGCATTAGTCACAGTGTATGAGTGCTGACTGTATATTGCAGAATCACCTTTTTTTTTCTTAACCCTCCTTTTTCTACCCCAGCTAGTTTTCCTGGAAATAAGACTCTACTGATAAGCTTTCCACTGAAAGGCTTGTTAGTATCTTAAGAAAAGCTTCCCCATATTGTGAGGAACTAAACTTATTCAATGTTTTGAGACCTTCAGTTACTAACACTAGGGATGGAAAAGAAATCAGCCACAAATATTTATGGCAGTGGATTTTCTAGATTTGCTGAAACTGACTTTGTCACAACATAGGCGGTAATGCTGAATAGAATGTTTTGTCATACACTGTCTTCTGTTTAAAAGTGATATCTCTGCCTTCCCTTCTACACACAGATACTTCATAAGAGATGAATCTGAAAAAGAACATACATTTCTAAAAGTTATGTACAAAAAATAAATTTCTGGGTTTTTTTTTAAGGAAAAAGGAAGAATATATTTTCCTGCATCAGGAAAATTAGAATGACATGCCTCAACAACAGCATTAAGATTCTCCATCTAGAATTACCCTGGATTTGTCAAATAAAAGTCCTACCTGATTAACTTCATTTTGTTTTTTTGATCAGATAACTTATTTAATAGATTGTGGGATTGCTGTGGACATAATATATCTTGGTCTCAGCAAAACATCTGATAAACTACCCCCTGATAATCTAACTAGCAATCTAATCAAATAGGGGATAGATAGCAGGATTGTGGACCTAGTGTGAAATTGGTACTGAAAGAGTGCTCACCAATTGTTCCTCGTAAATTGCAAAGATTGCACAAATAACTTCAGTATTAGGCCCTGTATTTTCAACATTTTTATTAAGGGCTTGGTTAAGAAAGTAGTGGGAACACTTTAGGAAACAGGTATTGGATGGGAGGTACATGGCTTGACAATAGTCCTTGTGAAAAGGATTTTGGCACTATAGTCAATCACAAACCAAAATGATTCAGAAGTTTGACATGGCTACAAGAAAGGCTAACACAACTTTAGACTGTATCAATAGACATATTGTCTCTAAATAAGAGAAAGAAAACAATTGCACTGTCTTCTGTACTTTAAATTCCACACTGAATACTATGTCAGTTTCAGGAGTCATACTTTAAGAAGGATTCAGACTGAGGTAACCCAGAGGAAGGAGGGGCAGATATGATAGCCTTCCTCAGATACCTGAAAGTATATCATTTGGAAAGTGGTCATGACTTGTGTTCTGTTGCCCCACAAGGCAGAACACAAAATAATAGACTTAAGTTACATTTTTTTTTAATCCATTCAATCATGTCCAATTCTCAGAGACTGCCTGGACAAGTCCCTGCAGTGTTCTTGGCAAGGTTTTTCAAAGTGGTTTGCCATTGCCTCCTTCCTAGGGCTGAGAGAAAGTGACTGGCCCAAGGTCACCCAGCTGGCTTCGTGCCTCACGTGGGACTAGAACTCCTGGTCTTCAGTTTATAACCTGATGGCTTTAACGACTACACTAAACTGGCTTTCAATAACTTTCAACTTTAATAAATTTAATGAAATAAATAACTAATCTAATATTGAGAAAGGACGTGAACTCCCTTTCACAGGACATATTCAAGCAGAATATGGGCAGCTATCTCTTAAGGATGTTTTGTTAATTATTTATTATATCTGTTTATGTAGTTATCTGTCTCACAATTGTGATCCCTGTTGAGTAGCAGTTGAACTTAATGATGTAAAGGTCCAATCCAATCTTATGATTCTTAGATTTCATGGAGTTGGGATAAGAGGTTTTAGGTGAAAACTAGGGTTAACTACTGTAGCCTTGGTTCATTTGCCAAGCTCCACATAGCTGGCAAACTCATAACACAAGAACCACACAGATTTCAGAAAGGCATCTTTAATGTTTGTCTGGGTAAAAACATAATCTTGAAAATGGTAGAAGTTCATTCCCAAACACTTAAAGAAAGACCGTTAAGGTGGAGCCTCTTTAAAATGTTTCCTTCCCACACCCCCACCTTTGGGCTACGCTGCCTCTTCTCACACCCACTGAACCCCTCCTCTGCCTGGTTCCCACAGCCTCTCACATCATTGTTGAGATCTCTACCATTTTGTCTGCAGTTGTTGTCTTCCTTGGGTTAGGAAGGTTGAGGAACCCATAACCAAGGTATTTGCAAGATATTTCCTGCATTCCAATTCCATGTGCCTTCAGCTTACAACTTCAGGTGCCTGACTTTCCGTACAACATAGAATCAGTGACAGCCTCTCTGACAGAGCTGCTCTCTCACTGAGCCTCTTTTGAAACATACATCCAGTCTATAGGGAAAAAAATGACTTTAAAGGAGAGATTTTGACCTACATATGCTCAACATTTGTTAGTACTTGAAGCATATGGAAACTCTATTGGAAAAAGGCCCATAAAAATAATACCTTATTAAAAACAAAGCAAGTAATAAAATGAAGTAAAACAGAAGATTTTTTCCAGTGTACTGTTGCTTTTTTTTCTGCATGAGATAGGTTCCTCCATATACAATTGACAGAATTGCAACCTGTGTAATAAGTGTCAAAATACTTTAATTAGAAGCTTTAAGAGTGGGGAAGGAGGTTACATAAAGCTATTACTTATTATTTCCACTAATTGTTGAATGTTTCTTTTCTATGAACATGAGGACATGATTACCTTACAATTAAAAGAAAACATAAAATGAGAGATGGCAAGTATTTTCATTCTAAATGCTATTTATAAATTAACACAAAACAGATTTTAATATATTCACCTGACACATTCCTCCCCACCACCCACTCCACATACACACAGTTTGTCCTGACATTTCCATCAGAGCCGCATGTTTTAGATTCTAACCTTCCATTCCCAACCTTCTATCATGTTCCTCTTCTACATTTACCAATGCCCATTTTTTTCCACCAAGCGATGTTTCAAATTTGGGCCCTGTTGGTGAGATGATCCATGAAGACAGAAGAGCCCGTAGCCCTTTGCACAACAGAAATATCAGCTGGCACTTAGGTCAAATTCCAGTGCATGTTGTTACAACCTGCCTCCTTAAATAAATCCTGCCATTTCATTTAGGCAGGATATTCTTAGTCCTAATGTGAAGTTGTTAAAACAGATGTCTTCGCATTCCATCCCAGGGATAAGTACATTTCAGTGTTGGGTGAAGCACATTATTATTTCAGGAAAGCCCATCTGATTGTACTTTTGCACACCCCACAAAGGCTAATGCTGCCATAGGGCAAGATAGCTCCCCCACAAAAAGGGGAAAAGAAAACTCTTAACTCCTGATTTTTGCAGTCTGGGTATGGTAGCCCTAGCAAAGGCTGCATTCATATAAATAAGAACAAAATATACTGAAGAATCAGTATGAGGAGGGTACTTAAGATTGCTCCTTTCTCCCATCTTTGTACAAAGGAGGTCACTAAACTGAACCCACATTTTGCAGGATCCATGATTACTCTTCCACTTCCAGAGGTGAAGCAGCTGTGCATGTATGACCACCTTTCTTCTCCTTAGCCACAAGGTAGGATCATGTCTCGAGGACTGTTGGACTGCATTTGGGGGCAAGGTTGGCACAAGGCTCTGGATGCTGGCCAAAGCTTGTTTTGGACAATTGCTAGAGAAAAAAGGGGGGTGCTGGGGTTTCATGGCACATGCTTGTCACAGTTATTTATATCAGTGCAATGGTTACAAAAGTTCATGTCAGCTTTTGCACTTTTGAAATTTCTAAAGCCAGGTAGTCTGTTAACAAAAACTGGTAATTCACACAAATGGTTTTATTTTTCTTCCAGAGATGAATAAACAATAGTTTCTCACTTGCCAATAATAAGTCAGATGCAATTTCTGACAGAAACCCAGTTTGGGCTTGAAAATCTGAGCTTCTCATCCCTTGAAAGCGGAGGGGAATGCTGCTTACCAACCATGCACTTAAAGACTACCAAGAGTTCAGCAAAACTCCTCCAGTTGTCTGCTGGCTAAATGCAGAGCGTGTGAGACCCTGGACCATAACTAAGCAAAAGTGATCTCTTCCATTTCAGTGATGATGCCACGTGTTATTTTATGTGTTTGCTTATATATTGCATTTGTGTGCTGCTCTTCTTTGCAAAGGAGCTGCACTGGTATCCTGGACACCTACCAAGTGGTGCTGAAGAGCACTGTCTTCCCTTCCCATATTGCTCAGGCCTTTAACCTATGTGAGTGCTACAAGTAAAAACAGTCCTGGTGACTGAATCTATGCAATGTTACTGCCAGTTTTATTCATGTAGTTATTTGCTAGAATTATATCCTGCCTTTTTTCCAGGAGCAAAAGGCAGCTGAGTTGGAGATCTGTCATTTTATCACTGCAGCAGCAAGTCTGTAAGTAGATTGGGCTGAGAGAGAGAGAGAGAGAGAGAGTGACTGGTCCCAAATCACCCTGTGAGTTTCTATGACTAAGGGTGGACTTGAATCTGGCTCTCCCCATGCCTAGTCTAACACTTCACCAGCACACCACATGATCGTGACAGAAGTGGTTTGCCACTGCTTTCATCATGGATGTTTTTTCAGCTTCTCAGTCTAGCCAACCTCTTGGTCTTCTACTCAGGTAGAATCACCCAAGGTCGGGTATGTTCTGCCACTTGCTGAGGCTTAAAATTGTTGGCAGAGTGCTAGAAAGCCTTTGGCCCAGGAGAGTTCAGAAAAGTCACACACCAGGCATTTCTATAAAAACAAATTTATTTACAGAAAGCACAAAAACGTATTTACAGACTTCTACATTCTCACAGGCTCTCAGAGAGGAGAGAGA
Source organism: Candoia aspera (assembly GCF_035149785.1). Lineage (NCBI taxonomy): Eukaryota > Metazoa > Chordata > Lepidosauria > Squamata > Candoiidae > Candoia > Candoia aspera. The sequence goes on along the minus strand of NC_086153.1, from coordinate 137,319,344 downwards.
TCTCCCTCAGCTGCATACTCTCTGCATGCCTAAAGAGAAGGGAAACTGAAACTAAAACAAGTCCAGGCAAGGTTCCTCCCCCTCAGTGCAACTATTAACATCTGAAAAGAAGACAATTAAATTCAACCTCCTCCAACCAGCCAAAATCATTAGTTATCACAGTAACCTCAATCTGTAGCAGAAAAACAATATACCAATAAAAATCGCCTCCTAATATGAGAGCCAGCTTGGTCTAGTGGTTAAGGCTCCAGGCTAGAAACCAGGAGTCTGTGGGTTCTAGTCCCGCCTTAGGCCTGAAAGCCGGCTGGGTGACCTTGGGCCAGTCCCCCTCTCTCAGCCCAACTCCGTGTAATGTAGACTAGCCTCCTTGTGGTGCACCCCGGGCAACGTGACTTGTCAGGGCTAAATAGTCTACACGTCTGGCTGCTGGACCTCACAAGGATTTCCCAGCAAGAAAAAAGGCAGCATGAGCACCGAACTGCTATGCCATACGATTAAAAAAAAAACTCCTAATGTGTCACAGTGTTCATTAACATATGAAATAAAGTAATGTTAAAACTTGCCATTTGGGGAACTCCCACCCACCTTCTCTCCTTCCTTCCTTCCTTCCCTCCATTTCATAGACCTTTCTTTTGCATTTTGTCTTTCCATCAAAGGGCTCATGCAAACTCATTGGATATACGCTGTCAAAAGGGATTTGGAAAAGTTCCATGCAGAGATTTTTAAAAATGCATATTATATAATTATATTGTAAATGCGTAATAAAGCTTTAAAATGTGTATTAAAACATTAATTATTAATGTGTAATATTATATATAAGCCAAATAGCGATATGATTATATTACTGCTATATAAAATATTTTATTTATTTTTTTTATTATTATTATTATTATTATTATTATTATTACAGTTAAGTGCATGCATTTCTCTTCTCTTTCTCTCTGCAGTTTATAGGGATGCATTTGTCTATATGGATAAACTCTTGGAAAATATTCTTAAGTCATTCAACCTCTTAGAAGATATATACTGTAGTAACATCTTAGTGAAACTGGGAGTGAGGACAGCAAAGCTCATTCATTGTGGAGATTACTCTGCTTAGACAGATGTGTCTAAAAAAAGGTTACTTTCTTCTATGGGCTGCATATAACCCATCTTAAATAGTCCCCACACTAAATGTTTCTAGCTTAAGTATGCACTAAGTTGCCAGAATCAAGTCCTATTCTCATTAAGTCTACCTTCAACAGCAAAACATTGAAAACGCTTTTAGCTTTGGTGCATTCATTTGTGTCACTTCGAAGCTAGATTAATGCTTAAATATTCATACCCTACTATAAGTTATTACTAAAAGAATAAAGATAGTGAGCATTTGTCCAGTCACCAGGAGTTACACCTAGTATGTCACACTGTCCCTAACTGGTCACAGTGTGGAAAAAGTCAAATGTCTTTTCGAAACTACATTTCTATAGCTGTTTGTGTGTTTTTGGCATATGGAGCTATTACAACAGATCACTGGGTATGCCTGTGGGTATATATTCTATAAATGTACTTTGCTAGATACCAGACCTCACTACTTATTACATAATGCCGAGAAACAGGAAGAAACTGTATTTTTAAGTATGAAGTTTAGGGGGAAAAAAAAAAATACCCTGGATCTAATTTCAGCAGATGATGTAGACAGCATGTAGGCTTAATGTGTTTTCAGAGTTCCATGCACAAAGCAAAGCTCTAATTATTCTGAACTCTGCTTTCAGCCTAGGGATTTGGAGCAGGAACTAAGACAGACAGAAAATGCTGCAGATAGAGAACCACATTGTAAAAATGTAGACAAATTCCTTGTGATCTTTCCTGGAGCTGACATCCACAACAAATAGCAGCAACCTCTTTCCGTTCTTTTCCTGTCCTTAACTAGGAACAGATTTGGAGCCTACACAAGTCCCTCTAGAGAGAAGGAAACAGAATGGCCAGTATTACAGGAAGTGTTTTGAGAAGAGGGAGTATAGCTGGTGAAAAGACTCACTTCATGCTTTTTTTTTTTTTTTTTAAACCAAGTTAACACTGCAATTGGTTGGCTGTACACCACTTACTTTACCAGCCTAGATACCTCTGAAGGCTGTCGTTACACTTTGTTCAGTGTCACAAAATGAGTGAACAAGGACTGAAGTCTAAGAATCCTTGTTTTGAAAAATGACATGGAAAACAACATCAACATTTGAGCTATCAGTACTGAACACTGCATGATATTCTCTTGCGTCTTTGAGGCTGCACTCTGGGAACAATTGAACGTATTTAGGTTATCCAGTCATTAGAAAAATGTAAGAACCTGTCTGGACTCCACCAAAATCCAGTATCTTGCTCTCCACAGATATCAACCCTAATGCCAACAGGAGTGGCTATATGGAACAGTGAACAAGAAACCTGCAATGTCCATGCATGATTGCAATAAATCCATATAACTTAAGATTTATTTATTTATTTATTTATTTATTTGACAGAATCATAAGGCCGCCCAACTTACACGCAGTGACTCCGGGTGGCTTACAGAATTAAAAACCATAAAAACACAATAGACACCCCCTGGCAGCAGCAAACACATTCATACCAGCCACTTGATTGGCTCTGAAGCAGCCTGGGGTCCCCAGGCCTGTTGAGAGAACCACATCTTCAGGGCTTTCCAGAGCAGGAACAAGGAGCGGGGGCAATCTTATATCTGAGGGAATGATGTTCCAAAGAGAGGGAGCCACCACGGAGAAGGCCCTTTTCCTTGGTTCCACTAGATGTACCTCCCTAACTGAAGGGACCTGCAATATGCCCTGCCTCCCCGCTCTGGTGGGCCGGGTGGATGTGACTGGGGAAAGGTGGTCCTGCAAATAACCTGGCCCCAAGCCATGTAGGACTTTAAAGGTGATAACCAGAACCTTGATTTGGACCCGGAAGCAAATCAGCAATCAATGCAGCTCCTGCAAAAGAGGTGACAAATGGGCAAGTCTAGGCTTGTGCAAAACTATCAGGCTGTTGCATTTTGAACCAATTGAAGCTTCTGGATACTTTTCAAGGGCAGCCCCATGTAAAGCGCATTACAATAGTCCAAATGGGAGGAGACTAGGGTGTGGGTGACTGTGAGAAGAGTCTGTTGGTCCAAGAATGGACGTAGCTGGTGCACAACAAGTGGTTGTGCAAAGGCTCACCTGGCCATGACTGCCATCTGCTCTTTGAGTCCAGGACAACCCCCAAGTTAAGCACAGGATCTGTCTGGGGCACTGCAACCCCATCCAAGACCAAAGTTGGTAATTCTCTGGAAACCAAAGATCCCTGAACCCACAGACATTCCATTTTGCCAGGGTTCAACTTCAACCTGTTGCTCCCCATCCAGACCTCAACAGCCTCCAGGCACTCGGAGAGGGCGGTCGCAGCATCACTTAACTTACCATGGGCAGAGATGTACAACTGAGTATCATCAGCATACTGGTGATATCTCACCCCATGGTGATGGATGATCTCACCCAGCAGCTTCATGTAGATGTTAAACAGGAGTGGAAAGAGCACCGACCTCTGCAGCATCCCACAAAGCAGGGGCCGAGGGTGGGACCTCTTGCTCCCAATCATCACCAACTGGAAATGGCCCCAGAGGAAAGAGGTAAACCAGGACAACACAGTGCCCTCCATCCCCAACCCCCAAAGCTGCTCCAGAAGGATACCATGGTTGATGGTATCGAAAGCCACTGAGAGGTAAAGTAGAGCCAGGATGGTTGCACACCCTCCATCCCGCTCCCACCAGAGATCATTGAAAAGCATGACCAATGCCATTTCCATCCCATATCCAGGCCTGAATCCTGACTGAAAGGGGTCCAGATAATCCATTTCATCCAGGATCCTCTGGAGCTGCAGCGCAACCACCCTCTCAACAACCTTCCCCCAAAAAGGGAGGTTGGAGACAGGATGAAACCTGTCCATCAGGGTGGAATCCAGCGATGGCTTCTTAAGGAAGAGGTGAACCACAGACTCTTTAAAAGGCTGGGGCACAACCTCTTCTTCCAGAGATGCATTAGTCACCACAAGTACCCACACACACATCACCTCCCGGGCGGCTTTTACTAGACAGGAGGGACATGGATCAAACACACAAGTGGCCAAGCCCACAGTCCATAGGATCCTGTCCACTTCCTCAGGAGCAACAGGGTCAAAGTGATCCCAGATAACTGGGCAAGAACCTACCCCAGGCATCTCCACCGGACCGTTATCCATACTGGCATCCAACTGGGAATGAATCTGAGTGATTTTATCTGTCAGAAAATCTGCAAATTCCTCAGCGTGCCCCTGCAGCTACACCCCCGAATCCTCCTTACCCAGAAGGAGACAGGTCACTTTAAAAAGAGCCACCAGGCGATTATCTGCAGATGCAATTTGTGCAGAGAAGTATTGCCTCTTCACCACATGAATCGCCACAAGGTAGGCTTTAATAGGAGTTCTTACCCATGTTTGGTCGGATTAGTTCTTCATCTTCTGCCAGCGACGCTCTAGTTGTCTCTTGATCCATTTCATTCCTCTCAGTTCTTTGGTATACCATAGGGCCCAATGAGGTCCACAGGTTGGGACAGGTTGCATGGGCACAATCCTGCCTCGAGCCTCAGTCACCCTCCTATTCCAGGCAGTGACCAAGGCCTCAGCAGGACTACATAGCAGATTCTCAGTTATAACCCCTAGCTCCTTCTGGAACCCAACTGGGTCCATCAGTCACCAGGGGTGGGCTGACCTAATAGGTCCTGCCTCCCTGTGGAGGGGTGTGGCCCTAGAGAAGCTCATAGCCACCAGGGCATGAACTGACCATGATGGGGACCAAAGATAGGACCACCAGTTCCAGATCACCTAAGCAATGTTCTGACAAGAACACCAAATCAGGAGTGTGACCACACTTACTAGTTGGGCCCTGGATGACTTGGGACAGGCCCATGGAACTCATGGTTTCCATGATCTCCCAAGCTACCTCCGATCCCCCTCCCAGGGAAGACAGGTTGAAGTCTCCCAGGACCATAAGCCTGGGAAACTCTACAGCCAACCTGTTCTGTTCAGACTATGAGACGGCCAGGCAGGATTATAAAAGGAAAATCTTTATTTACAACCAACTATTTACAACAGAAAAGAGTTCTTATTAATAGGCAATATGATTCAATCTAGTCCACCCAGGCAATGGAGGAACACAGGGCAAGGCTGCCAGATCAAGAGTAGCAGGAGATTGTGGCAATGCAGCAAGACAGAACTTGGCTAACTGTCTCAATGAATCAGCAAGACTGGGTGTGGTTAGGAGGTAGCTTGAGGTTTGATTGCAGGACATGGCACAGAGGCGAGGCGAGGCTTGACCATGGACACTAGGCAAGACTCTGCTGGAGCGACAAGACAAGGCTCGGATCTGGAGACAAGGCTGAACTCAGATGGATCGGCAAGACAAGTCTTAGAACTGGAGACAAGGCTGGATTTGGCTGGAACGGCAAGATGAGACTCGGAACTAGAGGCAAGGCTGGATGTAGCTGGAGTGGCAAGACAAGACTCAGAACTGGAGGCAAGACTGGGCTTGGCTGGAACGGCAAGACGAGGCTCGGTACCAGAGGTAAGGCTGGGTTCGACTGGAGCAGCAAGACAAGGCACTGAACTGGATACATGGCTGGACTTGGCTGGATCTGGGTGCGAAGGAGGTTGGTCAGCGTCAGTAGAGGGAGCTGGCACTGATTCCGTGTTGGCTACAGGCAAGTCTCCATTTCCTGGCGAGGATTCTCCTGTCAAAGCTGTAAGCGAAGTAGAACGGTTGTCTCTGGCAGTTTGCTCCTGGCGCTGGTGCCTCTTTATGTGATCCTTTTTGTGCCGTTTCTCCCCTGTAGCCAGTTGGGCTGCCTTCTGCTTCGCACGCTTCTCCACTCTCCTCTCTCGCACACTAATTGGAGGAGTCAAACCTCCCTCCGGATTCTGCCCAATCAGCGTCTCTGAATTCTCCAGCTCTGCTGAGTCCTTACTAGTTTCTATTTCCCCAGCTCTTTCCAGATAAGTTTCGTTTGCCCCTTCTGGCTCAAGATAAGGTTCGTTTTCAGAGTCCAGGTAGGACTCAAACCTGACACAACCCTGCGATGAGGTCAAGGAGCTTGGGCAGGGAGGCTGCTACGCAGCAGGGTGGCTGGCACAGCAGCAGCAATCCCAACTGATTCCTAGAGCCCAACCTAAGAAAAGGAGAAAGTTGGGATCCAAGTAGCCTCCAAGCTCCTCCAAAAGTAATTAATGTGACAGGGGAAGTTATTAAATGCATTGGGAGCAATCATATGAACAATATTTAATTGGTTTAGTGCAAGTGTAATGGTTAAGCCCTTGAATTTGCCTAAATGAATTTACCCTTCACGTCTTATCCTCACAGAGGTGGCCCTGGGCACACCACTCAAAAAGTCAACAGAAATCAAAAGTGTTCTAATAAGTTGCTATGGGGACTCATAGATAGGGATAGAATAGAACAGCTCAGATTCTCAACAGGAGCAGTTCATAGCAAGCAAGCATGCATGCACAAGCACCCATATGCTGCTAGTACCAGTCGTTTACTGCACTACTTACCTGCTTACAAATCATTTTATACTTGCATTTTTAAGAACCCCTCCGTACAAGGACTCCGCACTCCTCATCTGCAGCTTGGGACACTGATGATTGCACATCAGTCAAATCCAGCTGCTGGGCCAACTTATTTCCAGTTCAGAGGCAGTGGAATCCAAATCTCACCCTTGCCTCCTGAATTAAACATGGAGAATATTCCAGAGATACAGAGACATAAAGACATAGACCTAGACATAATGAAAGGAAGGGGAAAGAAATCCTAAGAAAAAGACCTGCTTGTAATTCAGCTTCCTTTGGACTCCAGCCTCTGTGAGTGCGCACACGTTTGTAGAGATACTCATGTCTAACTCAGGTCCCAAGAGAATGGGATACTGATTAGGAGGAGGAAGTCAAAAAGGAGCTTAGAGGTGACTAAATTCTGCAGTCAGCCCTGCCCCCATTTTTGCTGCAGTGCTGTGACTGGTGCATTTTTTTCTCACCAGCTGATAACATACAGATGAAGGTCGGTGACCAAGTTGGAGGAATTAGTCAGTTGCTTTGCTGATCACATGCTGGCCACTCATAATGAGGACTGAGAGCAATAAGGACTGGCAAATTTCATGCCAGTTCAAGGAAGGGCAAATGATGACACTTTGTCTCAGCAGTAGGGACAAGTCTTTAGACCATTAACAGTGACAGCTGGGAGAAGAGGCACCTGTCACAGGCTGTACAAGGGACCTTGGGGGACTCCCTGTGGTCCATCCCCACTGTAGAGTTTTGGTAGGTTGGAACAACTGCCCCACTAGGAACAGTGACTAATCAGAAAAGTACAGATGAAGAAACAACTATAATCCGTATAACTCCACTACTGGAGAATTATTACAAGGATCTGTGGTAGAACTTCTAAGACAATAGAGTGTGAAAAGTAAATCCCTCCATGGATCGTAACCTGTTACTAATAATACAATCTTTTTCTTTCTCGCTCTTTCCACAGAGCTTTCTCTAAAAGTGAAATTAGAGCTGGAACTCATGGTTTTACCTCTCTGGCTTTTCAAAGAGTGAATTTTGCAGAGGGAGCTCACCAAGATGTAATATGATGGCAGGGTCCTGATGTATAATTTTCAGAAAATTGTCAAAATTTTGGTGCCTGGATTGTGTAATCGAACTTTTACTAATGAATGCAGTCATATTTCTGAGATGTTGCTAAAAGATTCAGTCATATTTCACTAGCCGATGATGCTATTTTTGTGTGTAGATTCATGTGAGTTACAGTATTTATGAGGCCTTTTGAGAAAAATCAAAATGACTGGGGGAAAAAAAAATCAAAGATCCCTTTATATGCAATTTTGCATTGTAGCAATTATTACTTATAAAAACACGGGCTTGGCGAAGGAAAGGAGTTTTCTCCAGCATAATGAGATAATAAATACATTTACTAAATAAAGACCTTTCCAGACTATTTGTTTTAAAAGAATGAAAATATTTATTATGACAGACCTGGACAAGTTCTTTTTTTGCTACAAGGAATTCATATTTCTCCAGCATTCAGACCCCAACCTATGGCAAGCAATGTAGCCAAAGTTGGAAGCTTTCTGCATCAAGCTTTCTGGTTGTAGAGTTCTGCATGGCTAAATAGAATCAAACAGAACAAACATAGGCTGAATTAAACCCTTTTCTCACTACAAAAATGTACTAGGACTGCCTAAATAATAATTTTGCATTGCAAACCTTTGAAAACCACCATATATGTTAGAAAGCGTTAACCACATTTAATGAATGAACCTGTATAAGTGTATTGTCAACATATTGTCAACAGCATATGATGCCAATGCCTCTCTATAACGACACTGCTTTATGCCACGTACGACGCTGGAGGCAAATAATCACTTTAGTGATGGCAGCAATAAAAGCATTATTTTATACTGCACAGGAGAAGGCGATGGTAGCCACCTCTGTATTTTACCAAGAAAACCTTTTCAGTTCTTATTTGGGTGGGGGAAAGATGTGTGAAGTTCCAGTGCTGAAGCATCATCATCACCACCACCACCAGCAGCAGCAGCAGCAGCATTAGCATGGTTACACAAACAAGATGGCGGTCAATATCCATTGTGTGGGAACCAAGGGCGTTGAAGGAGGGAGCAACGGAGGGCAAGTGACATCACATGTATCATGACATCATTCAACAAATGATGCAAATGTTGTCATTTGCATGATGCCAATGATGTATTTTGTATTATGTAAAGTATATAATCTGCAAATCACATAACTATATAAATTATACAATCTGCATGATGCAAAACTATGTAACAATACATGTAACATCATTGCAACTTGTACTGGGTGCCTGTAGTGGAAACAATATCACAGCATAGGTTCTGGATCTGAACCACTGCAAATATCACGTCAAAGTCAATCCATCTAGATTTACTCCCTATCTGAAAAATTCCAAATTTTCAAAGGAAGTTGAAAATGCCTGCAACATTGCCAGATCCTATTTTACTTTCCCTTGAATTCTGTGATATTGATGATCTCAAGGTTACAGTCAAAATCAGTGCACACTTACTCAAAAAAGGAGGAAGAAGCAGATAGCAAGGAACTGCCATTTTGCTGTATTCATCTGTGCTGGGGGCCTCTCCTTCCAGAATCTATCAAGGTCAACTGTTTTGTGAGAAGTACACAACCACCTGTTCTGTGCTGGCAGCGATGGTGATATTTAGGCCATTCTGAGCAACCCACTTCCATGACAGTTGGTTAGAATAACAGCCATCAACTAACTAATATTGTTTTCCTGTATTTTGTTTTCCTTTTCCCTCCACCTCTTCTTTTTCTTTAATGTTTTGTCCTTTAAGACTGTAAACCTAAAAGCAAGGATTGTCTGCCTGTTTTTTTTTTTATATAAATCACTCTGGCAAGCTGGCAGGCAGGCAGGCAATGTGTAGGTACTCAAGCCTAATCCTTATTACCACTGAACACTGTGAGACTTACATGACTGCACTATTGATTCTTCTCCTAAAGCTGCCCTGCTGCTTCTGCTGGGATTTCAGATGATTTGATCAAAAGTAGCATTGATCCAACAAACTTAAACTCTGGGAAATTCCACCATCTTCATAGAGAAAGTTAAACACATTCTAATCCCTTCTCGTTTATTTGCTTAAGCCATTTTTCTTAATGAAGACAGTTAGGATTCAAGGAAAAACTGCATTTTCATTTCATTTCCCGTGTTTGATCAGGACCTTTCCATATATTTCTATGTATTGGTAGCCTCTTTAAAGTTTGGGATAGCACATTCTCACTCAGTAAGTGGACTGTTTGTCTTACATTCTGGATTCAACCATCTGATCAACCATCGAGGTAAAAGCCAGTCATTAGCTGCATCTCCATCAATAAAAATAGCGAAATTAATTATGTATCTCAAGAGATTGTTATGAGAATTCTTTCTGTCATTAAGGCTTATGAGAATAAGAGGCATGAGCTACCTGTAAGTTGGCTTTTACAAGCCCCATTGGCAATTACAATACATCTCTTGCACCATTCTCATTTATTTTAAATGGGGCTTGCCCTGGTGGTCTTCCCAGTGGAGGGCCATTAGGGGCTTCCCACAATACAGACCACGTTCCAGCTATTGCCATTGCATCATACTTGACACACAAAGCACACTTAAAACAACGCTGTTTTAGAGTGATGCTTAATGTCTTGCGTATATAAGATTATTTACATTTTGTTACATGTTTCCTGCCCCCTAATTGAACATGCCCTGCATAATGACAGGTTTAGCATTCTCAAGGCTATTAATTAGAAAAAAAGATTCCACCACATTCATTATTCAGGAGGAGCAATGCTTGGCAGGAGCGATCTGGCTTTAATATGGGACAGAAGCACCAGATGTTCTGCCTACTGTTGGTTTTGTCCATTAGGGCTTTTATAAATAAGAAGACTCCTGTGTGCACATAATATTGATTCTCAAATCTCCGTACAGGTCACCTTTCCAGTCATGGATGGTTTTGGAAGTGTTAATTATTTATCTCCCAGGCCAATTATTAACCTGAATGACAGTTCTCTGGCTGCTTCTCTCCTTCCCCTATTTCTGGGAGACCCATCCACTTTTGAGGCAAGGGAAGATCTAGCTTTTTACTCTCACATTCAAGATTTAATGTCCACAGCCTCCTCATGCCCCTTGTCCCATAAGGGCCTCTTGGTCAGTGCTGCTATTTATTACTGGGCATTCATTCATTCATTCATTCATTCATTCATTCATTCATTTTACTTCAATTTATTGTTCGATTTTGTTTTTATGGATTGTAACCACACACTTGGTTACTGAGCTAACTGGGGCATATTAATCATAATGGCATAATTTTATAGGTACCTATAATCACCTAACTTCTAATCTCTAATCTCTAAGACTAATCTCTAAGACCTACATGCTCCCTTTTCTCACCCTTTATTGGTCTTCATTTTTGTTATTGATAATTGTGATCATTAAAGTATTAATTAAAGAGGAATACTCTTTAAGGAAGCATCTGGCTCAGAAGTTAGTACTTGGATTGGAGACCCCTAGAGAATCTCAAGGCAGTAGGAATTTTAAAAAAAACCATAAAAGAAGGAAATTGTGTCAGTGTGTTCATAAAATCCCAGAAGTTGAACTCAAGTTGAAGGGAAGCATTATTATTTAAGACAAATATGGAAAAGTATCACTGGATTTCAGAGGATAAATGAAAGACTCATTGTAGATTACACTATCAGAAAAGAAGGGTTATTCTTTTGTTCTTTTTTTCCAAATCTGCCTAAGACAATACTATATTGATTCAGGAACTTGAATAAATTATGCCAAAATATGCTGCACTCAGAAAGCAGTCATATTTTTGAAAGTCACATTGAAAATCACCTTGAGAATCAGTTGTACCGTCAATGCTCACTTGCAGCTATACAGCAGAATGTTAGGTAGAATACTGGCCTCTTTTCATTATAGCTTAGAGAATGGTGGCTATTAGTGGCCCATGTCATTTTTGGATGTCTTTCCGAAGGAACCCATTTCATCCTGTGAACACAGTCACCTATTACTTAGGTGAGAAAACCCTAACCAAATGATGCCCGCAAATCTGGAGAATGACACAATGGCCAACAGATTGGAAGAAGTAGTCTACATATCAATACCAAAGAAAGGAGACCTAACAGAGTATGCAAATGCTCATACAACATCCCTATTTTCGCATGTTAGCAAAATAATACTTAGGATCATCCAATGCAGATTAGAATCTTACATGGAATGGGAGATGCCAGATGTTCAAGCTGGCTTTAGAAAAGGTCAGGGAACAAGCGACATTATTGCTGATGAACTCTGGATAATTGAGAAAGCCAAAGAATATAAAAAAGAAGTCAATATGTGCTTTTGAGAAAGACATTTGATTGTGTTGATCATGGCAAATTGTGGTATTTGCTTAGAACATTGTTCTCATGCAAAACCTATATACAAATCAGGAACCACAGTATGGACAGAATGTGACAAAACAGACTGGCTCCAGGTTGGCAAAGAGTGAGACAAGGCTGTATACTCTCCCTGCCTACTGTATATGCAAAATATATATTGAAGGAAGTTGGACTGAAAGAAAATAAGTGTGGTTTTAAAACTGGAGGAAGAAAAATCTATAATTTGAGCTATGTTGATGACACTACTTTGATAGCTGAAAATGCAAATGATCTAGGTAAAGGTAAAGGTTTCCCTTGACATTAAGTCCAGTCGTGTCCGACTCTAGGGGGCGGCACTCATCTCTGTTTCAAAGCTGAAGAGCCGGCATTTGTCCGCAGATACTTCCGTGGTCATGTGGCCGGCATGACTGAACGGAATGCCGTTACCTGCCCGCCGAAGCGGTACCTATTAATCTACTCACATTTGCATGTTTTCAAACTGCTATATTGGCAGGAGCTGGGACTAGCAACAGGAGCTCACCCCTTCATGCAGATTCGAACCGCCAACCTTCTGATTGGCAAGCTCAGCAGCTCAGCGGTTTAACCCGCAGTGCCACTGCATCCCATTGCAAATGATCTACAAGCTCTAATAATGAAAGTCACGGAGCACAGTGAAAAAATAGGACTAAGATTATATATAAAGAAGACTAAATTAATGACAGCAGGTAGCACAACCAGTTCTAGAATTGATAAGGAAGATATGGCCAAACATTTTTTAAATATCAGAAACTCTTGTTTTCCCTTTTCCTTTTTAAAAAAACAGTCAATTCATTTGAGAGAAATTTCTTTATCTGAAATCCAGTATGATTATCTTGGACTTATGGTGGGTAGCTTCTGCCTTTTTAGGATCAACTATCAACCATAAAGGAACCAGGAGTCAAGAAAAACACCACAGACTAATACTTGGTAGAGTAGTAATGAAAGCCTTTGGTAAGATACTTAGATGCTGGGATGCATCTACACCTACAAAGATCAAAATTGTGCAGACAATGATATTCCCTGTGGCACTCTATGCAAGAAAAAGTTGGACTCTGAGGAAGCAGGACAGAAAGACAATTGATGCTTTGGAGCTTTCGTGTTGAAGACTGCTGAGAATACCATGGACAGCCAAGAAAACAAACCAATGGATCATCAAACAGATCAAGCCAGAGTTCTCTATAATTTATATCTAAGTGGAAAATTGCTGTTGGAAGTCCAACATAATCATACTGGATTTCATATAAGAAATTTCTCTCAAATGAGTTGACTGATTTTTTTAAAAAGGAAAAGGAAAAACAAGAGTTTCTGATATTGAAAAAAAATGTTTGGCTATAACTCAAAAGCTCCATAATAGAAGTTCAGCTACAAGGTACACTTGTCCAGGAAAGGTATTACCAAGTCCAAAGAATCATCAGCATGGTTAACTGTCAATATCAAAGAAGATGTTAGCAGAGAGCCAGAGGTTCTCTTAGAAAATGAAAGATTTGCCCAAACAAAGAGAACAAAGGAACACAAACATAAAAATAAACTGTAAGGAGTCAATAAAGGATGCAACGCAACCACGCTCACTATTTTGAACAGAGCGACATATTATTTCTCGGTAAGGCCAATAATAATTAAAAAGAAAGAAAGAAACCAGAAGATAAGTAGAGAGTGATTAGACTAATAACAAGCAAGTTAAAAGAAGATAAAGGAAATTGCAGAGAATATTATTCTCATCTGTTTTCACTGGAGAAGATGTAAGGCAACTCCTTGTGTCTAAATGGGTATTTTCAGGAAGGGAATCAAAAGAAGTGAAGCTTATAATACTGTCACAAGAAAAAGTATCTAGTCCTTACCAACAAATTGAAAACAAACAAATCACTGGGCAAAACATCCGAGAGCTGTTAAATGACCCATATGTAAATTTACTCATCTTTTACCCAAAATATGTAATGGGCTTGTGCAAGGTAGCTTTGATGCACCTCAACAGGGAGATCTTAGCCTCCTGAGGCTCTTGCAAAAACCCAGAAAAAGCTTCTGCACCAGTGGGCACTTATGCAGAAGCTAGAGATGTTCCCTATAGCATAGGAACAGTAGTGTTGCCTTGCTCTGGGCTGTAGCAGGATGTTGTAGATGCTGTTTCAAGGGGACCCATTGCACCAACATTCTTCAAAGCAAACCTCCACCCCCACTCTAGCCCTAATATATAATAGCTTTACAAAAATCAGCTTCTGTATTGGAGAGTGGAAAAGTGGCCAATATTAGATCAAATTTAAAAACCGAGCTAAGAAATTACAGGCCAGATAGCTTAACAACTTTTCCAAGGAAATTGGGAGAACTTAACAAACATCAGATCAGATGTTCTCTTCTGGATCAGTAACTGATTAATGTACAGTAAGCAGAGAGTAAAAATAAATGGATATAAATGGAGGGACGTAGGCAGAAGCAACTTCCAATTATGTCGATAGGATTCACACATCAGAGTAATTTTGGTAGTTACAAAAGCAACAGCAAACAAGCTTAAGAACTCATAAATGGGGAACATTTAAAATAAAGGAGTGAGCATGGGTAAAGGCTCTTAGCTGCACATATGAATCCTATTAGTTGACTCAGTTATGCACATGCATCAGATTAGCTGACTCAGCTTCACCCGCCTGATTTCTCAGTGTAGCATCAACCCAGGCTAAGGAGTTGAGGCAAGAAGGGGGTGGTCCACAGAAATACCAACTTGCTCACCAGAAAGCCTCTCTAAACCTGGGTAGGCTATGAGAAAATGAACTTGAGGTTGGATCTATGAGACACACTATTGGTATATTCTCTGACCATGCTGGCAAAGGTGATTCCAGGTGTGTTCCTAGAGGACTTCTACATTCATGGTGAGGCTGTCTTGCAGTGCCAGTAGAAGATTGCAAGGTCTCCAAAGGTGTGCCCTAAATTGCCATCAGACCTTTGCATAAGGATCAATACACAGTCTCAGTTTAATTAATCAGGTTGAGAAGTAGGTGGCCAGGAGAATGAGGGGGATTATAGTTGCCTCTTCTATCATGGTCAGACCACCATCTCATGAAGTTTGATGTCATGGCATCAAGTAGTCCCACAGGGACATGGAACTCATTTAGATCATCTGTTCCCAGAGACTTTTGGAATCTGATGGATTCTTAAACGTTCTGGGGGAATTGACCCACAGAATGGCGAAACAGAGTGTCCAATTGCCTCTATCCTGTTTGGCCCTGTAGCTTCTCCCTAGTTTTCTGGAGAATGTCATGCAATGAAATAGACCAGAAGAAAGCTAGCATGTAAATAGTGTAAGTAACCCTAGGAGGTTGAATAACCATGCCTAATGCATGTAGTCATGTTTGCTGTGTGGCAGTGAAGGGGGCAAAAGAATGCTTATTTTGTAGCTTCCATTACAACCTCATGTGTTATCTAAGACACTAAGAAACCCCTGTGTTAGTGCCTACAAAATCTTGCTGTAATAGATTTGTGAGACACTCTGAGGATGATGCTGTCATTACATACTTGCATCCTGATATCTGACACAAGAATGCAAGGTGCACCATTTACATGATGATATCATCAGGCATGTTTCATCATTTCTCTGCTTTCCCTCCCACAGAGGAGCTAAGGAATGTGAATGGGTATGGGAATGGTGAATGGGTCTTTACATGTTGGAGCAGCACTGCTGGTCTTAAAGGAGGTAATAGGTCACCCAGTCTTGAAGAAACCATCCCTAGAACCAGAGAACTTTGTCAACCATTGGCCAATCACAAATACCCATTTCTGTGCAAGGACTAGACCTCCTACAGCAGGGATCCCCAAACCCTTCAGCTCATTGACCCCTTTATGAAGTTTCAGATTGTTCACTGACCCCCAAACATTTATTATATGAAAATAATGTAATAAATACTACTTAAACTAATAGTACTACAAATAATAACAATAACAACACATCAACCCCTTGGATAGCCCGATCAACTCTTGGGGGGGGGTGTGTGTGTCAGTATTTACCACTTTGGAGAACCCTGTCCTACAGGAAACAGATATAGTGAGTGCAATTCTGTTGATCCTGCTTGATCCCTCATTAACTTTTGATATTGATGGCCATTGTATTCTCCTGGACTGTCTCTGTGAAATAAGGGTAATGAGCTCCCTGTTACAATAGTTCTGTTGCTCCTTGCAGAGATGGTCTCAGAGGTTAGTACTGGGTGACTGTACCTCTACAGTTGCGAGGAGAACCGTCTGGAGCACTTGTGGGCAATCTCCCATCCTCTTTTTGTCCAGAGAGGTTTGAAGAGCCAGTCTACTCACTGGCTCTTCTTTCTTCACTGTGGTCATCGGCTCCATCTTCAGTCCACCATGTCTTCCTCCAGAAGTCCCCTAGACATTTATATTTCTGTGTCAAAACACCTATGTGTCCCAGCAGAGATTGGCTGTTTCTTGCCAAAATATGGACTACTTGACTGGATCAAAATGCCCACACCTGCTTCCCAAAATATTTTCTTCCTGAGAAAAAGGGTGCTGATTTTTCCACTGATCTCTCAGTAGGAGGAGGAAATTTTGTTGAACACATGCATACGTGGGCTTTGTTTAATGCTACAAAATGATGAGGAATTTTCTCCTGTTTAATAATTTTTTCCTCCCTGAAAAGTTACGAGCTACTCAGAGAAACAAGACTCAGTGCCCAGCTTTCCCATCAGATCCACTTTGTGGGATGACTTGAGAATGACCTGAAATGAAGTTGAGTCACTCTCGGAAGTGTAGTGTATCTGGAGGAAAGTTAGGGAGAAAGCCTTGTGCCATTCTTCATATCTTACCCAGAATACCACCAAAGCAAGGGACAGTGAGTATGTGTCTGGTATCTAAAAAAGAGCAAAAAATGTGACCAGCAAAAAGCTGTAGAGAAATGTAAGAAAAACCCCTACATACTAAAAGGCAGAAAAATACAGTAAGCAGCACCTCCAGCCTAACAAGTGAGGCTCCTCTGATTTTTTATTTTCTGAACCATCTTCCAGTTGGGCACTGCTTCCTTCCCATCCACCGATATAATATATAGTTGGAAAGAGATTTTTCAGCTCAGCCTTTGAAATGGGAGTAGGGCATGGCTGTCAATATCTACACAGATATCTTTCTTTTCCAGGTAAATATTCTTTTTTGAGCTCTACCTGTGTGGAGCAGAAGACTAGTCAAACATGATGAGGTTTAGTGAGGACTTTTTTTTTTTTTTTAACAATCATTGATCTCATATCAACTTAGCTCACGAGGTTCTCTTCTTCAACACTCTGCATATTTTCAGTCAGTAACACAGTGAATAGGCTCCATTTCCTGCTGTGGAGAACTTACCAGTTGCTCTCTCCTGCTTCTGACCCCACTGTGTCTTTTTCCCCCCTGCTTGAAGGATGTGGGTGATGATTTATAGAGCACGTCCAATTGGCTGTGTTTGTCTAGGCTGGCTTGCTTCACACATGCTGAGGCCAGTGGTGAATTTGTAAGGAACCTTCCAAGGAAAATACCTTCCAGAGGGGTAAAAGGAGGGAGAAAAAAGCTAACTAAGCAAAAGAAACCCAGGCATGAGATAATCTGCTTAGCAAACTTTTCAGCTGCCTTTTGAGTTCTATCCCAGCATAGACCCCGTCGCCTGGATCCCCAGATGCCAAAGTGAGCTCAGCACTTAAGTACTCGAGTCATTTCCAAACATGCAGCTGAATGAGTGGCTTTTGTGGGGGAGGGAGAATGGCAACTCCTAAGATGTCTGGAATTCCTGGTCAATAAAGTGCAGCAGCTTGGAGAGGCATGGGCTGAATGCCATGCTAGGGCTGGCCCATAGGTTGGGTTTGAACAAGACTGTTATTGACAGATGAACTGATTAGCTGAAACCATGTAGAAGCTTCATCCAGCTTTCTGGATCTGGGCCTTTAGGTAGACAATCCATATTTCCATACGTGCAGTTTAGTTTGTTCATGGATTCTGCAGTGGTACATAGATTTTTTTTTTTTCCCATTAGGAACATTCTGCCATCTTATCCCTATTTCTTCAGCCTTCGAATATATGATCTGCACAGGGCCAGCTTACATTTAATTTGGAAGTACTCACTGACAACAGCTAAATATAGATGACCCTTTTCTGAAAAGGCAAATTATCAGCAGGTACTGAGAGCTCCTTGACAAAATGATCAGCTTTAAGTGATGGGGTTCTTCGTTTTCTAACCTGTGGTAAAAATAACTCCTTCAGATTATTGGACACATTTCTGTCTACATTTTCTTTTAAACAATGCATTGTACTGTACATGTTATCCTACAACATTTACATTTGTTTGTAGTTTAACCTGAGTAAGATTGTCATATGTATTATATATATTACATGCTTTGTGAGCTAAGAACTCTGTTGCAGTATTTGAGAAGTGCAAAAACCAAACAATACTTACTATTCATACTCCCTGAAGATACAAATTTGCTCATTTAGAAATGCCAACTAAATACCAAGCACTGCTAGCTGCAGAAAATAGCTGCATTTCCAAGTTTGATATGTATTTGCAGGCATAATGTCGGAATTAGTGTCTTTGAAAGATACTGAAAGTATTGTGAAGTAATAGAATTATCATACACTGCCAGAAGACAAATACTGTATTTTACAGTTCTTTCTTCTGATAGACCCCCAATATATCTTAATATGTTAATAAACACGTTCTCTTTCCAGATACAGAGCTGGAGAAAAGAGAGAGAGAGAGAGAGAGAATTCCTTTTTTTTAAAGGGGCCCAACGCTGTTTGTTTGTTTGTTTATAATAGTTACGGGCCACCTCCACCTGCTCTCAAATAATTCAAGGCAGCTTTTAAGAATAATAAAAGAGTCAGATGCAAAATGAGCATTGAAAAGAGCAATAAAACAATTTCATAACAGCCAGATAGAGCATAATAAAAAGTCAGAGCAACAATAACACCACCCATGCCAAAGAATCACACAGAAGGATCACATGGAACCATGGTAGGCAGACAATAAAATCCAGCTTCTGAAGATCAAAGGACAATATAGCTCTCCCAAATATGGTGGCGACTGAGAGCCAACAAAGAGTCAGGAAGATGTTCCAGAGTCTGGGGATGGCAAAACAAAGACCTTCTCCATTGTCCCAGCCAAATATGGGTTTAATAAAGAGCTAACTGAATAAAAAAGTTTCTTCTGTAAATGAACATCCTGAAACACTCCACAGTGTTCTGGGGGCCCTTGTTTAGGCTCTTTGTCCTTTTCATCTGTTTTTTCCTTTAGTGAGTTACCCACTCCCTTGATTTCTCTCTCCAGATCTCTGCATAGGCATCTATTCTGGACCATAACAACACCAAAGTGATGAAGCAGGTACCACAATATCAGGACACAAGTGCCACTCTCTTTCCTACTTCTATCATGTCACACAAAGGGTTGCATCACAATGTCCCAGCACACATTTTGTAATTTGTCACACACCTCTCCCTTGTGAGTTTTCCCCAAAAGTCCTTATTGGTAGTCAGGAAGAGCAGTGCATGGTGGTTAAAATGGATGCTGTAGGGAGCACAATGGATCAGTCCAGAGTCAGCGCATCCGCTGACGCTCAAACTGATGGGCAGCACCAAACCAACCTCTTCCAGTCACTTGATCCTGAGCAACTGGAATGTCACCACAGCTTAAGGTTCCTGCAATTTGTCTACAAAGAAGCAAGACTTCATAGGAGCACTAGGAGTTTACTCCGGTAAAAGTCTGCTACACCGCTTTCTAACATTCCCCTTGCTTCCGTCCTGGGTTCATGATGAGCCATTGACAGGAAATCTGATTTCTGGGGTTTACAATCCATTCATGGAGTCCAAGCAATCATGGTAACAGCCTTGTCCTCCTTCTAGGGCCTACTCTGGCAGGGTGGTTAATTTATCACATCCATACTATTTAGCCCACTCACCTATTTGTGTTATGCTTGGCTTTGTCTACTGTACAAGAATGACTGAAGTTACCAATATCTTTGACAAGGAATGGAACAGTGCTCAAAAAATAAGATGAGATGATGTCAATATTACTATCAATGACATCAACTACTTATATGGCACTTCAGCTAGAGCAATTTTCACCCCAAATGACTCACGAGGTAGAAGTAGTCACACTGAAAAAGAAAAAAGAAGATGAAGAAAAATGAAAGGTCAATCCAGATGCATGAGCTTCATTTGCACGTACTTCTTACCAGCTGAACCCTGGTGTAATGATTGCCTATCCTAAAACACCATCAGACTCATGAACAGGTTCATAAAGATATCTGATTTATTAAAGAATAGTATGCAGGATCACAAAGAAAGCTGAGAATGGAAAAAGCGCGCCAAATGCAAACTAAAAAACCCCCGGTACAAACAAGATCCCTCCCCCCGTAGAATCTTCCCAGGCTCACAATCCCAGGTGCTCCTAACGGCTTCTGCTGGTCCGCGGGAAAAGTCCTTGAGCAGAGCACATAACCCAAACACATTCCATTGAAATGAACATAGATACAGAGCTTGGCACAAGGTTTCACAGCAGCTCCCTCCCAACAGGAATGCACGTCAGCACCATGGCATGTGAAACGTTACGATGTACAGTGCACACTGAACCAGTGAACATGACACCTGGTAAGTTGGAGTGGCTGTGGATTAATGGCTCCTCTGTGTCCGGGAAATTGTCATCTTTAGTTCTGGATGGGGTGGCACTGCCCCAGAAAGACCCAGTGCATAACTTGGGGGTCCTTCTGGACTCACGACTTCTGCTCAAAGAGCAGGTGGCAGCCATGGCCAGGAGGGCCTTTGCGCAACTTCATGTTGTGTACCAGTTATGCCCCTTCCTGGATCGGGATGCCCTTTGAACAGTCACTCGTGCCCTTGTTATCTCCCATATAGACTATTGCAATGCGCTCTACATGGGGCTACCCTTGAAGAGTATCTGGAAGCTACAACTGGTCCAGAATGCAGCTCCACAGGCTATCTTTGGTGCCCCTAGAAGGGCACATGTAACACCTTTGCTGCGCGAGCTGCATTGGGTACCAGTTTGCTTCCGGGTCCAACTCAAGGTGTTGGTTATCACCTTTAAAGCCCTACATGGTATGGACCCTGGCTACCTGAGGGACTGCCTCTTTCCCATTACATTAACCCGTCCCACGTGATCATGCAGAGAGGGCATGTTGTAGACCCTGTCGGTAAGAGAATTCCATCTGCTGTGGTCCAGGAGGCGGGCCTTCTCTGCAGTAGGTCCCACGGTCTGGAACATCTTGCCCCAGGAGGTGAGGATAGTCCCTTTGCTCCTGGCCTTCTGGAAGAATTTGAAGACCTAGCTCTGCCACCTGGCTTGGGGCAGGGAGGGGAGTCATCATGTTTGGGGATGGCCAGTGCCCTAGAGTGCTCATTGCATACAAAGACTAACTTGGATCATTTGCCATTTGGATTCTATTTTTATTTATAGTTATCACTGACTTGTAATTGTACCTTTAGGTATTATATTTTTATATTGTATTTTTATTGTTTTATTGATTATTTTGCTGTAAACCGCCCAGAGTCCCTCTGGTGGGAGGAGATGGGTGGTGACAAATTTGATAAATAAATAAATATGCTTGAGTGTTAGAACTAGGTGATGATTGCTAAATTTGTCCAGGGTGTTAGAACTAGGTGATTATTTCAAAGGTTTCATGGGATTTTTTAAATAAAAGGTTTGCTCCTTTTAAATAAAAGGTTCACTCCAACTGCACAGACTTTTGGATTGGTAAACTGGCCTAATAGTACAAGATTCTAGATCTCATATAAACCAAACATGTGGAAGGGAAATGGAGCTGGAAAAATTTGGAGAGGAAAAATCCTTTTATATCACCATGCTATTTATGCTTTATTACATCCTTAACTTACACTGTGTATGGAAGGTTGCTTGCCCTCAAGTACTTACCAAGCAACCAAGAAATGTATTCTCTGCTGTAAATAGCATAGACTGAAACATTATGCCAAGCTGTATTAGGCAACAGGAAGCTGGTTTTTATAAAAATAGTGATTTGAGTGTGGGAACAACACCCACGTTCTGGTAGAGTTTCACTGAAAATGCAGTATGTGTAAGCCCTGCTTCTTCAGCTGACTTCCAACTCATAGGCATTTCTTTCCTAGCCAACTGAGTTCATGCTGATCTAAAAACTTCCTTCTTCCTTTTTGCACAAATGTATATAGAGAAAGAGTTGAACAGTTGCTTTCTGATATGATATAGAAAAGCAAGTAAGTTTTGTAGTCTATTATCCCTTTTATGGGAATGACCATATATCTGATAATAACCAAATGTTGCACCAAATGCCAGTCTTTTGGACAAATGTGCTGTATTAGGAACATGTATATCTTTGAAACTTATTTCTTGAACTTTTGTTGTCAAGCATTAAATAAAATATCCTCTAGTCTCTAAGTCATACAAGAGAATTTGTACTGATCATGTAGTACAAGCAGAATGGTAGACTAGAAACATTATACAAAGGAGATATTGAGTTAAAGTCAGGAGGAAATTGATGCACCAAATAGTTGCCTGTCTGAATTTCCAAACTGAAATTGCAAAAGTGTATCTGCCTCATTATAGACTTCATCTTCACAATTCTTCCTGTTATTCAGTACAATTATGATTTCTGAAAAATATATCCAAAAAAGTAACATAGCTTGTAAATGCAACACATAGGTATGGGGTGGGGTGGGGAATAGTGCCCTCATCTGGTAAGAAAACCCTCTACTGCTTGAATAAGGAAATCTGGTCTCCCTGTTTTTCATGCTATCTCAGCTAAATTATTATTGCATTTTGATTAGCTCTATGGTTGTTATACCATAGAAGCAAAAGGCAAATTTATAGGTCATTCTTCAGTTTTCACTCCTTCCTTCCTTCCTTCCTTCCTTCCTTCCTTCCTTCCTTCCTTCCTTCCTTCCTTCCTTCCTTCCTTCCTTCCTTCCTTCCTTCCTTCCTTCCAATATCTGACATTTCCGATCTTCAAAGGCAAAAATGATTCCATGTTATTTATCCAAAGGGAAGAGATGCATCTCAGATGGTATAGTGCAGTTGCTTTGAGTCACATACATTCTTGGCCTCTACCACATTTGAAGACTAAATCTGGTTCAGTGATAGTCCCAGGCTCAATCCCCACCATTTCTACAGTGGGCTGATTGTCTTGCCTGAAAACCCATTCAATGGCTGAATTCAGACAACACAGTTAATAGGGATAAGCAAAATTCACTGTTCTAGGGAACATTCCAGGGAACATGGAAAATGTCCATTTTGTTTCCATAATACACCAATCCAGCAGTTCCAGAAGTGGCCCAGTGGTTTTCTGGAAGTAAATCTTTCACAAAAGGAAGCAGTTTGCAGAGTTCTTGATATGGCCTGGCCCAGAATAGTATTTTCTGGTATTTCCTGGAATGGGAGTTTTGCACACAACTAATGATTAACCAGGTCAGTTAAAGGGCTAATTGTTATATTGAGCACCACTCTAAGCTTGCTTGTTTTTAACCTCAGTGAAGGTTTATTTGTTTGTTTTCATAGCTTAGTTTGTAGTATAACCCAGTCCATTGGAGCAGTCTACAGTTCAGTCTATTTTGTAAAACTCAGAAAAAGGGTTAATTCAGTACCCAGGAATGCAGTCAACATAATTCTGAACTAGTCCAGTGGTCTGATCCAGCTTAAGGCTTCCTGTTTAACCTAATATTGAATGGAAGGTTTTAATTAGAGTTAAATGAGAGTTTAAATGACGGATAGTGGTTATTAACTCATACAGAGGAAGGTGAAGATACATATTCATAAAAGGCAACGAGTGACCTGAAGGAGCTGTTTGGAGAGCAATCCTTACAATCCAACTAAACCACAATGTTTGGGATATTCTCTGAGCTGTCAGCTGGATAAATCAAAAGTAGGCAGCCAATGGGTAGTGGGCTTAGGATTTTGCTTATGTTCTGGTTGGTGGGGTTTCTTAGAGATACAACAAAATGTATCTTTGTTTCAGCCAATTATAGCCCCATCAGGCAATATCTCCTGAGGTCTCTCCCTGGACTTTAATTAGAGAGAAGACTTCATGGGGGAACAGCTCAGCTTGCCAGGACTGTCTTCTTAACACTCACACTAAACACTACATGCATCTAGATGGCGAGGCTGAGATGCACTATTTCTGCCCTGCCAGTAAAGCGGATAGGGAGGCAACAGTGATTTATGACACTGACATTCCATCATGGAACCTGAAGTGGCATGAGTGGGATTCTTTGGCAGAATCCCATCCAGGCACTGGCCAGACCCAAGCCAGCTTGGCTTCAACAAAGCTGCTGTGTCCTCCCCGCCCCCCCCCCCCGCCACATGGTGCTCCTGCCAAATAAGATGAGACTTTAGAGAGGCAGGAGTGATTCTCAGCTTTTTTAAATGTGCAGATGTCCTGTGGGGGAAGAATATAACCTGGTCTTGGACCATAGCATGCGGGCAGGGGCAATTTATCCCTTATTCTTTCCTCCAAGACATTATCTTCCCCCACTATTTCTCTTATTTTGAGATAGAAGAACTGTGTTATGGGTCACTGTGTAATCCACCCTTTCTAAAATCTCAATAAACCTCTGTGAATGGTAGGCCAGAAACACTGAATTCACCCCAGTCCCAATTCCCCTCTTGAACAAACAGGATTCCAGCTGAATCACCCAAGCTTAGAAGCACATTCATTGCATTCACAAGCTCAGTTGGGCAGAAACACATGTTTTGCGTGCAGATTTCAGGATTAATTCCTGGGATCTTCACATAAAGGAGCAGAAGCTGGGACAGACCTCAGAGTCCCTGAAAACTTGCTGACCATCATTGCTGATAGCAGATAAACAAGAAATCTGTCAGTAGTTAGTCAGATGGTAGATGGACAGTTCTAGGATAGTTGGAGAAGAAGGAATCATCCTATACTCTACTTGTGGACATGACTTGCTACACATCTGACACTGTACATCCAGCATATAAAACCTCCTGGACTGCAAAAAAGATATGAAGCCAGATCAGATGTGCTCCACTCATACAGGCAGAATCTGTTGCAGCTATTAGGAATGTTTTGTTCACATTCTTCCTGAGCTGAACACCAGCAGAAACTTTAGAGTGCTGCTTTAGCACTTTGTTCCCTTTCTTCTGTGCATGCTGGCCATTTCAAAAAGACTTTTTTGCCACCTTGGTTGCCTTCTTTCATATCATAGAAATGCCTTATCTAAAATAACTATTTATTTTAGATAACTATCTAAATAAAATACATGTATTACTTATAATATTTGTCAGCTGTCCCAATCAAGACAGTTTGTGGACAAAAAAGCAGAGATAAAGGTAAACCAGCAAGAGCATGTACCATACAGGACCCAGACATTCCTTGTGATCACTTGGCAAGTAGGAAATAAAAGGTTCTATAGAAGGGGTGAGTGGATCAATCCATTTAGATTTATTTCTCATTTTTGAGATGCATCAGGGTTATTTTGCTGAATTTGAAATTATTTTAAAAGTTCACATTAGCATCAGCTTGTGTTTCAGTGCATGTTGCTCCAAAGGTATGTGTATTTGTTTTAAATTTCTCTTACAGTTACAGAGTTTTTACAATAATTTGCTCGAATACAATGCATTTCTTTATATTATTTACATGATACACATTGTACAGATTTTTCCTTAACATTCTTAAAAAAAAAAAATGAACTGCGTTGCTAAATGTGGAGAACTGTGCATTTTGAATGATAATGTAAGTTTCAGCTCAGTTGAAATAGGAACTAAATGAATATTTCCTCCATTCTTATTCTGTTGGGCTTTTTTTTCCCCTTCACCTTTCTTATAAGAATTAGAGAAATGAAGTAAAAATCCAAAAATTGGATATTGCTAAATCATGTTGCTGTAAATGTGTATATACAGTGGGTTGCCCTTCTGCAATGCCCTTATTATGAAACAGTCGCTGGAGCAGTGCATCAAGGTATCAGCTGGTGCTTTCTTATTCCAATATATTCATATATGAAATTTTTGAGTCAATATAAAGCAAATGTGCACCATTTATTAGAAAATTCTATCAAGCCCATAGGTTGGTGAATAAAATAAGATGGAAGAAAAGGTCATTTTTAACTAAATAGGTATAAAGAGTAAATAAAGGAAAATAGTGCTTACTATGCTTTTCATAATTGAGAAATATTTGTATGATCCAATCTCTTCAAAAAGTGTAATATTTTATCTCAAAATATTGTTCAAATGTGTTAAATAAAACATTTTATGGTTCGGTGCCCTTTCCCTGTAGAGAGACTTCAGATGTTATAAAAAGGTATGAAGCAGGAGATGTCTATAGATGTACAGGGAAGTCATACAGAGACATTCAGAGCAGGGGGAACCAAATGGGCCAGTTTGATGAAAGCAGCATCATGCACCTACCACTTTTGCACATGCACTGTGACACTGCACCAATGCCTCAAATGGGCAGAGCTGGTGACCAAAACAACAGTAGCCTGCAGACATCTACAGTCATGTGCCTTAGGAAATGTCTGAACCATGTCATGTACAGACACTATCTGAATCTCCTGCGTGTGTTGTTCATGTGACTTATAACCATGGAATTTGCCAAACTGCCTCTGCTACTTACCATATAACTCTAGATAATGTCTAAATGAGGCTAAGCCAACCTCTGCATGGTTGCTTGTTTTGATGTTTGATTGCTTTCTTTGTGGCTGAAGGAACCTAGAAGTCTCTCTCCTGTTCACTGGCCCTGAGCCGGGAACCTCATCTCTTTCTTTCCAGGATCCCCTCAGTCATTAATGCCGGGCTCAGTTCTGAAAAGCTACGGCCCTGGGACTTGTGTAGGCTGTTGGAAGTTCTGGCAAATCCAGCATGCCTCATTTGCATGTGAATAAACATGTAAATTAAGTTGTCCCACAATGCAACTCTGAGGAAGCTGTTTGCTGCCACTCTCACTTCCTCTCTCTCTCTTTCCCCTTCTCCACCCCGGGAGAAGCAAGCATGCTGCTCTGCTCTCCATTCATCAGGGCCATGTGCTCAGGCCTTGATGAAGGATTCTGCCCCTTTCTTCCACACAGCCCTTGGCAGCAAAATAGGGCTGAGTGTTTAGGGCAAACTAAATATTTAGAAAGGAAAGAACAAAGGAACTTCATTTTTTCCACCAAGATGGATACAGCAGAAGCAACATTAAAGTCAGTAAGAAATTCCTTTTACTTATCTCAACCTAATGTGTCTAAGTGTGTGATTCTTTGTGCTTGGGAGGGCTGAATGTGTAAGAGCAATAACCTGTGTTTCTCTGGCATGCTTATTGAAGCTATTTTAAAGATAACCTTTTTCTGTGCCAGCTTCTCAACTGTGTTATAAGCTCTGCTCCATTTCAGTGGTTCTAGCAGGCCACTAAATTGGCTTCATAGGTCTCATTAAAGAACACACCACAAAGACAGAAAGATAGACAGACAAGCAGACAGATAGATCTGGAAGAAACAGGCATTTCTACATGTGTCAGCGGCTTCTGTGGCAAAATTAACCACATGTTAAAAACATCATGTGTGACCTCCCCTGTGGGAATGCATCCCCTTCCCCCAACCCGCCCCTTTCCCCCCTTCTAAACCTGAAATGGACTATATTACAAACAGCTTGTAAAGTGTGCGACAGACAGATCGACTTGAAACTGAGGTCCTTCTGCTCCACAGTCCTCTACATTTTGCTAATAGACTGGCTACATACACAAACAGTCTGTTTCAGGGCTTAGGTTTCCATTACACTGGTTCATGTTTCAGCAGGCAAACTGGCCTCTGCGTTTATGTTCTCAGCCAGACCAGTAAGTGGATGCATGCATTTTGCAATTCCAGACATCGTTCCAGACCAGATGTGGGGCCTTTATTTTTAGTACGGCAGGAGTGTCTGCTGACCCTCGGTCACCCCATGTCTAATGAAAGATTGACTGCCTTGCATTTTATACAGTAAATTATATATGAGAGGACAGCAGAATTTCAAAAATTAATTCAAGATTAATCTTAGGCTGACTTGCACATGGAGCAATTTGGCCAAGTGATGAAAAATGAATATGCCACCATGACCACCACTACTACCACCATCCCCACAACAAATGCAGGAAGGGGGCAATTGACTCTCATTTTCCAAAAGGATTATCACCAGCCTTTTAATTAATCTATTATTATTATTATTATTATTTGCAAAGCAAGCTTCCCCCAAGCTAGACCACTCTTACTAAAGCATTATTATTATTATTATTATTTGCAAAGCAAGCTTCCCCCAAGCTAGACCACTCTTACTAAAGCATTATTATTATTATTATTATTATTATTATTATTATTATTATTTGCAAAGCAAGCTTCCCCCAAGCTAGACCACTCTTACTAAAGCATTATTATTATTATTATTATTATTATTATTATTATTATTATTATTTGCAAAGCAAGCTTCCCCCAAGCTAGACCACTCTTACTAAAGCAAAGTGGGGGGTTGTGTTCAGTCAATAAATACAAACCTTAGTTCTAGGAAGAGGAGAGGAGAAGGAGAAGGAGCTCCAGTCTTAATGGACTGAATGTGAGGGGAAGAATTAGCAAAGCAGTAATCAGTTTGAACCAATTGCAGCATACTTTTAAAGGATTTAGTTAAAGCTCATTAGAAAAGTGAGAAAGTCATGGAAAACTAACGCAAAAGAGCCCATTCATTTAAAGATCTATTAGAACAGAATGACAGTAGAACTATAACAGGCACGGTATGTTCAAATTATTAACAAAAAATGCAGTTCTGCACATATAACTATTTTTGATTAATCAAAACAACATAGAAGAGTAGGAAAACTGCTTAAAAATAAGAATCCTTGTCCAGGATAAGTAGAAGCAGGATTCTTTTATGGGAAAGAACAGCAGGCCCTCATGGAACCAGGGGTGTTGACGGGATATGGTCAAAAAAGTCAATATAGTGGCCATGGCCATGTGATAGCCGCTCTGCCTGTTGCATTAAAAAAAAGGGGGAGGCATCATCTATTCCACCCAGGTGCCTCCAGATATGTTGAACTACAATTCTCAGAGAATGTGGCTTCTGGCTGTAGGAGAAAACAGGATTGTCAATGACTAACATAGAGAGAGTATATATTCAGGAAGCAACTCCCTAGGAAGAGAGGTCATCAGTCAAACAGGAAAATACCAGGTGTAGATAAAATACCTTTTGAGTTGTTGAAAGCTTCAGGAGAAGAAACACTTAACATGCTAACAGATCTATATCTACATGGAACAAAACTAAGTATCCAAGAGGTTAGAAAGATGAAAGAGGGGAGAAATGTGTAAATGGCTGAGCCATTAACATAATTCCTTATATACCATATATTGAGGAGTTTTGCCCAAAATCTTCCAAAGAAGAATAAAGCCATACATAGGTAGCAAAATGTTAAATGAACAGCCAGGTTTTAGAAAAGGCAGAGGTGTGTTCCTAACCATGATGATGTCAGAATGACAAAATGGGCGTCATGATGCCACGATGCAAGCCCCGCACGTTTGTACTGGTGTTATGGTGTTGCATACAAGTCCATAAGGAACAGGGTTTGTGTCATGGTCTCACTTCCACCGCTTGATCTCCTCCTGCTAACACCTATAGGCAGAGAAGCTACGATCAAATAGCTAGTAGAGAATGAACATGGGAGAGAGCAAGAGAACATGAAAAGGAGGCTGAGGCTTATTTTTGCCTCATTGCCTACGGCAAAACCTCTACTTGTAAATCATGCCAGAATGTGGAACATATTTAAGACTAAAGGGTGCTCCAGAACACATGACCATTTTTCTAAGGAATCTTTAGAGTGAACAAGAAGCTACTGTAAAAACTGAATTTGGAGAAGCAGCGATTTAGAAGTGGGAAGGGAATGAGACAATGACGCATAGCATCTCCATATCTGTTTAACTTAAATAGCAAATATATTATGAGATTGGAAGGATTGGAAAAGATGACAACTGGAATCAAAATTGGACATCAAAACACTAATGATGTTAGATATGCAGGCAACAACTATTTGTTAGCTGAACATAAAGAACTCAAAGAGCTCATTATGAAAGTAAAACTGGAAATGAAATGCCTAGGTTAATTTTAAGTATGAAGAAGTCAAAGTACTTAGTGAATTATATAGGTGATGGTGAAGAAGTAAATGTAGGTATTATTTTTTTCTTGGATTCAAGAATGAAAATAGACAGTGTGTTGGAAGAGTAAAGAAGACATGCATTTTTGGACAGAAGGCAAACTTAAGATTGTGAATGATAAGGGTATTTAAATGATAACAAATATAAGGATAGTGATTTTTTTCATTTTAATATATAACTGAACACTGAGGTATTTGGATTATGGATTTGGAGACAGTGACTAACAGTATTATGGACAGCAAACAGAAACTCACATAATTTGGGCATGAAATGCAAGAACTTTAAAATATTTTTTTTTAAAAACCCTATATCTGTACTAAGATTGCTGGATAATAACTTAAACAAGTAGGCTGGGATTTCCCTTTAAAACATGTAGAGAGACTGCCCTTTTTCCTGGGCATATCTGCCCTGCATTCAACTGCTTTCTTTGCTCTCCTCTGAATTATTTCCAGTGATAGTTTAATCTGTAATTACTATTTGTTTACTGGAGTTGATCTTTAGTATATATGGATTCTTGACCTAATGGAAGATCTGGTAGAATTCAAACTGTCTTGAAAGGACAGTCTCCACATACCACGTTAACTTGCACCTCTCCTCCAAGTAGGAGTTTGGTAGTGATTTCAGATGACTCATAGGAATAATTTTACAGACTGTTAGCCAGATTGCATCTGTTTTGAGGAATGATGTGTGAATCATCCTTTACAGGGATGACAGTCTTGGTGAGGGGAAAAATATATTGAAGTCAATGGCAAACTGAGTTATACGTATTAACAGATGAAATAGTTAGTGGGGAGAGTGGGTGTTGGAACATAGAGAGGGCCCAAGAAATGTTATGGCAGTGGGAAGTAAGAGTGGAAAGTAAGAGATAATCAAACTTTGCTCAGGTGAGAATAAGGTGGAAGTGTGATCCTCAAATTCAGGTGGAACAGAGCTGGCAGGGAGAATTTCACCAAGAGCTTTAGGCTTTTGTCCTGGACCTGTGAAGTATAAAATTTAGGAGAGGTGGGATTGTATAGTACAACAGACAGAATAAAATATAATATGAATAAGGAAAAAAAAGGATGAATAAAAAGTAAAAATAAAGAACATGATGGTAAAACCAGACAAAAACATCACACAGGGGTCTCCAGCCACCCTAGCACAAAGCCTAGAAGAATGGCCAGATCTTCAAGGACCTCCAGAATGCCATGAGGGTGGGAGATGCCCCGATCGCAGGGGCAACCTCATCCCAGAGGGCAGGTGCCACAAATCCATATACTCCATGTATTTTATGCTTTACATAATACTGTAAAGCCTCCATTCAACAGATGGTTTGGGTGAAGGGGAATGCGTGTTAAACTTAAATGTCTGTTAAATCCAAAAATACTTCATTTGCCTCCATTTACATCATTTATGTAATGATGCAAATTGCTTGAAACAACGTTGTATCTCAAGTCCACTAGGTATCTCAATGTCCTCTAAACCAAGGTCTGTTAAACCAAGGTTTCACTCTATACATGTCACTCTGTACGTATCAATGCTCTTGCTCGTATCTGTGTTGTAGTCTGCTCTTTTATAAAATACTTGTTTATGGACATACATACTATGTACTTTTATGTGTCCAATGGCGATCTTGCACTAGCAGAAAGTATTCCATACCTACAATGAAAGGACTCTGCTTTTCACCAATCCCCCTCTCTGGTGATTTCATATTAAATTTAAAAGCTGAAGCAAAAGTCATTTCTGCAGATCCTGGAAAAGGATGTACCCTCCTAGAAACGAAAGGGCCTCATCAAGTCCTGGAGTTAATTATACTTATGAAATTAACAATTTATCAGATATATATGGGAAAGTTTTCAAGACTGGCCTTCAGCAACAATATGCACAATGAAGTCACTTGCTGTACAACTTTATAATAGATCAGCATTCAGTCTGGCTTTAGTTGTATATGTTTTAGCATTTAAATGCTGCTATTATTCATCTGGAACTGTTTCAATACTTTCTGTTGTTTATTTGATTTCTCTGGAGGTTGATTATATTTGTTGAATATCTTGCTCAGTTTCTGTTGTTTACAAATATAGAAAATCGACATATACAGATGTGGCTCTATGGAAATGTATCAGTGCTCATTCTGAGTTTTCTGAACCCATTTGGTGGTAATACCAAGTAGCCAATCAAGAATGAATGCACAGGCTTAGTTCTGCTTTTTTTTTCTCAGTGAATTTTACAGGGAAAAGTTTTCTTTTGCATTTTTTTTCCAAGTAGAATAAAACTTTGTGAAATTCTCACAGCTAGGACTGAGGTCAGCTGGAGAATGAGATAGAAAGCAGATGCTTCTTTGCAGGACATGCAACAAAATCCTTTAGGAACTCAGGGGACAGGTCCCAGCCCAATAAGACTCCAAATGTTATAGAGCCTATTTACAGACCTCCAAAAGAAAGTTGTAAAAAAACAAGCAATACATACACACACACACACATACATACATGAATTGAACTAGAATTTTTAACTGCCATCTGGATTCTATTTTATACTTCTATTTTGTATTTATATTTATATTCTATGTATTATTGTGGTTTTATTGTATTTTAATTTTTTAGCTTTATTGTAAACTGCCCAGGGTCCCTCTCTCAGGGGGAGATGGGTGGTGGTGAAATTTGATAAATAAACAAACAAACAAACATCTTATGCAATAATAATAATAATAATAATAATAATGTATACATGTGTTGTGTTATAACCAGCACTTAACTGACTATATGCATCTCCAATTAACCTAATGAATGTGATTTAAATGAAAGGCATTTAAAAATTCAGTGTTCGGTGCCACCCAAGAACAGAAACATGCGCGTGCACACACACACACACACAATATTACCCAGCGAACATGACATACGAAGCAAACAAGAATGCTGGCATTGTCCTCAGAATGGGACAACATTCATGGCACATTGAAAATGCATTACGAGTGTAAGAAGCAAACTGAAGACAGCAGCAGGCAGATTAGGCTGAGATTTATGAGCAGCGGTATCCAGAAACCCAGCCATGATCCTCTCCAAAGGGCAGGCCTGCGTTAAGGAAAGCTCTGGACAGGTGTTGTAACCTCTTTTCTCCTCTCCTCCTTGACTTATTTATTTCACAGAAACGAATGCAAAGGGATCCTGGAAAAGCCTGAGAGCTCCAGGACCTGGACATGGGAATCAGTTCAAGTAAATGGAGGAGCAGAAAATCTGCTTGTCAGATTGGCCTGGTTAATAGCAGGGGGTTTGAAATTCTAGGTAGCATTTCAAGTGTATCAAAATACAGTTGAAAGACCAGAGGTTAATTATACAGGCCTGGCAGTAGAAGCCACATTATTCTAATGCTCTTGGAAAGCACCATGAAGCATATGGACTGAATGAAAGACCTCTGTGTGTGTAATAGGTTCTGCATGGGGAAAAGGTGAAGGAGCAAGGGATCTCTTGTGTACGAGAGGCATGAAAGGAGGAAGGAGGGGAAGGGAAATGATTTAACTACTTGATGGCCTGACTTTATGCAGAGCAACCAACACAAGGTGCCCTGTACATTAAACAGCAGCATGCCAGACTGTCCTTCCCTACTCCCGATTTACAATCATTCATACAGACAACTATTTTGGTCAATATGGGGGCAAATCATTAATGAGGGGCTTGCCTTTGTACTAGAACAAGTTAAATTCTAGCTTGTACTAGGACAAGTTAAAATCTTTATTTTTACCACTTTGGTGTCCGCTAGCCCAGTGGGCTTGACGTAGGTACTCTCAGGCCAGATACCTTCATATAGACTCTGGGGATATTTTGTCTGGAGGAATGTCTTAGATACAGGAGGAAGCAGAGTAACCAGGCCATGAGGATAAGTTCTGCTGGAAGAGGTCAAGAACAACCTTGAGCACAAGAAGAAGCAATGCATAAATAAGTAAATAAGTTAGATGTGCCAAATACGTTTCATCTGAAACAAAATTCCCAACTGTGTATTTTTTATATTGAGAAGAATGAACCTATTCCAAAGTTTTCTTCCTGGTTCTTTTCACTGTCTGGGGTCACATTATATGCCAAGCCATGATTTATTTAACCATAAGTAAGATTCATATGCCATGAATCCATTCACATGTCATACTAAGCCAAAAACAAACAAGTTACTGGGTTGTTTAGTGAAATGTGTGAACTTGAATGGTTTGAAATGTCTCAAGGTTGCGAGAAGCTCCTTTCCTTCTTCTTTTGAGTTGATGGCTCAGCAAGAAATTATTTAAAAAGCAAGAAATACTCTAAAATCAGGAGACCAGAAGACAAAAGGATTTCTGTCATCCTGTCAGAATGGCCTTCCTTGGGTATATATGAGCCCAGAATATAAAAAGAACTCTGCTGAATCGGGCCTTAGACACATCTAGTCCAGCATTCTGGGTCACCCACAGTGGCTAATTGGTTGCATTTGGAAGTTCACAGCCTGACTGAAGGGTAGTAGATCCCTTCCACTATCACTTCACAGCAATTTAAGTGCTCCTAGACTTGCAGCACAGGTAGCTGCTATGACTAGGAAAGCCTTTGCACAGATTCATTTCATGTGTGAATTGTGCCCATTCCAGGTCCTCCTGGTCCAGGAATGGGCACAATTCACACACAAAATTCTTTGGTCACCTTGTTTTTGGACTGTAACAACACACCATACTTGGGGCTGCCCATGAAGACCACTTGGAAGCTGAAGTTGGTCCAGACTAGAATGCAGTTGCATGAGAAGTTGTGGGCAGACCATGTTATGCCCATGTGACACATGAGCTGCATTGATTACTGGTAGGCTTCTGGATAGAATTGAAGGTGCTGATTATCACCTATAAAGCCCTTCATGGCATTGGGCCTGATTATTTGAGGGGCTGTCTCCCCATCCTATAAAATCAG
This sequence comes from Candoia aspera, assembly GCF_035149785.1. Taxonomy (NCBI): domain Eukaryota; kingdom Metazoa; phylum Chordata; class Lepidosauria; order Squamata; family Candoiidae; genus Candoia; species Candoia aspera. Next base: position 137,284,347 of record NC_086153.1, on the reverse strand, counting down.
ACAGTTGGCATGCTTCTCTTCCATTGATTACATAGTGCTAGCTCATGGGACCCAGGAAGCAGGCCTTTTTGTGCCTGCCCTCTGAACAGCATCTTCCCAGAGATTTGAATGGCTCCTACTATGATCTTTTTAAAGTGAGTCTTGAAGGCCTGGCTCTTCCCCCAAGTACTGAGTTAAGGAATGTAGTGGGCCTCTGTGGGGTTGATGATGGATTGAGGGTTATATTTTTATCATTTTGGGACTTCTATCCTTTTTGGTTGGTGGTAAAGCTTTTATTGTTTTTAATATAGTACATGTAATGGTTGCCTATTCTAAAACACCATCAGACTCATGAGCAGGAATTCAAAGATATCTGATTTATTAAAGAATAGTATGCAGGATCACAGAGAAAGCTGAGAATGATGAAAGCGCGCCAAATTCAAACTAAAAACCCTCGGTGCAAATGAAATCCCTCCCCCTGTAGAATCTTCTCAAGTTCACAATCCCAGGTGCTCCTAATGGTTTCTGATGGTCTGCGTGAAAAGGCCTTGAACAGATAACATAACCCAAACATATTCCATTGTAATGAACACAGATACAGAGCTTGGTACAAGGTTTCACAGCAGCTCCCTCCCAGACAGAAACGCGTGTCAGCACCATGGCATGTGAAACGTTACGATGTATAAACTACATTGAATCAGTGAACATGACATACTGCCCCCCCAAAATAAAGAATACATTAAGCAGCAGGCTTCAAAGGGTAAGCAAGGTGGAAATGGTTAACTAAATCAGGAGCGTTAACATGGTGGGCAGACACCCATTCAGGATGAGGAAAGTGTTTCCATCTGACCAGATACTGCAGGGTGCCTCAAAGCTTGCGAGAATCAGTGATGTCCTTGACTTCAAAGTGTTGTTGGCCGTCAATCATAATTGGAGCAGGAGGAGGAGGTTGAGGGTGCCAACGCGAAGAGTGGTGCACAGGCTTAAGCAAGCTGCAATGGAAAACAGGGTGCAAGCGTTTCAAATTGTGAGGCAGTTCCAATTTAACAGTAACTGGATTGACAAGACCAACAACAGGGAAAGGACCAATGAACTTGGGAGCAAGTTTTTTAGAGGGTTGTGGTGACTTCATAAATTTAGTAGATAGATACACCTGATCCCCAACTTTGAAGTCATGTTGCAAAGAGCGATGTTTATCAGCTTGAGATTTGTAAGCAGCCTGGGCATCAGCTAAAGCCTGTTGAATTGCTGGCCAGGAATAAGACAGTTTAACAGCCCAGTCAGATGCAGAACACGTTTGGGAAGCGGGCTGTGGCAGTTCAGGGATGGGAACAAAGTCGTGACCAGAAACCACGCGAAAAGGGGTTTGTCCGGTATTTTGATGCACAGCATTGTTGTAAGCAACTTCAGCAAAAGGTAATAAGTCCACCCAATCATCCTGATGGTAGTTAATGTATGCTCTTAGAAACTGTTCAAGAGTGGAGTTTAAAACCTCAGTAGAACCGTCAGTCTGAGGATGGGATGATGTGGATAATGCTTGTTTGGTGCCAATCAATTTTAGAAATGATTTCCAAAATTGGGAAGTAAACTGTGTGCCGCGAAGATCAAGCTTGGAGAAAATCTTGCCCTTTGCCAAATTTAACCCTCAATCCTGCCAGACAGATCCAGTCGTACAATGACTCGGGGTCGTCTCTACACAACGCCCAACGCAGGACGTCCCGGTTGAGTCCCTCTTTAAAACGCTCTATTAGAGTGGACTCAGACCAGTCAGTGATGTTCCCAGCCAGAGCTTTAAACTCTAGGGCGTAATCAGCTACTGACAATTGGCCCTGGGTGAGATCCTTCAGCGCCTTCTTAGCTCTTGCCTTGGCCAGGGGATCTTCAAAATGCAGCTTTAATGCCCACATGAAATCATTGAAATAATCAAGTACAGGGGAGTCAGCATCACTTAATTGAACATACCAGTCAGCCGCTTGACCCTTCAATTTGGTAGCAATGGCAGTTATTTTAGCCTCTTCGGAAGGGAAGCATGCCCCAAACTGCCTCATATAACTTTTAGCATTAGTTAAAAAGAAAGATAACTTTGTTGGATCCCCATCAAACTTAACAGAAAAGTCTCTCACTCTGCCTCCGGTTGGAGTGGGACCAGCAGTCCCTTGGGTGGTTGGGCCCTAGGTTACAGTAGCTTTCCCTTTTTGGGGTGGGGATACTGATGGCCGGCGGGCTCTGCGGGGTAGAGATTCATCCCGGAGCCGTCTCTGGCCCCACTCCGCCGGCGGTCCAGATGGGAGGATGGGGGATGGTTGCGGGAAGCTGGGATCTCCTCCACACCTCCCCTGCCCCTCCAGTGACAAAGACAGGTTTCTCAACATGTATTCCATTGGTTCTAATTTGGCTTCCACCATTCTTAGTCTCTCAGGGGTTTGAGAGTCCCCTCTCCTTCGCGTGCCCGGTTTCCTCCCCATTGACACCATAGTAGATTCTTTGTCTGGGGTTAGCAGGAGCCGATACTTCCAGGATGTCCCCGACGTCCCTGGTTGGGGTTCCCCCACTTCATCCAAGGTGATCAACTCTGCGAGCAATTTGCTGGGTGCCGGTTGCTTTGGCTCTTCCCCATTGTCAGATTCCTCTGCATCAGAATTGGAACTCGATTCCTCCTTTGACAGGTCTCGGGATTCTGAATGTTCTGGGGTGAGATCCAGTTCTCCGCTCTTGACCGTTGACTCGGGCATCAAGCTAGCCGTCTCCTCGAGTCCCCTGGTCGTGGATTTTGACTCAGCCATCGTTAACTATTTTCCCTCACAAGAGACTGATCTTGGTAGGAGCTAACGGTACAACTTTGGGATTCTCAGCTTTATGTAATGGTTGCCTATTTTAAAACATCATCAGACTCATGAGCAGGAATTCAAAGATATCTGATTTATTAAAGAATAGGATCTATTAAAGAATAGGATCACAGAGAAAGCTGAGAATGATGAAAGCGCGCCAAATTCAAACTAAAAACCCTCGGTGCAAATGAAATCCCTCCCCCCGTAGAATCTTCTCAAGTTCACAATCCCAGGTGCTCCTAACAGTTTTTGATGGTCTGCAGGAAAAGGCCTTGAACAGAGAACATAACCCAAACACATTCCATTGTACTGATTTCACATACAGAGCTTGGTACAAGGTCTCACAGCAGCTCCCTCCCAAACAGAAACGTGCGTCGGCACCATGGCATGTGAAACATTACGATGTATAAACTACATTGAATCAGTGAACATGACAGTACAGTACCCAGAGTCATGAAGGAGCTGAGTATCTTTAGAAATTTAAATAAATAAACAAACAAATAAATAAATAGTAACGCTGCCTGTGATTCAGGAGGTAGTAAACCATCCATATTAGCAGCCATCCACAGCTTGGTCCTTTGTGAATCCCTCCAGCCCCCTTTTAAAACTATCCAAATGGGCTGCCATTATCATAGTCACTGGCAGCAAATTCCACAGTGTATGTGGAACACAAAAAAGCATTTAGTATACTTTCTCTCTCTCTCTCTCTCTGTTATGGATGCCAAACATGATTTCGTATACCTCTATCATATAAAGTAAAGAGGCCCAATTACTGCACTTTTTCCTTCTAGGGCAAAGTTTCTCAACCTTGGCAACTTGAAGATGGGTGGACTTCATCTCCAGAATTTCCCATTCTGGCTGGGGAATTGAGGTCCGCCCATCTTGAAGTCCACCCATCTTCAAGTTGCCAAGGTTGAGAAACACTGTTCTAGGGGAACTGCTCCAGCACTTTAGCTTGGTTGTCTTTCTTAAGGTTCAGTAACCAACACTGTACACAGTACATAGATTTGTATAAGAAAATTGTCACATTGGCAGTTCTATATTCAGATCTTTTCCTAATGATTCTGAACATGGAATTTCTCTTTTTTATAGCAGCTGCACACTGAGTTGACAGTTCATATAAATGTCCACCATATTACAATATCTTTTTCTGGTCAGTCATTGTAAGTTAGATCCTATTAATGTATTAGAGGAGGATAGCTTTTTTTTTTGTATCAATACACAGCACTTTACACTTGTTTCCATTGTCATTCTGAAGACCATTCACTCAGTTTCAAAAATTCCTGATAGAGGTCTTCACAAAGTCATTTTGATTTTGCAAAATTTAGGTATCTGTAGACCTGGCCATCTCACCACTCAGCCCTACCTCCAGGTCATTTATATATAAATTAAAACCCATGGGGGACTCCACTGTACAAATCTCACCAGTGTGAGAATTGTCCATTTTTTCTCAGCTAGTTGCCAATCCATAGAGAAACTTTTCTTTATCCCATAGCAGATGAATTCACTCAGACAGAGGCTTTGTCCAAGTATAAAAAATCTGTTGGGCCACCCTTGCCTTCAAGTTGTTGACACCTGCAAAAAAGTCTAGAAGTTTAATGAGATACTCCGTACTGATGCAGAAGCCATGTTGTTTACTTGTCAGCAAGATGCATTCTTTAATACATTTGCATATATATTTTTTGTCTTTTCTGCATAACAGATGTTAAACTTATGGCCTACAGTTTCCTTTATTGTCTCTTGATTCTTTTTTTTTTTAAGTACCATATGCATAATGGAGCCAGCTGCTCTAAATGTACCATAAGCAGCAATACTGGAAAGACTGAGATTTTTACCTTCACAGCTTTACTGAAATGGCAGTCACTATGGGACATCAGAAACCCTGTCAAACCAGAATCTTTCTGGTCTGGCAGCACAAGTTGTTCAATGTGCTATTAAGCTTCTTCAGCATCTTGAAGCCAATGGTATTGACATTATTCCAAAGAAAATTGCTTCAGGAAGCCCAAATCACCAATTTCAAGAGTAGTTTTAAAACTGAAAATATAGCCATTCTTCAATGACTTCAGTACTGGTTAATGAACTGGTTGGGCATCCAGTTTTAGAGACACCTGAAAAAAAGTTGAAGACTGATAGTTCCCAATGCTCTTTATTGCCTAGTTCAACACAGCACACTCAGCTGAGTACAACATCTGCTAATCCAAGAATGGACTTTGCCAGGATATGTCTGAGTTACACTGTCGGCTGTCAACATCAAGGCAAAAGAGAGAACATAATGATGATGTTGATGGCTGGAGATCATCACCAGGCCCAGAGATCTTCAAGTATGCCTTCAGATTCCAACTGCAAAAAAACAAAAGCTGGTCCAAGCGAAACACTGGACCTAATTCAGTAAGAATAATCTTGCCTTCTGATGTAAATCTGACCATTGAGCAGCTCCTCCTCTTCACAAATTTATCACTCAGGCATGTCATAACAGCTGCAAGGAAAAAAATGCTGGTGGGACATTCCAGTTCAGGTAAAATATAGGACAACCAAGTGCTGTGAGTTACCCAGGGTAAGCATTTAGGTAGCAATAAAATGAAGGGGGTAGAGAAATATCATTACATACATGTTGTTTAACTAGAACAAGGACAGGAAGCCCATAGCTGTCCAGAGGTTGCTGAACCCTACTAGCACGGTCAATGGTGAAGCATGCTGGTAGTTTGATAACTTCTAGGGAAGGGGTTAGAATCCTCACCCCAACATTAGATATTACCAGAAATACAGGAAGAGGAAACATTCTGCTCTTTTCTGCAGCAGCCATTTTTAGTATGACTTCTGGTCTACGTTTTTTGTCATTGTTTATTGTAGCAATCTCAATGGAGGATAGAAATCTTTTTTTAATTCCACAATAGCATTTCTTATCTGTATTGTATATCCCTTGCATGAGGAAATGGTTTTATTCAGATAAAACATTTCCATATTGCCAGTTTTCAAAGAAACTGATGGAATAATGCTGTAAAACAGACTGTATATCAAAAATGCAATGACCAAGGAAAAACTGGAACAGATTAAATGCTCATCTGGTTAATATGGTTTGTCATGTCATTGAAATATTTGCAGATTTGGGTTATCGTGGGATCTAGAGGGTCAATTGATTATATAAAGCAATCAATAAATTGGGCAAATATTTTTTAAAGACAACCTTCTCAAAAATAAGGAACTGAACTGAAAATAAGGAAGCTGTGGCTGGAAATATTGATTTGGATCCTAGTTAGGCTTTCAGTAGCAAAAGGATGGAATTGGAATCTAGTGGAGAATCCTATACCTTCCAGGGCAAAATTTAAGAAAGGAACAAGATTGCATAGTGAGATGGGCAGTGTTTAAATTTAAATAAATAAATAAATAAATAAATAAATAAGATTCATGCTGAACTACTTCAAAATCCTTTTGAATCCAATATCAGGTTTTCCCAAAGTCCAATTAAATGCTAAGAAGGAGCCCATCATCAGGATCACACTGGGCCAAGAAATGATGAATCAATGTTGCTCCTTCTTAGTACGACAAACTCTTCTGAGAGAATAGCCCAACTGTTCAGAGTAGATGTATGTGGATTTTCACTGTAGCCCTTGAAAATCTTCTCAAGAATATAGGAGCCCTATTATGCACCTGGTTTACAAAATGACTTTTTCATGTGTCCAGGCTTTGTAGCTCTACCAGTTTTCTTAAATGAAGGAACTTGAAGGGACTCCTGTCATCCTCAAAGTTCCATCTTCTGTTACTGGTAAGAACTTGCAGATACATCACACAAATGGCTGAAAATGTCTCTGTTTGGAGTACCCATATAACTACATGTAACTGGGAAATGGGTGGACCTGTTCTGTTAGGTACATAAGAGTGAAATATCTCAGCTCTTGGAGGAATTCCAGGGTCTGCAGAAATACAGGAACACCACCACCACCACCACCACCACCTTCATCATCATCATGAATAAAGGAGGTGTCCATAAAGTGCTCATTGAGAATTGAACATGTTTGATGGATAAGGAATAGACACTATACCAGGCACTATACTAAGCAAGTTAGTAATTCAGAAAGTACTTCGCAAGACAAAATACTGCCAGCTATGAGGTATGTGAAGTGTTCTGACACACTGTTCTTGTAAGCAGCTCTGGGGTTCTTCTTGACTGAATAGAAGGAGACTAAATGCCTGAAAGAAATACAGTAAATAAAGGTTGGCACCATGATAAATGAGATTCCGCATTCATTCCTGGAGACACCCTCTGATTTATAAAATATTTCAGAGGCCAAACTGCTGTCACTTATGTGATGAATGATAATATAAGAATCTGGGCTTATGGTTTCTACCATAATCCTCTTTCCACCGTTTCCTTTATTTTCCTTGAAACCATGGTAAAATCAACCAGGATAAGACTAATCTTAGGGTAGGCGAAAAAGGACTAAATTGAATCTATATTCCAGCTGAATATATTTTTCAAGCACAAAGCAGAAGTTTCAGAAATGGTCAGTTATTTCTAATGACAACAACAACAACTGAAACATAAAATTAATTAGAAATGTTTCTTATTGGGAACCTAGACCTTAAGAATAAGTCATTAAAGGAACTTGGAGGTTGGTAGAATGATCTAAGCCCTGCAGTTTGGAGAAGCCCTATCTGAGCTAGGCCCAGCATCATCCACTGGGGTGGGAGTCAGGGGATGTAAAAAAAGCCAAGTTATGGTTGTGACAATGCAGTTGAAGCCCCAACTTCTTTTACATGTGTGCACCATTGAAAGCTTGACAAAAGGGGTAAGACTTTAATTTTTTGACAGCCCTCCCTGCTGCAGACACTACTAGCTATGCCTCACCTTCAGTTCCCAACATATAGCATAACAATAACACAAAATCCTTCTGATGAATTCTGGAGTCCAACATATCTGGAAGGAAATAGTTTGGGGTACTCAGTCATACTCAGTTCGTAAGTATGCTTGAGACCGTAGTGTTAAGCGGGAGTATAAATAGAAGCAGGCCTGCAGCCATAGCTTATTTCTAGCTAAAATCAGCAATAGGACATCATTAATTGGTGGACTTGGATTCCACCTACACAGAGGGCAGTGTGCATTTGAACAATCTGTGGAATTACTTCTTAAAAGGGAAGGAAAAAGAAGACACAACAAATACCTTTTCATGACTTGCAAAGGATATATTTAGCTTCCTTTTCATTTAGGCCCTCTACAAGCAGAAGGGCTGGTACTTTTCTATCCTACTGTTCAAATGGCAAGTCTACTTTTGAAATTATGACTAGACTGTGGGTGGGTGGAAAATGATCTGACAGGAGGGTCCAAATTTGAAATTGCTAGGATAGCCACACCCAAGTGTAGTGGTCTCCAAAGATATCAGAAAAGGAATGCTCAGAATTTTAGACCTTGGTGGGGGATCAAGCATCAGGGAAAAGGCTGACCCAAGATATTGGGCACATTTTATGTCTGTCTCAATTCAGTGTAAGGAAGGGAAGGCAACTAGATTGCCTGTTGAATCTTATGCCCACTCTGGGAATAGGGATAGGAAGAAGGCTTGATTACATCTGATGGAAACAGGCCAAGTTAGCAGGCATGGGGAAGCAACTGTAACTGTTTCCCCACCATCCAGCAACTGCCGCATTGGAAGCTTTGACTAGGAGTACATCTGGCCTTGTATCCATTGATATTTTACTTTGCTTTCCTCCATATTGCAGATAATACCTAATGTAATGTAATATGCCATGTGACATCATGACTATGTTCACATTACACAAATGTCTTAGCCATTCCTGCACAAATGACCAGGTTTAAATTATCCTACTTCAGACACATTATGTGAACACTTAGCTCTCTGGAGAAGGCTCCAAGGCTGGGAAAGGTGGAAGGAGAGAGAAGAAGAGGACGACCAGCAGCAAGGTGGATAGACTCAATTACTGTACAGAGGTGATAAGTGCACTGTTGGAAGACCTGAAAGACCAGGTTTTTCCATGACAGATTGTCATGGAAAAAATCTATGTGGTTGCTAAAAGTCAACAATGACTTAATGGTACATAATCAATCAATCAATCAATCACTACACTAAATAGATTTCTCTATCTGTCAGGCAGTGGCTATTTTTTTGTCATCCCATCTACTTCAAAGGAGGCTGGGAAGCTATCAAGTCCCACTCCATTTCCTGTCTTAATAATTCATTTCCCCCTCTGCTTGGGCTACCATACATAGACTGCAAAATCTGGACAGCCACTAGACAGAAATTGCAGAAATCTCTAACTCTTTGCTGCCATCTGGCTGCCACCTGGATTTTTGTAGCCCAGGTATAGCAGTCCTACCTTCTGGAGGAAATATCTATTTTAAAAATCTGAAGTGCACACTCAAAATTGCTACTGCCACAGACAGAATTGAAAGCAGTTTATCCATCATTGGCCTTTTCTGTCCTTTTTTTCACCACAGTCTCTACCCAAGCTGGATGTGGGCATGAAACCTACCACGGAGACAAAGTCAGAAGTTCCTAGAGAGGTTTCATTTTCACCAATTCTCCCTAGGACCTTATCTAAGTCTCAGGAGGAGATTCAACTAACTACCTGGCGAGTAGTTTACATGACACAGGGAGTTAGTTTAAACAAGACTGAGCCTGTTTAGTGTTACACTTGACTGAGAATGTTGTTCCTACAGCATGTCAAATGCAGGTTCCATATCTGTGACATTTCTTCTGAACAGGAAGCAATGGTGTGGGTCATTTACCCCAAAGAGCTGATGCATTTACTATTTCAATAATTTTGCAATGCATTGCCAGCTCATGCAGCAGCAATTAGCCAACCATGGCTAATCTAAAAAAAAAAAAAGCTGATCAGGATTAGATCTGCGTAATATTTGGGTAGGTTACCAACAGGAATGCCAAGGGTATAGGCTGAACTAGAAAGTGGAAGAAGAAGGTGATGGTAAACCACTTCGGTACTGTTGCCAACTATGTAGACATCTCCATCTAATAATCAAGAGTCACACTCAACTTGAGGGTGCAGAAGAGCAAGGGGAAAAAAACACAGACTGAGAAGTATGTCACCCCTTTAAAGTAGGCCAGGTCAGTAAACAGACAGACAGGAATATTATTATTATTATTTATTATTGTAGGGTATAATAACAGAACCTTGAAAGCCTGTCAGAATTTCTCCTTCCTTCCCTCAATTCCCTCTTATGCCAAGGAGTTTCTTTCTCACACTTCCTTTTTTCCTGGGCTAAGCTTATGTTGTACTAATGGCCGCTGTGTATTTTCTCCAAGGTCATCTCTGTGCTCCTCTACAAAGTGGGCCTTAAAATAGCCATGTATGAAGAAAGCCTAACAGACTTCAACCAAAGGGTTTCTTCAGCTGGATGAGCTCTTCTTTACAATTCTGGTACTCTGGTGAAAACTCAGTAAAATACAAAATGTGATCTATGTCTCCAGCCATTGTTTATTTGCTATGCTCCCTGCTTCTGCACATAATGAGAAGACAGGACACCCTGGAGAAGATGCTGGTGCTAGGGAGAGTGGAGGACAAAAGGAAGAGGGGCCGACCAAGGGCAAGGTGGATGGATGATATTCTAGAGGTGACGGACTCGTCCCTGGGGGAGCTGGGGGTGTTGACGACCGACAGGAAGCTCTGGCGTGGGCTGGTCCATGAAGTCACGAAGAGTCGGAAGCGACTAAACGAATAAACAACAACAAAACCCTGCTTCTGCTCCTTCTTGCTTTGCAACACCTTTCTTTTCTCTTTCCTTTATCTGGGCCACCTTCTGATATATCCTCCTGAAGGTATAAAGAGGATTGTTCCTTCAGACAATGTGGATGTATTGCTTTCCATCTCCTCTGCCCAATGTCCTTGGAGTGTCTGCATGTATTTGTCCGTGAGACAATGTGCTTTACGTTTTTGTAACTATATTGCTAACTGTGTGTGTGTGTCCATGTGTGCGTGTGTGTGTTTTAAATCCCAAAACATTGGATTGTCTCTTCTTGGAATCAGTCACTTCTTTCTAAGAACTGGTACAGAGATGTTGAGAAGCTTTAAAACATGCCATAAAATAACTGCATTCCCCCAATACTCTGGGTGCTCTTAGTTACATTAGCAATTGGCCTCCATAAAGTATTTCCAGTTAATCTACTCTATCTGTTGAGAATTTTCTGCAGCTGATCAAGAGATGGCCTCAGCCTTCCATCTAGTAGAGATGCTTCAAAATTAGCCAGCAGAGCACAGTGACTGAAGGGTTTTATACAGAAGACTCAGGACCAAATTCTTGCTAAACTATGAATCTCACTGGACAAGGTAATGACACCTAATACAAACCTACGGCACAGGAGTGTTGCCAGGTAAGACCACTGCTGAGAGCTCCTTGGAGAAAGAGTGAAATGTGTTATAACAACCAGTAAGAACAGTGTTTCTCAACCTTGGCAACTTTAAAATAGGTAAACTTCCCAGAATTCCCCGCCCAGCCAGAATTCTGGGAGTTGAATTCCACCTATATTAAAGTTGCCAAGGTTGAGAAACACTAAGTAAGAAGATGGAAATGACTTTGCCAAATTGAAAGTGCAACTCTTTTCAGTTTCCAGAGATTCCACTCATACAGACCCACCTGAAAACAGTAGTACTTCTCTATTGTTCTCTCTTTCCCTGCAACAGTTCTTCCTATAGACCTGCAAACAGATGTTCCCTGTTCCAACTGTAGCTACCAAGACCTTGATCAAGCGATAGTGTTTTAAGTAATAATTTTCTTTTGTGTTCCACATAATAACATCAGATATTTAAGTGCATCTCTCAAGAGTGAAAAAGAACGGCAATCAGCAATGCTCTTCTATTTTGAAAGGTATCTCCTTGAATTCCAACAAGATGTAGAAGTCTGGAAGGCTTCAATTTTATTATGCATCTTATAAAGCACACAAAGACATCAAGGGTATAATACGGAAGAGAAAATGTGCTTGTAGTAATTGGTTTCAGGACATTTTTTTCCCCTGCCCAAAGTGTTTCAGACTGATGCTGTAAAAATTAAGTGGGGTTTAGAAGGCTTGATATAGCTTGAGTGAGCCCTCTAGCTGAAGTGGTTTGATGAACAGTAAAGTATCACCTGGGACCTTGGACTTTCTCTCTTCCTCTCTCCCTTTTGCCTTCGCTCTATTTTTGGATCTTGGCTCCTCAGCCATGCAGTGGTCTCTCCCTGAGAGCTCGGCAGAAAGGTAACTCATGTGTCAAAAGCTTTTTGAACTCTTTGAACTCTACTTTACACAACAGCAGAAAATATGAGCTCTTCATCATCTGAAAAATTGTTTGGAGAAAAATAAAAGCCTAAACTTTCACCTCTGGCAAAACATGGTTATTTTAAAAGTCTGCCTCTGTGAACCTTTAGCCAGGACTAAGGTCAAACAATGGGGCATATTTCTGGGTAGACATGCATAGGATTGTGCTACTAAGTTATGAGAAACTGTGTAGTTATATTATTTGTAATGATGTATTTAGAGACATATTTTTAACTAAGATGATCTTAGTTAAAACCACCTCTCTCTCCCTCTCTCTTTATGGAGCAATCACTCTTTTCAAGTTCTTGTCTCTCTCTCTCTCTCTTTTTTTTTTTAAAGGCACCCTTGGGTTCCCCTGACACCCAAGGCCATCTGGGATGGGGAGTCAAGAGGACAGTCACAACAGTGTGATCAAAACCCCATGTGCAACATTTGACCTTTTTTGTACCCTGCCCCCCAGCCCCTTTTCTCACCCCAGTCACATGCAGTTAAATAATATAATATTTTTTATCATTGTTGTAAACCTCCCAGAGTCCTCCCTTTGGGGGAAGATGGGCAGTGGCTAAATTTAATAAATAAATAAATAAATAAATATCAGAACTTAAACGGTGTCGCCACATATTACAGAGAAGGAGGAAGAAATAATTTTACAGAGCCGATACCCCACATACCTCAGAGAACACAGCTCCATACTTAATGTGCGCTGTTGAAATATGACCTCCCCTACTGTCACCTTCTCCAGACTATTTCAGCAAGAAAACAACAAATAATTGGCTTCTGTCATTTGTTCCCTTTTATTAAAATTAGTATGTGCAGCTATTAACCATCTTTCCTAGGGGTTCTCTCCATAAAATTAGAGTAATAAAAGCTGATGATACAAACATCCTAAATGACAGGCAACTGTTGTAAAGCAAATAAAATTGACAAAGGAAGTTTAAAGCCACTAAAAAATCAAGTCTATGTACAATCACAAAGATGTGTTTTTTATTATATTTGAATCTTCTGGTCCTATAGTTGCATTGATACTCACTTTTGGTCTAAGGTGTTAAAGGTCTCTGTGTTCAAATACTACCTGGCCAAAAAGGTTAGGAAATGTTGGAGTCATGGGCAAAGACTAAAGGTACAGCCTTGAGCTTTTCCTAGAAAGTTATCAAGAAACTGTAATTTTTAATATGATAGAAAAGATCATATCAAAGGCAGGGAGAATCAATATGGTAACTATATTTAATTTAAATAAAATTTCACTTACTTTGTAGTGGCTCTTTGAGCAGGAGTCAGAATCCAAGAAGACCCCTAAATTGTGCACCAGTTCCATCTAGCATAATACAGCCCTATTTAGACAGGCTCTAACAAACAGGTAGCTAGGTTAAAAGTCTCAAAGAGTAGTCCACTTCTTCAGGGTTGGACTCTTCCAGATAACTGAACATACTGTTCCTCAGTTACCTCAATTGGACCTGGCCAATCAGAGTCCAATTCTAGGTGGATCTAAAGATCTTTATCCATCAGATGGTTAGAATATTCCTCATAGCAGCCCCATTTACAGGTAGTCCTCTCTTAACAATAGTAATTGGGACCAACAACTTGGTTGCTAAGTGACATGGTCATAAAGTGCAGCATCACATGACTGCACTGACTTATGACGGCAGTTGCAGCAGTTTCAGTTGCTGTTGTTAGGTGAATCCCACATAGTTGCAGCATCCATTTGGGACCTCCTCCTATTGACGTTGCTTGTTGGAAGCCAGCAGTGAAGGTCGTACTATAAATGGCAGTCACATAACTGTGGGACGCTACAACATCGTAATTGCAAGCTGGTTGCCAAGCTTCCAAATCACAATCACGTGCCTGCAGGGACACTGCGATGGCCACAACTATGAGGAACAGTCATTGTTCAGCGCCATCATAACTTTGAACAGTCACTGAACGAGTGGTCGTTGAACAAGGACTACCTGTATGCTCTTGTAACCTATCCCTCCCAAACAGGGAATGGATCACCTTAAAAAGGGCCATTGGTTATGTATCTGCAGAATGATAAGAGATATAAGAGCTGAAAAATAGTTACATTTGGCCACTTTTAATCCACAATCTAATCCTTAATATTAGCTCTTGTTCATGTTTGGTTGAGTTCACTCTTCATTTTCCTCTAATTGTCCTCTAGGCATCTTTTCTGCCATTTCATTTCCTGGAGTTCCTTAGAAAAGCAGGGAGCTTCTTGGGATTCACAGACAGGAAAAAGCCTCATAGGAACAAGCCGGTCCAGGACCCCCATAATCATACCAGGTGGAAGCTAGGGCCCTAACTGAAAACCCCCAAGTTCAAAAAAGTTCCCAGCTTCCTCCTAAAACCTCTCTGGGTCAGTTGCCTGGGGAAGACCACTCTAATAGGTCCAACCTCTCTGACAGGGCTTGCTGGGAGCACCAGCAAGCCCAAAAGCAATCAGAGAGTGATCTGATCATGACAAATGTCTTCTACCTTCAGATCACACTGCAACCATCCTGAGACAAAAAACAGGTTTAGCATCTGACCACCCACATGAGTTGGGTCTTGGATGATGTGGGTCAGGTCTATGGTTGCCAAAGTGGTCATGAACTCCTGAGCCACCTCTGACTCAATGTCACAGGAGGGCAATCTGAAGTCTCCAAAAACTAGCCCGCAGTGATGGAATCAAGCAACTCGGGCAAGGATGTCCCTCTGCAGTAAGCAGGTCGGTACAGCAGCAATAAACCCAGTTGCTCCCTGGAGTCCAACTTCAGCCACAGCGTCTCACATCTAGTTTTATGTGGTGCCATGCCTCTGAGAGCATTAGGGTTTCCTGCAGGACAACTGCCACCCACCTCTACTGCCCCAGGATTGTAACTGGTGCCAGACTTGAAACCCAAGTGGGTATATTTTAGAGAAGGACACATCCACCTTTGGTTGTGCTCAGGCATGGTTATATATGCCAGATCAGCCACCTCATCCACAACCATATAATGGATGAGGGTGGCCTTTTTACTTACCAACTTGGTATTAGTAGTCATACAGTAGCTGGCATCCAGGGATAATGTGGATCTGGTGACCTAGAGTGAATACTGGGGGCGAGTTGACAGGGTTGAGCTCTGACATCAACTCAGCTTTCCCTATGAGTAGCTTGCCTCACAATATCAATAAATGTAATATGATAATTAGTAACCAGAATATGGGGTGTAATGTAATACACTTTAATCTAGTCCCCTTTCAGTATACAGAAATTAAAAGATAAGACAGAATTATTAGCCATTGATCTGCCTTTGCCCAAACTCTATTTGTGAATAAAAGAGTAAAGGAAGTCAAGCAAAATAATTTCCATGATTCCCAGGCAAAAACTTGAACTAGGTTTTGAATAGCCAGAGACATATCACTGTGATACACAGAGCAACAATGTTTTAGGTATCGTTTTGAGCATTCTGCTTGTGTCAGTAGGGTAGCAGAAGACTTTCTCCCTCTCCTCCACTATAAACACAGCTGGTCAAATAGTCAATCATCCTGTGACCCATCTGCGCAGCAAAAGGTCATGCCACAATAAACTTGTTAGTCCAGGCCAAGACAACACAAGGTCTTCTCTGATTATGGAAGCTCGCTCCTTGGGGAAAATTCCAGATACCTATTGCTTATAACACTTTTCCACAACTTCACTGGAAATTTAAGGATTCCTTTTGTTTTCCTACACTGTAGCCACCAGAGCCACGTGAGAAGCCCAGGGCTGGAAGTAGAGTCTTCCTTGCAGTTCTTAATCAATCTGGCATTGTCCTTTCCAGAACATTATTTTCTGGGCTGCTTAGGATCTGTGGGGAGTATTTACATTACAATTATTTCCCTATTACTAACCGGGAGGCTAGTATATTCTCCTAGAACCCCATCAAAACGAAAGTGGGGATGGAAGAATGCCTGCCTTACTACTTTACCAGTCTTACCATTTATGAGCATTTACTCTTTATTTCTCTGGGGTAGTAATGTGAATTTGATGTCTGTGATTGAACAAAAAATACATTTGCCCTCAGTCAAAGAGCAAGTCCAAAGTCATTCAAAATGTGCTTTACCAATTAAAATCAATTTAGATATATAACTGAGTAAATTACAAGTACCTATTCAAAGTTTGAATGGGGATTTATTTTATTTTTTATTTTCTATCCCGCCTTTATTATTTTTATAAATAATAAAGGCAGGATAGAAAATAAAAGGTCACCCAGCCGGCTTTCATGCCTAAGGCGGGACTAGAACTCTCCGTCTCCTGGTTTCTAGTCTGGAGCCTTAACCACCACACCAAACTGGCTAGGATAATTTCACTTAGTATACCAATGATGCATACAAGATACCTCGTGACAAACTATACATGGCAAGGTGTCGCGTCGCGCGACCAGTCCTTCGCCCTTCGGTCTATGGGATTCCCTGGGGGGGAATGAGCCAACGATTCCCTCGCGAGGGTGAGGTCGAAAAAACAACGGTAGGTACAGGATTCTTTTGTGGTGAGAGACGCCACATCTCAGGAGGTTGCTGGTACTGCCTCCTGGTGCCACGCCCCCACCTCCTTTTATTCAGCAGTTCTATCAGGGCGGGGGAGTGAGTACAAAGAGAATAGGGAAATACAAGTCATGCCCTTATAAGGGAATATACAGCATTCTGAGGCTACGTGAGAGACATGCAATCTAGCTGTGCAGTAATGGAGTCAGGTTCGTCACATTTCCACCTTTTTTATTTAATTTTGTCCTCCCCCCAGAGGGTCTGAGTCGGGGAGCCAGGGACTCTTCAGTCCAAGGAGACCCATCCCAGCGTCCTCTCTCGGGGGGTAGTGTGACTGGGGGTCCTTGTCCATTTCCGATTCACTATCAGAGGACCATCCCAAGAGTGGTGTTTTCTCCATACCTACAGCAGTGACCAGGTGTTGAACAGCAAGCTTTGTCTCGGATACCTCTGAGTCCAATGTATGAAGTCTCTGCTTTAAGAAGCGGAGAACGCGACCCAGCACACAGGGGCCTATGGTGCATACGAGAATCAATAACAGGAGGGGCCCCAACAGAGTGGACAACAGTGTGGTTAGCCATGGAGAAATGCTAAACATATTTTGATACCATGACATGGATTGTTGGCGCTCCAATTCCCTTGTTTTTAAACGGGAATTGAGCTCTTTCATAGAGTCCAATACTACTCCTGAGTTGTCGGCATAAAAACAGCAGTCTTCCTTTAGAGCAACACACAGTCCCCCTTGTTTGAGGAACAGAAGGTCGAGACCCCTACGATTTTGCAAAACCACTTCGGATAGAGAGGTAAGGGAATCTTGTAGCGCCACAATAGATTGTTCGATGGCGCGAAGGTCAGTGTCAATGATAGCACTAAGGTGACGCAGGTTCTGATCATTGACAACAAGGGCTGACACACCGGTGGCGGCTCCGGCCGCACCTAAGCCCAGTAGGACTGATAAAGTTACAGCAGTCACTACTTCGCGCTTAGCCTTGAGGGGGTAATGAGGGGGCTCTAAAATGGAGATAAGTTCGTCAGGGGAATAGATAGAGATTTTGGGGAGTAGGAGCACCTGAATACAAAAGGCGTTAGTTCGTAACAAAGTATCACCATATACACATGCGGTGAGGCCAGAAGAACATGCCCAAACAGAGTTGTTCCCAGGGATAAAGTATTGCCCTGTCAATCGGGCAGAGATATTACCAGAGGTAGTGTAGAGTACACCGTAGCCACCATGGCCGGTGTAACCGTTGATGTTCAAGCGATTTTTTGGAAGATAGAGGGCACAGTGATCATGAGAAGAATTAAGGCAATATTGAGTATAGTTAGCAGGAACACGGCCAAGGCAGCAGCCCTGCCCTATTATAGAGGTGATAGTCAACGTGGTGTTTTGCCAGCGGCAGGAGGAGGCTGAGGTAGAGTTTCGGATAGGGTCAGGAGAACCGACTGCTTCATAGAATGGTGGGGAAGAAGACAAACAAAGCCAACATCGAGATGTGTTAGAAGCGGTGTGAACAAGGGAAAAGGAGGAGTTAAGAAGAGAGACAAGGGGGTTTTTTTGTTTGGTGAGGGGTTTAAGAAAGGTGGAGTGAATGTCGTCGGCATTGGGCCCAACAGGTGGGGACTGAGGGAGAGTGACCTGTCGTTGAATGTAGAATATGTTGCCATAATGAAACCCGGGCCATCCGGCATATATACGACCTCCCCATTTTACACCTGAGTCCCAGGCATTCCCCTGAGCTTTTCCTGCAGCAGTGAATTGTACAATAACCGGATTACATTTATTCCAACCCTGATTGGTCGCGGTGCACTCAATGTCCTCTCTCAACCGAGTGAGAGTGATGTAATCAGTCTTATACGGAGGGGTCCAGTAGATGTGGCCGGTGGAAACGCAGGACCAAGACTTGCAAAAGTAATCTGCTAAGCCTCCGCAGTCGTGCACGTGGTCAGGGCGGGTGTCATGTCCTGGGCACACATACAGGGGATACCTTTTAACGATGGAGTGGCTGGGCGGGGTGCCGTCCAGCCTCCTGTAGGCTGTCACTCCTAAAAGCATTTCTGAAAAGTCAAAATACAGGTTAGGGAAACAAGATACAATTGGGCTATAACAAAAGGAGGTATTCAGGATCTGACCCAAGGCATCGCAGATTGTCCAGGTGATACTGTAAGGGCGATGCGATCCCTGGGCGTCAGATGCCAGCAGGCGTCGTCCCTGCCAACGGGCGGGCTCAGGAAGGGAGAGTTGAAACAAGGTGAGCGTAAGGCGAGATGAGGTGGCGAACCCCTTAATTAATTTTGTTATTTCACAGTGATATTGTCCTAG
Source organism: Candoia aspera (assembly GCF_035149785.1). Taxonomy (NCBI): domain Eukaryota; kingdom Metazoa; phylum Chordata; class Lepidosauria; order Squamata; family Candoiidae; genus Candoia; species Candoia aspera. The sequence continues at coordinate 137,265,484 of NC_086153.1, read as the reverse complement.
ATCGGTCAACTGTACGTTGGTGATAGCAAGGGTAGTTTGGCGAAAGTGATAAGTGATGGAGTAGGAATCGCCATCTTGGAGAAGAGTGTTGTTGCGAAACCAGCGCCAGAAGGTGCCTTTTCTTTTGATGGGAGAGCGTTGAAGACATTCCATGGCGTTGGATGCTGAGCTGCGGCCGATGGTGGCAGGGTAGCGTAAACGATGGGTTCGAATGAGAGAGGTTGTTTTAGGGTTCGTTGTGAGGGGAGCAAAGATGGAAGAGAGATAACAGAGAAGGAGGGTCAAGGAGGTGCTTGTCAGGAGGCTGCCCATGATACGGCCGGATACAGCGAGCAGGAACCCAGAGCACTCGATCAGGAAGTTGCACAGCAGCGTAGCCTTTTCCCCAGGTGACGAGTTGCGCAGGGCCTTTCCACTCAGGGCTGGGCAGTTGCCTAAAATAAACAAGGGGACGGGAAGAGGGAACTACTGGCTTAGAAAAGTGTCGAGATGCAGCCGTAGCAGGGGGGGTACCGGTAAGATTAAGGAAATTCAAGGTAAACAAGGTGAGATTAAGGATATTTTGTAACATCGGGAGGCTTGGGGGGCCTAAGGCCTTTTTCCCCGTTTGCCGATCAAGGGCATTCTTTAGGGTCTGGTTAGCCCTTTCCACAATAGCCTGACCTTGGCTGTTGAATGGTATACCGAATCTGTGGGTAATGGACCACTTACGGCAAAACTCAGCAAAGGGAGTGCTGACGTAAGCAGGGCCATTGTCAGTTTTCAAAGTTTTGGGACATCCCGATGTGACGAAAGTGCGAATACAATGATTGATTACGTTTTTCGTGGCTTCTCCTCTTTGCAAAGTTGCCAGGATGAATCCCGAATAAGTATCCACAGATACATGGATATACTTCCAAGGTGCAAAAGAGGGATAATGAGTGACATCCATCTGCCATGTGTCACAAGCTTGGATACCCCTGGGATTAACTCCCTCAGGGATGCACTTTGCCTGCAAACTGCAGGTTGGACATTGTTGAAGAATGGCGGTAGCTTCTTGATATGTAATGCCAAATTGGCGCACCAATGCTTTTTTATTTTGGTGGAAATAAGCATGGCTGTCCCCTGCTAAAAGCTGCGGAGGAAGAGGGGAAGAGGCCATAATTTTGCAAGCCTCATCTGCCATGTGGTTGCCTTCGGACAGGAAACCGGGTAGCTGTTGGTGGCTTCTAATATGCGCTACAAACAAAGGGGATGTTCTGTCCTTCAGGAGAGTTTGAAGCTGCAAAAAAAGCGTCATGAGAGAGGGGGGGGTAACAGGGGAAATATATGCATCAAACATGGCCACAGCCATTTGAGTGACATACATACTATCTAATATAACATTCAAAGGCTGTTCTGGGAAAAGGGACAAGGCTAACAGAAAAGCGGCTAACTCAGCCTGTTGGGCAGATGCTTGTGGGCCTGTTAGGCGTTTATGCCATTTGCAATTATTTTGCCATGTACAAGCCCCTATGGTTTTGGAGCCGTCTGTAAAAACAGTGAGGGCTTCCTTGAGTGGCTGCTGAACGAACGGCGAGGTTAGTGTGAAGGGTACTGTTCGCAACAGTTGCAATCGAGGATCAGGGGGAAGATGGCATGACACCTGGCCACACCAGTCCTCCAAGGCATCCTGCAGTGCAGTGGAGTTTTGTAGGAGGGGTTCCCATTGAGTAACCTTAAGGGGAATGTACAGGGTGGAAACATCCAGTCCCATTAGGGCTCTAATCCTCTTCCGGCCTTTCTCAACAAGAGAGGCCATTTGTGCTGCTCTGTTGATGATGGATGTCTTAGGTGTGTGTGGCAAGTGTAGCCATTCTAAAATATGTAGACGTTTGTTATCAGACGTTTGGACAATGATGGCAGTTAATAATTGATGTGTTGAAAGAATGGCAAGAGAGGGTGGTTTGTCAGTGAGCGCACGGTCCACCCATTGGGTCGTAAGGACGGCATTGACCTGTTGTAGGGCATGCAATTGTTGTTCTGTAAGGTACACCTTGTCAGCTGGGTTTGTCAAACCCACTAACGCTTGGAATAAAGGTGATAACATGGGTGTAGTTAAAGCGAGGTATGCGCGGGCCCAGTTAATGACCCCCAGACATTGTTGTAATTGGACCAAGGTGGTCGGCTGGGGAAGCGTGAGCATAGGTAGAAGTGGGGCAGCCGTGGAGGCTAAAACTTTGTGGCCTAGATATTGCATTGGATAACGAGACTGGACCTTTTCTGGTGCAACGTGCAACCCTGCCGTTGCTAGGGTGGCTAAAAGAATAGGAAAAGTTTTTTGAACTGTCCCTTTCGGGCCCTCAGCAGCGACTAAAATGTCATCCATATAATGATACACAAGAAAATGCGGAAATTGGGATCTATAGGGTTGCAATGCTTTATCAACAAAAAATTGGCACATTGTGGGTGAGTTCAACATGCCTTGTGGGAGGACCTTCCACTGGTACCGAGCAGTAGGCTTTGAATTGTTAAGTTCCGGTACCGTAAATGCGAAAATAATTCTGTCCTTTTGTGCCAAAGGTATGGAAAAAAAACAATCCTTGAGGTCTATTACAATAAGGTCGTGTCCTTCCGGAATCAAGTTGGGGTTGGGAAGTCCACACTGCAAAGGTCCCATGGGCTGAAGGATGGTGTTGATAGCCCTAAGATCCTGTAGGAGGCGCCATTTGCCAGACTTCTTTTTGATGACAAATACCGGAGTATTGTATGGGCTGGTGGAGGTTTCGATATGGCCTTCAATTAACTGCTGTTGGACCAAGATATGTAAGGCGTCCAGTTTCTCTTTGGTGAGTGGCCATTGATCAACCCATACCGGCACAGAGGTTTTGAGAGAGAGAGAGAGAGACCCTAAAGGGTCCTGTAAAGCCATTAGGGAAGTTGAATAAAAGCGTGGAACTGTGAAAGCAAGTCACGGCCCCATAGGTTACAGTGCAAAGGCAAGATATAAGGCTTTAGATAAGCTGTAATATGAGAATGAGCAGTCACAGCAGAAAGCCAATGAGAGCTGACCTTAGCGGCCTGTGCTCCGCCTACTCCTTGCACCGAGGAGGCTTCGGCGATAGGCCAGGAGGAGGGCCATTCAGCGGAACGAATGACAGAGACGTCGGCGCCGGTGTCAATCAAGCCTTCGAAAGAGCGACCATTTAGTGTGACAAGGAGGGTGGGTTTAGAGGTTTGGACTGGTTGCTGCAAGGCAAACAATGATGGCATATCAGGAGAAGGGAGAAGTATGAGCGTGGCGACAATTGTTCCTTTATCTAAGGAAAAGCACCTATCTCCCACTCCTGCCAGAGCAATTTGTGTCAAATCTGATGAGTCATACAAATAGGGAGCAGCAACCATTCCCTCAAGCGTGAGCGAGGAGTTGGGAATAAGCAAAGCAGGGGTAAAAGGAGGGAGGGGTTTATGCAGCGTGACAACAAGAGGAAGGGAAAGGACAGCCCCCGGATCGTCATACAAAAGATCCTCTGCCAACTCCACAGGGAAGCTGGTGATGGGTAATTCAGCCTTTGGGGCGGGGTTAGCTGACAACCCCCGATCTAGTTTTCCGAAGGCTGGTGAGGGGAGGAGTTGTTGCGACATTGCGAGGCCCAATGAGAGCCTTTGCGGCACCTGGGACAAGGAGTTTTAGGTTTGGAGGGGGGGGGCGGCCCCTTTTGAGTGGAAGGGGGCGCCCCACCTCCCCCGGGTGCACGGCATTGATTCTTAAAGTGGCCCGGCTTCCCACAATTAAAGCAATTTCCATGACGAGTGATTGCGAGGGCTTCCGGGGAATGGAGCTGAGGGGAGGGGTTAGTAGAAGGTAGCGAGGTGGTAATGGCAGCAGCGAGAGCGCTCACTTTATGAGAGGTGGTACCAACGATTCTGCAGAGTTGCAGGAAGTCTGCAAGCTTTACACCCGGTTGATTGACTGCGGGTTGCAGAATGGTCTGGCAGTCATGATTAGCGTTAGAGAAAGCAAGTTTCATTAGCAGCTCTTGTTTAGCCGTGGCATTATCAATTTGTCGGTCTAAAGCAATCTGAAGGCGACTTATGAAGGAAGCATATGGTTCATTTGGTTCTTGCATTATTTTCAAAAACGTTTGGGTGGATTGAGAGTCGGAATCATCCACTCTTTTGAGAGCATTCATGGCGCACATGTGAATAATAGCAAAACAACGACGGGGGGAGTTCTGTTGCTGGACTAAGGTTGCGAATTGTCCCTTTCCTAATAATTGATTTGCGGTCACCCCTGCGGGAAGACCTCTTCTAATTTCTACTTCCACCCCTTTGTCGTATTCAGATTGCCACACAACGTATTGCGCCGGGGTCATAAGCATAGAAAAAAGCATTTTCCAATCATACAATAACATAACAGTGTTAGCAGTAACTAAAGAGTCTAAAACTCCCCTAGTAAAAGGAGAGTGCAAGCCGTAGGTGGTTACAGCATCTTTGATTTGTTTCAAAACCTTAAGTTCAATATTGTTATACAAATTTCCTCCCGCCGCCCCTAGGCCGATGGTCATGGGAAAGGCAGAGGGACTCTCCATTTCCAATGAGAGGGGGGGAGGAGAGGAGTTCAGTGATGGCGCCTCCTAGGGGGTGGTGTTGAGGGGAGTCGGGGGTTGGAGCTGAAGGGGGAGGAGGAACGGCTGGGTATGGAGGGGGTGGTGGTGAGGCAGCATCGAGATGGGCGGCAAGAGGGGGTGGGGTTTTTGGGCCGGGAGGAGAAGGGCAAGTTTCCGGGGAAGACGGGGGAGGGTAAAGAGTGTTGATGGCCGCCATAACAGCCTTCCAGGCAGTCAGAATAGGCACGGGTGCTCGTGGGGTATCATGAAAATATTTTCCTATCCTTTCCCAAGTGGATGCTTTGAGCGACCCCTCTGAAGGATAGACAGGGCAGTGTCTCTCCATGTACAGTAGGAGTTGAGTCACCGAATTTTTTGAAATGGGAAAGATGGTCGTACCGTTAGCCTTTTGACAAGAGTTAGCCTTCTTCACTAAATCATAAAGTTCGTCCCTATGAACTGACGAAACTTTGGAGAGTGGGGAGCCCATTACTTACGATTGCAGAGCCTTTGCCAGGTGCGTAGTAACGAGAGTGAAGGCAGTGCACCTCTAGACAGAGATCACACTGTGAGACCGAAGGGATCCCGGACGAGCCCCCAGTTGTCGCGTCGCGCGACCAGTCCTTCGCCCTTCGGTCTATGGGATTCCCTGGGGGGGAATGAGCCAACGATTCCCTCGCGAGGGTGAGGTCGAAAAAACAACGGTAGGTACAGGATTCTTTTGTGGTGAGAGACGCCACATCTCAGGAGGTTGCTGGTACTGCCTCCTGGTGCCACGCCCCCACCTCCTTTTATTCAGCAGTTCTATCAGGGCGGGGGAGTGAGTACAAAGAGAATAGGGAAATACAAGTCATGCCCTTATAAGGGAATATACAGCATTCTGAGGCTACGTGAGAGACATGCAATCTAGCTGTGCAGTAATGGAGTCAGGTTCGTCACAGCAAGGCACAGGACCGCATGAGATTTTATATGAAAACTTCATCTTGATTAATGCTACCCAACTGCTGGCTATGCCTTGAATTCTCATTGTACTACCACTAATGATAGGCCAACATATCTGAACTGCAAAATCTAGAGACTCACTAGATAGCAGCAAAGAGACATAGAAAACTCTAACCCTCTGCTGCCACCTAGTGATTGAATTTTGTAGCCTAAATATGGTAATTTTGTCTTTTTGTATGCTGCCCGAAGTCACACAGTTTAAGTTGGACAGCCATAGAAATGCATGCAGTGATGCATTCATAAAATAAACATAGCTAATGATTCATAACTGTTTATTCATCTGATTGCCTGCCTGCCTGCCTGCCTGCCTTGTAGTTTTGTAGCTGGGGCAATTTTATAAGCTGACACCAGAAGATCCTTGATCTCGCAAGCTTAAGTATTTTCTCTTTTTTAAAAACTTTGTATTTTTTTTTTCAAAGAGCAAAAGATAAATCAAAAGAAAAAAGGAAGGAAGGAAGGAAGTGCAAGAAATGAAAAAAGATAAGAGAAAAAAAACTAAAGTTAAGAAATATAATGATTTCCAACCTTCTTTTCAACAATAGTTATAATTTTATGGTCCCTCCTCTCTCTTAGATTTTATATAAATCCCTTCAGCCCTTTATTTAATCTATATCTTCTTTAATCTTCAAATCCATAAAACATCATTTCATTTCTTTCTTCTTTCAGCAAAAAGTCCATATAAAGTTTCCAGTCTTTCAGAGAAGTTTTTGTTTTTTGTTTTTTTCTGACCAAACAGGTCAGTTTAACCATTTCTGTGAATTCTGACATTTTCACAATCCAGTCCTCCAGTGTGGGGATTTTGTTGTTCTTTCATCATTGTGCATACAATAATCTTGCTGCAGTTAAGGCTTAAGTATTTTCTCAATCATTTCAAAACCATGCAGATTTCAAAATGATTTGGAAGAAGTACTCCAGACTGTGTGTCAGTGTGAGAAAATATATATAGATGCTTCAAGAGTCATATTAACTTTAAGGGGTGGATTCCTTAAAGCAGTAGCATTTTTTTCCAACACACATGGAAGCCTAAAAGAAGATGGGTTGCTTTAATGAACACCAGAGATGTGCTGTGCTTGCACAAAGTTCAAAGCACTTGTTCCAAAAATTTTGAAGCATGCTCAGCTCTAATTAAAATATATTCATTCTATTTTAAAATATTGAAATAATCTATATATTTAAGATATGGTCTTTGGAGTGTTTGACACTGAACCACACCTTCTATTTTTCAGAATAGAATGAGAAAAAGTTTTGCTTCGCATAGGAGACCATCAATGTGCTTTTACTAAGAGTGACTAGTCTTGAATCTTTTGCAAGTCAAATAGGTCATGAGAAACAGAGACTGGGTGACACCCAAATTATTCTCTGTCCTTTTAGATGAGGGCAAAACTGAAGAGAGGATTGTTTTCCTTATTTAGCTTTCTGTGCCAGCTGAGGGTCAAAATAAATAAAACAGTGGGAGATTCATGATCAAATCCCCCACTTGGTTAAGCTTGAAAGCATTCATGAAAACAGAGCTGCCCTTCTTTTCCTCCATATTGTTTTCTTGATCTAAATCCTGTCACAATTAAAACAGCTACTGTAGTTTGGCTTTAGGGAAATCATCCATCTACCAAAAAAATGGGAAAGGTTAACTTCCTAGTCAGAACCCAGTGCGTGTTTGATCCTTTGAGGCTGAAAACAAGATCTCTGGTTTGATCCTATGTGTGCACTAAAGCTAATGATCCTGTAGCTGTTCTGATTTTGCTGAGTCTATATCAGTTCCAACTAGCATGGGCAAAGGAGAGGGATGTTATGAACTGCAATCAGCAGGATGTTGAAGGTCTTTGGCTCACTACCCTTAATGAATGTATGCATAAAATTTACAAGAATTGATGTTATGACTCACAGATGCAATCATGATATAATTCTGGTGTCCGGGTTCTGAGACTTTTAGCAGAAACACAAGGTAAACCAGGCTTTTTCAACTTTACAAATGTTTTGAACTACAGTTCCCAGAATTACCAGTGATCATGGCCAACAGAATTCTGGGAGTTTCTAATCGCAGCACATTTGGAAAGCACCAAGTTGAGAAAGCCTGAGATGGACTCATACAGCCATTCTTATGTAGTTCTGTGTAGGCTTTCAATCACATATTTAGAGCTTCGTGAACCCTCCCTCACATCAAAGAAGGATGGGCACCCACATAACCATCATTTTGGAGTTATGCATATCAACTGCCTTTAATAAGCATTAGACACTTCTTCAGCTGCCTTTTTTTTTCCTGCAATAGAATGAAAAAAAAAATCAGATTATTCATTAGTGGTTTATGTATGTATTTGTAAGCAATGCTGACTCACCTACTTAAATGATACTTTCCAAATGCCTCACCCACCCTTTTGGATCCTATAAATGCTTCACAGGAACTTTATCTAAACATAACACAGTTGCCACAATGTCTGTTGCTGTTCTTTTCATTGCCTGTAATTGTTGTCCTCCTGACTGCTCTGTTTCTCAGTCTTTTGCTGCACTCTTTCATAAGTTCTTAAATATTTTCTGTTTACTCCCCTCCCCCACTCCTCAGATTTCTGTAGTATTACCTCCTTATATCATCAGGATTGTTTTTCCTTGTGAAGGATCTGTGAACAATTGTCATACAAGGCTGGTCATGAACTGTGGACAGCAAATTTCTCTATGAAGAAACTTCTCATATCCTGATTGACTTCATCACTGGACCCATTTGACCAGAAAGAAGTATTCAGTGTTTTGTGTCCTAGCTGCATTTTGCAAGATGTTGAATTCTTCTGTTTTATTCTTACTTCATCAGGCTTGTCCATTATTTCCAGTTAAGTCTTTCATAATTACACTTGGTTTGATTTGAAAGGCTTACCTTGGATGACTGAGTGTGTCTCAACTTTGAAGCTCTCTTTTGCTTTCTATAAGCACTTTTCCCCAAGTGCTCCAAGTTTTCTTCCTTGCTGGACTGCAAAATAAGCAACATTTAAAACAACTGAGTTTAGTATGCATAATTGATACCTCTATCAAGGGTGCATGCACAAGGGAGCATAGTTCAATGTGTAGTTTCTGCAGGCAGAAGGCTTCTGGCTAAATCTCTAGATAAATGGCTCAGATGGTGATGATGAGAAAGCTTGGAGGAGCTTTGATATGGAGAAGCTCTAGAAACCAGCCAGCAGTATATTGTCAGATAGATGAACAGACTGATGCAGTTCTATAAAAAGAAGTCGCCCTCTTTCAGATTGTCCAAATGTTTGCACATTTTTGCCACTGAAAGTTATCAGAGGTTCATGTGCATCCTATTGGTGCATAAAGAACATATGAATAAATAACTAGCTCGGTGCTGGTGCTTGTTTCATTTATTTCATAAACCACTACACCCCAATGCAATGTACTAGTGTGAAAAAGTAATCTCTTCCCACCCACCCTCACTCCATTCTATCAGTTCAGTAGAGGATAAATAGGGATATAGTTGTCCAAACAAACACTAAAATATTGCTTTTTCGTTCATTTGTAATGTTACACAAGAAGCACCAAGATACCTGACTTTCATAGAAATGATTGTCTCTTGATCTAACTATCCATCGCAATGCACATATTTAAAGAGCTGTATGAATCTTGCACATACTATACAAAATGCTCATTGTAATGATGGTTGCTAGGGAAGGTAACTTAATCTTCCAGTCACTCAACCTGTTACACAAATCCTCACCCCCTCCCCAAAAGAAACTGGAAAAAGGGCCATAAAACTTCAACCCCGCTCTCTGGTGACAACGTTCACTAGCATCTGTGATCTTAGACGGCCCTCAGAGGCTGAAACATAAAGCAATGGAGTGTGCCCTTCCTGCCTGAACAAAGGTTGCTCACCCCAGGTTTAGAAGTAGGGGAAGGGCTGTATGTTTCTCAGGATGAAGTAAAATATCAGGAAACACTCTTTCACCTTCACTGCAGAAGAACCTTTGTTCACAGTCCCAAAGCTGCTGTGTTTGCTTGATAACTAACAATTGTTCATCTACCGGGTATGATTGCTTTCATTATTTGTTGCTTTAGGTTAACTTACACTAGTGTTTTATCCTGAGGCTATAATTTCCCATTGTATGTTCTCAGAGCTATTCCTTCCTCAACATTTCGTTTTCCCAGATTATTCTTAAAGTTTTCTTGGTCTACAGATTTGACATATTACAGATTTATGTATGTTCCAGTCTTATGGAATCAAAGCTCTTACAGGTGGTTTTGACCTCAGGTGTGGTGGGGAGAGAGAAAAGGGATCCAATGTAGGACACTTCTATATTACCAATATTCCACTTCCCAGCCCCTCAAAACCAGATTGATAATGACCCCAAATGGTCTTTATTTTTGCCAGCTCAAAATGGCAAAAGAACAACCACTGCTCTCCCTTGAGTTGCTGAACCACCAGTCCATGCAAAAGGGGGTGGGAAACAATTTAAGCAGCTGGGGGATTTCCTGGCCTTCCTTGCTGAAGAGAAGAGGAAAACTGGCAGTATCTTGCCAGCTTCACTCCTAGTTGATTCATCTGGACTTCTATAGAGTTATGAAGCTGCTAAGCTAGCCTCTCCCTTCCAGGGACCTACTAAGGCAGCAGAAAGCAAGAGGACCCTCCGAAGGGGCTTCACAGGGCTCCTGCATTTCCAGCTCTAAATCACCTTCAACGTAATTCTTCTTCCACCAAAGCTGGGATGGAAATAAATTGCTGCAACCAACAAAGAGGAGTGACAGCATGGGATCAGGGTTGCAGAGCCAATCAAGGAGCAGCACAAATGCCTTGTAGGGAAGTGGCTGTGGACTTTACTTAAGGGCCTAGTGTTTGTCAGCCTCTCTTGCCAAGACAGAACTAAAGATCTAAAGAAATAATGCCTGCTAAGCCCCTCGTTTAATCTTGAAACATCTTGAATATACATCTTAACCATGCTAGCATTTCTACAGGCAAAATCCTACAAGGTTCTCTTCTCCATAAGTGAAGTAGTTAGGATCTCCCTTCCTCCTCCTCCTTGGCATGCTATAGAATTCTGCTCTTACACTGCAGTGTTAAGCAATGAGGTACAAACTGTTAAAATGAAAATGTTCACATAACCCTGGCAGTTGAACAACAGTTCTTTTGTAGTATGTGTCTCTGATGCCACTAAACCTCCCTATACTTCTCCATGCCATCCATTAATCAGGATATTTATTTATTTATTTATTTATTTATTTATTTGTCTGCCGAATTTTATTACCCCCCCCAAAAAAAATCTTTAGCAGGGAATTACCCAAAGGCTTATCTGAATAGAATTGCCCAGATGGAAAGTGCTACGTGAATGCAAAGTCATTATTATTTTCTCATTATTAAAGCAATGAAAGCACAAGGGGATCCACCAATTTTCCTAATCATCATGGTAATGAAATTATTAGCTTGGACAGTTTCAGAGACTTGTAAGACATTTTGTTCACTCTGATATTACATGGTGTTGATCAGACTTTATTAATCTGTTTGATCTGGGCATTGCTTTCACAGTTAGTAAATTAATCAGAGAAGAAGGATTTGCAAGCGCACACAAACTCTTTCCCTTCCAGCAATTGCTCTAAGGCATAGCAATGCTCTGGAGGAATGCTGCTTGAAAACACCTTCACAGACAGTAGTGCAGATTTGTGGGTGCCTTATGTCCATGGTCGCTTAGTTCTTCAAATGATTGAGTTTTCATTCATCTAATTATGACCGATTGCCACATAATAACCCCCACTCTAATTTCAGTGGAACTGAAGGTGTAATAAGTAGCCATGCCATCAAGCCCAACCATGTGATGGTGATTCTTACACAGTGTTGGTGCAGGGCATAAATAATTACTAAAAGAGTGGATAATCAAACCACTTAATTTATACAGTACATACAATAGGTCAGTGTTTCCTACCTATACTCTAATGCTGCTTGGCTCTGAGTGGTACCATTAAAGATTGTGTCTTACAAAGTAGACCATAAACCAATCAGTCCTGCAAACAGAGGCTTCAAGAAGGAAGGTAAAGAAAAGTAGGCAGTCAAGTAAACGAGCCAATATTATAGTAGATTCAAAATGCTGGCTTGAAAGTTCAGGAGTTGGGATCCAACCTGTTGCAAGCTCACCAGGTTGAAGAAGGCTAGGCCATGTGATTAGAAATAATTTTGGGGTTTTAAAAGTCATTATTCAAGTTTTCCTATATAATGATCTTCTTGCAATATATATCCCTAAAATCATATTTTTATCTTTCTTTTAAATGTCACCAACAAAGAATTTATTCAAAGATCTTCTCTCTCTCTCATTCTCTCTCTCTCTCTCTCTCTCACACACACACACACACACATACACAAGAACCTAACTGGGGCGGGGGGGAAGGATACTTGATTCTGCAGTGTTGGATAATTCCACCAATACAAATCCTCTGAAAAACTAATATTTTCTTTTGCAGTGCTTTGACATATTGTGACTCCATGGGCCTTGTGGATGATCCATTGTTCTGTTTTGTCTCCTAACTCCTAACTCACATTGACTTCTGACTCTGGAGTTGTAGCTGCCTTAGCAAGTCCTTTATGCAGAATATTGGCTTGATGGCTTTGTGGTTCCAGCACTCAGTTTTGTTTTCCATCATCAGGACATGGACAGGTGTGTGTACAAGCAGTTTTCCTCCTTTTCTAGGACTTGTCTGGGGCAGTGATATTCTTTGTTTTCTGTTTCAGAATTTCAAAATCAGCTCCAGTGAGGGCAACCGTGGATTAGTTTGAAACTGTTGTGGAAGGTTTGGGAGGTGAAAACAGGAATGCTATGGGAATGGTAATCATCAGCTCAAAGAAGATCTTTCTCCTTCAAACTGAGAGAGAGCCTTATCCAACACAAAACAAGCCAAGGTGCAAACTTGGATCAGATATGTTTCAAACCATTTAAGACAGAATGAAAGTAGAGAGGAATGCAAGTCTAAAAAAGGGATCAGCTTCACAAACATGGGATTTCTCCTCATTTTTGTTATTCACACTGAAGTAAAAATGATGGCAAGGTAAACTCATTCTCTCTGAACCCATGCCATGTATGTACAGTATATGAAAAGCCATAATTTTTGCAGAGGCATCGTGCAGCAAATAGAAAAATCAACTGGGTCTTGTCCTTACCGTCATTGACCATTTCTATCACTAAGTACAAATCCATGGCAATTTATTTTTGCTTTCTTTAATAATAAGTAGTGGTAATAAGTAGTGGAGGACTGCATTTTCATGTATATGATCTGCATTCAAAAAGATGCACAGTTGTGCATATGAAAGTGCAAATATGCATTTAAAAAAATAATCATGACTGTCCAATTCTATTATCTAATATGTATGGGTAAAGAGGATATGCTTCAGACTCTCATTACCCCACACCATTGTCTCTGTTGGGCAAATGAGCCAATTCCTAGCTCAGCTGCAAAAGAATAGGAATGATTCTGAAGACAGCTCTCAAATAGCCATGCTGGAGATCAGTGTTTCAAGGTCAGATGGGGCAAACATGGGTTGGTAGAAATCTGTTTCTTTGTATTTGGCAAGACAAAGAGCAGTTGTGTGGAAATACTCTCAAGTGGGCCATGCCAAATGGAGACACATGATGGATGGACTTACCCCACATCTGATCATTGGTTTGGGTAGCCAAGAATGGTCTAATGCAATTGGGAGAAACCTTCCAATATAATAATAATAATAATAATAATAATAATAATAATAATAATAATTAATAATATGCTGCCCAACTCCCAGAGATGCTGGGTGATTTACAATTGTTAAAATATTTTAAAAACAGAGAACAATACAAAAACCACAAAACCAGCACAAGACAAAGGAACAACGATGGCAAAGAAAATAAACCCAGATGGGAACAGAAAGGAAGGAAGGGGCATCAATCATCCTCTCCAAAAGCCTGGGCAAACAGCCAGGTCTTTAAGGCCCTTCAAAATACCAATAGGGTGGGAGCCGTTTGAATTTTGGGGGGAATCTCATTCCAGAGGGCAGGTGCCGCTACAGAGAAGGTGTGCTTCCAGGATCCTGATAGATAGCATTGTTTAATATCAGGACAGGAACTTTCCTAGCCCTGTGCTTTCTATTCTTCTCTTCCATTAAGCCAGAGCCCTATAGCTGGGGCTGCCAAAGCCATTTTCTTTTAGTGAAACTAGATTTGCATTCAGGCCAAAGCTGGAGAAACAGGAGTACTTTGTTTTTATTTCCTCATGCCATGTCCACAACTGAGTGAACCATGTAGAGGCATGTGCCTCTCCAAATATACCCAGTGATTATTTGCAATAGGGGAAATGTGCGCACTTATATCCCCACATTTTCTCTTCCATCATGAAAAGCAGTTCCAGGATAGCAATCTGGACTTCCCCTGGGACAACATTGGGTGGGGAATCCCTCCCCCTGCCTTCCAACAATGTTCTTGATACTACAGCTGCCTTTGGAACAAGGCCTGGGGCCCCGACTGTGGGAAGGGTCCCATCTCCTAGCTGCGTTAGCGACTGTCAGTTGTGATAGCTTCCTCAGCTGCTGTGTATACTTTTTGTATTTGTGGTTGGAATTGTTAATTTATTTTAATATTGTTTGCTGCCCAGAGTCACCTTTGTCAAGACTGGAAGCCATACAAGTTGAATAAATAAACAAACAAACATACAAACATACAAACAAACGAACAATAAGTTCACCCTGGAACCTTCAATCATGGACCCTCAACTTGATCTTCCATTTGGCCCTGTGACCTTTTAACTACAGCTCCTGGGGCTTGAACCTGGCCCTTCTTCCCTCCCATTACAATCATTCTCTTCCCCAGCAAATAAACTGTTCACCTTACAAAAATAAGTTCAACCACTTCAAGTGATTCAGCTCTGAGATTTATGACACTTGAAGTGCAATGGGGCTGGAAACTGTGTCCAAGCCAAAGATTTCTAATTTCCTGCAATTTGAGTTACCCGCTTTCCCCTTGAAATGCTGTTCAACTTGCCATTTTGGTCCTGTTTGTTTGAGGCAAGATAGGTGACATAAAGTAATCGAGCAGGAAGGCAAAAGTTCCGGCACATCAAGCATGATTGAAAATCCCCCAGAGCTGCTCAGGTTATTGGCTGATCTTATCTTTAATTGTGGGTAGGGGCAGGGAGAGGAATGGCCACAGTTAATTAACACACAATAAGTGATACTGAAGATGCAAATCTCCTCCTTTCCAACACAATGAACAAATACGTACCTCTGATAGCTGACGGGTTTTATAATTAAACACCACAGAAAGCTCAAATTGGGGAAAACAAGGGCATGGATGGAAGAAGGAAGGGGCTGGTTTGATTTCAAATGAGACCAAGCAAAATTTAGCCTCTGGGACATCACTGGCTTCCTAACTGGATTGCTGCCATTTTCCAGCTTTGCTGACACTAGACCTGCCCCCGGAAAGACAAGCATGGCAGGTTCTGCAGGCCTTTGGATAGTCAGCTGCTTCTTCTATCAAGGCTCAAGTGGGTTTCAGGTAGTCTGATGTAACTCATTATGTCTGTCACCAGTTCATTTTTCTGTGAAACAATTACTCTAGTGATCATCATATGAACCTTTTGAGTGGTTTAAATCAAGTTTCCTCATTAGACATCTAGAGCAATGGTTCCCTTCTCCCAGATGTTGTCCAATCGATCCAGCACACAATTCAGAGAGCCAACTGCAGACAGAAATATGTATGGATGAATGAATGAATTTTTAAATAGCATAAATATTAACTCACTATATTTTCTTGATAAATACAGCTATTAACAGGAAAAGCCAATTATTTGATATACTTGTATCTGCAGATTTCAAACAAGTGTATATTTTGTATTATTTTCTCCATGCCCCTTACCAGAGGAACATAAAATAGAAAGCTACATCTCTCTCTTGGGAGCAGGGAAAAGCTTTCTTAATGAGTCTAAACCTTTTTGCTTTAGGGGTCAATTTCTATTACTGGAACAGCCTGTAGACCTCAATGAATGGAATTCAACTTTTTTTTTTTTAGTTCACAGTAAGATTATGGTCTAGATATTATTTCAGAAAAAAAAGCAAGATTATGAATAGCAGATTTATCGACTTCTGCTAGAAACACAGCTCCACTGCATCCCCCCACACCTGTATTTGTTCTGTCCTTATCAGAGGTATAGGATGTTGCTCGAGTTCTGGGACACTATTGATCTCAATATAATGTTTTATTTATTTAATTGATTTTCTTTCTTTATTTAAATTTATTGGCCACCGAACTCCAGTGGACCCTGGGTAGCAAACAAAACTAAAAGAAACCCCATAAAAACAGTGAGAAACATTAAATCAACAGGCAGCCCAGAGTAAAATACTCTGCTATCAAAGCCCACAAAACAAAACAGGGGCCGTTAAACAAGGACAAACATCAACTCCAGGTCTGGGACCAGAGCCAGGTTTTCAAGGCTTTTTGGAACCCCAGGAGAGAGGGTACCATCCTTATCTCCAGGGAGATGCTATTCCAGAGGGTAGGGGCTGCAACACAGAAGATATGCTTCTTAGGTCCCACAATATGGCAGTGTTTCATGGAGGAGATCTGGAGCGCACCCACTGTGCTGGAATGCACTGAGTGAGCAGAAATGATTGGAAATAAGTGGTCTCTCAGCTATCCAAGTTTTGTATTCAGCTTCATAACTTCACAGAACATTTCCTCTTAATTCACTAAGTAGCAATGGATAACTGATCACAATCCTGTACATTTCTGGTCAGAAACACCATGATGATCAAGCTGTGGTATGTAGATCATTTGTTAGAATTCCTTCTCACATTGATAAATGGGCTAGCAGTTATCAGATACAGGCTCCCTCACCTTCACATAAGAGGCACATTGCACCTCCTACATTAAAAAAAGTATGAGGCATTTTGCTGCCCTAAATATCCCATTTATGTAGGTGTCTTGTTTGAAAGTTTTGGTACTTATTTGAATTCTTATGTTGTAACCTTGACTTCCTCCCCCTCTTCTCCTCCCCTTCCCCTTCCCCTTCCCCTTCTCTGTAATGGTATGTGGGAATGACCTTGGGAGACAGGGCAACAAGATGCAGCCAAGATAAAAGGCAACTTAGCCCACAGCAGGGTGGAGCAATTGGCTCAGAAGGGGCCCTCCCTAGTTTCTTGGGCTGTAAAGGGGATGGGGGGAGAGAAGTACTTTCAGACTTGCAAGGTTCTGTTAATGAACTTTACAATAAAGTAGAATTAGCTCATCTGGTTGTGTTTCCTGTCTGGTCCTTCTCCTTTATTTGACTTGGACACCATCTGACTCCAATCGACTCTGGGCCGCTCACAAAATAAAAAAAGAATAGAAAAGGCACTCTACCAGGGTCTTGATAGATGGCATTGCTTGGTTGAAGAACCTGGAGAGCACCAACCCTGTCAGATTGAACTGGCTGGGCTAATAACACAGGAAATAGACAGTCCCTCAAGTAACTAGGCCTTATGCTGTGTAGGGCTTTATAGGTGATAACCAGCACCTTGACTTGCATACAGAAGAAAACTGGAAAATAGTGAAGCTTGCAAAGCAGGGTTGTCACATGGGCAAACCAGGGTTGTCACATGCCATTCACTGCCCCTGAGTAAACTGGCATAGGAGTATAGTACAGATCTTCAAACCCTTGTTCACATATCTTCATTTATGTGGATTCTAGTGGATTCTTCTTTGCAGGACTCTTCAGACAGAATACAAAGGATGCATTTGAGTTTCATGAAATAGCAACAATGATTAATGGTTGGTTTACATATATTATTTTGGTAAGCAGCTGTTACCAACAATGACTGGTTTGTTGCTTTAGTTTATTATGACATTATTATTTATGATGTGAGTAATTATTTTTATGATTAGAGGTAGTTAGAGGGGTTTCTTAAGGATGCATGAAAATGTCAATTTTGTTTTCCCCTATATGCAAAGCCTTTTAATTCCATTTATGAAGAAATATACAACAAACTGGGAACAAAACTTTCATTTGTTTGCCCCAGCCAAATTCAATGGCTCCAGCTATTGTGAAGCTCTGTGTTGTACCTGACTGTCTTCCTAGTTTGTTCTCTTAGGCTGTAGCAACTAAAGATGAAGATCATGAAAGAAAAGAGAAGTGACAGCTCTAATGCAGTGCTACATATTTGGCCAATACACAGGGATTCCTTCCATCCCAGACTTTAAATCCAGCTTCGATAGATGAATATATCATATACTTTTTACCATTTTTTAAAAAAAGAAAAACGCATATTCCCCCCATTCTCCTTATCATAAAGAAATCCCTTTTTTGAGTTTTCAAATCTGTGTCATGGTGGTTATTTGCTGTTTTGCTATGAGAAGATAAATGTCTAGAAGGTCTAAAATTTGATTATATTACACATGTTTACATAATACGTCTCAAAATAGATTTTTGTGAAGCTGGTGTATCTCCATTTAAAACAATTAATAATTGGAATCTTTGTTTGGAGCAATCTTTTTTAATGAATGTGGTAGAAATGTTGCCTAATATTTCATTATATTTTTCTTCTCCATTTCCTCAATGTTATAATATTGTTTTTAACATAGCACAGTCTGTCTTGTTTCCTCCCATCTTTCCTCTCTCGAGATGCTTTAAACATACATAAATAAAATGAAAATAAAAATAAAACATAAAGTGCACTGAACAGATCCTATGGAAGTCTTGACAGCTAATTGTAAACTCTCTAAATACCACAGTGGTGACAATCTCTGAAAAAAAAAAGGCTCAAGGACTTGGGAAAGAGACAAAGAAATGGATGTAAAGCAATAGAGAGTACAGCAGGCCTCCATGAAAGCCAGGAATCTATACGAACCACATGCACAGCTTTAGAAACAAAACACACAGTAAATTTAGAAATCATTTCCATCAGATGGAGGAAATTATCAGGACTTGAATAGACTGTTATTCAAAGTTTCCTCCAAACTTCTTGAATTGGTTGTTGTTGGAGGCTGGGTACCAGTCTATAGTATTAACAATTGGTTTGGAGTCAAAAAGTCTGTTCTTGTATTTCATCTTTGTTCCTCTGTCATATGGAACTATATGAACCACCTGATGATGTCAAGATATATGGCATTTTAGCACGGCAAAGACCAGCTATTTCAAGCTGGGTGATTCCATTCACTCTTCTCCATCCTTAGTGACTTACTGTATGACTGAAACATTTTGAATAGTGAATAGTCATTGACAGACACTTTGTTACATGAATAGGATCCCAAGGGATCTCCTGAACTGAATAAAGAACTTTCTTTTGCTAACAGAGATAATCCATCACTGTTCTGTTTCTTTTAAAAGAAACCGTTTCTCAAGGTTCATTTTCTTTCCTAGAATATCATTTGTTGTCGTTGTTGTTCTTCCATCATCCCAAGTTGCAGGTGGCTGCTTTTCAGTAAATCAAAACAAATGTAGTTCACAGTTATACTTAGATGTTGATGTGGTTTCAGAGGCTGACTCCAAAGTTACACAGCTGACTTGTCAAGCAGCTTCAGGAAGCAAATGGAGCTGTAAACTTGGGCCAAGTTCTTTGTGTAGTGAGAAAGGGCGACTTGGTGGTGCATGTACATTAGTGGCCATTGGGAAATGCCCTTTCTTCTGATCCTGGCCTTGGAAAGGGACTGTGGGGAAGATTCTAGAAATATCATCTAACTAGTTAACCATTTCATAACACAAGTTGTTACTGACTCTATTTATTTGACTTTTATCCCACAGTTCTTTCCCAAAGCACCCTAATTGGAGTAGATGGTTCCTCCTACTGAACCCTACAAGGGTGGTTACGCTTTGTGGACAAATTTGAAACACAAAAATGTTATATGGGGTAGTTCTATCCTTAATTGTAGGCTCAATATTATGTAAAGTTTAGGTTTATATTCACTTTACTGGCTGAACTGGTTTCAGATTTTCACAAGGATAAGGAACTGGGAATACGAAACCAAGTTTAAAGTTGTTTGGAAGAGAAGCTTTAGGAAGGTGATTTAAAAAAAAATGGATTTATACCCCACCGTTATTTTGTATAACTCAAGGCAGTGTATACAATGCTCTGGCCTCCTATTTTCCCCACAACAACAATCCTGTGAGGTAGGCACAATCACTGTCAGCATCTCTTTCAATCAACTGCACCCTTTCAGGGGTTTCTGAGGTAGTTCCAACATGACCCCAGAAAAGGGCCCTTCACTTTTCCTCAGCCTTATAACACAGTAGTTCTTGTGTAGAGAAGGAAATGCTGGCACACCTTCCTTCTTGGTAAACTACTTCTACCCAACTAATGAGCGAGTAGCAATGGTCGTCAACGTGTGGCTCACCAAAGCACACTCTATCTAGATCAGCAGTTCTCAAAGTGTGGTCTGGGGGTCCCTGAGATCCTTTCAGAGGGGTCTGCAAAGTCAAATAAATCAATATTTTAAAATGTCTCAGTTTTAATTTCTAATAGAGTAAATATTGATAGATATAACCCACATAAACCAAAGCTCTTTGGGGTCCTCAGTCATTTTTTAAGAATGTAAAGGGGTCCTGAGACCAAAATGTTGGAGACCCACTGATCTAGACAACGAGGCTGTCTTTTTCCTGATGGGTTGTTGTGTTCTCTGATACCTTGAAGCATTCTCTTAGGGAATTTAATAATCTTGTAATGTGTGGTCCAGGGATGTGTATATGTGACTTTCAGTTTATCCTCACAATCCTTATACTGCCTGAGTTTTCCATTTAACTACCTTGTATTCCTAAACTGTGGAATACAAGAAGCATGAAAGCTCTTGTATTAACACCCACATTCTTATCCAAAGTTATCATAGAGAATGTGGGAAGTCAGTTCTTTTTGTTGTTGTTGCTCCTGAAAACAATAAGGAAGAAAGAAGGAAATGAAGTTTTCCACACTTTGTGCTCCATTTCAGATAAAACTCATATCTATTTAATTTCTTTATGCTTGCCAAGGAACAGGGAAGGGGAAGACAACAGCCATGATGGATGGATAGGATCAGGGAGATCATGGGAATATCCTTGGAAGAGCAACAGGTTGCGTCAGTCATCAAGAGCTAACCCTGGACCAATGATATCTCACTTCTATGAGAAAAAGACTCTTTTGTATTTACAAAAGAGGGTTTCTAAAACCTTGAAAAAATCTTTGAGAAGGGAGAAAGAAAGTTTGAATGGAGATTCAATCCTTCGATAGCAACTTGATGAATTAAAGATTAAGATTGTCAGAAGCAAAAGAAAGGAATGTAAAGTTGACTTGTTTGAGCATGGCTAAAATAAGAAACATTTTTATAAAATTCTGGAAACCCTTTATGGACTTTTTGCTGATGTTTGGGCAGAAATGACAATGATTTTTTGATTTGTGAATGGATAAAGCAGGGGGGTTTAATGGGAAGAAGTGAATCATGTATGTAATTTCATAGGGGGTGAGGAACTATTAATTTGCCTGTACGTGCTACAAAGAAGATCAGGAGTCACGTCTTCAATTTTTTTTTTCCATTTCATTTCATTTCATTTTCTTTTTTGCACTTTGTATTTCTTTTCTTTCTATTCTTTTCTCTTTTTTAGCTGATTTCAGTTTTCAGTATTATCTTTTAATATTTTAATATTGTAAACCTTTAATAAAAAGTATTTAAAAGAGAGAAAGTCTCTTTCAAAAGTCTTCTAGCCAAGGTGTATTTGCTTATGTTTGTATCAATGAACAATGAGCTATAGCCTTCTCTGAGGTTAGCATTCTATCAGTTCTCAAAAGGTAGCTTCACATATATTTTTGGCACTTATTATGATTTGCCTAATATAATGTGTAAACATCAGAAGCAGGTATTCAGAAATCTGCATATAATATTAATTCACTGGGAAACTTTTTTCTGTTCTCATAATGTGTATATAAGGGTAGCAGGAACTAGAGATAACAAAATGTAGTTAGATTTAAATCAGTATAGCTGTATCCTGAAGATTGATGTATAAGCTTTCTGTATTCTGTATGTAAGACATCTATATATATTTCATATATATAATTGAACCTTTAGGGTTAAAATAAACTTTGAGGAGGAGGAAAAAAAGGGTGTATAGCACACACGACCACTTGTCAATCAACTGAGATGTGCTACAGCTCTTTTTTCGGTATGCAGTTGGTGGCAAACCAAGATTTGTTTCTGTGTGGTTTTCAAGTTTGCTAACCTATTAATAGCATCATATAATCTATTGTCTGATTTCTAAGAAAAATCTAGTACTTGGTCTTTGTTCATGTACTCTGATTGATATAGAATAACAATATGCATTTACACATTGAGAGAGATACCTTATCCAGCCTTAAAGTTTTTTTAGTTGCCATTCTTTAGAGGGAAGATAACCTTTCTGTCTCCACTGCCCATTAAAATAGTTTATAATCCACTCTGTGCGAAAACATTTGGATCAGGAGTGCTTTAGCATTCAGGAACCTAACTCTGCAGGTTTAATGAAGCTTCTCACATGCAGTATCTTTCTCATACAGTTATTTATTCAATGGAATGCTCGATTTTAAAGCCTCGATAATTTAATTGTGGAAAACAGTAGTACACATAAAATAACTACATTACTGTTGTCAGACTGAATTTCAAAACTTGCCTCCTGACCTGAATTTCAGAACAGAGTCTAGTGGATACAACATTTTGGTACAGGAGTAGTCCCAAGTATAAGGGACTCAGTGCAAATCACTTTGACATGTTTCTTCCGGCATTAATTAACATTGCAGAGTGAAACTATGATTTGACAGATCCACTTTCAACACATTTTGGATGTAACAGGCCACATTTATGTTCAGACTTCATCCCCAAATGATAGATAAGTCCGTTACTTCCAAAGACGATCCAGACAATTGACATAATTTATGTCATTTGAGCCAATTTCTGGTGTTTGCATAATTACATAATCAAGGTCTTTATGTCATTTATGTGAATTGCCATCATTTGCATAAAAACATAAATGGAATAAATTAACACCAATGATGTAAGAATATCAATTACATAATTAAGCAATGACAGCAATTACGCTAGCTGCATTAATTTGAATTTAATGGAGGAATGGATTTAACAGACACTCTTGCTCCCAAGTGGTGGGCATTGTTAGGCAGCTTTGATCTCAATTTTAACCTGATAACTTCTCCTTCTATTCCATTTTATCTCAGACTATACATGATGAGTGCTAAGAAACCTATCAGCTCTGTTCTCAAAACACACTTAAACATTCCGTTGCTACCCAGTGAAATCTCCTTACTAGTGGTTCAGATAGGACATAACCACACTAAATGAGACAAACATCACTTCAGAATTACAGAGTCCCCACCCACTTCCTCCAGGAAGTAACTGTTATCCCCTAAGCCAGGAGGGTACTAGTAAGGCTTCTTTATATCACTAGGCCCTTTCTCATTGGTCAGGCAGGCAACAGTAGGCATGGCTTGGCTGCTGCAGCCAATCAGTATTTTTGAACTATGTTCTATGCTGCCAGCGCTTTCAATGATTTGAATGATTCAATGATTCAATGATTGTAATGGAGAGGCACGCTTTTTCAGCCAACCTTTCCCTGCAGCTCTTTTTCCTGGAGGAATATTTAAATAAAATGGAGCAAGTGGCTGGGTTTTGATATTTCCACAACACAATTGCCTCGGTGAAGTTTGTTTAACTTTGCAAGCCTAACTCTATCTACTGTATTCTTCTGGAGATTAATTGACTGGGTCAGTTGATTATTTTTTGGTGTTCCCACAAAACACTATCTCCCAAACAAGCAAACAAACATACAAAAAAGCATTTAAGCTGCACTGTGTGTATATCATAATTACTAGGAAGTATAGGAAACTACAGCTTATATTTAAAGTATATCAACTTTTCTGAGAATCTTTACCCATGCTATTGAAATTTCTGCTTTCATACAAAGTTTTGATGGTACCTTTATGAAGACATCAGTTTCTCTATGTACAAAGAGGACAGGTCTGTTAAAAACAACTGTGGCAGTATTTCCTTGTGGTAGTAAGACATGCAGATTTTCTACCTATAAAATCTGTTTATCTTATAACTATTACTTTTCTCCCCACAAACAACATTCCTGATTAATATGCCAGTCGATATACAGATGAAATATGACAATCCTTTCCCAGCAAGACAAGCTTTTGGACAAATGCAGTCACACAAGATATTCCAAGATTAGCCCAAATCTCTTTGCAAAAGAGATTTGACCCCCTCCCCACAAAAACCATGAACATACATAGATACTTAGAGATGCAGTTCTATAAGTATTTGCATGCACACATTTATAGCAGAGCTACCACATGAACTTGAATGAAATGGAGTGATAACTAGATAAGAATAAGTCTTTCTCATTTCAACAGGGCTTATGCAGAAAACCTGAACTGGATTACAAAGTTCAAACTAGTTTTACAGAAACATTCTCCCTTCAAAGAAATGTCACCTCACCATGGGCTGATATCCAGCAAGACTTCATTTTAGGCTTTTTAAAGATAAATCTCCTAAAAGAGAGAAATAACTTTACTATTTCCTTTATTGTGTTTTTCACTTCTTCATTTTAAAATGATATTAAAAAGTTATATGCTTTTGAAATATGAAGCTAACCTGAATATGCTCTGTGCCTTCAATGGCAAAATGTTCAAAGGAAGAAACATCAGTGATAATATTAACAATAATGAAACTGCTGGCATCACAACAGTCCATAGATGATAAGTGGCTTTATCTGATATCAAAAATTTCCCTTTACTGAACAGATTATGGAACTTCTGGTCCTCCTGATTCTCCAAATTCAAAGAGAAAAAGCATACAATTTTTTTCTGGAGTTTATTTTTGACTACAGCAGAAATACATTCACTTTTAAATATTCTTCTCAAAATTATGTTTGGGAACTGTTTATGTCAAATAAAGTAGTTGCAAATACTCACCAGGTAAAATAACTTCTGTATTGAGAACCATCACACATTATATTATACTTAATAGTGTCTTATAGCAGATATGTACATGTATCATAAGTCAAATCTTTTAATCTAAAAAAATAACTATAAGAAATCTGTAAAGTAAGTAACAATAGTTGTGCATTAAAGAGCTTTTTTTTTTAAATCAGGGCTAATATTAGTAACCTAAGCACATACAAAAATGAACATATTCTTCCCTTGTAGTCAATCATCAAGAACCACCTTTAAATCCCATTTGTGTCAATAAAGAGATTTCAACAGGCATTTAATTTTTTCCATTCAAATGAATAAGAATATTTTATGTTGAGTATAATCCAGCCGAAATTTCTGATGTACATGCCATACTGTAAAGTTCTAGAGGAAAAAGTGATCAAGAGTCCAGAAGTGTTTATAACATGCCCCAAAGTATATTATGTGCTAGAAGCAGTGACTAATTGTATTTGATAATTGGTATGCATAGATCTTCAGCAAAGGATCGTTACCTTGTCGTGGTGCTGGAGCTTGAGCACCTCAATGATGCCATGAGCTAAACCGTGAAGGGCCACCCAAGACAGGAAGGTCATGACAGAGAGGTCAGACTAAATGCGATCCCTGGGGAAGGTAATGGCAACCCACCCCAGTATTCTTGCCGTGAAAACTAAATGGATCAGTACAACCAGAGATATGTCGGTATACCATCGGAACATGAGACCCCCAGGTCGGAAGATGGTCAAAATGCTACTGGGGAGGAACAGAGGATGAGTTCAACTAGCCCCAGACATGATGACGCAGCTAGCTCAAAGCCGAAAGGACGGCTAGCAGCTGACGGTGCTGGTGGTAAACGGCGAATCCGATGTTCTAAGGATCAACACACCATTGGAACCTGGAATGTAAGATCTATGAGCCAGGGCAAATTGGATGTGGTTCTTGGTGAGATGTCAAGATTAAAGATAGACATTCTGGGCGTCAGTGAACTGAAATGGACTGGAATGGGCCACTTCACATCAAATGACCACCAGATCTACTACTGTGGACAAGAGGACCACAGAAGAAATGGAGTAGCCTTCATAATTAATAGTAAAGTGGCTAAAGCAGTGCTTGGATACAACCCCAAAAACGACAGAATGATCTCAATTCGAATTCAGGGCAAGCCATCTAACATCACAGTGATCCAAATATACGCCCCAACCACAGATGCTGAAGAAGCTGAAGTAGAGCAGTTCTATGAGGATCTGCAGCACCTACTGGACAACACGCCTAAGAGAGATGTTATTTTCATCACAGGAGACTGGAATGCTAAGGTGGGCAGTCAAATGACACCTCGAATTACAGGTAAGTATGGCCTGGGAGAACAAAATGAAGCAGGACATAGGCTGATAGAATTTTGCCAAGACAATTCACTCTGCATAACAAACACTCTCTTCCAACAACCTAAGAGACGGCTTTATACATGGACTTCACCAGATGGACAACACCGAAATCAGATTGATTACATCCTTTGCAGCCAAAGGTGGCGGACATCTGTACAGTCAGTAAAAACAAGGCCTGGAGCTGACTGTAGTTCAGATCACGAACTTCTTCTTGCACAGTTTAGGATCAAACTAAAGAGATTAGGGAAGACCCACAGATCAGCTAGATATGAGCTCACTAATATTCCTAAGGAATATGCAGTGGAGGTGAAGAATAGATTTAAGGGACTGGACTTAGTAGATAGGGTCCTGGAAGAACTATGGACAGAGGTTCGCAACATTGTTCAGGAGGCGGCAACAAAATACATCCCAAAGAAAGAGAAAACCAAGAAGGCAAAATGGCTGTCTGCTGAGACACTAGGAGTAGCCCAAGAAAGAAGGAAAGCAAAAGGGAACAGTGATAGGGGGAGATATGCCCAATTAAATGCAAAATTCCAGAGGTTAGCCAGAAGAGATAAGGAATTATTTTTAAACAAGCAATGCACAGAAGTGGAAGAAGACAATAGAATAGGAAGGACAAGAGACCTCTTCCAGAAAATTAGAAACATTGGAGGTAAATTCCAGGCAAAAATGGGTATGATCAAAAACAAAGATGGCAAGGACCTAACAGAAGAAGAAGAGATCAAGAAAAGGTGGCAAGAATATACAGAAGACCTGTATAGGAAGGATAACAATATCGGGGATAGCTTTAACGGTGTGGTCAGTGAGCTAGAGCCAGACATCCTGAAGAGTGAGGTTGAGTGGGCCTTAAGAAGCATTGCTAATAAGAAGGCAGCAGGAGAAGACGGCATCCCAGCTGAACTGTTCAAAATCTTGCAAGATGATGCTGTCAAGGTAATGCATGCTATATGCCAGCAAATTTGGAAAACACAAGAATGGCCATCAGATTGGAAAAAATCAACTTATATCCCCATACCAAAAAAGGGAAACACTAAAGAATGTTCAAACTATCGAACAGTGGCACTCATTTCACATGCCAGTAAGGTAATGCTCAAGATCCTGCAAGGTAGACTTCAGCAGTTCATGGAGTGAGAATTGCCAGATGTACAAGCTGGGTTTAGAAAAGGCAGAGGAACTAGAGACCAAATTGCCAATATCCGCTGGATAATGGAAAAAGCCAGGGAGTTTCAGAAAAACATCTGTTTCTGTTTTATTGACTATTCTAAAGCCTTTGCCTGTGTGGACCATAACAAATTGTGGCAAGTTCTTAGTGGTATGGGGATACCAAGTCATCTTGTCTGCCTCCTGAAGAATCTGTATAACGACCAAGTAGCAACAGTAAGAACAGACCACGGAACAACGGACTGGTTTAAGATTGGGAAAGGAATACGGCAGGGCTGTATATTCTCACCCTACCTATTCAACTTGTATGCAGAACACATCATGCAACAAGCTGGGCTTGAGGAATCCAAGGCTGGAGTTAAAATCTCTGGAAGAAACATTAACAATCTCAGATATGCAGATGATACCACTTTGATGGCTGAAAGTGAAGAGGAACTGAGGAGCCTTATGATGAAGGTGAAAGAAGAAAGTGCAAAAGCTGGCTTGCAGCTAAACCTCAAAAAAACCAGGATTATGGCAACCAGCTTGATTGATAACTGGCAAATAGAGGGAGAAAATGTAGAAGCAGTGAAAGACTTTGTATTCCTAGGTGCAAAGATGACTGCAGATGCTGACTGCAGTCAGCAAATCAGAAGACGCTTAATCCTTGGGAGAAGAGCAATGACAAATCTCGATAAAATAGTTAAGAGCAGAGACATCACACTGACAACAAAGGTCCCCATAGTTAAAGCAATGGTGTTCCCTGTAGTAACATATGGCTGTGAGAGCTGGACCATAAGGAAGGCTGAGCGAAGGAAGATCGATGCTTTTGAACTGTGGTGTTGGAGGAAAATTCTGAGAGTGCCTTGGACTGCAAGAAGATCAAACCAGTCCATCCTCCAGGAAATAAAGCCAGACTGCTCACTTGAGGGAATGATATTAAAGGCAAAACTGAAATACTTTGGCCACATAATGAGAAAACAGGACACCCTGGAGAAGATGCTGATGCTAGGGAGAGTGGAGGGCAAAAGGAAGAGGGGCCGACCAAGGGCAAGATGGATGGATGATATTCTAGAGGTGACGGACTCGTCCCTGGGGGAGCTGGGGGTGTTGACGACCGACAGGAAGCTCTGGCGTGGGCTGGTCCATGAAGTCACGAAGAGTCGGAAGCGACTAAACGAATAAACAACAAATGCATAGATATTTAATATGTGAGTCAGTTGTACTTAATGTTTGATGGATGATATATTCTGGTATCCAGTGAGTAATTAACATTTATTCAACAGTTGATCTTTCTTATTAGACTTCTTAACTAATGCTTGCAAATCTATACAATCCAGAAATGCCAAAACAGCTGAATCAAGCACAAATTTCAGTTCATTTACAGACATTTTGGCTCTGTTTTCCATCCATAACAACTTCCTTCCCTGGATTTATTTATTATTCCTTAGATTTATACCTCATCTTTCTTTCAGGAGTGACAGGGAGTATATAGCACTTCTTGCTCCGTTCTTCCCCACAACAGCCACCCTATGAGATAGTTTGTACTAAGAATGATTGAATGTGGAATTAGTAACATGATCATCTAAGAACACCAGTGTATCTTCAGATCTGTTTTCCAATTGCCAAACATTCTCTTTGGATTTATAACAACATTTTAGGGCAGCCTTCTGCAAATTCTTCCATGCATATTAAGATTATAGCTCCTAACATTCCTATCCATCATTAAAATGGTGGGTAGAAGTTGTGGGCATTTTATTTTTCAGGTCCCAACTCATCTGGGTAGCACCAATTTGGGAAAAACTGTTTTAAAGATCACATCACATGAGCAATGAAAAACAAACAAACAAAGAAGCCATATTATCTGGTCATTATTAAACCTAAGCCCCAAAGCAGTATTGTGAGTCAACCCAGCTTTTGGCTTAAGGATGTCTTTCTTACAGCAGAGTTTGTTATTGTTGTTGTCATTTGGTCTTCATTACAATCAAATGTTGTGCTTTGTCTTAAGTTTGGATCGGGCATAGCAAGCAGCTGTGTGTGGTTTTTTACATACTGAAAGAGGGTGAGGCTGATTCCCCCAAGGCAGGAAGTAACTAATACTTTCCAACTCTGTAGAAGAAAGGAAGGTGGTGGGAGAAATATCCCACTGAGAACTACTCTAGCTACAATAGGCTGAAACCAGAAGCACGAGGAAAACTGGGATACAACCAGAGCCCCTAAAAGCTGCAGTTATCAGCTGAAGATGCATCTCATGTGGCTTGATGTAGAAATGGTAAGGTACACAAGGAGAATCCTATCCCCCCAAAGCATATTTCAGATCTGAACTAATTGTTCTCTATTATGCTGAGAGGGTAGAAAAGCCCATGAATGCAGCTGATAGGTACAGCTTCCACAAATTATAGTATTGGGAAAGTGTGTGATTGTCCCATAACTAACATGGTGCCTTCAGGACAGAAGCATGAACTATGTAGAAGAACCATTGAAGAAATGAAAATTAAGTCGATAACACAAGTACCTTAGAAATGGTTGAGCTTTATCAGGTCAAGCAGGACAGCAATGAAAAAGTCTTACTGCTAGCAGGGATTTGTGGAACAAGTAGATTTTGAACCTAAAGCGACAACCAAAAGGGAAAGAAGTGAAATGTGAGTGACATAGGACCTTGGGTAACTTTAGAGAAACTTGAGATTATGACAGTGGGAGACACACAGCAACAATGCATTATTTTGCACTGCTGCCACTCCCAGCCGACCACATGGCATATGGGCTGTGATGTAGACCTAGGGGACTAGCCTCCAAATCTCCATTAGGACACGTTGGCACAGGGCTTGGAAGGATCCCTGGCAGCGAACAATATGCCATAGTTAGAACTTATTGGACTTGTATTCAGTATATTGGACTCATGTTCAGTATATATCCCGCACTAAACTGCAGGAAAGAGTTTGTAAGCTGCAATAAGATGCCCTCTAACCACAGTAGCTCATTAAATGTTTATAAAAGGCTTTTGCCCTCCCACGGTGAACACCAATATTCAGAGACATTCGCATATTATGTTAATTGTGTGGCGGGCAGTTGATCCTCTTCTTTCCATTTATTCTGGCATATGCACACAGGAGCATGACCTGACTTGGGACTCCTAAGCATGAGTTGGGATAAGTAAAATTTCTACTCCAGCCACGTCATTTCTGAAATCCCACTTGCACAGTGCACTGTTGTTTTCCATTATTTCTCTCCCCACCCTCCGCCCTCCGCCCTCCGCCCTCCACCCTTGTTTTTTTATCATCCCAGAAGATCTCTGTAGGAAGAAAGGAAAGGATGCTCCGCAATCCGTTTTTATTGGTGATGCTAGGAGCTCAACTTCGTGGAAGCCCCATTGCAACACAAGTGTCCACTATTCAAAGCAGCTCTATGTGAGAATTAACAACTAAAACATCAATCCTGTGAAAGAATCTACACATGGATCCTTCAGTCAGTTTGGCCCTAAAGCCAGCAGGTTAGTTAAAACCAGAACTGAAGGTGCCCCTACAAGTGGCAGTTGCACTGGTCCAGCATTGGTGCGACATCTCTGTGTTCCCACAATGTTGTTTTCCTTGAACAGCTGAATTGATTTTCTTTCATGTCAGCTGCAATGCCGCTCTAATCACAAAATGTCTGTGATTTCCAAGGGCTTGAGGGTGGGCCATTTCTCTGTTGGCAGTCCTCACTCCCTGCATCTAATTGGTTTCAAAGGCTGTGAACCCAATCTTGATCTTTTTCATCAGCTGATATTCAGTTTCACAATCCCTGTAAAAAAAATTTCTCTGCTTGATTTTCCCTACTTATATGAATAGGATGCACTGAACTTTTGCTGTATCCAGCTCCCCAGCTGATGGCCTCAAGTGAGCCATGATTCTCTCCCAGCAACATTACAATCTACAGCCATAGTTGCAACTGTAGGAAAAAGCACCTGGCTGTAAACTATGGTCTTATGCTTCATCATAGCTTTCAATGGAAATGTATCTACAGGAAGAATGATGTCTTGAAGGCCAGGCAGCTTTTTTCTTATACCATAACTCAGACGAGATATTTTTTTTTTTTTTTTTTTTTGCAGAACAGACCCATGCATATAGTATATACTGAAAACATGGGGAGGCATTGGTATTTTATTTTCCCCTTCCTGTGTGGGGTGGAAGGGAAGGGAATTTGGTTACTCCAGTTACTCCATAAGCTGGCATAACTCAAGAGCAGGGCAGTAAATGAATTAGGATTTGGGCATTCTTTATTGGTCAGATGGAAGGCCTAGTGAATGTTCCAATGAGTTCCCTGCTTGTTTTCAGCGTTCCAAGGCCATCAGGGATGAAGATGAAAGCACCCTGGCTCAGAATTGCTTGGGAAGGACTGGAGGGTAGAAAAGGAGTCTAGTCATTTTTGGCTCAGAGTTTATTCACTCATCTGGGCTACGTATATATCTAGGAATAACTCCATTAAAACAATGTACTCTCCTTCTGAGGAGCAGAACTGAAGGATTGTACTTCCAGACATGTTGATGCCAATAGTGGCAGAAGCAGAGCTAAAAGTGGAGAGGCCATTCCTCTTCTTGTTCTCTTTTCCTTTGCTTCTTCTTCCCTTTCTTCCTCTCTCTGCACAAAGTCATAATGCTTGAAGCCATAATGTGGTTTGTTTGGCTTTGGCCTAGTATGCTGTGTAAACCCAACCGTTAGTTTATAAACAATGGTCAATAGCATCATGGGCATGAATCCATGAGATGGTGGCTTCTTCAGTAGCCATGCTCGAGCAAGCTAAGGTAAAATATGAAATGCTACAATACTCATGTGAGGATTAGTATGTGTTCTTTCCTTCCTCTCCTCTCTCATTCCTTCCAGTCCACCTGGCAGACTACTGAGGGAGAGATCTTGCCCTAGATCTGAACTGCCTAACTGCAGATGGCTTTACCTCCTTGCACCACTTCATTTATTTTTGCCTTCTTCCTCCCTCCCTCTCCCCTCCCCTCCCCATTTTTCCTATCACTTGCAGATAGCTCCCTGCACGCTTCCACTGCTCCGTAGGATTGCCCTCTCCCCCGACTTTTTCTTTCTCCCTACCCCCCTCCGAATTCTTCTCTTTCCATGACAGTACTGTAGGGGAAGGACCTCATGAATTAGCTTGTCCACCCCTGCTCCACACTAGCTGAAACATACTGGAAGTTGGAGCTGTAACCAACTGTAAATGTTTAAGCCGATCCCAAAGTGGTAAATCAGCCCATAAAAGGGCAATGTTGGCAGATTTTTGAAAAGCTTCATTAAGGTTGGAGTTTCCTTTTTGCTCCTCTTTTCTTTATAAGTCCAAAGGAGCCCATGGAGAGATTCTAATTAATTGTTACTGATTTTGAAATAGCGTGGGTAGTGTGCAACAATTACTATTTAAAAATAACTAAATCCTTTTGACTTTATTGCATGAGGGAGGGGTAGAGAAAGAAAGAGGGGGCCTGTCTCCTAATGTTGAAATGGAAGCTATTCTTTTCATAATTTTGTTCAATGCTGCTTGGTACAATATTCTTCCAGGGTTGTTGTAAATGGATACAGCAAATGTAATTCTGGAAAGAAAAGAAGACATACTCCCAGCTGAGAGTGTTTTACCACTGTTTAATGGGTTTATAATTGGATTCTAGGTTCCAACTGGAATGCAAACACAGGAAGTGTGACATTTCCCCTTTGGGAATTATTAAGCAACATTACACTGAGAAAGAAGATATAGATGGGCATTTGCAAATCATCATCATCATCAATATCATCATCATTATCATCATCATCATCATCATCATCATCAGATGTATGCTGTTGGAACGAGCTGGGGGGAAAGAACAACCAAATATCCAGAGAAATATCGAAAGATACTCGAAAGAGGTAAAATCTACAGCGGGGGGGGGTGGATAAGTGCTTATTTTCTGCCCATTGGGACATTTGTGCCTTCCACTTAGGATAGAGCCATTCATGTTCATCCATGTCAAAATACAAGCCATGTTGATGCAGCCTAGCTAGGGCTGTAAAGAGAAGAATGGCAGCTCCATGTTCTTTACTGGAAGGAGCCAAGCCCCGATGAACATAGCTCACATTTTGTAGGAAACTGGAAGATGCATATTTTGGAACAAGACATGTTCTAAGGTTCTAAGGCCAAAACAGGAAAAGACATAAGTGTGCAACTGTTTCCATCTTATTTTATGAGTGGCATGCCAGAGGCTAAATTTTCCAAAGAAGGTGGAACTAGCAAAGTGGGTGGGTTCAGATAAAAATGAAATATGATTACATATGAATATGAATATGAATACAACAGCATCAATTAAATGATATGATAAATCTCCTATTTCGGTAACCCTGAAAGTTCAGTTCCATGGCCGTTCTTTAAAGGACTTGGATGAGGGCTGCATCCAAAAGTTGGGGGAAACACCAGTTGTGCATCCCTGCCTAAGGGAAAATAAACAGACCAACTGCCTGGGAAAGGAATTTAGGTTTAGCCAGTTTGGTGAAGTGGTTAAGGCATCAGGCTAGAAACTGGGAGACCGTGAGTTCTAGTCCTACCTTAGGTATGAAACCAGCCAGATGACTTTGGGCCAACCACTTCCTCTCAGCCCTACAAAGGAGGCAATGGCAAACCACTTCTAAAAACCTTGCCAAGAAAATTGCAGGGACTTGTCCAGGCACTCTCTGAGAATCAGACATGATTGAACAGATTAAAAAAAAAATCCTACAAATATTTATAAATAATACAGAGATCTTTTTAGGATGGCCTGCAGATGGGTGAATTTCAGGTCTCAGCTTTCCAATGCTCAGCCATGTCAGCTGGGGAATGCTGGGAGTTGAAGTCCATATATCTGGAGAGTGCCCAAGTTGGAGAATCACTGCATTATTTAAGTGCACCAAATGCCTGGGTGCACAGAGGGTTTCACCCACACCACTTTCTGCTTATTTATGTATCTTTGCATGTCTGTTGCTGGCTTTCAGTCTACAGCACTAATGCAGTCTAGGAGACGAGTCAGTTGCAATTGCTTTTAAATGCATCTCAGGCTCCTGGACATGAACTGTAGT
Source organism: Candoia aspera (assembly GCF_035149785.1). Taxonomy (NCBI): domain Eukaryota; kingdom Metazoa; phylum Chordata; class Lepidosauria; order Squamata; family Candoiidae; genus Candoia; species Candoia aspera. The sequence goes on along the minus strand of NC_086153.1, from coordinate 137,231,454 downwards.
GAGATTCAGGGCAACAAATGAATGGCTCTGTCTCTTGAGAAGAAGGATCTGAATTCTGATGCCTATACTCTTAGGCAGAAATACAATCCAGAGAAAGCTTTCAGTGTTGCCATCATTCTACCTAGAGCTATGATAATAGGGCAATTCTTGAAAAGATGCAAAGGAAACTGGAATGACTGTTGTGTTCACAGAAATAGCACCCTATTGCCTGCATGTCTAGAATAGTTTCCACTCTAGCTGTCCCCCACACCCAAGCGCATAATTATAAGGAGGGCCTACATGGTATAAACCAGCCTCACTTTGTCAAAGCAAAACACTAATACGTGCTGCACATAAAACACCCACACAAGCTGGCTTCTTGGTTAACTTCAGTTTATGTTTTATGGGCTCCCCCCATTATGTGTTCAGAGCTGCTCTGAATATTAACACAAGTAGGGGAATCCAGGCAGGCAAAGAAGGAAGCTCGTGTGCTCGGGAGTTCCTTCCCCAGTAACAAATTCAGAATTCATTGTGGTTCATAAACTGGACAGCTTTACTAAATGAAGGTAAAGGTAAAGGTTTCCCTTGACGTAAAGTCCAGTCGTGTCCGACTCTAGGGGGCGGTGCTCATCTCCGTTTCTAAGCCTTGGAGCCGGCGTTGTCATAGACACTTCCGGGTCATGTGGCCAGCATGACGACTCGGAACGCCGTTACCTTCCCGCCAAAGTGGTACCAATTAATCTACTCACATTTGCATGTTTTCGAACTGCTTGGTGTGCAGGAGCTGGGACAAGCAACGGGAGCTCACCCCGCCGCGCGGTTTCGAACCGCCGACCTTCCGATCGGCAGCTCAGCGGTTTAACCTGCAGCGCCACCGCGTCCCTCTAATGAAGTCATCCCCAAATACATCCAAATGTATAATGGTCACATGGAGCCATAGCATTTCACAGACATTATTTAAGGAACCCAGAGTTAAACAAACTGTATTCCGTATTGCAGATGGGCAGAACTGAAGCCAAGAATGTGGTTATTTCCTAAAGAGAAGAACGCATTCATGACCAAGATGAGATACCGGGGGCCTTTTCAACCCCCCTGCTACACTTGATTATTACGCCATCTCGGCACTGCTTCAGTTTAAAAAAATAAATAAATAAAGAAGGACCGCAGCATCAGTTCACCAGAACTCTAATTCTGAGGCAAGGGCAGAGAGAAGTACATCAGCTACAATGAAGGTGTTTTTGGCAGCATTTGGGTTGTACAACACTTGTCAAAAGCTCTCTGCAGCCTGCAAGATCAATTGCTACCTCACAGTACAGCACAAAAGGAGATTAATTATCACCAGTCCACTGGCTCAGCAATTGGTGCCAGTGAAAAAGGCAGATTCAGAGAAGGGACCTCAGAGAAATTGTTTCTCAAGTGGACAAGGGGTTGGGGATACTGTTGGCAATGGCTCCAGACATGTGGCGGCTGCTTTTGTTTCACTAGTCATCCATCCGTGCCTCTCTTATGACACGGCAGGTGCAAAGGGTTTTCTTCTCCTTGGTGTCAAGTGTGTGCAGCTGCTTAGGAACAGCTCGAGCTACTGGTAAATATATTCTCTGCCCAGACAAAACAAAACTCCAGAACAGGCCCAGGTCATTCTTGGAGGATGAGAGCTCCACGAATGGTCAGCCATGCGACCTTTTCAAGGTGAGATTTGGGGTGAGAGATCCAATGGCCTCTTTGGGGGTCTGCTTGAGAATGCAGAGCTTCGCCTTCCTCAGAGAAATCAGATTTCTGAAAGCCTAGATATTCCTGCTTTGTGGATTCTGACGAGATAGGGCTTCCTGAAGAAAATGAGAAAGGAATGGATCTTTTAACCAGACTGCTCTCTTTCTCTCTCCATTTAATACCAGGGGTCTTCATCACAATGGGAAAAAAGGGGGGGGGGTCTAAGAGCAGAGAGGTAAAAAGGGGAAGTTACACTTTGAGCCATTCATTTTATTTTAAGGATAATGTGTGTGAGTGTGTGCATGAAGCTGTTTGAGTGAACATCTTCTCAAGCACACACAGTGGCTGGGTTGGCTACTTCTTCTGCAGATGGGGCTGGGGGATCAAACCCAAACCAAAGAAAGGACATTAATGGGGCTCAAAAAGTGGTGGCTGGTAACCATTTGTAAAGTTGGGTTCCCTACAGGGCAGCAGCCTAAGCTGAAATTGTCTGCCCAGCCACAGGGAGAAAAGGAAGTTCAGGCAAGGCTCTACTCAGATATACTAGCAGTGATGTTGGGGATTATAGCTGCTGGAAGAAGACTGCTGACAGCTGTATTCATAGACAGCTTGCTTCACGCACATATCTTTGCTCCCCTTGAGCATGGCTGAACAGTCTCCAGCTTGGCTGCTTTTCATGGGCAAGGAAGTGGCTGTGTCTACTATGGCCAATTCAACAGGCCTACATAACTTTAATTTATTATTATTTGATTTATTTTGATTTATTTAAATTATTATTTAATTTAATAATTTAAATTTAATAATAAATTAACCTCAAAAAAACCAAGATTATGGCAACCAGCTTGATTGATAACTGGCAAATAGAGGGAGAAAATATAGAAGCAGTGAAAGACTTTGTATTCCTAGGTGCAAAGATTACTGCAGATGCTGACTGCAGTCAGGAAATCAGAAGACGCTTAATCCTTGGGAGAAGAGCAATGACAAATCTCGATAAAATAGTTAAGAGCAGAGACATCACACTGACAACAAAGGCCCGCATCGTTAAAGCAATGGTGTTCCCCGTAGTAACATATGGCTGCGAGAGCTGGACCATAAGGAAGGCTGAGCGAAGGAAGATCGATGCTTTTGAACTGTGGTGTTGGAGGAAAATGCTGAGAGTGCCTTGGACTGCAAGAAGATCAAACCAGTCCATCCTCCAGGAAATAAAGCCAGACTGCTCACTTGAAGGAATGGTATTAAAGGCAAAACTGAAATACTTTGGCCACATAATGAGAAGACAGGACAGCCTGGAGAAGATGCTGATGCTAGGGAGAGTGGAGGGCAAAAGGAAGAGGGGCCGACCAAGGGCAAGATGGATGGATGATATTCTAGAGGTGACGGACTCATCCCTGGGGGAGTTGGGGGTGTTGACGACCGACAGGAAGCTCTGGCGTGGGCTGTTCCATGAAGTCACGAAGAGTTGGAAGCGACTAAACGAATAAACAACAACAATAATAAATTTAATAAATTAATAAATAAGTTATTAATCATAATTTATTATTATGTTTATTATTATAGTTTTAATTTTATTGTAAACCACCCAGAGTTCCTCTTTTGGGGGAGATGGGCGGTAGCAAAATTTGAATAATAAATAAAATAAAAAAATAACTCCCAAACTCTGATTCTGTGAAAAGGCAGGAAGAAGTCCCCAGAACCTGTAAGGAGTCTGTTGTGCTAATGTACTGTGATCTTTGGTTAGCAGCAGCTTATTCAGGAACGCAGAGCATCAAAATCAGGCAATTGCCTCAAGTAGCTCAGTATTTTCTAAATTGATTGGGAACAGCTTCCTGGGATTACAGCTGGCTGTTTTACCCCTGGCTGCCAGGGACTTTCAGCCTGCAAAGCATGTAATCTGTTTGGGGCATCTGAATTCCTCTCCTTGCTACTTTTGAGGAGATATAAAAATATCTTGTGCTTGGACAGCCTGGGAAAGAAAAACAAATCACTTTTACACTGTATTCTAGACATTATAAATTTAAATATCATTGCAAACTTCCAGAAAATTCACAAAGTGGTTGAGGTGGGGTTGGAGGAATTTCAGTAGTCCCTAATGGTTACATTACAGGAAACAGGGCCAATTCACCCATTGCTGCAATTATATCAGCCACCTCCTGCTGCAATTTGAATAGATCCCAGCAACAGTAGTATCTTTATATGCTTTGTTTTAGTTATAGATTCAGGGTCATTTTTCAGCTTAGGAAATTATCTCTACATGGGCTGTTCAAATCTTCACTGTATATTATTTAATATATCACTGAGATGGATAGATATAATGAAGTAGGATTATAAAAGGAAGCTTCCTACAGTTATAATGCTTGGTCAATGGCTCCAAGCCAATAAAGCCAGACTGAGCAGAAAGGATATTAGGATCTACCTAAACGGTGATTTGAAATGGTCAGTGCAACTTCCTTTTCTTTAACATCAGGTTCAAAATGTTAAAATAAAAATCATCCAAGATGTAGAAGCAATCTGAGTTGAAGCACTCATCTGCCTTTATTCTGTAAGCCACTGAGTTGTAAAGAAGCTGATTTTTTTTTCCCCTGAACTGCCCTTGAGCACTACAGGAAATTTAGTAATTTTTCAACAAGCTGGAGCTGTCTGTTTTTGTAGGGGAAAGCTAAGTATGCCTGCAGGGTTAACTGTAGCCAACAGATTTCTGCAGTGCAGGCCATGCTGGCCTTCTCCCTCTAAAATTTAGACAAACAGAAGCCTAAGGAACACATACAAGGGATAAAAAGTTATAGAAGTGGAGACAATTGTTTCACCAAAAGCCATTATGCAAAGTTTTATCCAGTGGCTGGGTTCACATTTCTGTATACCAAGCCATGGCTTTAGCTTAGTATATTGTGTGAACCAGGAATTCTGGTTTATTCAGATCATAGTTCAACAAACTCAGCTTGATGTGATGTATCAACCCCCTTTGACTGTCTGCTTCAGGATTTCAAAGACTACATATTTGCTAAAAGTTTCAAAAACAGAGAAGCAAACCATTTCTTATGACTTAGTTGCTGATTAATAGAATGTTCAACTCCAACCTGGTAAAGATTTCTTTATAGTTTAAAACATGTCTGCACATTTTTAAAAATAATAGTTGATTAATGAGACATTAATCAAATTACACTAGGTTACATCTGTAAATGAGCCTATTTGTAATGAACTACAAATGACACTAATCAAAAGATTTGAGATTATTTTGATCAATTTTTTTTAATTACAAAATGTGTGTGCATCTTATCACTAGATATGCCCTATCACTCTTTGAATGAACTAGTTCATTAAATGATCAATCAGTTAGATTTAAATACATTTGCATATCTCTATATTCTTATTATGGGCATCTTTTTGGAAGAATGGAAGAACTGTAAGGTACAATAATATATTATAAATGCCTTCATGTCTCAAATAATTATTTTGACTGAACCCATACTGTTCTGTCTTTAGATATTGTGTACCTTGCTTTAGTTAAGCTTCATTGTCTGGTGCATTTTCAATGGAACTTTAATTCTAATAGCAGACCTCTTCATCACTTAAAACGTAGGCCCAAACTCCCTCAAGAAACAGTTCTCTTTCTCTCCCAGATTGTTGACTGTTGTCTAAAAGTTGAAGTGCTGCAACACTTGCTACAAGTGAAAAATATCTTGAAAATAAATTTGCCCTTCTGTCCTTATTTGGTTTTTTTTTCATCCCAACACTTATCCTATTTGATATTCCAGATTAGAGTTCCACATTTGCACATTTGGAGTTGTGAGAAACAGAAACACCCTATCCCCAGCAATCCTGAAGTGATTATGGGGTCTGATCACAAGTAGATCTGGTCATAGGTAAGCAAAGTGATGGGATTCCAAAAGCAGGTCCAGGCATCTCCACATGAGGATCTTTCATCCAGCAGCTCAGGACCCATGTTCCCAATAAGCAGCATCAGAGAGCTAAATTGATTGAGGTGAAACTATGTGAAAGACTTATTTGGGTAGAGTATGTATGTTGTAGCTCTATTTCCTCCTGGAGAGAATTCTTGCCCCCACCCCTTCCTTAAGCTATTAAAGGGAATGGTGGCTTGGCAGCTTTAGATATCCTCCTGTACCCCAGACTAAAAGAGATTGCCAGTTTCCCCCTTCTCTTGAGAATAGTCCATAGTGCTGCAAAATACTAGGTCATTGGCCTTTCCCCTTCTTTTCCCCCTCCCTTTTTGTATGAAGTGAGGGAGTAGATTTTTGCTGCTACAAGTTGCAACAGCTCAGGCAGGAGGTTTTTTTGCTCCTTGTTCTCAATGTGTTAAATCAGCAGAAACAAAGACAATCAAGTTCTGTTATCACCAGAGACCACAAAGGGTTTTTTTTTTTTTTCCCCATTTCTACCCCTTTGGAACAATGCACCACCCAAGGTTAGATCAGCCCAATCCTGTTGCCATTTAGAAAGGCTAACAAGACCTGACTATTTCAGAAAATCTTCAGGGATTGGTATGAGAGGTGGGCTGCCTCCCCTCACCCCCATAAGGGTTTCCTATGTTGTTGAGAGTGATGCTCTTTGGTATGGGGGAGATGCAGCCTGGAAATTCTTCCTTCCTTCCTTCCTTCCTTCCTTCCTTCCTTCCTTCCTTCCTTCCTTCCTTCCTTCCTTCCTTCCTTCCTTCCTTCCTTCCATACTAAGAGTCAAGTGAAACGAATAGTTCATTGTTCAAGTTGCACATTTAGCTTTGTAATATATCTGTATCATCACAATAAATTTGAAATACAAAGGCATCTCTTGTTTTCAGAGAGTAGAGTAACTGCTACAGAAGTAATTGATACCAATTTGGAGAATGTTAATGGAACTATATGAGTAAACCTGAAATTATCCACTTGTTGTTCAATTCATAATGATGGTGTATATGTATGTGCACTCACACTCACAAGGTTTTGCTTGTTGCACCAAATAGCTCTCTGATGCCCAATATAAGCTGATTGCAAATATAATGAATTACAGATCAAGATGTTACTATGGAACCTTTAGAAGATATTGGCCTGATATATCTTTGCCTAGGATCTGATTCTGGCAAATTAAGTCCAAATTATTCCTTGCACCCCAAGATTCCCTACATCCTGGGACACCAGTTTTCTGTGGGTGCATCAAGAGTGGCCAACACATGTCCTAAGGTCTGCATGTGGTTCTCAAACATCTTTTGGTGTCATTGCTGAAAATAGTGGTGGCTGAACATTGGAAAGTGACTTTTCCCATCATTGAGATGAGAAATATACATACACAAGAACACAAGAAACAAAATAGTCTTAACATGCTGTAGTTAAACAACTCTCCCCAACGTTTTTAAAAATCTTCAGTTTAATCCAGGTTCCACCCACAAGTGTAAAATAAGGTACCTACTAAGGGTTATAATTCAATTCATGATGCATTAAATTAAATGCTCTGCTCCCACCTTAAATATAGTCTTCTAAAATAATTCCTACCTACATCCTATCCAAACAACACTCAGGAACAACTTGCGGCACTGAGGGCAAGATAAGCCTATCAGAGCAGGTTAGAGAAATTGAGAGAGGGAATGCTTTCAACTTTTGTCCTTTTCTTCACCATACAACAGTGCTCTCCACAATGTATTGATTTTAGAGATTAGCCTTTGGTTTAGGAAATACTGTCTTTGAAACCTTCAGGTTCAAATTTTCAGTGGTTACACCAAACCTGGGTATCTTGTAGATCTCCATATGCCATCAACATGGATCTCTTAATGAAAATGTATGGAAAAGCCCTATAGCAAAAAATCTTAACTAGAATTACTACATCTGCTGAAATCCAGAAATGGGGAACTGGTGGTGAAAAGTGAACCCACTGAATGTCAAAAGACATCAGAAGCCAAGCCCAAACTCTCCTGATATTCAGGCCAGCTGCTAATGAATGCCATATACCAGCAGCATTCCCTGCAACAGACATGAGCAATGGGGTTCTGCATGAATGGCCATTAAAGGTCAGATTCCTGCCACTGCTGAAGCTCTTGCAACCTTGCTGCTTGCCTCTTTGCTTACAAAGGCAAGCATTAAGAAAAGGCACCTTGCCACCAAGGTGGCACCTTGGCTGATCTCAAAGAATGAAGCAGGTTTGGACCAGATTGGTGTTTAGATACAAGATCATTGTGAAATACCAAGGATAAAGACTAGTCTGGAAAGTGGAAATAAACATCCTGGGGAAGGCAATAGCAATTAATTTTGGTATTGTTGTCAAGAAAACTACATGGAGGAGTATGAATTCTGTTTACTAAAGGACAGTCCTGTATCTGAAGTTCAAGTTTAACTGTAGCATTGAAACTGCGAATGTATAGGCCACCTGGTCACATTTTCCATGAAAGATGGACTACTATATTTAAATTATAATAACCGTTTGAATGTGCATGCAACAACATAAATTAACTCCGAGAGATTTTATGCAAATATGCTTTCCCTTTAATCCTTTCTCTCATTTATATTTTAAACAATGTAAAAGTGGCTGTCTTCCTTTCAGATCCATCAGATCTGTGAGCCAAATGGAGGCCGGTGGAACAGAGTAATGGCTTGGTATCAGAGTACACTATACTCTTAGGATTAAAATCATGTGAGTGACAATTTGACTTATATTTACAAAGAATATAATTCACAAAGGAAAAAATACACTCCACTTTTCAAGAACCCCAGGGGCTTTTGTAAGTCAAGCTTCTTTCCTGCTCTCTATGCCAGCATTGTTTCAGGAAGATCAATCACATTATCATGTCAGCTTCAACATTCACATGGCAATCCAATCATCAAATTATACTTTCCAAATGTCCTCATTTTCCCTTATTAAATATATTAATTACAGCAATCAGATTGTAACATAGAGACTTTCTTTAAGTAAGAAAAACCCCAATCTGTTTGACATCTGTGAATGGCAGGAAAATGTAATTTCAAACATTTAAAATATTTTTAAGGAGCAAGACAGAGAAAGAGATCACAATACAAAGTTGTTTCTTTTTCCAACTCTTTGATGCTTTTAACCAGAAAGTAACCATTTGTTGTCATCTGGCCATGTAAAAAAAAAGTATTGAAAATAAAGCTCTATCTTTGTTATTGTTGTTTGAATATGTTGATCACTGCTTCACACACACATCCTTTTTTGTTTCATGTATAATGTACATTTTACATGTGAGGCAAAACAAGCAAAGTGGTTAGAAAAGGGAGGACAAAAGCTGTGGAGAAAAAGAGTCTTTATCGGTTGATGGGTAGGGTTCATCTCTTATAGACTAAAGAAATAGGAGGAGGAGGAGGAGGAGGAGGAGGAGGAGGAGGAGGAGGAAATAATTCACTGTCTATATATTTTAATGATCCAACTGAGAAGACCTTGAAAAGCAAATGGTACTATAAGAAATCCCCCCACTCCTGGTATGCATGCAGTAAAACTTTCATACACCTGTAATGCCTCAAGCCTTTCAGCCAGGCATGCAAGGCATTTCTTGAGATGCAGAATGAGCTCCACTTGGAAGAAGAGAATTGAAGCGAGAGTAAAAGATGGAACATATCACTGCAGCTGCATTGTTATCAAAGGTGGAATGTGTTTGTGGCTGTGCTTGGGCAGAGCAAGAGAGAAGTGGGTGTGATCAAAGCAGCAAGTAGACATGTCCAAGTAAAAACCACATTTTTCTTGAACCCAGTCTACATATTGTCATGACATCAATCCTGTCTTATCTGATCCAATCTTAAAAACGGCTAATTTTAGCTTGTTATGATTTAGTGGCAGCTGAGAGAGTTAAAAGCTGCTCAAAATAATTTGGGAGGACCTTGTAAAATTTGAGATACAGATTGTACATCCATGCTATAAAAAGAGAAAATGAACCAACATAGTTAATAGATATATCCTAGAAAATTGTTACATTGACTGCACATGTTTTCACCAAGGCTGGGTGGAGATTTGGATTTGAAGGACAAAATGTGTTCTTGCCTGGGAACATATTAAAGCAACTGCATCTTAGCTGCCCTCTGCAGCTGACACATGATTTCAGGAAAAGACACATTTGGTTTAAGTTTATTTATTTCTTTATTTCTTTATATTTATTGGCCTATTCCTGACAGGACCTATGGTGGTGTAATCTGAATCTCCGCACAGCCTCAATACTTGGTTGAAGTATTTGTGCACCACTTTTATTACTGTGATGTATTGAATAAATCACTGTGTTCACACAAAACACTGCTAGAAACTATGGTCTAGGTTTACGCTAAGCCCCAAAGAAGCCTAATTCTGGTCTAATGTGATGTCATATTCATGGTGGTGTTGTTCACACATAATATTAAGCCATAAACCAGGGAAGCAAAAAGGTAAATCTCTGCAGCCCCCAGGGCCTCCCAGATTTTTTTGGCCAAATAATTGCTCTTTTTTTGTTTTTGTTTTTTTTGGTAGGGGCTGATGAGGGCTTTAAGAACAAAATTAGTGCCTAAACCCTTGCAGATGCTTATGGAATCCATTAACACTTCCGAACCCCCATCTCCAAATGAGCTGTGGTCCCAGCCATGTTGGGAGTGTGTTCCTTGACATGTATTTAAAGCCTGCAACCAGAAGAAGTTGTGGGCCCCTGCCAGATAATCTGGCTACCCATCACAGTTGCTGATTTAATGTAGCACACTAAGCTACAGCTGTGGGAAGATGTGTGAACCCAACTACTTTCTAGGGGCTGGCCTTACCATTGCCTGCATTACAAAACAACGTAGCAAACAACAAGTTCTCAGATCATTTCCCATTCAGGTCTTGACTGGAATTAAACCTTAAAAATGCAGCTCAACTGGCAAATATTCTGCAGATTTGAAGGCAGAGGAATTCTTTATAGAAATGGAAAGTTTTGAAGATCAGGCCTTAGTAATTAGAGGGAATCAAACAAGACATTTATTTATTTATTTATTTATTTATTTTTCAAATTTTGTTACTGCCCATCTCCCCTAAAAGAGGGACTCTGGGCGGTTTACAATAAAATTAATACTATAACAATAAATGTTAAAATCCCATAAAAAATAAAAACAAGTTACAAATACAAAATACAGTATAAATAAATATAGAATCCAGGTAGCTATAAAAATTCCAATCTGGTGGGAGGGTCTCTAAGGCACGAGCCATCTGCAAGAATGGCTACCCACCTTCCCACCTCAAGCGAGACGGCAGAACCAAGTCTTCAGGACCTTCCGGAAGGTAAGGAGCGAAGGGGCCTGCCTCACCTCTGGGGGCAAGATGTTCCAAAGGGCAGGGGCACTGCAGAGAAGGCTCGCTTCCTGAACCCCGCCAGATGGAATTCTCTTACTGACAGGGTCTGTAACATGACCTCTCTGCATGATCGGGTGGGGCGGGTCGATGTTATGGGGATGAGACGGTCCCTCAGGTAGCCTGGCTCCATGCCATGTAGGGATTTAAAGGTCATAACCAACACCTTGAATTGGACCCAGAAGCAAACTGGCACCCAGTGCAGCTTGTGCAGTAAAGGTGTTATATGTGCCCATCTACGAGGAACCAAGAATAGCCTGCATGGCTGCATTCTGGACCAGCTGTAGCTTCCAGATACTCTTCAAGGGTAGCCCCATGTAAAGCGCATTGCAGTAGTCCATATGGGAGATAACAAGAGCATGAGTGACTGTCCGAAGGGCTTCCCGATCCAGGAAAGGGCGTAACTGGTGCACAACACGCAGCTGTGCAAAGGCCCTTCTGGCCACGGCTGCCACCTGATCTTCGAGCAGGAGCCGTGAGTCCATGAGGACCCCCAGGTTACACACCGGGTCTGTCTGGGGCAGTGCAACCCCATCCAGAACTAAAGATAACAACTTCCCAGAAACAGAGGAGCTGTCAACCCACAGCCACTCCATCTTACCAGGGTTTAGCTGAAGCCTGTTGTTCCCTGTCCAGACCCCCACAGCCCCCAGGCACCGAGAAAGGGCAGTCACCGCATCACTTACATCACCTGGGATGGAGATGTATAATTGGGTATCATCAGCATACCGATGATACCTTATCTCGTGGTGATGGATGATCTCACCCAGTGGTTTCATGTAGATGTTGAATAAGAAAGGAGAGAGAACTGAACCCTGTGGCACCCCACAACAGAGGGGTAGAGGGTCAGATCTCTCACTCCCCCGATTGGGACCGGCCCTGGAGGAAGGAGGTGAACCAGCGCAAAACCACGCCTCCCACCCCCAACTCCCTGAGCTGCCCCAAAAGGATACCATGGTCGATGGTATTGAAAGCCACTGAGAGGTCAAGAAGAGCAAGGATGGATAAAAGAATTTAACATATAGCAAGGGACGTACCATTATTCCTGACATATACAGGTAGTCTTAGTGACCACAACTGGGACCGTCAACTCGGTTGCTAAGCACAGCAGTCACTAAGTTGAAAATCACATGAGTGCAAAGGGCTTATGACCTTATTTCCCCTTCAATCGTTAAGCAAAGTGGTGTAGTTGCTAAGCAAAAAATTACATGACAGCAACTTATGATTTTACTTTTGCCTTCTCTATTAACTTTGCTGGTGCAAGCTGGTTGCAAAGCGCACAACTGGCAATCACATGACCATGGAATGCTGTGATGATCGTAAATGCAAGGATTGGTTGCAAAGTTTTTTTTTTCACTGTTGTAACTCTGAATGATCACTGCACAAGGCAGTGAGTAAGCAAGGACTACCTGTACAAGAAATGTACAGCAGTGCACCCTACTTGTATTCTGTTATTCACACATGAGCATATTGTGTAAGGAAGTTGGTGTTTCCCAAAAGCTGAACCTACCCATCAGGGTACATCCCTTGCTATATGCTAAATTCTTTTTGGTTCCAGGTCAGAGTGGAGTCCAAACTGATCTTACTAAACACAGTTCATCTTTTGTGTCACTACCTCCTCATAAAAAAAATAACACACATTGCACACCCCTAGAATCCCCAACATCCATTAAATTGAGCCAGCTTAAACTTGGCATTTGCCAGACCAAAAATAAAATACCACAGAAGGTATAGCCAATTCACTGTTGCACCTGATGTATGATATATCTGTATATAAAATCAAAATCCTGCAACTGAGTTCCTACAGAACAAAGATTTCTAGTACCAAATTTGGAAAACGGGAAAAAATTGTTATCTTTTTCTTGGACTAAAGAATTGAAAGTCAGAAACTCGTATTGATCTGTTCTGCTGTGAATCCTGGTCTTTTAACTGTGCTTTAATTTCTATGTCTACTTAGAAAAGAATTTGTGGCTTCAATGAAAATATGGTACTAGAGGCTTTGGGGCTCTTTCATTGAAAAATATGTCTAGCTTGTTTTAGTAAGTTGTAATAAGTGTTAAGAGTGCAATATGCTGGTCCATGATGATGATAAGCCATTCATTCACTAAGAGTGCAATGTTAAGGAAGAGCTGCCTGAGTGGGCTTCTTTCATAAAAACCCAGAATGCAAGTGTTGGAAGGGACCTCTAGTCCAATGAACTGCCCAATGCTGGAATGTACTACTAGAGCATCTCCAACAGATGATCATCCAGCTTCTGCTTACTTACCTCAACAAAGAAGAGTCCACCATCTCCAAAAGCAATTTGTTACAATCCTGAACAGCTTTTACTTCCTTTGAAAATTCTTCCTGGTATTCAGTCAAAATCTGCTTCCTTGCAATTTAAGCCCATTGTTTCTTGTCTTCTTGAAGAACACTGGACAAATTATCCCAACTTCTACAGCCTCCCATGTACGTGAAAATAGCTATCATGTCTTCCCACTTCTTTTCTCCAGGCTAAACAAGCCCAATGCCTCTAACCATTCCTTATAATTTTTTCTTTTTTACCATCTTGGTTGCTGTCTTCTGGATGCTCTTTCCTAAAATGCAGTGCCCAGAACTAACACAATATTCCAAGTGTGATCTAACAATGCAGAATAGAGAGGGAAATATGATGTTCTTTATCAGACTGAATAAAACAGATGGCCACACCTCAAAATTTCATTAGGCTGAGAAATGCTGCTAGTTTGGCTGTGTCATTAATAGGCAAAGCCTGGTTGATCAGTGCCCTCCTGGATTCATTTATTTTAGATGTCTTTCTAATACACTACACTTATTTTAGGGTTTATAGTACGGCTTTTCTTTTTTCCTCACTTCAGAAGGGTGAGCCATTGTGCTTCGAGTTTTTGGCAGTTGTGGTCGGATGGATTCTCTGAGCAGCAAAAAGTTAAAAGCAAGGAATCCAGGAGTCCCATACAACCACAATGCCTCTGTCCTCTGTCCACTGTCTGATTCCTCTACAGGCTCTCAGAAAACAAAACACATGCCAACTGTTTTGCTGCCTTTTGTTATTCATGAAGCCCAATAGCATGGGGACTTTTGGGAAAACTCAGGAGATGCATTTAAGTTCATGGAACTACAGGATCTTACTGCAGAATACGGTTTTGGAATTACACAAGAGCAAGGTGACAAGTAGCAATGTGATGTCACTCTGAAACTGTGTGAAAATCTTAGCTATTCTGCAGAATCTTCATGCTTACTTGGCCAACTATGTCAAGGCCATAGTCCTGAGAATTCTAATGCAGCTTTCTATTCCCCAGCTTAAGTTCCATTTACTTGGAAAACAAGAAATGATAATTACACTTTAGTCAAACATGATAGACAGATAGATGATAGATAGATAGATAGATAGATAGATAGACAGACAGACAGACAGACAGACAGACAGACAGACAGATATATAGATAGGAAATATGTTTATCAAGGTAACTGTAGTATTGAATGTTAAATGGCAGTGGTGAGTGAGCTTAATTTGGTGACCCTACTGTCAGCTAGAAGGAAGGGAGTTCTCCTCATATGCTGTACTATGGCTATTAATTAAGAAGGGCATTCTTAGGGCTGCTTGCCAATTCAAGTAGCAGAGCATCGCTGAAGCATGTGTGAAACCAACTCTGTATTCCCTGGCAGGTGGGGACATAGCCGCTCTTGCACTGGGATATTATTAAATCTCCCCTCCAGCAATGCAAGCAGCAAAACATTGAGTCTAGTGAGTAAGGGCTGTCCTATTGAATTGGGTATATTAGCTGGGTCACTGGCATAGGAGAGAGGTCTTCAGAGACATCTGCCCTATCTTGAATGGGAAAAGTTTTCCTCTCCTTCAAAATGGGGATTAGATTGTTTTAAATGTCTTTGTCTGATTACGTTATCGTTGTTCGTTATTATTTGTGTATGTATGTGTATGTGCATGTTCTCCATTCTCATGGTGAGAGGCAGGATAACACCACAGAAGTCTGTAGCTCGTCATTGCCAATGCTGGGTTTTATGTCTCAGCATAATGAGATGCCATAATGTTACATTTTAATGAGAATGTCTGTGATTTTACATCTGTTCTTCTCAAATCTTTGGGGGAAATGGAGGCACCTCAGAAGGAGATCAAGTTATTATTTCTAGGGAAACATCATTTTTCTCAAAGCTGTACTACGTTTTAGTGCTGGCAATTTAGCCTAGAAAGGTTTGGCCTACAAATTTCCTAAATGTTAACCAGGTGCTAAATATAGCAACTCTTCATTAGAGAAGGCTTTCTAACTGCCTGCCTTTGGCTTTTTATCATTTTACATTAAAACAATCTCTATTTCAGGATTGGGCCTTCTCCCCACCCCCTTCCATTGTCACTTTAAATTACAATAACTATTTCTGGAAAGAAACTCTGCACATCTGACAAATGATATAGCAAGTGCCAATTCCAAACATCCTGGCTCTAAATCATATGGAAGAACCACCATAGATCAGAAAAAGCCCCATGCCGTAGAACTTAATCTTCAGTAGGGGAGGATCTGGGGGGAATGACATTTCTCAGGGGATAGGGCTGAATGCATGCATCTCTGTCACTCCTTTGCTCCAGTAGCACATGAACAGAGCTATTGATACATGAAAAATCAGCAACAAATGTATTTCTAGGTAAATAAGGGTATGTAATCTATGAAAGACAGGCATTATAGCAAAGCAAGCAATTCTCAGAAGGATTAAAAAATAAAAATAATCTCCAGAACAGAAAGCAGATCAATTTACAAGGGGAAAAATGTCTAAAAAGAGATGTTTTCACATACCTCTTAAAAACCTAGAGAAACATTGGCTTCATTTTGTAGAGCTGTTTTTTCACATGGCATTCTATGAGAACCTGAAGGGGTTCTGTGAGAGATGAATGGCAAAAAAGAACAAAACAAGGTTCACTTGAATGCAACTGATTCTCTATCACTAGAGCTTTGCCTCTTGATCAGAGATTTTAGGAATGCATTTTTTTTCCCCAATTGAGAGCGTACATGGCCTGAAAATGTTTGAAACCCCTGTTGTCGAGAATTCCTGAGGATACTTTACACAATTGATGGGCATTATAAAGTTGACAATTCTGATACTTGAATTCTATGGAGCAAGTATAGTTTAACTGTTACGGTCTTGGATTTGGGTTCTGAGATCGACCACAGAGCTTTGTGCCAGTCAGTTGCTCAGAGCATTCTTCTTTACAGTGCTGTTGTTCGGATAAAATTAGGGGAAATCCCATGTAGGTCTTCTTGAGCCCCCAAAGGAAACACAGAATGCAAGCACAACTGGTAGACAGACAGGCAGCTTCAAAGGTGCGCTTCTTGTTGGCAGTGGCTTGATCCAAGCACACTTTCAAAGATAATTATGAAGCCCCCTGGCCCTCTACTTCTAGAGAAAACTGAAATTGCCACGTCACTTCACATTATTTTTACTAGCCAGTTAAGCTGTCTATGCATATATAGTGCACAATCAGAAGATTCTCCCAACTGTTGGAAATACTGGAGGAAGTCTTAGAGCAATGCAAAATGCTTCAGGGAGGCAAATCACATGGTTGATACAACTCTACACAGGTATGCAAAGCCACCTTAGGAGTGTGAAGCACCTTGATGAGGCCAAGCACAGTCTCCACTCCAGGGCCGCAACTGGGGGGGGCACCAAAAGGAGTGCTGGGGGGGCGCCAAAGTGGGCGTGGAATCCATGTTAACCCGGGTGACACAGACCCTAGTTGCGGCCCTGCTCCTCTCACAGGCCTAGTGGAGAACTTGGGTGAGGCACAGGTTCTTTGTGCATGCACACTTCTTTCTCTCTCTCTCCACCCATAGCAATCCATATTCATTAATGTACATATAGCTTGGCATGTTAGATCTGTACAGAATACAGATATTATATATTCTCATTTTCTGATAATACATTTCTGGGTATCTTTGGGGTGAAAAGGACATTCAAGCTCAACAGGGGAACCTCACCAATGCCGAATGACATTGGGAGTGGCATCTGGGCAGTCTGAGCAAGGCTATGCAAATGACAGCAGTGCACAGCAGTGGCCTCCACCAGAGTTGTGGCTGATATTGTCAGCTGACTGACAGAAGAGCCTAAAGAAATCCTTCCTTACTCTGTACATAAAATGAGGAGTCAGTTGCTAGAAGTGGCTGCCACAGTATAGAGCAATGCCCAGTTGTATTGCTGACCTGAAAGAGGTATCAACTGCCAGCAACTTCCCAGCATCATACAAGGGAGGTTTTGAGTGCTGCTGATGTTCCTGGAGACATTTCTTTTTCAACAATATTGTGTGGGGGAAAAGTTTCTGCCACTGTGTAGGAACAGCCATTGCAGAGTCCCTGGAAAGGAAATGGAACAGTATTTCACTGTGTGAGGATTTGCACCTCACACAATACTCCGAAGGCCCAGGTCACAGGCCCACAGGCCCACTTTCTGAGGAGGAAAGGAACATTGGAAAGGTGGGCTAGTGGCTACAGAAATGCTAAAGCTGCCCAGAGTCACTTGTTGAGATGAGTGGCTATAGAAATCAATCAATCAATCGATCGATCAAATAAAGGTGGCCACTGCTGGCAGAAAACATGTTTTTCTTTCACAACATGACCTTAGGACCTCCTGAATCTGTCTGAGAGCAGCCATGCAGCTTTGCCATAAATCTTACTCCTGTTCATTGCAGCAGAGTTTGGCAGTGTTGCTTGGCTTTCATGCAAGGAGGTCTCTGTGGCTGAGGTGGATCATGCTGGTTTTTAGGCTGGTTTTAACTTTCCTTTGGCAAAGTGCCATTGAGTAAGACTGTCTTGTATCTGTGACACCTCCTGATGGCAGCAATCATTGCTGGGCAAGCTACTGCTATTTTAATTTCCCACGATGCCCTGCAGTGATGCTGATTTGGCAACATTGTGGGAAATTTTTAACGGCGACCGGTTGCTAGACTCAGCAGAAGAAAACTGCTTAAAGGACAGATGAAAAGGCGAGCTCTAGCAGAATGCTAAAATTTCAACCCATATTTAGAGATAACCTGTGGAAAGCAGCCTCATTTTTATATCTGTTACATATTTTATAGATGGCTTATATATAATTTAACTGCAAGACAGATTTGAATAAAATAGTTTGGGCAGTGTAACAACTGAAAACTCCCCTAACAGTGTAATTAACCTTTCATAAGTATTGTAAGCTCCACTGTGAAGTCCTTGTACATCACGGAAAACTGTGGCATATGAACATCTCACCACCAAATGTACACTAGTAAGTTTTATGTTAACTCAAATAATGTAAATAGACATTACATTTAGTGTGTAGTTAATTCATATGACAGTTATTCTAGTAACAGTTTTCCTCTTGCTCAAGGGTTTATTTGCAAACACATACAGAGTGTGGCTCTCCATGTGAAATACATTTTGCTGGACTGTTAACGTGACATATCCTGGAAAAGCATTTCACTAGGGAAGAATGAACCTTGTTAATGTTTTTTTTTTTAAAAAGTCTATACAAATGAATGTTCATGAACATTTTCATGTGCAGCAAAATTTATAGACACGCTTGTATGTTCACTTCCCTGATATACACATTTTTGCTAGTGTTTTTCCCTTTCTCCTGTTGTGTATGGGTGTATGGGGAGTCCAGGGAGGGGCAGCACCTCTGGTGGAGGGGCCTGCCATGCCCTTTCTAGGACTGCTTGTTCACCTTTGGTCCCCACCTGGCGCTCAGCTCTCACCTGTGGCTCCAAGTAGCTGTAACACGTGCAGTGGCCACACCTCGGTAAACTGTCTCGGCAGATGGGCCAATCCCGGTGCGGGTAGCCGATGGGTCTTTGACTCTCGGTGAGAGAGGGGACTTGTCTGACCCTGCATGTGAAGTCTGACCCTGGCAAACTGAGCGGAGGAGACTGATCAATGGTCCAATGGTCAAGAAGGAAGGCCCAGCAGGCACTGTGGAGTGCTAAGAGCACAAGACACTTAGACATCCTGGCCATCCACAGCAGCAGGAGAGATCTCCAGCCATAATGGTTCTCTGTGCCACTGGCTTAAGGTCTCTAATGCCGACACAGTGGGATTGCCTCTGTGCGACTGCTGTTCCACTTAAAACTCCATCACGCACAGGTTTCTGTTGTGCAATACTGCACAGCAGCATGTCTTCTTCAAACCCAAAGGATTACCATATATTGTGCTCATGTCTTTAAAAAAAAATCAGAGACTTTAACTGGAAGAATGTGAAAGGGGCAAATGTGTTCTGGTTTGTGTTTTAATTCAGGAATCACAAAACCCATCAGTACTTATTAGGAGAAGCAAATTTTACACAGTGAAATGTAGTACTCTGAAACATGAAGAATGAACAGCACATGGCACTTATGCTGGGTTCCTTGAATAAAGCAGACAATAAATTATATGCTTTAGATCAAATTCTGCTGCCTCCCATGCCAGTAAGTGATACATGATGAGTGCCAATAGCATGAGGTCTTTTTATTTCAAGCTGCACTTCAGGACCTGATGGAGCTATTGCCAATATAACAAGACTCAACTCAGTGGAGCACTATTTGCATAATAGAGTTTAGTTATGTTTTCATGCTGTCTCTGCATGCCATTAAAATAAAATAAAATTGCATGTTTGCCACTAAATTCTTTAATCTTTTACTATAGCCATCCCCAACCCAAATGCACTGGTTGGGGTTGGTGGGAATGGTGGTCCAACACATCTAGAAAGTGATTGATTGAGAAAATAGTGGCTGAGTGGATTTACAAGTGTGAAATGTATAGCCATGCAGTGATGGTAGAGGTTGGCTGTTGCTAAATGGTGTCTTTCTCACCATTGCTCATCAGCTCTCACCACTAGCACTAACAGGGGTATTATTTATTTGTTTCTTTATTATTTTTATTACAAATGATTCTATGCCACTTCAGTTATACAATTCTAAATGGTCTACAGAATATATATGTATATGTATATGTATATGTATGTGTGTGTGTGTATATATCTATATATCTATATATCTATATATACATACATACATACATACATATATATATATATATTTGGTGCCTTCAGGTCAGTGTTGACTCCTGGCAACTGCCTAGACAAGTCCCTGCAGCTTTCTTGGCAAGATTTCAGAAGCAGTTTGCTCATGCCTGCTTCCTAGGGCTGAGAGAGAGGGACTGGCCCAAGGTCACCCAGCTGGCTTTGTGCCTAAGGCGGGACTAGAACTCACCGTCTCCCGGTTTCTAGCCTGGTACCTTAACCGCTACACCAAACTGGCTCTGTACAGAATAACATACAATACATATTTTACATCACTATAAACTAAAACATATCAGCATCAATAAAAATAAATACTGTCAACAATAAGCAGGTTCAAGAAAAATATAATCATAATCATAATAATGCTATCATAAAAATGTAACATAACACCAAGCAACCAGATTCATCTCAATTCAGGTGCAATTTGTATTGTCACCTTAGTCCCCAACTACACCTTTTTAAGCTTCCTGAATAGTAGGAATGAGGGTACAACTCTTGCCTGGTGGGAGGGCATTGCACAGGAACGGAGGTCCTGCAGAGAGTTCTCACCTTGGAGCTCTTTCTTGCCTCACCTCATGTAGAGTAGGCGTGCTCAGCAAGTGCTTGGCTAGACATATATAGCAAATATCATTGGCATATTGATAATGCTGAAGGCTGTCATATGACCTCCCCCAACAGCTTTGTGTTAAATAAGATGGGAAAGGGAATCAAGTCCTCAGTACCCCAGGGCTTGCCCTCCTCTCGACTGGAACTGCCCACATAGAGGAAGGAATGGAACCACCAGAGAATGGTGCCCCTAATTCCCAAATCTCACAGCCAGCCCAGAAGGATCTCCTGGTGGAAGTTACTGAAAGCTCCTGAAAGATCTAGTGGGATATAGGGGGTCGCAGTTCCCCTGCCTAAGCATATCAAAGGCAATCAGTGAGACTGACCAATGAAATTTCTATCTCATGCCCAGGCCTACATCGCTTATCCACGCTGCACACCAGAAAGCAAGACTGCACCAGAGACTGTCCCTCCTGTCCTGCCAAGGGAACACTGGAACGGAGTGATTGGCACTCTTCATCCCTGAAGTCACTACCGTATGCAGAAAAGGCATCGAAATCAAGAAAAAAAGAGCATGGCATTAAAACTGTTTCGAGCAAGAATAAACTAACATGTTTCTTGGAACACTACCTCCACAACTGCTACCACATCCCCTGCGTGCTAGATCGAAACAAACAAACACACGAAACTTTGTTTTCTTTTAAGGAGGAAAATAGCATGAAGTTAAGAAGTCACAGATTTTTTTTTTCCCAATTTACAAAACCATACAGGTTTTGTAAACAAATTAAAGTAGAACAAGTAAAGGAAATTATAGTTCTCAACTCATTCCAGACTACTAGTTTAATTTAAAACAATGACCAACAGATTTTCTAATTAAACCTGTCAACTGTTCTGAATCCAGATTAGAAAATAAAGGAGACAGAGGGCATCCTTCTCTGGCTCCACGTCTCATCGTAATCAGAGGAGAAATACTCTCACTGGTGACTGAGGAAAAGGATTGTAATAATATGTTTTTACTCAAGAAATAAAGCTTTTGGAAATCAACGCTTGGTCATAATGTGTTCCAAAAACTTAATCTGCGCCATAGTAAAAATGTTTTCCACATTTAATCAAACCAAATGGGCATTTCTTTGTTATCAGAATGCAATGCTAAAATGTCTACTTGCACTCTCAGATTGTCAGAGATTTGGTGTCCTTCCATAAACCTAGATAGTGCCAGACGATTTATTCTAGCTAATATCTTCCATAGCCTTTGTGCCAAAGTAGCTGTCAAAATGGCTTCATCTGCATTTAGACAGATATGAAAACTTGCCCAGTTTGTAGGATCCTTTCCTGGTTTTCGAGTAAGTTCTATAAGGTTCACAGAACGATAAAGGTAGAGCCTTTTTAGCAAAGAGTGTATAATTCCAACAAGGTATGAGGTGGATATATCTTTTATTTTTGTTCTACCCAGTAGGAACTCCATCTGGTTAGGAAGCCTTACCCATTTTCATTATTTCAGTAGTATCAAATATCTCCTTAAAAGTTAAAGGTGCAGCCAGATCCCTTGACTGGGATTCCAAAATCCTATGAAGATTTATTCCATGTTTGGGGGAGGGGGGGCAGAATCTGCTCACCATTTACAGAATATAGATTTGGATAACACTCCATAAATTGAGAATTAATTGCTTTATAATCTGTGTGAATTATCCCCATGGAATCTCTTATTATAGGTATTATTCTATTTTGTTTCAGTTATTTCAAATGTGAATCCAGCTGTTGTCCCTTTTTTGTCCCTTTTCCCAATAGATCTGCTTAAAACACTTTAATGAATATTCAGTACTCAATGCATATAATTGGTTAAGCTCCTATTTTATGGAACTAAATGCATAGTGTGATTCCGGTATATGGTTTCTAGCATAAATATTCATAGCTTCCATAGCCTCTTTTTCTAACTTTTTATGATATAATAGATATAATTCTATCATTTTTTATCAAAAGACATAAGTCATAAGACTTACCACATATAAATGTTTTGAATGCATCCCACAGAATCTTCACATTGTCAATCATCTATGTATTAAAAAAAATAGCATCAATACATATTTTTTGTCAGTCAACAAACTGATGATGATCTAGCAGTAACCTGTTGAAGTCCCACATCCCACTAATTTGAATTTTCCTGTCAAAAGCTACTGACATTATCACTGGAGCATGATCAGAAATTATAATTAAACCAATATGACAGTTGTCTGCAAAATTAACTATCAATTAAGATATTAAAAAATAGACTTTTTCAATGCTGTGTGGTACTGGGGAAAAAAAAGAATATTCCTGTTTAGATGTAATTGTCTCCAAATATTGCCAGATCAAATCTCCACATTTGCATGGAGAGCATACCAAATCTGAGGTCAAATCTGTTTTTTTAGTATTTTACAATCATGGAATCATAGGGTTACAAGGAACCTTGGAGGTCTTCTAGTCCAACCCCTGCCCAGAGCAGGAATCCTCAGATTCCTTTGCTTGAAAACCTCCAGTGATGACTCAAGTCCAAATTAGATGCATACCTACAGTGGAGAACTGGATTATTAAATTGATGGAGCTGGCCCAAATGGCCAAGTTAACAGTGTTGATAAGAAAAAATACTGTTTGGGGATTTCTGTCCACTTGGCAACCACTTTTAGACTACTTGCTTGTGTCAGAAAAAAATGAAGTTTTGATTTTGGGTTTTAATGATTAAATGCTTTGATCTGATAGAAATAATGTTATTAAGGTTTAAATAATTGTAAGAGATTCTATTTGTAAATGTATTCATATCTGTACTTGAGAAAGTCAGAAGTCACTTTCTATTTCACTTTCTCTCTGTTTTACATTTTTATAGTTTTTCTTTTTTCTTTAGCTGTGTACTCTAGCTTTTCTGTATTCTACTTTGTATTTTAACTATACTTTGAAAAATAATAAAGTTCTTTGAAAAAAAAAAGTCCAAATTAGATGCAGATTCATTAAATACTGACCATCCAGATTGTCTTGCTCATTTTAAAAATTCCAACAATTTTAAATTAATATTGTCACTCTTTCTACAATGTTCTGATTTCCACTTATAAAAATCAAATCCCTCCCAATTTCTAAGCAAAACATGATTTCATCTGGGAATATATGGGTTTCTTGCAGTAACGACACCTCAGCCTTCAACTGTTTTAATTCATAAACTTAGATGTGAGCCTGGATCCCATTTAAATAATACATTATTTTGCCCACTTCATGAGCCACTTCTGGGAACTGTTGGCCAGGGCCAAGGCCTGCCAGTCCTGCTACTCCCTTGCAGTGCTAGCTGAAGATAGAGTTTTCTCCTTACTCTCTTCCTGCTGCTTCATCCAGGACTCTCCTCCATGCCTGTGACCTGTCCACCAACCTGTTTTTGCATACTGGTCTAACACTTTTCAGAAGAGTATAGACCTGTGTCCAGAAATAGCTAATGTACTATTCTGAGCACTCTGTACACTTGCCCAAACCCACCCCTGCCAACATCAGGGAGTGTGGTTGGTGGTTGTTTTCCTGCCAGAGGGAAAATGAAGCTGGGGAACTTTCTTGCCTTAACTTGTCCCACATGAAGACAGTAAAAGACCCAGCATCTGTCACCATCCTATGGCAGAATAGGCCTCCGCAATCAGGGAAGCAAATATGGCACATGGGTCTCATCTGCTAAAGGGTTCCATCTGACGGGACCCAGGAGGTGGGACTTTTCTGCCCTGGTGTCTACACTTTGGAACATCACTCCCCCAAGGTGGGATTAGTCCCGACCCTACTGGCATTTAGGACATCCCTGAAAATACTTCTTCTTCTTTTTTTTCAGTAGGTTTGGGGATCCCAGAGAAATGAGGAGCCTGCATGATGGTTACACTAGGTGTAGGATGCTGGTCTGTTCTCCCACGGTTTTCTTTATATTTGTGTTTAACTGTGTTTAACTGTTGTTTTGATTGTTTTAATTTGTTGTTTATTGTACGCCACCCAGAGTCACGTTTGGGAGATGGGTGGCTATATAAATCTAATAAATAAATAAATAAATAAATGTGCAGTCCACCCTGTGCTTCCCAGTGTATGCATACACATTCACACAGAGATATGCAACATGAAGGGAGAGCAGAAACACAATTACATATGTAGATGAAGTACATATGCATATACCCCAGGGTTTCTCAACCAGGGTTCAGTGGGACCCTAGGATTTTGTGAGATTCCCTAGGAGATCATGATTTATTTAAAAAAATATTTCAAATTCAGGCAACTTCATATTAAAGAGGTAAGTTCCATTCTTTATTTTTAGTTTAAGAACACCGTTAATGCATGTATACAGGCCTACACATGAAACAAATATAATAATTTCGCAGCTTCTGGCCTATATTTGAGTCCGAATGTGCAGGGGTTCCCTGAGGCCTGGAAAATATTTCAGGGTTCCTCCAGGGTCAAAAGGCTGAGAAAGGTTGAGAAATATACCCTATTGTCTTTTTCCTCTTTCTTCCTCTTTCTCTCTCGCATACAGACGGGGCCTTTTCAGTCACCTTACACACACACTCCACATATGCATACACCCTGATTAGTCTCAAGGGAGAAAATGCATACATACACATATACACGTGCGTGCAAGCACACACACACACACACAATATCTCCCTTCTTTACACTGAAGAAAATAGAGACCCTTCTATGGCCACTGCTGTTAACAGGTTTGGAAAGAATTCCAGAAGCCCTGTTCTATGCATCCTCCCTACCTTGGTTGAAAAATCAAAATAATTTTTAAAATAAAATCAGGAATGCCATAGAGACTGATGATCATGGGGCTGTAGGGGCTCAGCACTTAACAGAGATGAACTAAAGCAGAATAGGCAGCATGGTGCCCTTAATCAAAACATAATATTTCACTATAGGAAAAAAAAAACCTTTAGAAAATAATGAAAAGTGTGTTTTCAGATTTGTCCCTCAAGCCCTGACTGAAAAACCAAAGAGAACAGAGAGAGAACAACCACTTGGCCTTCAAGCCCTGTCTTCCTATGCATATCCCTCAATACCTCTGAATCTTCCACTGGCACATAGGTGACCACCACCCTCCAAGTGAGCCAACCAGTTTTCTTTTTTCTTTTCTTTTCCACAAGGCCACTCTTTCCCCATCCATGCTTTGGTGCTTCCCTCTAAACAGAAGAGATCCCTCAGGGAAATATTCTCTTCCTAGAGCCATGGCATTGGGGATTCCCATGGCCAGGCACCATGGAACATCAGTATGTCAGTGGGGAGTTCTCTTTGAGCACCGTTGCTGTCTTGTGACAATGTGGGCAAACAGGACCTCAGCCTGCTGTTCTTCACCAAAGTCACTTCTTATTTAAATCAGAACCTCAGAGCTACTCTGCACTTCTTCCTTACCTCAATAGACTTAATGGGGCATATTTACATTTATATAACATTAATTGGAATTACATGCACATATTAGGAAATGAATACTGTATATTTCCAGATGTGCAGCTTGAAAGTTTTGTTTTTATTAGAGCAGCTCTGCATTCAGATAAAAGCAAGTCTCATCAGTGGAACAAATTAAAGCTATACAGTATTATTACTTTGTTTTTGTCAGAGACTTAACTACTTTATAAAGCCAGGCAAACACCATAGAAATGATTGCGTATTGAGAATTGTTTGACACTGCCCTATTCCACAGCCTCAGGAGAGGTTACAATAATTTAAAAAAAACAGAAACATAAATTATGCTATCCAGAACCAAAGGGTAGAAAAAGACCCCTGAAGTCCTTTACATTTGGCAGTAAACTGGTTTGTGATCAAGCACAAATTCTTCAGTAGCACATTTACTAAGAGTGACCTAGCCCAGTTAAATTTTATAACAACCTTGACTATATTAAATCCTTGAATACTGTGTTATCATCGCAAACACATTATAGCATATTAATTTGAATGAAATTAGTCACATTTAAGGAGTGAACCAATGTTTGAAAATATGAATATGACAAGTTTTCAATGAGAATCGGTTTATTAATTCACAGACTTCAGAAAATGAGATGTTTGTATAGACCGAGACAACACCCCTGCTTTCTATATATCATGAAGTATGTTCGATACGTATGATGAAGTATGGTTGTAGATCAGTTTCCTTCATCTGTTACAGAACCTGAACCAAAACCTGGCATAAACAGTTGTGCTAATGTTTTGTCACCATATTCCAGGAGAAATATATTTAGTATATTAATAGATTGCACTCCTGGATCACATTTCTGACATACTAGTTAAGTACATAAGGTAAAGGTAAAGGTTCCCGTTTAGTCATGTCCAACGCTAGGGGGCAGTGCTCATCTCCGTTTCATGGCCGAAAAGCCAGTGTTGTCCGAAGACACTTCCGCAGTCATGTGGCCAGCATGACAGTCACAGAACGCTGTTGCCTTCCCGCCAAAGTGGTACCTATTTATCTACTCGCACTTGCATGCTTTTGAATTGCTGGATTGGCAAGAGCTGGGGCGAGTGAGAGTTGAGGAGGCTATAAGAGTATCCAATAATTCAGAATTTCCATCAAAGATATACCTGGATGGAAGGCCAATGTAATATGAATAGCACTAGAGAGGGAACAGGAGGCAAGGGATATTTGCCTACAATAGATTTGGATGAAATCAGATTAAAACTGTCCAATCCTACAGTTCTTTCTGACAGCTCTTCATAATTTTTTACTAAACAATTTCCCCCTCTTTCTGTGGACCATTCATTACCACTTCAACCTGCTATGTTATTGACAGTTCAGCATGTCAATCAGCAGGCCATATTCCAATGGGTGGGACCACGTTACTACTTCTACTGCTGCTGTTATTGTTATTAGTCTCATTACTTTGCTTTTTGATATTAACTGCATTTTATTGATGAAGTTTTGTGATGTATTCCTTAAATTGGTGTTTGTTGCCTTGCTGTGGCTTCATTGACCAAAGACAAGGTAGAAAATCATAAACAATAAGTCAGTATTGGGCACCATTGTCTAGATCAGAGATGTATAGAGCCCCTTAAGTCCATAACATGCTGAATTTTAACTTTTAATGTGAGAGAAAGGGATTGATTGATTATGTGCCCATCAAGTCAGTGTTGACTCTTACTGACCACATAGATAGATTTTCTTCATGACGATCTGTCATTAGTTTGATCTTTTTATATTTAATTTATAGAGAAAAAGAAAACATTATTAAAACATGGGGATTTAACCATTAACTGTACTTAATTTTAGTTAAACTCGACTACAATAAAATCCAGATTTATTTGTTTGTTTATTTATTATCCCACCTTTATTATTTTTATAAATAACTCAAGGCAGGGAACATACCTAATACTCCTTCCTCCTCCTATTTTCCCTACAACAACAACCCTGTGAGGTGAGCTGGGCTGAGAGAGAGTGACTGGCCCAAGTTACACCTACTTTTTTGTTCCAGATCCATCATCTTTTTTGGAGTGCAGCTTCGAGGATGCCATCCAAAGACCTAGGGTAAAAGAAGGGTAAGAAAAAATCAAATTGGCCAAAAATGTTGTAATTGAAGCACCTCCCCCTTTTCATGTCTATCACCAGTGTGTTGCATGTCAAAAAGGGATGGGACTTTGATTGCACCATTGCTATCTGTACATGTTTTACTCCCTTCCCCCCTCCTTCCCCGGACATCCCTGCAAAGGCCAAATGTGGCTATTGGACCAAAAATATTCCTTTGGTTGAGATATTTTTATCACTTCTTATAGAAAACAGATGCTCAACACAGGTTGACTGTCTGAGAACTATTGCCTGGCCCTTTATACTTCAACTATTTGTGTCAAGCAAGGACTGCCTCTACAGTCAGGAACTCTGCCACAATAGCTGTGTGACTTCTCCAATTGCCCATTTGCTCAGCACTGTATAACTGTGAAGGAATATTGAGATAACCTTGATAAGGAATGGATGAGCCATTAACAGAGGAAAAACAAGAACTCAGCCCTGATAAAGGGAAAGTGTGAGAAAGGCACCCAAAATAACTCTGCCTTGATTCTGTTGGTCTAAAAGGATGCAGAGAGAAACTCTGGCTGGCTTTCAAGATTCTATTATTATATCCTACAACAATAAAGTAACATTCCTGTAATCCTGACCCAGCTTACCTTGAAGGGCTGACAGTAATGAAAGCCGAAGGAACCCACCCCTGGTACAGTCACACATACCATGTGGAAACATGGGGAAGGTCATCTTGTTCTCTCGTTGGATCTCTGCTTCATCTGGAAAAAATTCAAGCCCCGATTGAATCTAAAAAAGTGAAGACCAAACTTGTTTTTATTTACTGTTTCGTTGGTTGGTTTTGGCTTTTTAACTAAACACACAAGGCCTCAAGATTCAAACAACTTTTGTTGTTTGAATCTTGAGAATTAAAAGAAAGTAAAGAAGAAAAACAAAGAAGGAAATAGAAACAAGTGTGACTGTGTGCTTATACACACACACACACACACACACATACATGCATTAATATATGGTTTTCAGGAGAAGCACAAATATACAAAACATCAAACTTCAAGATTCCTACCCAAAATGAAATATATACAAATATTTATTGGGAAAAATTTTAATATACAGTAGGTAAGAAATTGGAAACAGATTTAAACAAACTTATTATTAATTTTGTCCTCCCCTGTGAAAATTCAAAGTTTTTGAGGCTTGTTTGTTTGTTTGTTTGTTTGGGCCAAAACAATTTCTCACACTTTTGAATACTGTTGATCCAAAGAAAGATATTATTCTGTTTTCCAGTGCTTTGCAATAACAAAGCAATTTGTTACATTGCATATATTTCTCTGCCATAGGAAAAATTGTCAATAAACAAACCATAGTCCTTTCCAGGAATTGTTGGGTGATGTGCCTAATTTCATCAACGTCTTTTGATTAAAAAAGAATGACTTACCCTGCTTTGCCATCTGTAATAGGTTGTGAGAATAACCTTGAGGAAAAGGAGGAAGAACCATAGCCAAGATAATAGATGGATAAGAGAAATCTGAGCCCAAAGCAGAAATGTAATTTGAGAAAGTATCTCAGACTTGATCCCCCCCGCCCCCATAGTTCTCTTTAAGAAAAAGGCAGGGAGGGGGGAGGCACATTCAGACTTGTAAGATTCTGTTACTGTAACCCTATCATAAAAGTAATTTTAGTATTCATGTCTTTGGTGTTCAAGTCTGATCTACCTCAAAGGGCTGACATAACCAAAAGTGATGACAGAGAGGGGACCATTCTGCTGTCTTACCAACAAACCATCACAGAGGACTTACAACCTCCACTTTCTTTGACTTGTGAGATATTTACAGACACGGCGATGCAGCCATCACAATATACTTTTTAGCAATTGACCTGTTTTTCAGAGGATGACTTCCTAGTGCAGAAACAAGGGAGGACTCTGGCTGATAAATGCAGACAAATCCAGAGGAAATCTTTAATCGGAATACTAAGTAGAATTTTTTTTTAAAAAAAATCTCATTGTTGGAGTTTTGCCCTGAGATGGATGTAATTGTTGGAAATTATAATTGGAAAAATCTTCCCAGAGTTAAATTATGGTAAGCATGTTTTTAACTCTTTTGCTGAGCCTGATAGTTGGTTGAGAGGTTCACTTTAGTTAGATTTTGCCTTTAGAATAGATGGTCTCTTCAGCAAAGGATCGTTACCTTGTCATGGTGCTGGAGCTTGAGCACCTCAATGATGCCATGAGCTAAACCGTGAAGGGCCACCCAAGACGGGAAGGTCATGACAGAGAGGTCAGACTAAATGCGATCCCTGGGGAAGGTAATGGCAACCCACCCCAGTATTCTTCCCGTGAAAACTCAATGGATCAGTACAACCAGAGATATGTCGGTATACCATCGGAAGATGAGACCCCCAGGTCAGAAGATGGTCAAAATGCTACTGGGGAGGAACAGAGGATGAGTTCAACTAGCCCCAGACATGATGACGCAGCTAGCTCAAAGCCGAAAGGACGGCTAGCAGCCAACGGTGCTGGTGGTGAACGGCGAATCCGATGTTCTAAGGATCAACACACCATTGGAACCTGGAATGTAAGATCTATGAGCCAGGGCAAATTGGATGTGGTTCTTGGTGAGATGTCAAGATTAAAGATAGACATTTTGGGTGTCAGTGAACTGAAATGGACTGGAATGGGCCACTTCACATCAAATGACCACCAGATCTACTACTGTGGACAAGAGGACCACAGAAGAAATGGAGTAGCCTTCATAATTAATAGTAAAGTGGCTAAAGCAGTGCTTGGATACAACCCAAAAAACTATAGAATGATCTCAATTCAAATTCAGGGAAAGCCATCTAACATCACAGTGATCCAAATATACGCCCCAACCACAGATGCTGAAGAAGCTGAAGTAGAGCACTTTTATGAGGATCTGCAGCACCTACTGGACAACACGCCTAAAAGAGATGTTATTTTCATCACAGGAGACTGGAATGCTAAGGTGGGCAGACAAATGACACCTCGAATTACAGGTAAGCATCGCCTGGGAGAACAAAATGAAGCAGGACATAGGCTGATAGAATTTTGCCAAGACAACTCACTCTGCATAACAAACACTCTCTTCCAACAGCCTAAGAGACGGCTTTATACATGGACTTCACCAGATGGACAACACCGAAATCAGATTGACTACATCCTTTGCAGCCAAAGGTGGCGGAC
Source organism: Candoia aspera (assembly GCF_035149785.1). Taxonomy (NCBI): domain Eukaryota; kingdom Metazoa; phylum Chordata; class Lepidosauria; order Squamata; family Candoiidae; genus Candoia; species Candoia aspera. The sequence goes on along the minus strand of NC_086153.1, from coordinate 137,200,235 downwards.
ATCTGTACAGTCGGTAAAAACAAGGCCTGGAGCTGACTGTAGTTCCGATCACGAACTTCTTCTTGCACAATTTAAGATCAGACTAAAGAGATTAGGGAAGACCCACAGATCAGCTAGATATGAGCTCACTAATATTCCTAAGGAATATGCAGTGGAGGTGAAGAATCAATTTAAGGGACTGGACTTAGTAGACAGGGTCCCGGAAGAACTTTGGACAGAAGTTCGCAGCATTCTTCAGGAGGCGGCAACAAAATACATCCCAAAGAAAGAGAAAACCAAAATGGCTGTCTGCTGAGACACTAGAAGTAGCCCAAGGAAGAAGGAAAGCAAAAGGCAACAGTGATAGGGGGAGATATGCCCAATTAAATGCAAAATTCCAGAGGTTAGCCAGAAGAAATAAGGAATTATTTTTAAACAAGCAATGCGCGGAAGTGGAAGAAGTCAATAGAATAGGAAGGACAAGAGACCTCTTCCAGAAAATTAGAAACATTGGAGGTAGATTCCTGGCAAAAATGGGCATGATCAAAAACAAAGATGGCAAGGACCTAACAGAAGAAGAAGAGATCAAGAAAAGGTGGCAAGAATATACAGAAGACCTGTATAGGAAGGATAACAATATTGTGGATAGCTTTGACAGTGTGGTCAGTGAGCTAGAGCCAGACATCCTGAAGAGTGAGGTTGAATGGGCCTTAAGAAGCATTGCTAATAACAAGGCAGCAGGAGACGTCAGCATCCCAGCTGAACTGTTCAAAATCTTGCAAGATGATGCTGTCAAGGTAATGCATGCTATATGCCAGCAAATTTGGAAAACACAAGAATGGCCAGCAGATTGGAAAAAATCAACTTATATCCCCATACCAAAAAAGGGAAACACTAAAGAATGTTCAAACTATTGAACAGTGGCACTCATTTCACATGCCAGTAATGTAATGCTCAAGATCCTGCAAGGTAGACTTCAGCAATTCATGGAGCGAGAATTGCCAGATGTACAAGCTGGGTTTAGAAAAGGCAGAGGAACTAGGGACCAAATTGCCAATATCCACTGGATAATGGAAAAAGCTAGGGAGTTTCAGAAAAACATCTGTTTCTGTTTTATTGACTATTCTAAAGCCTTTGACTGTGTGGACCATAACAAATTGTGGCAAGTTCTTAGTGGTATGGGAATACCAAGTCAACTTGTATGCCTCCTGAAGAATCTGTATAACAACCAAGTAGCAACAGTAAGAACAGACCACGGAACAACGGACTGGTTTAATATTGGGAAAGGAGTATGGCAGGGCTGTATACTCTCACCCTACCTATTCAACTTGTACGCAGAACACATCATGCGACATGCTGGGCTTGAGGAATCCAAGGCTGGAGTTAAAATTGCTGGAAGAAACATTAACAATCTCAGATATGCAGATGATACCACTTTGATGGCTGAAAGCGAAGAGGAACTGAGGAGCCTTATGATGAAGGTGAAAGAAGAAAGTGCAAGAGCTGGCTTGCAGCTAAACCTCAAAAAAACCAAGATTATGGCAACCAGCTTGATTGATAACTGGCAAATAGAGGGAGAAAATGTAGAAGCAGTGAAAGACTTTGTATTCCTAGGTGCAAAGATTACTGCAGATGCTGACTGCAGTCAGGAAATCAGAAGACGCTTAATCCTTGGGAGAAGAGCAATGACCAATCTCGATAAAATAGTTAAGAGCAGAGACATCACACTGACAACAAAGGTCCACATAGTTAAAGCAATGGTGTTCCCTGTAGTAACATATGGCTGTGAGAGCTGGACCATAAGGAAGGCTGAGAGAAGGAAGATAGATGCTTTTGAACTGTGGTGTTGGAGGAAAATTCTGAGAGTGCCTTGGACTGCAAGAAGATCCAACCAGTCCATCCTCCAGGAAATAAAGCCAGACTGCTCACTTGAGGGAATGGTATTAAAGGCAAAACTGAAATACTTTGGCCACATAATGAGAAGACAGGACACGCTGGAGAAGATGCTGATGCTAGGGAGAGTGGAAGGCAAAAGGAAGAGGGGCCGACCAAGGGCAAGATGGATGGATGATATTCTAGAGGTGACGGACTCGTCCCTGGGGAGCTGGGGGTGTTGACAACCAACAGGAAGCTCTGGCGTGGGCTGGTCCATGAAGTCACGAAGAGTCGGAAGTGACTAAACGAATAAACAACAACAACAACAATAGATGGTCTGGATCTGGTGCTGGTGCTTTCACCCTAACAGAAGACTGCATTCTCCTTGGAATGGTGAAGTTAATACCCATGGAACTCAATGAATATTACTTCCAAGTAGACAAATGATAACCCCATGCCATACACAGTTCATATTGGAATGGGGTAAGCATCAAAAAGAGGTAAGAAGTTGCTATTTTGTTTTCTTAATTAGGAGAACATCTAAATAGGCTAAAAATGTCAGCTCTGCCCACTGCATCAGCTATGGAATCCATGGCTCCTGAGAGGCTAAGGTAAAAGGTTTAGATCAAGTAATTTTTCATTAAAAAATACTGAAAATGAAAAATAAAATATTTTTAGTTATCAGATAACAGCTTGAACCAACGGATGCAGTTAGAGAGAAATAAGAAACAGACCACCTGTTCTGTTTCTCTGTTACATTTACCATCTCAATTTTTTCTTTGCATTTGGTTTTTGGCATCTTGTCATTTTTTATCTAGAAGCTTTAAAATGGCTGCCAACACAAGCAATAAAGAAATAAGAAAAACCTGTATGTCTCCATGTACAAGATGGAACATTTTTCAGGATATATTCTCTTAAAAATATCTAATCCTGACTGGTATGTCTTTCCAAACCATCTGAGTGACGCAAACACTATTTACTTCCTTGAATATGATTTGATTTTCTCCAGATCACTTTGACTCAAAGCAGGACTGAGAGAGGCCTGCCTTTCAATACAAATATTTTGGGAACTGATGAATGCTAAGGCAAAGCTATCTAATTTTGAAGGAGTAGCCTTTTAGGCCTTTATTACCTCAAAGGCTTAAAGCCCCAAGTGCAAAAACTTAAACAATTCTATTAGATATAATTGTTATTTTATTAACATTATTCTCTAAGGATTCCCCCCCCCTTCTGATTATGAGCACTTTGCAATTTTTAGACAGTATGATGGATGCGACTCTTCTATGACAAGAATTTTAACAGCCCTTCTTCAGCACTCAATGCACACCCAATTATGTGTCTGAGCTAGTAACCTTGAATTTATGTTGCCATGGTGACAAACTGGTCATGCATTATGGATTATCATTGAAATTCTACACCCCTACCTAGCATAATGAGAGTTGGGGACTTAATCAAATCAGCTATTCTGTGTGACACAAAGTGAAGAACTCGCTCGTATTGTTCCACATCGAGAAAGGAAGCAGGCCTGATCAAGTGGCAGCTGCAGTCTGATAGATTGCTCCTATATACATTTGTGAATGTATAGACAGATGGTTTTCAATGCCTGGAATTTCTAGCTTAGAAAGCAGCTGTTCAGATAACCTCTGCCGTCTCACCTTGTTGTCATGGAACATTGAACAGAGGCTGAGAATGCGGACAGATACATTGACAATGAACTGAATTTACTCTGCATGGCAGCCGCCTTTCAGCAAATGAGTGGGTTGGCTAAAATGAAGATGGGGTAGAGGTGTTGGGGGGTGGTTGGAAGGAGGAGGGTGATGCCTGAGAGCTGGAAAAAAATACTGGAGCATCTTGCATTTGTGTTTCTACTTTTTGACAACAGAAATGGAAGAATCAGCTATGGAAAACATCCCCTTCGATTAATCTGCCTTTCCTTCCCTTCATGGTATAAAAACAGAATTGTGGGTTGGATGCCTAGTCTCCAACAATTTTAGACATCTCTAAAGGCCTCTAGATTTCAGGTTTTGTTGGTGTCTTTATGATATCTTTCAGTCTCAGAAAGACAATGTGCTTCTTGGTTCAAAGGCCGAACGCAGTGAAAGAAGACTGAATCCAGAGATCAAACCAAGCCAATTAGTAATCAGAGTGTATTGTGGGGTTTGAGCCACTTTTGGATGTTCCTCTTCTAATTTTTAATCCCTCACCCCATTCCCACGTGGAACAGTATAAACTCTTCACTGCCTGCTTCTGCAGAACTGGGTTTCAAGGTAGAAGCCACATTATACAGGTTTTATCCTTAAACATCTAAACAGCTGCATGAGAAATGCCAGAATATTGCATTGTTTTGCAGAATATATTACTGATCCATCTGTTACAATTTTAAACAAAATATATTCATATATGAATTGTGGGCACATTTCCAATGTTCACAACCCAAGCTTTGGGCTGGGTATTTGGGCTTCAGGAAATGCACATGTAGCAATTCTGTGTGTGTGTGTGTGTGTGTGTGAATGTTTCCTCCTCTTAGATTGAGATAAATGCCTGATCTCCCCCCTCCCCACAATTCAATAGTATTCAAATATTTCCTAAGGCTTTCTGAAATAGTTAGCGTATTTACAGATTTCCAATCCTTGGCTACTACTATTTCTGCAGCTATTAAAAGCTTCTCTGTAAACAGTTTATCCATTAGCTGACAGATACTGGAGGAAAAAAGACAGGGATAAAGGAAACAGTTCATCTTCTTCAGTACTTTATAGTCACGATTAGGCACCAAACCTGTTGTTTCAAGAGCTTATACAATTCTCCCCAGTCAATGTAATTTCCACCTGAGCAGAACCATCCCTATGAATGTTAATTTCTCCTTCATGTACTATTCACACACACACAAGCACACACACACACACACACACAAGCACACTAGAAAAACCTCTTCATTCTGAAGCACCAAACTTACATTTCATACAGAGCCCCATTCTGGGATGGATCTTTTATACTGAGACATGGTTAGCTACTCTGTTTTGGTATTGATAAACTTATATGAATGAGTATAACCAAGTCTCATTTTGTATGAAATACCACCTTGAGCTTTCTATAGGAGACATCTATCCTGCAAAATCTCCCACTCATGGGCTGATTTATTAGGTGGTAACAATGCTATAGACATCACTCTGAAGGTTGGAAATCTCCTTCCTCTCCCAACTGTCGTCCCTCCCCAGATCTGCTTTAGAGAATGGCCCTTTCACTCCTCCATCTGTTCAAGCCACCCCTGGACCACAGGCCTCTTGCAAACAGCCTGGCATCTTTGGACCAGCAACAAATTTATTTATGTGATATAAACATTTCTATCCTGTCCTTCTAGTATTTACACATCACTCTGGATAGCTAATTACAGATTAAAACTAATGCAATACAGCAACATAGAATACGAATTGTGGGGAGCAATAATAAAAGTGGATAAAGGCAGCAGTTAAAATTTACAGCTCTCATGAAACACGTGCCTTCCTAGAGAAAAGCTTTTTTAGCCACTAGAGAAAGACTTGTTTTTTTTTTAAGTGAATCTCTCATCCTGTGGAACAGAATCCTACACTTTGGATCTGGCCAATGAGAAAGCCCTTTCAAAGGTTTTCATTTCAAGCAGCGTGAATTGCAAGATTGCAAAATGGCTGAGTGAGTCATTCAGCAAGAGTAATAGCTAATAGGTTTCTGTACCAACACATTCTGCCTTTGAGAAAAACTCAGCCCATATAAGACTATGGCTGCGCTGCTAGCCTAGTGATTGAATTCACTCATTTTCTGACTGTGCACAATAAATAAAACCACTAACTTCCCAAAGCTATAAAAACTTAAGTAAGGTTAACACATGGCATGCAAATCTTTCTGATAAAACTTTCCTGATGTAGCTAAGCACATGGTGTAATCACAGCCTATGTTTGGTAGCTGATACTCAAGGTCGACAGTAGACTAATTCAGTATAAAGCAGTTCTTTGTGTCTTAGTAATTTCATACTAAGGTTATATACAAAGAACTACAGCATAATTCTGTGTGCCCAAAAGAGTTACCAACCTCCAGGAAAAAGCTTTTTTGAAATTAAAATATGAGTTTTCTGTATTAAATGGTTCCATACAATGGATGGTACCGAGAAACATATAATCCTATGTATGGAAGATGGAGGAGCAACGAGTTAAGATCTGAGCTTTTCTCAGAAGAAGAAAGGAGGAGCAGGAGAAGCAGCTGACAGAGCAGAAGAGCAAAAAATTAAGAGATCTGCCCGTCTTTATTAGTATCTTGGTGATGGCACTTTTGGGCAGAGGAGCGGGACTAGACTATGTAATATGTATAGCTCAGAATCTAATACTGTATAATTTTATGAAACTGTCACAGTATGTAGGATCTGCCCATTTTATATACCAAGAAGGATTTCTGTCAAAGCTAATGTGATCCACTTCTTCAGCATATATTTGGGTTCTACATTTTTTTTATTTTTAAAAGACTGAAAATATTTGCCTCTTGTCTTTAAAAAAATATGTTTTATCATTCATTTTCCAGTAAACTTCAGGGGTTGGTTGATGAAGTTTTTATTTTTATTTATTTGTTTATAAGCTTTATACTTGAGTTCATTTGGGAACTCAAGGCAGCATGCAGAGCGATTCATCTTCCCATTTTCTTCGCAGTTCTGTGAGATGGGTTGGACTGAGAAAGAATAACTGGCCCCAAATCACCTGGGAAGCTTTCATGGTTGAGGGAGAACAGAACTTGGGTCTCCCTGGCCTTAGTCCACCTTCATTACTGATCCTAGTCCCCGATCCTGGCCCATTACACCACACTAGCTTTCTGGGCTAAATCAAGGTATTGTATCATATACATGTGTATGGTGAGGGCCACAGGTTGTATAATCCTGTCATGAACCAACCTGGGGATTTTATTCTTATTTCTGTCTGGGACACAGAAGATTTCCCTTGGTTTTACACATTTATAAAACTAAAAGTATTGCCTGCATTGGAACCACAACAAAATAAGCGGTCAAAAAGGAAGTCAGGTGAGCTAAGCAAAATATTGTCACCTGAGATGTGAGTAAAATCTATAGGAAGGAAGGAAGGAAGGAAGGAAGGAAGGAAGGAAGGAAGGAAGGAACCAACCAACCAACCAACCAACCAACCAACCAACCAACCAACCAGTGGACAGGGCTTTTTCTGTATCTAAAAAAAGTAGATGAATGGGCAGATTAATTTCAATTATTTATTTATTTGTTTGTTTGTTCTTCAGATTCCGTCACCTTCCATTTCACTCAAGGAGCAACTCTGGAAAGTTTGCAGTAAAAACAAGAAATAATCATTAAAATACAACCAAACGATCTTCTTACATAAAAGTATAATTCAAGGCAGAGGTGTTAAAAAGATCTTAATTTATGGAAGTGTCTTCAGGGTTGGTTGCTCCTCCTCAGACCCCACACGAGCTAGAACATTTAGAACTATTCCTCCTCACTGGCATTGAAACTGGATCGGTCCACAGCGAGTCATACACAGTCCTCCTATTAATGTGCTTCTTCTGCAGCTGGAACAACTGTATTGCTTTGCTGGAATTATTTTCAAGTTGAACCTCAAGGAACAGAGCTCTGAAAGAATGGAAAATCCAGAAGCATCTGACAAACACAGCCAACTGCGAGGACAGGGATCTTGTACATTTCCTTTCCTACAATCTTTACCTGCACTTTAAAAAAAGAGTGACTCCTAAGTCACAAAGACATCCCATAATTTAAGATGTCAGGAGGAAGTAGGCTAATCATTATATTTTAAGATGTGAAGGAGCTAGGAAAGAGAACGTTATCCGTCTATAATTATCTCCCTTGCAGTCAAGCCTGTGATCGAAAACATGGTATTGTAGATTCTTTAGGACAGCTTTGCAAACACACCCACAAAAAATATTGATTAGCTGATGGGGTCGCACAGATCACACTCACAAGACATGGAGGAGTATAGTTAAAAGAAAAACATTGCCCAGAAAGGAGGCCAAGAGGTGCAAATGTCTCTCCTCCCTCAGTTCCACCCTCCCCGTCTGCTGCCAGCAGGACAGAACAATGCTGGCGTCTCCAGGGAAGGTTTCCAACTGCCCTCTTAGTTTCTTCCATCTTTTGATTTGATGCTTTGTAATGTGTTATGATAGATTGGTTTAATATTGCAGAGCAAACTTGGAAGGGATAAATCTGAAAGTTGACCTATGAACAAGCAAAGAAATAAATTATAGAAAATTGTTGATAAAATATACAAGGTATAGGATCCGCTCTGGAAATGTTGGTGTTATGAATTGAGGACATTCAATTCATAACACCAGACATTCAAAAATATCCCTTTTATGACGTTTGGGGAGAGAGGGGGGAGAAATTAGAAGCAATAAAATATATTTATTTAGTCACATCCAGCATATTATAATAGAAATGTTTTATTATTTATAATGCAGTAAAAAACTTGATTTGAGAGCCAGTTTGGTATAGTAGTTAAGGCACCAGTCCAGAAATCGGGAGACTGTGAGTTCTAGTCCTGCCTTAGGCACAAAAGCCAGCGGGGGACTTTGCGACGGTCCATCTGTCTCAGCCCTAGGAAGCAGGCAAGGGCAAACCACTTCTGAAAATGTTTCCTAGAACACTGCATGGACTTGTCTAGATGGTCTCCAGGTGTCAAAACTGACTCAACGGCACCAAAGAACAAAAACAAAAAACACCCTTCCTTGATTTAATGGACCCTTTGGAGAGAAAGGATCTCAGTTAAATCTGAATGTCTAGTAACATCTGAATGTACATTATTGAAGTTAATAACATAATTTGCATTTTGATGTAATTTGCATTGGTTGATGGATATGACATAAAAGGATCAATTATGTAATTACACAAATGGCATAAATTGCATCAGTCATCTAGATCAGGGTTTTTCAAACTGTGTTCTGTGGAATCTTAGGTTTCTTCAAGAGCTTGATGGGATTCTGTGAGAGACTAACGGCTTTGACTCTTGATCAGGCATTCCATTTTTTTTTTTTAACCAACAGGTTACACAGTCTGAGAAAGTGTAAAAATTCCTGGTCTAATTACTTCAGAAACAATGGCCTTGTCCATTAGTTCAGGACCGACATCTGAATGTAAATTTGGTACATAGCATCTGAATCATATTAAATGAGGTGTGTATATGTGTCATAAAACTGAATTTTCATGGTAATATATCTGTAAGACTTATGTGCATTAATTTTCTAATAAATACTGTATATAAAATATTATATATTTTATTGATTTAAAAAACCCTTTGCTTTGTTTTATGGATGCCCCCCAGTTAGAAATTCAATGACTTTCCCTTGGCCAGTCTTCCAAATGATAATCTAGGGCACATTACAGGTTGGCAGATATTTTTAAGCTGTTAGGTTTGTTTGTTTGTTTTTCATCCAAAAGCCCTTCCAGGCCCTTAGGCATAATAATCAAATACTTCTCTGATGTCTGATTATTGATGTTATCAGACAAGGAGGTATGTTTGCACATGAATGACAGCCAAATGGTTAGCATTTGAAGATAAGAAATTAAGTATCTTAAAAGCTTAAATGTGTTGAGACTAAAAAGAAATATGCATTTAAGTCATTTTATACCAGGCAAATTAAAACAAAAGAACGGTTATTTTAAGCAGGTGTCCTAAGAAAGCTTAGCACTATTCTTGGGTCCAGTAAAAATTTTGATCAGCTCTGAAGGACTACAAGAGGTCATCAGCTGATGGCATTGGAAGAGAAGTAGCTGATTTGGGAGGGGGAATGCCATTTTAAGGATTTTTAAGAATGACAAACTGTTCCCAATGCCCTTGTTAACACAAGCTAAAACCCACAAAAAATATCAAAATCATGTCATCAAAAGTCAGCCATTTCAATTTTGAATTTTGGCAGAATTGTATTAGAGTGCTTGGGGGGACGATGGGGAGGGGGAGCAAGAGCTAAAAGATGGATTACAACATTGTGATAAGAACTCCACCCCTTACATCTTTGTGTGGGATGTTTGACCCAAATAGGTGAGGGTAGAGCTTGCATCAAAACATCACGATGCACATTTGGAATGGATGCCTATGTGGGGGATACCTGGGCTGTGGATTGCCCCTCCCTAAATTTAATGGAGGGGCTTTCTATGACTGCTGCCCTCAGCTATTCTTTAATTTGCAGAAAGCAAGCATTCTGGTTTTCTTTTCAGGAATCTGGTGACTGGTCATGTGCTGGTCCAAAGTAGATCTAACTCTACTGGTAAAATGCCTGAAGAGTTGTAAAGAAGACAGCAGGCATCTGCTGACCCAGCCTGTTCGTATCTAGATTCTGCTGTCTGCTCAGATCATCATTTTGCTGCCGCATACAGTTGCTATTTCTTCTCAAAGTAGAGGGCAGCTTGTCATTACTTTAAAATGGTTATTGAAATACTCTGACAATGTTAATATCAATATATTGTGACATTTGAGTGACATGAATTAAGAGCATAGCTGTTCACTTTTAAATTTTGATTTATCCTAGGTGTGTTCCTACAGTAAGGCCTAAAACATAAAGAAAGCTTGTGCTTGTTTCCCACTATCTTTGATGTTTTAAAAGCTACAAATATTGATGTTCTGCTATTATTAAATTTATTTACTTTTAATCAGATGATTAATTGGCTTAAAAATGTGTGATAACTCAGTCTAAAACACTGTACTTAGTTGACAACTCCTATTTAAAGATTTGTGCAGAATTCACACTGATTAGTAACAGGCAGATGTTGAATTAATCATGTGATTAAGTTATGATGGATATAATTTAAGTTGCACAGTTTGCAGTGCAACTAAAGCAAGACTAACGTAGGCTAAATCAGACCCATTATGTATTGATTCCAAAATGATATTCTCTGCTTTTTATATATAATGCCTCTCTCACACACTCTCCCTCTCCCTCAGATACAGACACAATATACATATTTGTCAAACCCTAGTTCTATCAAAAAATAATATATTATTAAATGATGTTCATTTGAATAGTTAAGATAAATCATAGAATGACATTTTAAAATGTTTACCAAGACTTGGGAAGTATGCAGTTGATTAAAAAAAAAAGTCTGTGAAAATGTCCTTCTGAATAATACCCAAGGAATACAGAAGGATAATTGTTTCACATGAATAGGCAATTAAATACTATGATGGAATGAATGAACATAGATACCCAACTGTCACTTATCTAGCTCTCTTCATCCCCTATATGTAATGTGATATAATAAAAGCTCTTGTTCTGTATACATTTACCATGCCTGAAACAACGAAATGGCTTGTGTGTCTTGACAACTTCCAGAAAAATGTGGACTCACTTCATATCTCAGTGAAGTTACAAGCAAAATGTCCATTGATGTTAATGGATAGGGATTAAGGAGCTGCTATTTAATGACTGTATTTTAAACAAGGAAATTTACACTCCCGCTCTGCCAGGATAGAACTCAGCTGCAGTTGAGCACTTTGATCTTAACAAAAGTTAAACCAATGAGGGGAGAAAATACAATCCCATGCATGTTCACCCAGAAGAAAGATTCATTGTTTCTAAGAGGGCTTACTCCCAAGGAAAAGTATGTATTAGCTGTAAGTATTCCACTTTATTTACATCATGCCCCTCTATGCAGAAGTCATCCCACTGCATTTAATCTATTTTATTGATAATGAGTGAAATATTTCTCTCACCAGTTCTTCTTCAAACAGAGGACCTTCAAAGCAAACAGATCAGCCAACGAATTAAAGGCTGAAAAGTACACTGAAATGACACACCAGTTTAAAATTACAGAAGACAACATTGGCAAGTACCAGACTTAAAGATCACTCACATCACACCCTAACATGTATTAAATACAAGAGTTCATTTTTAAAAAATCATTCTCAGATCTTGAGGCATGGAGACAAAAGGCAAATATTTAATTGCTTGGCAGAAAATGGAGAGAATAAGAATGTTATATACAAGAAGGGTCAACAAATTAGCCCTTTGGGAGTGGGACTTCTTCCAGGTAGGAAGACACTTGTTCTCAGGAAAGGTGCACCAGGTTACAGCACCATAGTCCTCAAAGGTTTTGTTTTCTTAGACAACAATGATTGTATTAAAGCAAAAGCAGATAGAGCTACTTTCTTTTCTTCTTTTCAGAACAAGCCAAGGGTTTTGTCTGAAAGCAATAACACTCAGTAAGTAGAAACACATTTAGTCATAAAATTAGAACTTTTCAGGTTAAAAAACTTTGTCACAATTTACACATCAGAGCAATGAGCTTCGTTACTGAAGCATGCCAAATGCTCTAACTTCTAGCATTAAACATTTGAACAAACCCATGACATTAACAGTAGAGAATAAGTCCGCTCCCTCTTATGTGATCACCCTTCATATGTGTGAAGGCTGTTCCAATATTTCCTTTTGGCTGTCTCTTCTGTAGGCTAAACTTTTATGGCCTGGTCCTCATAGGGCTTGGTTAGTAGACCTTTCAGACTCTTTGTAGTCCTCTTCTAAATTTAATCCAAAGCAGCATTGCATTGCTGACTCCTGTTGAAGTTGTGATCAACAAGGACACCCAGGTCCTCTCACAGGTACTACTGCCAAGCTACCTTACATGGACATTTCCTCTGTCTTACAGTGGTCCCAGCCTTTCCTAAAAGATGGCTGTACTGAGAGTTTGGAACAGAGTTTGTTAGAGTTTGGAACAGAGGGACCTACAGGCTTCTATCTTGTCCCCCATGCTCTTCAAAGCTATCTGAAATTGCTGGGAGAGATCATTGGGAGCTGATGTCAACCAGCCCTGTGCTCATTATTACCTATCTCCAAGGAAATAGTTAATTCGTTCACTACTATCTTAGTTTAATGTGTCACAGGAGTTTTAATACTTTGATGTGGGGTGGAGGGGAGAGAGAGATGGTTTAATGTCCTAGTGGCAGAAAAATAAGATATAGATTGTATAAACTAGCACATAAGTAATGGGACTTCATTATGTGAGTTCGCGTGTGTGTCTGCTAGGAGTCAAAAATGACTTGATAGCACATTATACACACATTATACACACACACACACACAAAATGTATTATTGCTTGTGAAAGCATCCTTTCTATTTTCCATTTTCATCCTCATTTACACATTCTGCCCAAATAGCACGAAAGAGGTACTTTTAGAGGCATGTGTGAAAATACTTTAAAGAACTGTGCTACAGGAATGTGGAAGGTGTACTATGAAAATCCCATTGCACCCTTGCGATGGTGTTGTACCACATTTACTTGGCAGGTTTGTGATATAAGGTGATGAGTTTATCTTTCTTTCTTTTCTCTACTTGCAACCACTACTGTAAAAGCATGACATGGGTTCTTTCTGAAACATTTTAAAAGACCAGCCGATGCAATATTTATGAGACTCTCAAGCAGTAAAAAAAAGTCTGTGACTCCTGCTTTATGTTGTGCAGAACTTAAGGCTCGTATTCCTGTCAACATCTCATTGGGTGTCCTATTTAGCTGCATTTGTACCTCATAGCCTCTGATTACAGTAAAAACTGAGGCTGCAGTGAAATTCTGTTGAGATCATCTTAGGTGCTGCCAGGCTGTCCGCTTCTAAAATGCGTTAGTTCACAGGCTCTGTGACTCAGCATCGTCTGAGGCAAATGAATTAACTCATCTTTTCAAGAACCTGATTCAATCTATGAGTAGTTCTGGGAAACAGAGAGAAAATGTCTCTGAATGACATACCTTGTTGTATTCATCTTGGTGACACCCTACAGCCCTACGCTGCCTTTGCCTCAGGTTTTGGCTATCTGGTCTTTTAAGCAAATTACATCAGAAATTACAGATGGGATGGGACTCTGGCTGCATTTTTTTTTCTTACAGATTTTCGGCTTACCAAGGCAATTCAGGCTGATTGGCCGCAGAACTTTGTAGGGACATCCTAGGGGGAGGTTTCAAAAAGTCAAGATGGCAGCCATTGTATTGCATGAAAAATGGTGGGACTTTGCATGGTTATGACCTTTTAGACAACACGCCCTTCCATGCAGATGCCCCTGGAACTTCGTATGCCACAGGCCCCTGGTGCTATTAGAAGAAAAAAAATATCCAAATAATACCTCTCTACCACCCTAGGCATGGCAACAGTACAACTGCAATCCCAGCCCTGTTCTAATGCATTTGATATAAGATATTTACACTGGCAAAAGGGAACCGCCCAGAGTCCCTCTTTCAGGAGGAGATGGGCAGTGGCAAAATTTGATAGATAGATAAATAAATAAATACTCATACAACATCACACACGTTGACTCTAATCCTAGGGCAAATTGGTCATTATTGGCCTGTGTTCACAAGTTGATAGTTGATAGTTGAATACTATCAAAAATCTGTCTTCCAATTTCCTGAAAGTTTCCTTTTCCAGTAAGAGAGTTTCTCCTCCTCCTCCATCTCAGGTGTTTTCTGGCCCTCCTTGGCTGTCCTTCTTCCTGATCTGAAATAATCCAGTGTAGTCTCTTGGGCACTAACTGAAGGCTAAGAAGCCAAGGATGCTGCAGTCCACTAGAAGGATGATTTCAGCTGGAACATTTACAAGGACGTGTTTTGCAAATTGTCTTCATACCTTGAGCTAGGATAGGCTTCATACGTTTTATATACTTAGTGCCCTATAATTATTTGATACACAAACTCCCTTTCTCTCTCTCTTGTTCTCTCTCACACACACAGGACCTTAAGTGGATGACTGGGTGGTGTGTGCAGAGTGATGAAAAACTCTTGGTTGGTTTGTCTGTTTGCT